>NW_024543101.1:1200000-1888759 GCF_018167655.1 Microtus oregoni | reverse complement strand
GGTGTTGGGGTGCTCAGTACTACAGTGTGCTGGGGTGTTCAGTGCTCAGGGTGCTGCGTGCTCAGTACTCAGGGTGCTGGGTGCTCAGTGCTCAGGGTGCTGGGTGCTCAGTGCTCAGAGTGCTGGGTGCTCAGTGCTCGGGGTGCTGGGTGCTCAGTGCTCGGGGTGCTGGGTGCTCAGTGCTCAGTGCTCAGGGTGCTGGGTGCTCAGTGCTCAGTGCTCAGGGTGCTGGGTGCTCAGTACTCAGGGTGCTGGGTTCTCAGTACTCAGGGTGCTGGGTGCTCAGTGCTCAGGGTGCTGGGTGCTCAGTACTCTGGGTGTTGGGTGCTCAGTACTCAGGGTGCTGGGTGCTCAGTACTCAGGGTGCTGGGTGCTCAGTGCTCAGGGTGCTGGGTGCTCAGTACTCAGGGTGCTCAGTGCTCAGTACTCGGGGTGCTTGGTGCTCAGTACTCAGGGTGCTCAGTGCTCAGTACTCGGTGTGCTCGGTGCTCAGTTCTCAGGGTGCTGGGTGCTCAGTGCTCGGGGTGCTGGGTGCTGAGTGCTCAGGGTGCTGGGGTGCTCAGGTGCTCGGGGTGCTCGGTGCTCAGTGCTCACGGTCCTGGGTGCTCAGTACTCAGGGTGCTGGGTGCTTAGTACTCAGGGTGCTTAGTGCTCAGTACACAGGGTGCTGGGTGCTCAGTGCTCGGGGTGCTGGGTGCTCAGTGCTCAGTACTCAGGGTGCTGGGTGCTCAATGCTCGGGGTGCTGAGTGCTCAGTACTCAGGGTGCTGGGTGCTCAGTGCTCCGGGTGCTGGGTGCTCAGTGATCGGGGTGCTGGGTGCTCAGTGCTCAGGGTGCTCAGTGCTCAGTGCTCGGGGTGCTGGGTGCTCAGTGCTTGGGGGAGCTTGGTGCTCAGTGCTCAGAGTGCTGGGTGCTCAGTACTGAGTGTGCTGTGTGCTCAGTGCTCAGTAGTCAGCGTGCTGGGTGCTCAGTGCTCAGAGTGTTGGGGTGCTCAGTACTCAGGGTGCTGGGTGCTCAGTGCTCAGTGCTCATGGTGCTCAGTGCTCAGGGTGCTGGGTGCTCACGGTGCTGGGTGCTCAGTGCTCGGGGGTGCTGGGTGCTCAGTGCTCAGGGTGCTGGGTGCTCAGTGCTCAGTGCTCAGGGTGCTGTGTGCTCAGTGGCTCAGTGCTCAGGGTGCTGGGTGTTCAGTACTCAGGGTGCTGGGTGCTCAGTACTCAGGGTACTTGGTGCTCAGTGCACTGGGTGCTGGGTGCTCAGTGCTCAGGGGTGCTGGGATGCTCAGTACTCAGGGTGCTGGGTGCTCAGTACTCAGGGTGCTCGGTGCTCAGTACTCAGGGTGCTGGGTGCTCAGTGCCCAGGGTGCTGGGTGCTCAGTACTCAGGGTGCTCAGTACTCAGGGTGCTGGGTGCTCAGTGCTCGGGGTGCTTGGTGCTCAGTACTCAGGGTGGCTGGGGTGCTCAGTGCTCGGGGTGCTGGGTGGTCAGTGCTCAGGGGTGATCGGGTGCTCAGTACTCAGGGTGCTGGGTGCTCAGTGCTCAGGGTGCTGGGTGCTCAGTCCTCAGGTGTGCTCAGTGCTCAGTGGTGCTGGGTGCTCAGTGCCTCGGGGTGCTGGGTGCTCAGTGCTCAGTGCTCAGGGTGCTGGGTGCTCAGTTCTCAGTGCTCAGGGTGCTGGTTGCTCAGTATTCAGGGTGCTGGGTGCTCAGTACTCAGGGTGCTGGGTGCTCAGTGCTCAGGGTGCTGGGTGCTCAGTACTCAGGGTGCTGGGTGATCAGGTGCTCGGGGTGCTGGGGTGCTCAGTGCTCAGGGTGCTGCGGTGCTCAGTGCTCAGGGTGCTGGGTGCTCAGTACTCAGGGTGCTGGGTGTTCAGTGCTCGGGGTGCTCGGTGCTCAGTACTCAAGGTGCTGGGTGCTCAGTGCTCAGGGTGCTGGGTGCTCAGTGATCAGGGTGCTGGGTGCTCAGTACTCAGGGTGCTGGGTGCTCAGCTGCTCGGGGTGCTCGGTGCTCAGTACTCAGGGTGCTGGGTGGTCAGTACTCGGGGTGCTGGGTGCTCAGTGCTCAGGGTGGCTGGGTGCTCAGTGCTCGGGGGTGCTGGGTGCTCAGTGCTGAGGGTTTTGCTGGGTGCTCAGTACTCAGGGTGCTGGGTGCTCAGTGCTCAGGGTGCTGGAGTGCTCAGTACTAAGGGTGCTGGGTGCTCAGTACTCAGGGTGCTCGGTGCTCAGTACTCAGGGTGCTGGGTGCTCAGTGCTCAGTGTGCTGGGTACTCAGTTACTCAGGGTGCTGGGTGCTCAGTACTCAGGTTGCTGGGTGCTCAGTGCTCAGTGTGCTGGGTGGTCAGTGCTCATGGTGCTGGGTGCTCAGTACTCAGGGTGCTGGGTGCTCAGTGCTCAGGGTGATCGGTGCTCATTACTCAGGGTGCTCAGTACTCAGGGTGCTGGGTGCTCAGTGCTCGGGGTGCTGGGTGCTCAGTACTCAGGGTGCTGGGTGCTCTGTACTCAGGGTGCTGGGTGCTCAGTGCTCGGGGTCCTGGGTGCTCAGTGCTCAGGGTGATCGGTGCTCAGTACTCAGTGTGCTGGGTGCTCAGTGCTCAGGGTGCTGGGTGCTCAGTCCTCAGGATGCTCAGTGCTCAGGGTGCTGGGTGCTCAGTGCTCGGGTTGCTCGGTGCTCAGTACTCAGGGTGCTAAGTGCTCAGTACTGAGGGTGCTGGGTGCTCAGTGCTCAGTGTGCTGGGTGCTCAGTACTCATGGTGCTGGGTGCTCAGTACTCAGGGTGCTCAGTGCTCACTGCTCAGGGTGCTGGGTGTTCAGTACTCAGGGTGCTGTGTGCTCAGTACTCAGGGTGCTGGGTGCTCAGTGCTCAGGATGCTCGGTGCTCAGGACTCTGGGTGTTGGGTGCTCAGTACTCAGTGTGCTGGGTGTTCAGTGCTCAGGGTGCTGCGTGCTCAGTACTCAGGGTGCTGGGTGCTCAGTGCTCAGGGTGCTGGGTGCTCAGTGCTCAGAGTGCTGGGTGCTCAGTGCTCGGGGTGCTGGGTGCTCAGTGCTCGGGGTGCTGGGTGCTCAGTGCTCAGTGCTCAGGGTGCTGGGTGCTCAGTGCTCAGTGCTCAGGGTGCTGGGTGCTCAGTACTCAGGGTGCTGGGTTCTCAGTACTCAGGGTGCTGGGTGCTCAGTGCTCAGGGTGCTGGGTGCTCAGTACTCTGGGTGTTGGGTGCTCAGTACTCAGGGTGCTGGGTGCTCAGTACTCAGGGTGCTGGGTGCTCAGTGCTCAGGGTGCTGGGTGCTCAGTACTCAGGGTGCTCAGTGCTCAGTACTCGGGGTGCTTGGTGCTCAGTACT
This sequence comes from Microtus oregoni, assembly GCF_018167655.1. NCBI lineage: Eukaryota > Metazoa > Chordata > Mammalia > Rodentia > Cricetidae > Microtus > Microtus oregoni. Next base: position 1,885,432 of record NW_024543101.1, on the reverse strand, counting down.
CAGGGTGCTCAGTGCTCAGTACTCGGTGTGCTCGGTGCTCAGTTCTCAGGGTGCTGGGTGCTCAGTGCTCGGGGTGCTGGGTGCTGAGTGCTCAGGGTGCTGGGTGCTCAGTGCTCGGGGTGCTCGGTGCTCAGTGCTCACGGTCCTGGGTGCTCAGTACTCAGGGTGCTGGGTGCTTAGTACTCAGGGTGCTTAGTGCTCAGTACACAGGGTGCTGGGTGCTCAGTGCTCGGGGTGCTGGGTGCTCAGTGCTCAGTACTCAGGGTGCTGGGTGCTCAATGCTCGGGGTGCTGAGTGCTCAGTACTCAGGGTGCTGGGTGCTCAGTGCTCCGGGTGCTGGGTGCTCAGTGATCGGGGTGCTGGGTGCTCAGTGCTCAGGGTGCTCAGTGCTCAGTGCTCGGGGTGCTGGGTGCTCAGTGCTTGGGGAGCTTGGTGCTCAGTGCTCAGAGTGCTGGGTGCTCAGTACTGAGTGTGCTGTGTGCTCAGTGCTCAGTAGTCAGCGTGCTGGGTGCTCAGTGCTCAGAGTGTTGGGTGCTCAGTACTCAGGGTGCTGGGTGCTCAGTGCTCAGTGCTCATGGTGCTCAGTGCTCAGGGTGCTGGGTGCTCACGGTGCTGGGTGCTCAGTGCTCGGGGTGCTGGGTGCTCAGTGCTCAGGGTGCTGGGTGCTCAGTGCTCAGTGCTCAGGGTGCTGTGTGCTCAGTGCTCAGTGCTCAGGGTGCTGGGTGTTCAGTACTCAGGGTGCTGGGTGCTCAGTACTCAGGGTACTTGGTGCTCAGTGCACTGGGTGCTGGGTGCTCAGTGCTCAGGGTGCTGGATGCTCAGTACTCAGGGTGCTGGGTGCTCAGTACTCAGGGTGCTCGGTGCTCAGTACTCAGGGTGCTGGGTGCTCAGTGCCCAGGGTGCTGGGTGCTCAGTACTCAGGGTGCTCAGTACTCAGGGTGCTGGGTGCTCAGTGCTCGGGGTGCTTGGTGCTCAGTACTCAGGGTGCTGGGTGCTCAGTGCTCGGGGTGCTGGGTGGTCAGTGCTCAGGGTGATCGGTGCTCAGTACTCAGGGTGCTGGGTGCTCAGTGCTCAGGGTGCTGGGTGCTCAGTCCTCAGGGTGCTCAGTGCTCAGGGTGCTGGGTGCTCAGTGCTCGGGGTGCTGGGTGCTCAGTGCTCAGTGCTCAGGGTGCTGGGTGCTCAGTTCTCAGTGCTCAGGGTGCTGGTTGCTCAGTATTCAGGGTACTGGGTGCTCAGTACTCAGGGTGCTGGGTGCTCAGTGCTCAGGGTGCTGGGTGCTCAGTACTCAGGGTGCTGGGTGATCAGTGCTCGGGGTGCTGGGTGCTCAGTGCTCAGGGTGCTGGGGGCTCAGTGCTCAGGGTGCTGGGTGCTCAGTACTCAGGGTGCTGGGTGTTCAGTGCTCGGGGTGCTCGGTGCTCAGTACTCAAGGTGCTGGGTGCTCAGTGCTCAGGGTGCTGGGTGCTCAGTGATCAGGGTGCTGGGTGCTCAGTACTCAGGGTGCTTGGTGCTCAGTGCTCGGGGTGCTCGGTGCTCAGTACTCAGGGTGCTGGGTGGTCAGTACTCGGGGTGCTGGGTGCTCAGTGCTCAGGTTGCTGGGTGCTCAGTGCTCGGGGTGCTGGGTGCTCAGTGCTGAGGGTTTTGCTGGGTGCTCAGTACTCAGGGTGCTGGGTGCTCAGTGCTCAGGGTGCTGGGTGCTCAGTACTAAGGGTGCTGGGTGCTCAGTACTCAGGGTGCTCGGTGCTCAGTACTCAGGGTGCTGGGTGCTCAGTGCTCAGTGTGCTGGGTACTCAGTACTCAGGGTTCTGGGTGCTCAGTACTCAGGTTGCTGGGTGCTCAGTGCTCAGTGTGCTGGGTGGTCAGTGCTCATGTTGCTGGGTGCTCAGTACTCAGGGTGCTGGGTGCTCAGTGCTCAGGGTGATCGGTGCTCATTACTCAGGGTGCTCAGTACTCAGGGTGCTGGGTGCTCAGAGCTCGGGGTGCTGGGTGCTCAGTACTCAGGGTGCTGGGTGCTCTGTAATCAGGGTGCTGGGTGCTCAGTGCTCGGGGTCCTGGGTGCTCAGTGCTCAGGGTGATCGGTGCTCAGTACTCAGTGTGCTGGGTGCTCAGTGCTCAGGGTGCTGGGTGCTCAGTCCTCAGGATGCTCAGTGCTCAGGGTGCTGGGTGCTCAGTGCTCGGGGTGCTCGGTGCTCAGTACTCAGGGTGCTAAGTGCTCAGTACTGAGGGTGCTGGGTGCTCAGTGCTCAGTGTGCTGGGTGCTCAGTACTCATGGTGCTGGGTGCTCAGTACTCAGGGTGCTCAGTGCTCACTGCTCAGGGTGCTGGGTGTTCAGTACTCAGGGTGCTGTGTGCTCAGTACTCAGGGTGCTGGGTGCTCAGTGCTCAGGGTGCTCGGTGCTCAGGACTCTGGGTGTTGGGTGCTCAGTACTCAGTGTGCTGGGTGTTCAGTGCTCAGGGTGCTGCGTGCTCAGTACTCAGGGTGCTGGGTGCTCAGTGCTCAGGGTGCTGGGTGCTCAGTGCTCAGAGTGCTGGGTGCTCAGTGCTCGGGGTGCTGGGTGCTCAGTGCTCGGGGTGCTGGGTGCTCAGTGCTCAGTGCTCAGGGTGCTGGGTGCTCAGTGCTCAGTGCTCAGGGTGCTGGGTGCTCAGTACTCAGGGTGCTGGGTTCTCAGTACTCAGGGTGCTGGGTGCTCAGTGCTCAGGGTGCTGGGTGCTCAGTACTCTGGGTGTTGGGTGCTCAGTACTCAGGGTGCTGGGTGCTCAGTACTCAGGGTGCTGGGTGCTCAGTGCTCAGGGTGCTGGGTGCTCAGTACTCAGGGTGCTCAGTGCTCAGTACTCGGGGTGCTTGGTGCTCAGTACTCAGGGTGCTCAGTGCTCAGTACTCGGTGTGCTCGGTGCTCAGTTCTCAGGGTGCTGGGTGCTCAGTGCTCGGGGTGCTGGGTGCTGAGTGCTCAGGGTGCTGGGTGCTCAGTGCTCGGGGTGCTCGGTGCTCAGTGCTCACGGTCCTGGGTGCTCAGTACACAGGGTGCTGGGTGCTTAGTACTCAGGGTGCTTAGTGCTCAGTACACAGGGTGCTGGGTGCTCAGTGCTCGGGGTGCTGGGTGCTCAGTGCTCAGTACTCAGGGTGCTGGGTGCTCAATGCTCGGGGTGCTGAGTGCTCAGTACTCAGGGTGCTGGGTGCTCAGTACTCAGGGTGCTGGCTGCTTAGTGCTCAGGGTGCTGGGTGCTCAGTGCTCCGGATGCTGGGTGCTCAGTGATCGGGGTGCTGGGTGCTCAGTGCTCAGGGTGCTCAGTGCTCAGTGCTCGGGGTGCTGGGTGCTCAGTGCTTGGGGAGCTTGGTGCTCAGTGCTCAGAGTGCTGGGTGCTCAGTACTGAGTGTGCTGTGTGCTCAGTGCTCAGTAGTCAGCGTGCTGGGTGCTCAGTGCTCAGAGTGTTGGGTGCTCAGTACTCAGGGTGCTGGGTGCTCAGTGCTCAGTGCTCATGGTGCTCAGTGCTCAGGGTGCTGGGTGCTCACGGTGCTGGCTGCTCAGTGCTCGGGGTGCTGGGTGCTCAGTGCTCAGGGTGCTGGGTGCTCAGTGCTCAGTGCTCAGGGTGCTGTGTGCTCAGTGCTCAGTGCTCAGGGTGCTGGGTGTTCAGTACTCAGGGTGCTGGGTGCTCAGTACTCAGGGTACTTGGTGCTCAGTGCACTGGGTGCTGGGTGCTCAGTGCTCAGGGTGCTGGATGCTCAATACTCAGGGTGCTGGGTGCTCAGTACTCAGGGTGCTCGGTGCTCAGTACTCAGGGTGCTGGGTGCTCAGTGCCCAGGGTGCTGGGTGCTCAGTACTCAGGGTGCTGGGTGCTCAGTACTCAGGGTGCTGGGTGCTCAGTGCTCAGGGTGCTAGGTGCTCAGTCCTCAGGGTGCTCAGTACTCAGGGTGCTCAGTGCTCAGTACTCAGGGTGTTCAGTACTCAGGGTGCTGGGTGCTCAGTGCTCGGTGTGCTGGGTGCTCAGTACTCAGGGTGCTCAGTGCTCAGTACTCGGGGTGCTGGGTGCTCAGTACTCAGGGTGCTCAGTGCTCAGTACTCGGTGTGCTGGGTGCTCAGTGCTCAGGGTGCTCAGTGCTCAGTGCTCGGGGTGCTGGGTGCTCAGTGCTTGGGGAGCTGGGTGCTCAGTGCTCGGAGTGCTGGGTGCTCAGTACTGAGGGTGCTGTGTGCTCAGTGCTCAGTACTCAGCGTGCTTTGTGCTCAGTGCTCAGAGTGTTGGGTGCTCAGTACTCAGGGTGCTGGGTGCTCAGTGATCAGGGTGCTAAGTGCTCAGGGTGCTGGGTGCTCAGGGTGCTGGGTGCTCAGTGCTCGGGGTGCTGGGTGCTCAGTGCTCAGGGTGCTGGGTGCTCAGTGCTCAGTGCTCAGGGTGTTGGGTGCTCAGTGCTCAGTGCTCAGGGTGCTGGATGCTCAGTACTCAGGTTGCTGGGTGCTCAGTACTCAGGGTGCTCGGTGCTCAGTACTCAGGGTGCTGGATGCTCAGTGCCCAGGGTGCTGGGTGCTCAGTACTCAGGGTGCTGGATGCTCAGTGCTCAGGGTGCTAGGTGCTCAGTCCTCAGGGTGCTCAGTACTCAGGGTGCTCAGTGCTCACTGCTCAGTACTCAGGGTGTTCAGTACTCAGGGTGCTGGGTGCTCAGTGCTCGGGGTGCTGGATGCTCAGTACTCAGGGTGCTGGGTGCTCAGTACTCGGGGTGCTGGGTGCTCAGTACTCAGCGTGCTGGGTGCTCTGTGCTCGGGGTGCTGGGTGCTCAGTGCTCAGGGTGATCGGTGCTCAGTGCTCAGGGTGCTGGCTGCTCAGTCCTCAGGGTGCTCAGTGCTCAAGGTGCTGGGTGCTCAGTACTCAGGGTGCTGAGTGCTCAGTACTCAGGGTGCTGGGTCCTCAGTACTCAGGGTGCTGGGTGCTCAGTACTCAGGGTGCTGGGTGCTCAGTGCTCAGGGTGATCTGTTCTCAGTACTCAGGTTGCTGGGTGCTCAGTGCTCGGGGTGCTGGGTGCTCAGAACTCGTTGTGCTCAGTGCTCAGTAATCAGGGTGCTGGGTGCTCAGTTCTCAGGGTGCTGGGTTCTCAGTGCTCGGGGTGCTCGGTGCTCAGTACTCGGGGTGCTGGGTGCCCAGTACTCGGGGTGCTGGGTGCTCCGTGCTCAGGGTGCTGGGTGCTCAGTGCTCGGGGTGCTGGGTGCTCAGTGCTGAGGGTGGTGCTGGGTGCTCAGTACTCAGGGTGCTGGGTGCTCAGTGCTCGGGGTGCTCGGTGCTCAGTACTCGGGGTGCTGGGTGCTCAGTACTCGTGGTGCTGGGTGCTCAGTGCTCACGGCGCTGGGTGCTCAGTGCTCGGGGTGCTGTGTGCTCAGTGCTGAGGGTGGTGCTGGGTGCTCAGTACTCAGGGTGCTGGGTGCTCAGTGCTCAGGGTGCTGGGTGCTCAGTACTAAGGGTGCTGGGTGCTCAGTACTCAGTGTGCTCAGTGCTCAGTGCTCGGGGGGCTGGGTGCTCAGTGCTTGGGGAGCTGGGTGCTCAGTGCTCGGAGTGCTGGGTGCACAGTACTGAGGGTGCTGTGTGCTCAGTGCTCAGTACTCAGCGTGCTTTGTGCGCAGTGCTCAGAGTGTTGGGTGCTCAGTACTCAGGGTGCTGGGTGCTCAGTGCTCAGGGTGCTCAGTGCTTAGGGTGCTGGGTGCTCAGGGTGCTGGGTGCTCAGTGCTCGGGGTGCTGGGTGCTCAGTGCTCAGGGTGCTGGGTGCTCAGTGCTCAGTGCTCAGGGTGTTGGGTGCTCAGTGCTCAGTGCTCAGGGTGCTGGGTGTTCAGTACTCAGGGTGCTGGGTGCTCAGTACTCAGGGTGCTTGGTGCTCAGTGCTCAGGGTGCTGGGTGCTCAGTGCTCAGGGTGCTGGATGCTCAGTACTCAGGGTGCTGGGTGCTCAGTACTCAGGGTGCTCGGTGCTCAGTACTCAGGCTGCTGGGTGCTCAGTGCCCAGGGTGCTGGGTGCTCAGTACTCAGGGTGCTGGGTGCTCAGTGCTCAGGGTGCTAGGTGCTCAGTCCTCAGGGTGCTCAGTATTCAGGGTGCTCAGTGCTCAGTGCTCAGTACTCAGGGTGTTCAGTACTCAGGGAGCTGGGTGCTCAGTGCTCGGGGTGCTGGATGCTCAGTACTCAGGGTGCTGGGTGCTCAGTACTCGGGGTGCTGGGTGCTCAGTACTCAGGGTGCTGGGGGCTCTGTGCTCGGGGTGCTGGGTGCTCAGTGCTCAGGGTGATCGGTGCTCAGTGCTCAGGGTGCTGGCTGCTCAGTCCTCAGGGTGCTCAGTACTCAAGGTGCTGGGTGCTCAGTACTCAGGGTGCTGAGTGTTCAGTACTCAGGGTGCTGGGTCCTCAGTACTCAGGGTGCAGGGTGCTCAGTACTCAGGGTGCTGGGTGCTCAGTGCTCAGGGTGATCTGTTCTCAGTACTCAGGTTGCTGGGTGCTCAGTGCTCGGGGTGCTGGGTGCTCAGAACTCGTTGTGCTCAGTGCTCAGTACTCAGGGTGCTGGGTGCTCAGTACTCAGGGTGCTGGGTGCTCAGTGCTCGGGGTGCTCGGTGCTCAGTACTCGGGGTGCTGGGTGCTCAGTATTCGGGGTGCTGGGTGCTCAGTGCTCAGGGTGCTGGGTGCTCAGTGCTCGGGGTGCTGGGTGCTCAGTGCTGAGGGTGGTGCTGGGTGCTCAGTACTCAGGGTGCTGGGTGCTCAGTGCTCAGGGTGCTGGGTGCTCAATACTAAGGGTGCTGGGTGCTGAGTGCTCAGTGTGCTGGGTGCTCAGTGCTCGGGGTGCTCGGTGCTCAGTGCTCACGGTCCTGGGTGCTCAGTACTCAGGGTGCTGGGTGCTTAGTACTCAGGGTGCTTATTGCTCAGTACACAAGGTGCTGGGTGCTCAGTGCTCGGGGTGCTGGGTGCTCAGTGCTCAGTACTCAGGGTGCTGGGTGCTCAGTGCTCGGGGTGCTGAGTGCTCAGTACTCAGCGTGCTGGGTGCTCAGTACTCAGGGTGCTGGGTGCTCAGTGCTCGGGGTGCTGGATGCTCAGTACTCAGGGTGCTGGGTGCTCAGTACTCGGGGTGCTGGGTGCTCAGTACTCAGCGTGCTGGGTGCTCTGTGCTCGGGGTGCTGGGTGCTCAGTGCTCAGGGTGATCGGTGCTCAGTGCTCAGGGTGCTGGCTGCTCAGTCCTCAGGGTGCTCAGTGCTCAAGGTGCTGGGTGCTCAGTACTCAGGGTGCTGAGTGCTCAGTACTCAGGGTGCTGGGTCCTCAGTACTCAGGGTGCTGGGTGCTCAGTACTCAGGGTGCTGGGTGCTCAGTGCTCAGGGTGATCTGTTCTCAGTACTCAGGTTGCTGGGTGCTCAGTGCTCGGGGTGCTGGGTGCTCAGAACTCGTTGTGCTCAGTGCTCAGTAATCAGGGTGCTGGGTGCTCAGTTCTCAGGGTGCTGGGTGCTCAGTGCTCGGGGTGCTCGGTGCTCAGTACTCGGGGTGCTGGGTGCCCAGTACTCGGGGTGCTGGGTGCTCCGTGCTCAGGGTGCTGGGTGCTCAGTGCTCGGGGTGCTGGGTGCTCAGTGCTGAGGGTGGTGCTGGGTGCTCAGTACTCAGGGTGCTGGGTGCTCAGTGCTCGGGGTGCTCAGTGCTCAGTACTCGGGGTGCTGGGTACTCAGTACTCGGGGTGCTGGGTGCTCAGTGCTCACGGCGCTGGGTGCTCAGTGCTCGGGGTGCTGGGTGCTCAGTGCTGAGGGTGGTGCTGGGTGCTCAGTACTCAGGGTGCTGGGTGCTCAGTGCTCAGGGTGCTGGGTGCTCAGTACTAAGGGTGCTGGGTGCTCAGTACTCAGTGTGCTCAGTGCTCAGTGCTCGGGGGGCTGGGTGCTCAGTGCTTGGGGAGCTGGGTGCTCAGTGCTCGGAGTGCTGGGTGCACAGTACTGAGGGTGCTGTGTGCTCAGTGCTCAGTACTCAGCGTGCTTTGTGCGCAGTGCTCAGAGTGTTGGGTGCTCAGTACTCAGGGTGCTGGGTGCTCAGTGCTCAGGGTGCTCAGTGCTTAGGGTGCTGGGTGCTCAGGGTGCTGGGTGCTCAGTGCTCGGGGTGCTGGGTGCTCAGTGCTCAGGGTGCTGGGTGCTCAGTGCTCAGTGCTCAGGGTGTTGGGTGCTCAGTGCTCAGTGCTCAGGGTGCTGGGTGTTCAGTACTCAGGGTGCTGGGTGCTCAGTACTCAGGGTGCTTGGTGCTCAGTGCTCAGGGTGCTGGGTGCTCAGTGCTCAGGGTGCTGGATGCTCAGTACTCAGGGTGCTGGGTGCTCAGTACTCAGGGTGCTCGGTGCTCAGTACTCAGGGTGCTGGGTGCTCAGTGCCCAGGGTGCTGGGTGCTCAGTACTCAGGGTGCTGGGTGCTCAGTGCTCAGGGTGCTAGGTGCTCAGTCCTCAGGGTGCTCAGTATTCAGGGTGCTCAGTGCTCAGTGCTCAGTACTCAGGGTGTTCAGTACTCAGGGAGCTGGGTGCTCAGTGCTCGGGGTGCTGGATGCTCAGTACTCAGGGTGCTGGGTGCTCAGTACTCGGGGTGCTGGGTGCTCAGTACTCAGGGTGCTGGGGGCTCTGTGCTCGGGGTGCTGGGTGCTCAGTGCTCAGGGTGATCGGTGCTCAGTGCTCAGGGTGCTGGCTGCTCAGTCCTCAGGGTGCTCAGTGCTCAAGGTGCTGGGTGCTCAGTACTCAGGGTGCTGAGTGTTCAGTACTCAGGGTGCTGGGTCCTCAGTACTCAGGGTGCTGGGTGCTCAGTACTCAGGGTGCTGGGTGCTCAGTGCTCAGGGTGATCTGTTCTCAGTACTCAGGTTGCTGGGTGCTCAGTGCTCGGGGTGCTGGGTGCTCAGAACTCGTTGTGCTCAGTGCTCAGTACTCAGGGTGCTGGGTGCTCAGTACTCAGGGTGCTGGGTGCTCAGTGCTCGGGGTGCTCGGTGCTCAGTACTCGGGGTGCTGGGTGCTCAGTATTCGGGGTGCTGGGTGCTCAGTGCTCAGGGTGCTGGGTGCTCAGTGCTCGGGGTGCTGGGTGCTCAGTGCTGAGGGTGGTGCTGGGTGCTCAGTACTCAGGGTGCTGGGTGCTCAGTGCTCAGGGTGCTGGGTGCTCAATACTAAGGGTGCTGGGTGCTGAGTGCTCAGTGTGCTGGGTGCTCAGTGCTCGGGGTGCTCGGTGCTCAGTGCTCACGGTCCTGGGTGCTCAGTACTCAGGGTGCTGGGTGCTTAGTACTCAGGGTGCTTATTGCTCAGTACACAAGGTGCTGGGTGCTCAGTGCTCGGGGTGCTGGGTGCTCAGTGCTCAGTACTCAGGGTGCTGGGTGCTCAGTGCTCGGGGTGCTGAGTGCTCAGTACTCAGCGTGCTGGGTGCTCAGTACTCAGGGTGCTGGGTGCTCAGTGCTCAGGGTGCTGGGTGCTCAGTGCTCCGGGTGCTGGGTGCTCAGTGATCGGGGTGCTGGGTGCTCAGTGCTCAGGGTGCTCAGTGCTCAGTGCTCGGGGTGCTGGTTGCTCAGTGCTTGGGGAGCTTGGTGCTCAGTGCTCGGAGTGCTGGGTGCTCAGTGCTGAGGGAGCTGTGTGCTCAGTGCTCAGTAGTCAGCGTGCTGGGTGCTCAGTGCTCAGAGTGTTGGGTGCTCAGTACTCAGGGTGCTGGGTGCTCAGTGCTCAGTGCTCATGGTGCTCATTGCTCAGGGTGCTGGGTGCTCAGGGTGCTGGGTGCTCAGTGCTCGGGGTGCTGGGTGCTCAGTGCTCAGGGTGCTGGGTGCTCAGTGCTCAGTGCTCAGGGTGCTGTGTGCTCAGTGCTCAGTGCTCAGGGTGCTCGGTGTTCAGTACTCAGGGTGCTGGGTGCTCAGTACTCAGGGTACTTGGTGCTCAGTGCTCAGGGTGCTGGGTGCTCAGTGCTCAAGGTGCTGGATGCTCAGTACTCAGGGTGCTGTGTGCTCAGTACTCAGGGTGCTCTTTGCTCAGTACTCAGGGTGCTGGGTGCTCAGTGCCCAGGGTGCTGGGTGCTCAGTACTCAGGGTGCTGGGTGCTCGGTACTCAGGGTGCTGGGTGCTCAGTGCTCAGGGTGCTAGGTGCTCAGTCCTCAGGGTGCTCAGTACTCAGGGTGCTCAGTGCTCAGTGCTCAGTACTCAGGGTGTTCAGTACTCAGGGTGCTGGGTGCTCAGTGCTCGGGGTGCTGGGTGCTCAGTACTCAGGGTGCTCAGTGCTCAGTACTCGGGGTGCTGGGTGCTCAGTACTCAGGGTGCTCAGTGTTCAGTACTCGGTGTGCTGGGTGCTCAGTGCTCAGGGTGCTCAGTGCTCAGTGCTCGGGGTGCTGGGTGCTCAGTGCTTGGGGAGCTGGGTGCTCAGTGCTCGGAGTGCTGGGTGCTCAGTACTGAGGGTGCTGTGTGCTCAGTGCTCAGTACTCAGCGTGCTGGGTGCTCAGTGCTCAGAGTGTTGGGTGCTCAGTACTCAGGGTGCTGGGTGCTCAGTGCTCAGGGTGCTCAGTGCTCAGGGTGCTGGCTGCTCAGTCCTCAGGGTGCTCAGTGCTCAAGGTGCTGGGTGCTCAGTACTCAGGGTGCTGAGTGCTCAGTACTCAGGGTGCTGGGTCCTCCGTACTCAGGGTGCTGGGTGCTCAGTACTCAAGGTGCTGGGTGCTCAGTGCTCAGGGTGATCTGTTCTCAGTACTCAGATTGCTGGGTGCTCTGTGCTCGGGGTGCTGGGTGCTCAGAACTCGTTGTGCTCAGTGCTCAGTACTCAGGGTGCTGGGTGCTCAGTACTCAGGGTGCTGGGTGCTCAGTGCTCGGGGTGCTCGGTGCTCAGTACTCGGGGTGCTGGGTGGTCAGTACTCGGGGTGCTGGGTGCTCAGTGCTCAGGGTGCTGGGTGCTCAGTGCTCGGGGTGCTGGGTGCTCAGTGCTGAGGGTGGTGCTGGGTGCTCAGTACTCAGGGTGCTGGGTGCTCAGTGCTCAGGGTGCTGGGTGCTCAGTACTAAGGGTGCTGGGTGCTCAGTACTCAGGGTGCTCGGTGCTCAGTACTCAGGGTGCTGGGTGCTCAGTGCTCAGTGTGCTGGGTACTCAGTACTCAGGGTGCTGGGTGCTCAGTACTCAGGCTGCTGGGTGCTCAGTGCTCAGTGTGCTGGGTGGTCAGTGCTCAGGGTGCTGGGTGCTCAGTACTCAGGGTGCTGGGTGCTCAGTGCTCAGGGTGATCGGTGCTCATTACTCAGGTTGCTCAGTACTCAGGGTGCTGGGTGCTCAGTGCTCGGGGTGCTGGGTGCTCAGTACTCAGGGTGCTGGGCGCTCTGTACTCAGGGTGCTGGGTGCTCAGTGCTCGGGGTTTTGGGTGCTCAGTGCTCAGGGTGATCGGTGCTCAGTACTCAGGGTGCTGGGTGCTCAGTGCTCGGGGTGCTCGGTGCTCAGTACTCGGGGTGCTGGGTGCTCAGTATTCGGGGTGCTGGGTGCTCAGTGCTCAGGGTGCTGGGTGCTCAGTGCTCGGGGTGCTGGGTGCTCAGTGCTGAGGGTGGTGCTGGGTGCTCAGTACTCAGGGTGCTGGGTGCTCAGTGCTCAGGGTGCTGGGTGCTCAATACTAAGGGTGCTGGGTGCTGAGTGCTCAGTGTGCTGGGTGCTCAGTGCTCGGGGTGCTCGGTGCTCAGTGCTCACGGTCCTGGGTGCTCAGTACTCAGGGTGCTGGGTGCTTAGTACTCAGGGTGCTTATTGCTCAGTACACAAGGTGCTGGGTGCTCAGTGCTCGGGGTGCTGGGTGCTCAGTGCTCAGTACTCAGGGTGCTGGGTGCTCAGTGCTCGGGGTGCTGAGTGCTCAGTACTCAGCGTGCTGGGTGCTCAGTACTCAGGGTGCTGGGTGCTCAGTGCTCAGGGTGCTGGGTGCTCAGTGCTCCGGGTGCTGGGTGCTCAGTGATCGGGGTGCTGGGTGCTCAGTGCTCAGGGTGCTCAGTGCTCAGTGCTCGGGGTGCTGGGTGCTCAGTGCTTGGGGAGCTTGGTGCTCAGTGCTCGGAGTGCTGGGTGCTCAGTGCTGAGGGAGCTGTGTGCTCAGTGCTCAGTAGTCAGCGTGTTGGGTGCTCAGTGCTCAGAGTGTTGGGTGCTCAGTACTCAGGGTGCTGGGTGCTCAGTGCTCAGTGCTCATGGTGCCCAGTGCTCAGGGTGCTGGGTGCTCAGGGTGCTGGGTGCTCAGTGCTCGGGGTGCTGGGTGCTCAGTGCTCAGGGTGCTGGGTGCTCAGTGCTCAGTGCTCAGGGTGCTGTGTGCTCAGTGCTCAGTGCTCAGGGTGCTCGGTGTTCAGTACTCAGGGTGCTGGGTGCTCAGTACTCAGGGTACTTGGTGCTCAGTGCTCAGGTTGCTCCGTGCTCAGTGCTCAGGGTGCTGGATGCTCAGTACTCAGGGTGCTGTGTGCTCAGTACTCAGGGTGCTCTTTGCTCAGTACTCAGGGTGCTGGGTGCTCAGTGCCCAGGGTGCTGGGTGCTCAGTACTCAGGGTGCTGGGTGCTCGGTACTCAGGGTGCTGGGTGCTCAGTGCTCAGGGTGCTAGGTGCTCAGTCCTCAGGGTGCTCAGTACTCAGGGTGCTCAGTGCTCAGTGCTCAGTACTCAGGGTGTTCAGTACTCAGGGTGCTGGGTGCTCAGTGCTCGGGGTGCTGGGTGCTCAGTACTCAGGGTGCTCAGTGCTCAGTACTCGGGGTGCTGGGTGCTCAGTACTCAGGGTGCTCAGTGCTCAGTACTCGGTGTGCTGGGTGCTCAGTGCTCAGGGTGCTCAGTGCTCAGTGCTCGGGGTGCTGGGTGCTCAGTGCTTGGGGAGCTGGGTGCTCAGTGCTCGGAGTGCTGGGTGCTCAGTACTGAGGGTGCTGTGTGCTCAGTGCTCAGTACTCAGCGTGCTGGGTGCTCAGTGCTCAGAGTGTTGGGTGCTCAGTACTCAGGGTGCTGGGTGCTCAGTGCTCAGGGTGCTCAGTGCTCAGGGTGCTGGCTGCTCAGTCCTCAGGGTGCTCAGTGCTCAAGGTGCTGGGTGCTCAGTACTCAGGGTGCTGAGTGCTCAGTACTCAGGGTGCTGGGTCCTCCGTACTCAGGGTGCTGGGTGCTCAGTACTCAAGGTGCTGGGTGCTCAGTGCTCAGGGTGATCTGTTCTCAGTACTCAGATTGCTGGGTGCTCTGTGCTCGGGGTGCTGGGTGCTCAGAACTCGTTGTGCTCAGTGCTCAGTACTCAGGGTGCTGGGTGCTCAGTACTCAGGGTGCTGGGTGCTCAGTGCTCGGGGTGCTCGGTGCTCAGTACTCGGGGTGCTGGGTGGTCAGTACTCGGGGTGCTGGGTGCTCAGTGCTCAGGGTGCTGGGTGCTCAGTGCTCGGGGTGCTGGGTGCTCAGTGCTGAGGGTGGTGCTGGGTGCTCAGTACTCAGGGTGCTGGGTGCTCAGTGCTCAGGGTGCTGGGTGCTCAGTACTAAGGGTGCTGGGTGCTCAGTACTCAGGGTGCTCAGTGCTCAGTACTCAGGGTGCTGGGTGCTCAGTGCTCAGTGTGCTGGGTACTCAGTACTCAGGGTGCTGGGTGCTCAGTACTCAGGCTGCTGGGTGCTCAGTGCTCAGTGTGCTGGGTGGTCAGTGCTCAGGGTGCTGGGTGCTCAGTACTCAGGGTGCTGGGTGCTCAGTGCTCAGGGTGATCGGTGCTCATTACTCAGGTTGCTCAGTACTCAGGGTGCTGGGTGCTCAGTGCTCGGGGTGCTGGGTGCTCAGTACTCAGGGTGATCGGTGCTCAGTACTCAGGATGCTGGGTGCTCAGTGCTCAGGGTGCTGGGTGCTCAGTCCTCAGGATGCTCAGTGCTCAGGGTGCTGGGTGCTCAGTGCTCGGGGTGCTCGGTGCTCAGTACTCAGGGTGCTAAGTGCTCAGTACTGAGGGTGCTGGGTGCTCAGTGCTCAGTGTGCTGGGTGCTCAGTACTCATGGTGCTGGGTGCTCAGTACTCAGGGTGCTCAGTGCTCACTGCTCAGGGTTCTGGGTGTTCAGTACTCAGGGTGCTGTGTGCTCAGTACTCAGGGTGCTGGGTGCTCAGTGCTCAGGGTGCTCGGTGCTCAGGACTCTGGGTGTTGGGTGCTCAGTACTCAGTGTGCTGGGTGCTCAGTGCTCAGGGTGCTGCGTGCTCAGTACTCAGGGTGCTGGGTGCTCAGTGCTCAGGGTGCTGGGTGCTCAGTGCTCAGAGTGCTGGGTGCTCAGTGCTCGGGGTGCTGGGTGCTCAGTGCTCGGGGTGCTGGGTGCTCAGTGCTCAGTGCTCAGGGTGCTGGGTGCTCAGTGCTCAGTGCTCAGGGTGCTGGGTGCTCAGTACTCAGGGTGCTGGTTGCTCAGTGCTCAGGGTGCTGGGTGCTCAGTACTCTGGGGGTTGGGTGCTCAGTACTCAGGGTGCTGGGTGCTCTCTACTCAGGGTGCTGGGTGCTCAGTGCTCAGGGTGCTGGGTGCTCAGTACTCAGGGTGCTCAGTGCTCAGTACTCGGGGTGCTTGGTGCTCAGTACTCAGGGTGCTCAGTGCTCAGTACTCGGGGTGCTCAGTGCTCAGTTCTCAGGGTGCTGGGTGCTCAGTGCTCGGGGTGCTGGGTCCTGAGTGCTCAGGGTGCTGGGTGCTCAGTGCTCGGGGTGCTCGGTGCTCAGTGCTCACGGTCCTGGGTGCTCAGTACTCAGGGTGCTGGGTGCTTAGTACTCAGGGTGCTTAGTGCTCAGTACACAGGGTGCTGGGTGCTCAGTGCTCGGGGTGCTGGGTGCTCAGTGCTCAGTACTCAGGGTGCTGGGTGCTCAATGCTCGGGGTGCTGAGTGCTCAGTACTCAGCGTGCTGGGTGCTCAGTACTCAGGGTGCTGGGTGCTCAGTGCTCCGGGTGCTGGGTGCTCAGTGATCGGGGTGCTGGGTGCTCAGTGCTCAGGGTGCTCAGTGCTCAGTGCTCGGGGTGCTGGGTGCTCAGTGCTTGGGGAGCTTGGTGCTCAGTGCTCAGAGTGCTGTGTGCTCAGTACTGAGGGTGCTGTGTGCTCAGTGCTCAGTAGTCAGCGTGCTGGGTGCTCAGTGCTCAGAGTGTTGGGTGCTCAGTGCTCAGTGCTCATGGTGCTCAGTGCTCAGGGTGCTGGGTGCTCAGTGCTCGGGGTGCTGGGTGCTCAGTGCTCAGGGTGCTGGGTGCTCAGTGCTCAGTGCTCAGGGTGCTGTGTGCTCAGTGCTCAGTGCTCAGGGTGCTGGGTGTTCAGTACTCAGGGTGCTGGGTGCTCAGTACTCAGGGTACTTGGTGCTCAGTGCTCAGGGTGCTGGGTGCTCAGTGCTCAGGGTGCTGGATGCTCAGTACTCAGGGTGCTGGGTGCTCAGTACTCAGGGTGCTCGGTGCTCAGTACTCAGGCTGCTGGGTGCTCAGTGCCCAGGGTGCTGGGTGCTCAGTACTCAGGGTGCTGGGTGCTCAGTACTCAGGGTGCTGGGTGCTCCGTGCTCAGGGTGCTAGGTGCTCAGTCCTCAGGGTGCTCAGTACTCAAGGTGCTCAGTGCTCAGTGCTCAGTACTCAGGGTGTTCAGTACTCAGGGTGCTGGGTGCTCATTGCTCGGTGTGCTGGGTGCTCAGTACTCAGGGTGCTCAGTGCTCAGTACTCGGGGTGCTGGGTGCTCAGTACTCAGGGTGCTCAGTGCTCAGTACTCGGTGTGCTGGGTGCTCAGTGCTCAGGGTGCTCAGTGCTCAGTGCTCGGGGTGCTGGGTGCTCAGTGCTTGGGGAGCTGGGTGCTCAGTGCTCGGAGTGCTGGGTGCTCAGTACTGAGGGTGCTGTGTGCTCAGTGCTCAGTACTCAGCGTGCTTTGTGCTCAGTGCTCAGAGTGTTGGGTGCTCAGTACTCAGGGTGCTGGGTGCTCAGTGCTCAGGGTGCTCAGTGCTCAGGGTGCTGGGTGCTCAGGGTGCTGGGTGCTCAGTGCTCGGGGTGCTGGGTGCTCAGTGCTCAGGGTGCTGGGTGCTCAGTGCTCAGTGCTCAGGGTGTTGGGTGCTCAGTGCTCAGTGCTCAGGGTGCTGGGTGTTCAGTACTCAGGGTGCTGGGTGCTCAGTACTCAGGGTGCTTGGTGCTCAGTGCTCAGGGTGCTGGGTGCTCAGTGCTCAGGGTGCTGGATGCTCAGTAATCAGGGTGCTGGGTGCTCAGTACTCAGGGTGCTCGGTGCTCAGTACTCAGGGTGCTGGATGCTCAGTGCCCAGGGTGCTGGGTGCTCAGTACTCATGGTGCTGGCTGCTCAGTGCTCAGGGTGCTAGGTGCTCAGTCCTCAGGGTGCTCAGTACTCAGGGTGCTCAGTGCTCAGTGCTCAGTACTCAGGGTGTTCAGTACTCAGGGTGCTGGGTGCTCAGTGCTCGGGGTGCTGGATGCTCAGTGCTCAGGGTGCTGGGTGCTCAGTACTCGGGGTGCTGGGTGCTCAGTACTCAGGGTGCTGGGTGCTCTGTGCTCGGGGTGCTGGGTGCTCAGTGCTCAGGGTGATCGGTGCTCAGTGCTCAGGGTGCTGGCTGCTCAGTCCTCAGGGTGCTCAGTGCTCAAGGTGCTGGGTGCTCAGTACTCAGGGTGCTGAGTGCTCAGTACTCAGGGTGCTGGGTGCTCAGTGCTCAGGGTGATCTGTTCTCAGTACTCAGGTTGCTGGGTGCTCAGTGCTCGGGGTGCTGGGTGCTCAGAACTCGTTGTGCTCAGTGCTCAGTACTCAGGGTGCTGGGTGCTCAGTACTCAGGGTGCTGGGTGCTCAGTGCTCGGGGTGCTCGGTGCTCAGTACTCGGGGTGCTGGGTGCTCAGTACTCGGGGTGCTGGGTGCTCAGTGCTCAGGGTGCTGGGTGCTCAGTGCTCGGGGTGCTGGGTGCTCAGTGCTGAGGGTGGTGCTGGGTGCTCAGTACTCAGGGTGCTGGGTGCTCAGTGCTTGGGGAGCTGGGTGCTCAGTGCTCGGAGTGCTGGTTGCTCAGTACTGAGGGTGCTGTGTGCTCAGTGCTCAGTACTCAGCGTGCTTTGTGCTCAGTGCTCAGAGTGTTGGGTGCTCAGTGCTCAGGGTGCTCAGTGCTTAGGGTGCTGGGTGCTCAGGGTGCTGGGTGCTCAGTGCTCGGGGTGCTGGGTGCTCAGTGCTCAGGGTGCTGGGTGCTCAGTGCTCAGTGCTCAGGGTGTTGGGTGCTCAGTGCTCAGGGTGCTGTATGTTCAGTACTCAGGGTGCTGGGTGCTCAGTACTCAGGGTGCTTGGTGCTCAGTGCTCAGGGTGCTGGGTGCTCAGTGCTCAGGGTGCTGGATGCTCAGTACTCAGGGTGCTGGGTGCTCAGTACTCAGGGTGCTCGGTGCTCAGTACTCAGGGTGCTGGGTGCTCAGTGCCCAGGGTGGTGGGTGCTCAGTACTCAGGGTGCTGGGTGCTCAGTGATCAGGGTGCTAGGTGCTGAGTCCTCAGGGTGCTCAGTACTCAGGGTGCTCAGTGCTCAGTGCTCAGTACCCAGGGTGTTCAGTACTCAGGCTGCTGGGTGCTCAGTGCTCGGGGTGCTGGATGCTCAGTACTCAGGGTGCTGGGTGCTCAGTACTCGGGGTGCTGGGTGCTCAGTACTCTGGTGCTGGGTGCTCTGTGCTCGGGGTGCTGGGTGCTCAGTGCTCAGGGTGATCGGTGCTCAGTGCTCAGGGTGCTGGCTGCTCAGTCCTCAGGGTGCTCAGTGCTCAAGGTGCTGGGTGCTCAGTACTCAGGGTGCTGAGTGCTCAGTACTCAGGGTGCTGGGTCCTCAGTACTCAGGGTGCTGGGTGCTCAGTACTCAGGGTGCTGGGTGCTCAGTGCTCAGGGTGATCTGTTCTCAGTACTCAGGTTGCTGGGTGCTCAGTGCTCGGGGTGCTGGGTGCTCAGTGCTGAGGGTGGTGCTGGGTGCTCAGTACTCAGGGTGCTGGGTGCTCAGTGCTCAGGGTGCTGGGTGCTCAGTACTAAGGGTGCTGGGTGCTCAGTACTCAAGGTGCTCGGTGCTCAGTACTCAGGGTGCTGGGTGCTCAGTGCTCAGTGTGCTGGGTACTCAGTACTCAGGGTGCTGGGTGCTCAGTACTCAGGGTGCTGGGTGCTCAGTGCTCAGTGTGCTGGGTGGTCAGTGCTCAGGGTGCTGGGTGCTCAGTACTCAGGGTGCTGGGTGCTCAGTGCTCAGGGTGATCGGTGCTCATTACTCAGGTTGCTCAGTACTCAGGGTGCTGGGTGCTCAGTGCTCGGGGTGCTGGGTGCTCAGTACTCAGGGTGCTGGGTGCTCTGTACTCAGGGTGCTGGGTGCTCAGTGCTCGGGGTCCTGGGTGCTCAGTGCTCAGGGTGATCGGTGCTCAGTACTCAGGGTGCTGGGTGCTCAGTGCTCAGGGTGCTGGGTGCTCAGTCCTCAGGATGCTCAGTGCTCAGGGTGCTGGGTGCTCAGTGCTCGGGGTGCTCGGTGCTCAGTACTCAGGGTGCTAAGTGCTCAGTACTGAGGGTGCTGGGTGCTCAGTGCTCAGTGTGCTGGGTGCTCAGTACTCATGGTGCTGGGTGCTCAGTACTCAGGGTGCTCAGTGCTCACTGCTCAGGGTGCTGGGTGTTCAGTACTCAGGGTGCTGTGTGCTCAGTACTCAGGGTGCTGGGTGCTCAGTGCTCAGGGTGCTCGGTGCTCAGGACTCTTCGTGTTGGGTGCTCAGTACTCAGTGTGCTGGGTGCTCAGTGCTCAGGGTGCTGCGTGCTCAGTACTCAGGGTGCTGGGTGCTCAGTGCTCAGGGTGCTGGGTGCTCAGTGCTCAGAGTGCTGGGTGCTCAGTGCTCGGGGTGCTGGGTGCTCAGTGCTCGGGGTGCTGGGTGCTCAGTGCTCAGTGCTCAGGGTGCTGGGTGCTCAGTGCTCAGTGCTCAGGGTGCTGGGTGCTCAGTACTCAGGGTGCTGGGTTCTCAGTACTCAGGGTGCTGGTTGCTCAGTGCTCAGGGTGCTGGGTGCTCAGTACTCTGGGTGTTGGGTGCTCAGTACTCAGGGTGCTGGGTGCTCTGTACTCAGGGTGCTGGGTGCTCAGTGCTCAGGGTGCTGGGTGCTCAGTACTCAGGGTGCTCAGTGCTCAGTACTCGGGGTGCTTGGTGCTCAGTACTCAGGGTGCTCAGTGCTCAGTACTCGGGGTGCTCGGTGCTCAGTTCTCAGGGTGCTGGGTGCTCAGTGCTCGGGGTGCTGGGTGCTGAGTGCTCAGGGTGCTGTGTGCTCAGTGCTCGGGGTGCTCGGTGCTCAGTGCTCACGGTCCTGGGTGCTCAGTACTCAGGGTGCTGGGTGCTTAGTACTCAGGGTGCTTAGTGCTCAGTACACAGGGTGCTGGGTGCTCAGTGCTCGGGGTGCTGGGTGCTCAGTGCTCAGTACTCAGGGTGCTGGGTGCTCAATGCTCGGGGTGCTGAGTGCTCAGTACTCAGCGTGCTGGGTGCTCAGTACTCAGGGTGCTGGGTGCTCAGTGCTCAGGGTGCTGGGTGCTCAGTGCTCCGGGTGCTGGGTGCTCAGTGATCGGGGTGCTGGGTGCTCAGTGCTCAGGGTGCTCAGTGCTCAGTGCTCGGGGTGCTGGGTGCTCAGTGCTTGGGGAGCTTGGTGCTCAGTGCTCAGAGTGCTGAGTGCTCAGTACTCAGCGTGCTGGGTGCTCAGTACTCAGGGTGCTGTGTTCTCAGTGCTCAGGGTGCTGGGTGCTCAGTGCTCAGGGTGCTTGGTGCTCAGTGCTCGGGGTGCTGGGTGCTCAGTGCTCGGGGTGCTGGGTGCTCAGTGCTCAGTGCTCAGGGTGCTGGGTGCTCAGTGCTCAGTGGTCATGGTGCTGGTCGCTCAGTACTCAGGGTGCTGGGTGCTCAGTACTCAGGGTGCTGGGTGCTCAGTGCTCAGGGTGCTGGGTGCTCAGTACTCAGGGTGCTGGGTGCTCAGTACTCAGGGTGCTTGGTGCTCAGTACTCAGGGTGCTGGGTGCTCAGTGCTTGGGCTGCTGCGTGCTCAGTGCTCAGGGTGCTGGGTGCTCAGTGCTCAGGGTGCTGGTTGCTCAGTACTCAGGGTGCTGGGTGTTCAGTGCTCGGGGTGCTAGGTGCTCAGTACTCAAGGTGCTGGGTGCTCAGTGCTCATGGTGCTGGGTGCTCAGTAATCAGGGTGCTCGGTGCTCAGGACTCAGGGTTCTCAGTGCTCAGTACTCAGGGTGCTGGGTGCTCAGTGCTCAGGGTGCTGGGTGCTCAGTACTCAGGGTGCTCAGTGCTCAGTACTCGGGGTGCTTGGTGCTCAGTGCTCAGGGTGCTCAGTGCTCAGTGCTCGGGGTGCTGGGTGCTCAGTGCTCGGGGCGCTGGGTGCTCAGTGCTCGGGGTGCTGGGTGCTCAGTACTCAGGGTGCTCAGTGCTCAGTGCTCAGGGTGCTGGGTGCTCAGTACTCAGGGTGCTCAGTGCTCTGTACTCGGGGTGCTGGGTGCTCAGTGCTCAGGGTGCTCAGTGCTCAGTGCTCGGGGTGCTGGGTGCTCTGTGCTCGGGGCGCTGGGTGCTCAGTGCTCGGGGTGCTGGGTGCTCAGTACTCAGGGTGCTGGGTGCTCAGTGCTCAGGGTGCTCAGTGCTCAGTACTCAGTGCTCAGGGTGCTCAGTGCTCAGTGCTCAGGGTGCTGGGTGTTCAGTACTCAGGGTGCTGTGTGCTCAGTACTCAGGGTGCTGGGTGCTCAGTGCTCAGGTTGCTGGGTGCTCTGTACTCTGGGTGTTGGGTGCTCAGTACTCAGGGTGCTGGGTGCTCAGTGCTCGGGGTGCTGGGTGCTCAGTGCTCAGGGTGCTGGGTGCTCAGTACTCAGTGTGCTTTGTGCTCAGTACTCAGGGTGCTGGGTGCTTAGTGCTCGAGGTGCTCGGTGCTCAGTACTCAAGGTGCTGGGTGCTCAGTGCTCAGGGTGCTGGGTGCTCAGTCCTCGGGGTGCTACGTGCTCAGGGTGCTGGGTGCTCAGTGCTCAGGGTGCTGGGTGCTCAGTGCTCGGGGTGCTGGGTGCTGAGTGCTCAGGGTGCTGGGTGCTCAGTGCTCGGGGTGCTCGGTGCTCAGTGCTCAGGTTCCTGGGTACTCAGTACTCAGGGTGCTGGGTGCTTAGTACTCAGGGTGCTCAGTGCTCAGTACACAGGGTGCTGGGTGCTCAGTGCTCGGGGTGCTGGGTGCTCAGTGCTCAGTACTCTGTGTGCTGGGTGCTCAGTGCTCGGGGTGCTGGGTGCTCAGTACTCAGCGTGCTGGGTGCTCAGTACTCAGGGTGCTGGGTGCTCAGTGCTCAGGGTGCTGGGTGCTCAGTGCTCAGGGTGCTGGGTACTCAGTGATCGGGGTGCTGGGTGCTCAGTACTCAGGGTGCTGGGTGCTCAGTGCTCAGGGTGCTGGGTGCTCAGTGCTCAGGGTGCTGGGTACTCAGTGCTCAGGGTGCTGGGTGCTCAGTACTCAGGGTGCTGGGTGCTCAGTGCTCAGGGTGATCGGTGCTCATTACTCAGGTTGCTCAGTACTCAGGGTGCTGGGTGCTCAGTGCTCGGGGTGCTGGGTGCTCAGTACTCAGGGTGCTGGGCGCTCTGTACTCAGGGTGCTGGGTGCTCAGTGCTCGGGGTTTTGGGTGCTCAGTGCTCAGGGTGATCGGTGCTCAGTACTCAGGATGCTGGGTGCTCAGTGCTCAGGGTGCTGGGTGCTCAGTCCTCAGGATGCTCAGTGCTCAGGGTGCTGGGTGCTCAGTGCTCGGGGTGCTCGGTGCTCAGTACTCAGGGTGCTAAGTGCTCAGTACTGAGGGTGCTGGGTGCTCAGTGCTCAGTGTGCTGGGTGCTCAGTACTCATGGTGCTGGGTGCTCAGTACTCAGGGTGCTCAGTGCTCACTGCTCAGGGTTCTGGGTGTTCAGTACTCAGGGTGCTGTGTGCTCAGTACTCAGGGTGCTGGGTGCTCAGTGCTCAGGGTGCTCGGTGCTCAGGACTCTGGGTGTTGGGTGCTCAGTACTCAGTGTGCTGGGTGCTCAGTGCTCAGGGTGCTGCGTGCTCAGTACTCAAGGTGCTGGGTGCTCAGTGCTCAGGGTGCTGGGTGCTCAGTGCTCAGAGTGCTGGGTGCTCAGTGCTCGGGGTGCTGGGTGCTCAGTGCTCGGGGTGCTGGGTGCTCAGTGCTCAGTGCTCAGGGTGCTGGGTGCTCAGTGCTCAGTGCTCAGGGTGCTGGGTGCTCAGTACTCAGGGTGCTGGTTGCTCAGTGCTCAGGGTGCTGGGTGCTCAGTACTCTGGGTGTTGGGTGCTCAGTACTCAGGGTGCTGGGTGCTCTGTACTCAGGGTGCTGGGTGCTCAGTGCTCAGGGTGCTGGGTGCTCAGTACTCAGGGTGCTCAGTGCTCAGTACTCGGGGTGCTTGGTGCTCAGTACTCAGGGTGCTCAGTGCTCAGTACTCGGGGTGCTCAGTGCTCAGTTCTCAGGGTGCTGGGTGCTCAGTGCTCGGGGTGCTGGGTCCTGAGTGCTCAGGGTGCTGGGTGCTCAGTGCTCGGGGTGCTCAGTGCTCAGTGCTCACGGTCCTGGGTGCTCAGTACTCAGGGTGCTGGGTGCTTAGTACTCAGGGTGCTTAGTGCTCAGTACACAGGGTGCTGGGTGCTCAGTGCTCGGGGTGCTGGGTGCTCAGTGCTCAGTACTCAGGGTGCTGGGTGCTCAATGCTCGGGGTGCTGAGTGCTCAGTACTCAGCGTGCTGGGTGCTCAGTACTCAGGGTGCTGGGTGCTCAGTGCTCCGGGTGCTGGGTGCTCAGTGATCGGGGTGCTGGGTGCTCAGTGCTCAGGGTGCTCAGTGCTCAGTGCTCGGGGTGCTGGGTGCTCAGTGCTTGGGGAGCTTGGTGCTCAGTGCTCAGAGTGCTGTGTGCTCAGTACTGAGGGTGCTGTGTGCTCAGTGCTCAGTAGTCAGCGTGCTGGGTGCTCAGTGCTCAGAGTGTTGGGTGCTCAGTACTCAGGGTGCTGGGTGCTCAGTGCTCAGTGCTCATGGTGCTCAGTGCTCAGGGTGCTGGGTGCTCAGGGTGCTGGGTGCTCAGTGCTCGGGGTGCTGGGTGCTCAGTGCTCAGGGTGCTGGGTGCTCAGTGCTCAGTGCTCAGGGTGCTGTGTGCTCAGTGCTCAGTGCTCAGGGTGCTGGGTGTTCAGTACTCAGGGTGCTGGGTGCTCAGTACTCAGGGTACTTGGTGCTCAGTGCTCAGGGTGCTGGGTGCTCAGTGCTCAGGGTGCTGGATGCTCAGTACTCAGGGTGCTGGGTGCTCAGTACTCAGGGTGCTCGGTGCTCAGTACTCAGGCTGCTGGGTGCTCAGTGCCCAGGGTGCTGGGTGCTCAGTACTCAGGGTGCTGGGTGCTCAGTACTCAGGGTGCTGGGTGCTCAGTGCTCAGGGTGCTAGGTGCTCAGTCCTCAGGGTGCTCAGTACTCAAGGTGCTCAGTGCTCAGTGCTCAGTACTCAGGGTGTTCAGTACTCAGGGTGCTGGGTGCTCATTGCTCGGTGTGCTGGGTGCTCAGTACTCAGGGTGCTCAGTGCTCAGTACTCGGGGTGCTGGGTGCTCAGTACTCAGGGTGCTCAGTGCTCAGTACTCGGTGTGCTGGGTGCTCAGTGCTCATCGTGCTCAGTGCTCAGTGCTCGGGGTGCTGGGTGCTCAGTGCTTGGGGAGCTGGGTGCTCAGTGCTCGGAGTGCTGGGTGCTCAGTACTGAGGGTGCTGTGTGCTCAGTGCTCAGTACTCAGCGTGCTTTGTGCTCAGTGCTCAGAGTGTTGGGTGCTCAGTACTCAGGGTGCTGGGTGCTCAGTGCTCAGGGTGCTCGGTGCTCAGGACTCTTCGTGTTGGGTGCTCAGTACTCAGTGTGCTGGGTGCTCAGTGCTCAGGGTGCTGCGTGCTCAGTACTCAGGGTGCTGGGTGCTCAGTGCTCAGGGTGCTGGGTGCTCAGTGCTCAGAGTGCTGGGTGCTCAGTGCTCGGGGTGCTGGGTGCTCAGTGCTCGGGGTGCTGGGTGCTCAGTGCTCAGTGCTCAGGGTGCTGGGTGCTCAGTGCTCAGTGCTCAGGGTGCTGGGTGCTCAGTACTCAGGGTGCTGGGTTCTCAGTACTCAGGGTGCTGGTTGCTCAGTGCTCAGGGTGCTGGGTGCTCAGTACTCTGGGTGTTGGGTGCTCAGTACTCAGGGTGCTGGGTGCTCTGTACTCAGGGTGCTGGGTGCTCAGTGCTCAGGGTGCTGGGTGCTCAGTACTCAGGGTGCTCAGTGCTCAGTACTCGGGGTGCTTGGTGCTCAGTACTCAGGGTGCTCAGTGCTCAGTACTCGGGGTGCTCGGTGCTCAGTTCTCAGGGTGCTGGGTGCTCAGTGCTCGGGGTGCTGGGTGCTGAGTGCTCAGGGTGCTGTGTGCTCAGTGCTCGGGGTGCTCGGTGCTCAGTGCTCACGGTCCTGGGTGCTCAGTACTCAGGGTGCTGGGTGCTTAGTACTCAGGGTGCTTAGTGCTCAGTACACAGGGTGCTGGGTGCTCAGTGCTCGGGGTGCTGGGTGCTCAGTGCTCAGTACTCAGGGTGCTGGGTGCTCAATGCTCGGGGTGCTGAGTGCTCAGTACTCAGCGTGCTGGGTGCTCAGTACTCAGGGTGCTGGGTGCTCAGTGCTCAGGGTGCTGGGTGCTCAGTGCTCCGGGTGCTGGGTGCTCAGTGATCGGGGTGCTGGGTGCTCAGTGCTCAGGGTGCTCAGTGCTCAGTGCTCGGGGTGCTGGGTGCTCAGTGCTTGGGGAGCTTGGTGCTCAGTGCTCAGAGTGCTGAGTGCTCAGTACTCAGCGTGCTGGGTGCTCAGTACTCAGGGTGCTGTGTTCTCAGTGCTCAGGGTGCTGGGTGCTCAGTGCTCAGGGTGCTTGGTGCTCAGTGCTCGGGGTGCTGGGTGCTCAGTGCTCGGGGTGCTGGGTGCTCAGTGCTCAGTGCTCAGGGTGCTGGGTGCTCAGTGCTCAGTGGTCATGGTGCTGGTCGCTCAGTACTCAGGGTGCTGGGTGCTCAGTACTCAGGGTGCTGGGTGCTCAGTGCTCAGGGTGCTGGGTGCTCAGTACTCAGGGTGCTGGGTGCTCAGTACTCAGGGTGCTTGGTGCTCAGTACTCAGGGTGCTGGGTGCTCAGTGCTCGGGCTGCTGCGTGCTCAGTGCTCAGGGTGCTGGGTGCTCAGTGCTCAGGGTGCTGGTTGCTCAGTACTCAGGGTGCTGGGTGTTCAGTGCTCGGGGTGCTAGGTGCTCAGTACTCAAGGTGCTGGGTGCTCAGTGCTCATGGTGCTGGGTGCTCAGTAATCAGGGTGCTCGGTGCTCAGGACTCAGGGTTCTCAGTGCTCAGTACTCAGGGTGCTGGGTGCTCAGTGCTCAGGGTGCTGGGTGCTCAGTACTCAGGGTGCTCAGTGCTCAGTACTCGGGGTGCTTGGTGCTCAGTGCTCAGGGTGCTCAGTGCTCAGTGCTCGGGGTGCTGGGTGCTCAGTGCTCGGGGCGCTGGGTGCTCAGTGCTCGGGGTGCTGGGTGCTCAGTACTCAGGGTGCTCAGTGCTCAGTGCTCAGGGTGCTGGGTGCTCAGTACTCAGGGTGCTCAGTGCTCTGTACTCGGGGTGCTGGGTGCTCAGTGCTCAGGGTGCTCAGTGCTCAGTGCTCGGGGTGCTGGGTGCTCTGTGCTCGGGGCGCTGGGTGCTCAGTGCTCGGGGTGCTGGGTGCTCAGTACTCAGGGTGCTGGGTGCTCAGTGCTCAGGGTGCTCAGTGCTCAGTACTCAGTGCTCAGGGTGCTCAGTGCTCAGTGCTCAGGGTGCTGGGTGTTCAGTACTCAGGGTGCTGGGTGCTCAGTACTCAGGGTGCTGGGTGCTCAGTGCTCAGGTTGCTGGGTGCTCTGTACTCTGGGTGTTGGGTGCTCAGTACTCAGGGTGCTGGGTGCTCAGTGCTCGGGGTGCTGGGTGCTCAGTGCTCAGGGTGCTGGGTGCTCAGTACTCAGGGTGCTTTGTGCTCAGTACTCAGGGTGCTGGGTGCTTAGTGCTCGAGGTGCTCGGTGCTCAGTACTCAAGGTGCTGGGTGCTCAGTGCTCAGGGTGCTGGGTGCTCAGTCCTCGGGGTGCTACGTGCTCAGGGTGCTGGGTGCTCAGTGCTCAGGGTGCTGGGTGCTCAGTGCTCGGGGTGCTGGGTGCTGAGTGCTCAGGGTGCTGGGTGCTCAGTGCTCGGGGTGCTCGGTGCTCAGTGCTCAGGTTCCTGGGTACTCAGTACTCAGGGTGCTGGGTGCTTAGTACTCAGGGTGCTCAGTGCTCAGTACACAGGGTGCTGGGTGCTCAGTGCTCGGGGTGCTGGGTGCTCAGTGCTCAGTACTCTGTGTGCTGGGTGCTCAGTGCTCGGGGTGCTGGGTGCTCAGTACTCAGCGTGCTGGGTGCTCAGTACTCAGGGTGCTGGGTGCTCAGTGCTCAGGGTGCTGGGTGCTCAGTGCTCAGGGTGCTGGGTACTCAGTGATCGGGGTGCTGGGTGCTCAGTACTCAGGGTGCTGGGTGCTCAGTGCTCAGGGTGCTGGGTGCTCAGTGCTCAGGGTGCTGGGTACTCAGTGCTCAGGGTGCTGGGTGCTCAGTACTCAGGGTGCTGGGTGCTCAGTGCTCAGGGTGATCGGTGCTCATTACTCAGGTTGCTCAGTACTCAGGGTGCTGGGTGCTCAGTGCTCGGGGTGCTGGGTGCTCAGTACTCAGGGTGCTGGGCGCTCTGTACTCAGGGTGCTGGGTGCTCAGTGCTCGTGGTTTTGGGTGCTCAGTGCTCAGGGTGATCGGTGCTCAGTACTCAGGATGCTGGGTGCTCAGTGCTCAGGGTGCTGGGTGCTCAGTCCTCAGGATGCTCAGTGCTCAGGGTGCTGGGTGCTCAGTGCTCGGGGTGCTCGGTGCTCAGTACTCAGGGTGCTAAGTGCTCAGTACTGAGGGTGCTGGGTGCTCAGTGCTCAGTGTGCTGGGTGCTCAGTACTCATGGTGCTGGGTGCTCAGTACTCAGGGTGCTCAGTGCTCACTGCTCAGGGTTCTGGGTGTTCAGTACTCAGGGTGCTGTGTGCTCAGTACTCAGGGTGCTGGGTGCTCAGTGCTCAGGGTGCTCGGTGCTCAGGACTCTGGGTGTTGGGTGCTCAGTACTCAGTGTGCTGGGTGCTCAGTGCTCAGGGTGCTGCGTGCTCAGTACTCAGGGTGCTGGGTGCTCAGTGCTCAGGGTGCTGGGTGCTCAGTGCTCAGAGTGCTGGGTGCTCAGTGCTCGGGGTGCTGGGTGCTCAGTGCTCGGGGTGCTGGGTGCTCAGTGCTCAGTGCTCAGGGTGCTGGGTGCTCAGTGCTCAGTGCTCAGGGTGCTGGGTGCTCAGTACTCAGGGTGCTGGTTGCTCAGTGCTCAGGGTGCTGGGTGCTCAGTACTCTGGGTGTTGGGTGCTCAGTACTCAGGGTGCTGGGTGCTCTGTACTCAGGGTGCTGGGTGCTCAGTGCTCAGGGTGCTGGGTGCTCAGTACTCAGGGTGCTCAGTGCTCAGTACTCGGGGTGCTTGGTGCTCAGTACTCAGGGTGCTCAGTGCTCAGTACTCGGGGTGCTCAGTGCTCAGTTCTCAGGGTGCTGGGTGCTCAGTGCTCGGGGTGCTGGGTCCTGAGTGCTCAGGGTGCTGGGTGCTCAGTGCTCGGGGTGCTCAGTGCTCAGTGCTCACGGTCCTGGGTGCTCAGTACTCAGGGTGCTGGGTGCTTAGTACTCAGGGTGCTTAGTGCTCAGTACACAGGGTGCTGGGTGCTCAGTGCTCGGGGTGCTGGGTGCTCAGTGCTCAGTACTCAGGGTGCTGGGTGCTCAATGCTCGGGGTGCTGAGTGCTCAGTACTCAGCGTGCTGGGTGCTCAGTACTCAGGGTGCTGGGTGCTCAGTGCTCCGGGTGCTGGGTGCTCAGTGATCGGGGTGCTGGGTGCTCAGTGCTCAGGGTGCTCAGTGCTCAGTGCTCGGGGTGCTGGGTGCTCAGTGCTTGGGGAGCTTGGTGCTCAGTGCTCAGAGTGCTGTGTGCTCAGTACTGAGGGTGCTGTGTGCTCAGTGCTCAGTAGTCAGCGTGCTGGGTGCTCAGTGCTCAGAGTGTTGGGTGCTCAGTACTCAGGGTGCTGGGTGCTCAGTGCTCAGTGCTCATGGTGCTCAGTGCTCAGGGTGCTGGGTGCTCAGGGTGCTGGGTGCTCAGTGCTCGGGGTGCTGGGTGCTCAGTGCTCAGGGTGCTGGGTGCTCAGTGCTCAGTGCTCAGGGTGCTGTGTGCTCAGTGCTCAGTGCTCAGGGTGCTGGGTGTTCAGTACTCAGGGTGCTGGGTGCTCAGTACTCAGGGTACTTGGTGCTCAGTGCTCAGGGTGCTGGGTGCTCAGTGCTCAGGGTGCTGGATGCTCAGTACTCAGGGTGCTGGGTGCTCAGTACTCAGGGAGCTCGGTGCTCAGTACTCAGGCTGCTGGGTGCTCAGTGCCCAGGGTGCTGGGTGCTCAGTACTCAGGGTGCTGGGTGCTCAGTACTCAGGGTGCTGGGTGCTCAGTGCTCAGGGTGCTAGGTGCTCAGTCCTCAGGGTGCTCAGTACTCAAGGTGCTCAGTGCTCAGTGCTCAGTACTCAGGGTGTTCAGTACTCAGGGTGCTGGGTGCTCATTGCTCGGTGTGCTGGGTGCTCAGTACTCAGGGTGCTCAGTGCTCAGTACTCGGGGTGCTGGGTGCTCAGTACTCAGGGTGCTCAGTGCTCAGTACTCGGTGTGCTGGGTGCTCAGTGCTCAGGGTGCTCAGTGCTCAGTGCTCGGGGTGCTGGGTGCTCAGTGCTTGGGGAGCTGGGTGCTCAGTGCTCGGAGTGCTGGGTGCTCAGTACTGAGGGTGCTGTGTGCTCAGTGCTCAGTACTCAGCGTGCTTTGTGCTCAGTGCTCAGAGTGTTGGGTGCTCAGTACTCAGGGTGCTGGGTGCTCAGTGCTCAGGGTGCTCAGTGCTCAGGGTGCTGGGTGCTCAGGGTGCTGGGTGCTCAGTGCTCGGGGTGCTGGGTGCTCAGTGCTCAGGGTGCTGGGTGCTCAGTGCTCAGTGCTCAGGGTGTTGGGTGCTCAGTGCTCAGTGCTCAGGGTGCTGGGTGTTCAGTACTCAGGGTGCTGGGTGCTCAGTACTCAGGGTGCTTGGTGCTCAGTGCTCAGGGTGCTGGGTGCTCAGTGCTCAGGGTGCTGGATGCTCAGTAATCAGGGTGCTGGGTGCTCAGTACTCAGGGTGCTCGGTGCTCAGTACTCAGGGTGCTGGATGCTCAGTGCCCAGGGTGCTGGGTGCTCAGTACTCAGGGTGCTGGGTGCTCAGTGCTCAGGGTGCTAGGTGCTCAGTCCTCAGGGTGCTCAGTACTCAGGGTGCTCAGTGCTCAGTGCTCAGTACTCAGGGTGTTCAGTACTCAGGGTGCTGGGTGCTCAGTGCTCGGGGTGCTGGATGCTCAGTGCTCAGGGTGCTGGGTGCTCAGTACTCGGGGTGCTGGGTGCTCAGTACTCAGGGTGCTGGGTGCTCTGTGCTCGGGGTGCTGGGTGCTCAGTGCTCAGGGTGATCGGTGCTCAGTGCTCAGGGTGCTGGCTGCTCAGTCCTCAGGGTGCTCAGTGCTCAAGGTTCTGGGTGCTCAGTACTCAGGGTGCTGAGTGCTCAGTACTCAGGGTGCTGGGTGCTCAGTGCTCAGGGTGATCTGTTCTCAGTACTCAGGTTGCTGGGTGCTCAGTGCTCGGGGTGCTGGGTGCTCAGAACTCGTTGTGCTCAGTGCTCAGTACTCAGGGTGCTGGGTGCTCAGTACTCAGGGTGCTGGGTGCTCAGTGCTCGGGGTGCTCGGTGCTCAGTACTCGGGGTGCTGGGTGCTCAGTACTCGGGGTGCTGGGTGCTCAGTGCTCAGGGTGCTGTGTGCTCAGTGCTCGGGGTGCTGGGTGCTCAGTGCTGAGGGTGGTGCTGGGTGCTCAGTACTCAGGGTGCTGGGTGCTCAGTGCTTGGGGAGCTGGGTGCTCAGTGCTCGGAGTGCTGGTTGCTCAGTACTGAGGGTGCTGTGTGCTCAGTGCTCAGTACTCAGCGTGCTTTGTGCTCAGTGCTCAGAGTGTTGGGTGCTCAGTGCTCAGGGTGCTCAGTGCTTAGGGTGCTGGGTGCTCAGGGTGCTGGGTGCTCAGTGCTCGGGGTGCTGGGTGCTCAGTGCTCAGGGTGCTGGGTGCTCAGTGCTCAGTGCTCAGGGTGTTGGGTGCTCAGTGCTCAGGGTGCTGTATGTTCAGTACTCAGGGTGCTGGGTGCTCAGTACTCAGGGTGCTTGGTGCTCAGTGCTCAGGGTGCTGGGTGCTCAGTGCTCAGGGTGCTGGATGCTCAGTACTCAGGGTGCTGGGTGCTCAGTACTCAGGGTGCTCGGTGCTGAGTCCTCAGGGTGCTCAGTACTCAGGGTGCTCAGTGCTCAGTGCTCAGTACTCAGGGTGTTCAGTACACAGGCTGCTGGGTGCTCAGTGCTCGGGGTGCTGGATGCTCAGTACTCAGGGTGCTGGGTGCTCAGTACTCGGGGTGCTGGGTGCTCAGTACTCTGGTGCTGGGTGCTCTGTGCTCGGGGTGCTGGGTGCTCAGTGCTCAAGGTGATCGGTGCTCAGTGCTCAGGGTGCTGGCTGCTCAGTCCTCAGGGTGCTCAGTGCTCAAGGTGCTGGGTGCTCAGTACTCAGGGTGCTGAGTGCTCAGTACTCAGGGTGCTGGGTCCTCAGTACTCAGGGTGCTGGGTGCTCAGTACTCAGGGTGCTGGGTGCTCAGTGCTCAGGGTGATCTGTTCTCAGTACTCAGGTTGCTGGGTGCTCAGTGCTCGGGGTGCTGGGTGCTCAGTGCTGAGGGTGGTGCTGGGTGCTCAGTACTCAGGGTGCTGGGTGCTCAGTGCTCAGGGTGCTGGGTGCTCAGTACTAAGGGTGCTGGGTGCTCAGTACTCAGGGTGCTCGGTGCTCAGTACTCAGGGTGCTGGGTGCTCAGTGCTCAGTGTGCTGGGTACTCAGTACTCAGGGTGCTGGGTGCTCAGTACTCAGGGTGCTGGGTGCTCAGTGCTCAGTGTGCTGGGTGGTCAGTGCTCAGGGTGCTGGGTGCTCAGTACTCAGGGTGCTGGGTGCTCAGTGCTCAGGGTGATCGGTGCTCATTACTCAGGTTGCTCAGTACTCAGGGTGCTGGGTGCTCAGTGCTCGGGGTGCTGGGTGCTCAGTACTCAGGGTGCTGGGTGCTCTGTACTCAGGGTGCTGGGTGCTCAGTGCTCGGGGTCCTGGGTGCTCAGTGCTCAGGGTGATCGGTGCTCAGTACGCAGGGTGCTGGGTGCTCAGTGCTCAGGGTGCTGGGTGCTCAGTCCTCAGGATGCTCAGTGCTCAGGGTGCTGGGTGCTCAGTGCTCGGGGTGCTCGGTGCTCAGTACTCAGGGTGCTAAGTGCTCAGTACTGAGGGTGCTGGGTGCTCAGTGCTCAGTGTGCTGGGTGCTCAGTACTCATGGTGCTGGGTGCTCAGTACTCAGGGTGCTCAGTGCTCACTGCTCAGGGTGCTGGGTGTTCAGTACTCAGGGTGCTGTGTGCTCAGTACTCAGGGTGCTGGGTGCTCAGTGCTCAGGGTGCTCGGTGCTCAGGACTCTTCGTGTTGGGTGCTCTGTACTCAGTGTGCTGGGTGCTCAGTGCTCAGGGTGCTGCGTGCTCAGTACTCAGGGTGCTGGGTGCTCAGTGCTCAGGGTGCTGGGTGCTCAGTGCTCAGAGTGCTGGGTGCTCAGTGCTCGGGGTGCTGGGTGCTCAGTGCTCTGGGTGCTGGGTGCTCAGTGCTCAGTGCTCAGGGTGCTGGGTGCTCAGTGCTCAGTGCTCAGGGTGCTGGGTGCTCAGTACTCAGGGTGCTGGGTTCTCAGTACTCAGGGTGCTGGTTGCTCAGTGCTCAGGGTGCTGGGTGCTCAGTACTCTGGGTGTTGGGTGCTCAGTACTCAGGGTGCTGGGTGCTCTGTACTCAGGGTGCTGGGTGCTCAGTGCTCAGGGTGCTGGGTGCTCAGTACTCAGGGTGCTCAGTGCTCAGTACTCGGGGTGCTTGGTGCTCAGTACTCAGGGTGCTCAGTGCTCAGTACTCGGGGTGCTCGGTGCTCAGTTCTCAGGGTGCTGGGTGCTCAGTGCTCGGGGTGCTGGGTGCTGAGTGCTCAGGGTGCTGTGTGCTCAGTGCTCGGGGTGCTCGGTGCTCAGTGCTCACGGTCCTGGGTGCTCAGTACTCAGGGTGCTGGGTGCTTAGTACTCAGGGTGCTTAGTGCTCAGTACACAGGGTGCTGGGTGCTCAGTGCTCGGGGTGCTGGGTGCTCAGTGCTCAGTACTCAGGGTGCTGGGTGCTCAATGCTCGGGGTGCTGAGTGCTCAGTACTCAGCGTGCTGGGTGCTCAGTACTCAGGGTGCTGGGTGCTCAGTGCTCAGGGTGCTGGGTGCTCAGTGCTCCGGGTGCTGGGTGCTCAGTGATCGGGGTGCTGGGTGCTCAGTGCTCAGGGTGCTCAGTGCTCAGTGCTCGGGGTGCTGGGTGCTCAGTGCTTGGGGAGCTTGGTGCTCAGTGCTCAGAGTGCTGAGTGCTCAGTACTCAGCGTGCTGGGTGCTCAGTACTCAGGGTGCTGTGTTCTCAGTGCTCAGGGTGCTGGGTGCTCAGTGCTCAGGGTGCTTGGTGCTCAGTGCTCGGGGTGCTGGGTGCTCAGTGCTCGGGGTGCTGGGTGCTCAGTGCTCAGTGCTCAGGGTGCTGGGTGCTCAGTGCTCAGTGGTCATGGTGCTGGTCGCTCAGTACTCAGGGTGCTGGGTGCTCAGTACTCAGGGTGCTGGGTGCTCAGTGCTCAGGGTGCTGGGTGCTCAGTACTCAGGGTGCTGGGTGCTCAGTACTCAGGGTGCTTGGTGCTCAGTACTCAGGGTGCTGGGTGCTCAGTGCTCGGGCTGCTGCGTGCTCAGTGCTCAGGGTGCTGGGTGCTCAGTGCTCAGGGTGCTGGTTGCTCAGTACTCAGGGTGCTGGGTGTTCAGTGCTCGGGGTGCTAGGTGCTCAGTACTCAAGGTGCTGGGTGCTCAGTGCTCATGGTGCTGGGTGCTCAGTAATCAGGGTGCTCGGTGCTCAGGACTCAGGGTTCTCAGTGCTCAGTACTCAGGGTGCTGGGTGCTCAGTGCTCAGGGTGCTGGGTGCTCAGTACTCAGGGTGCTCAGTGCTCAGTACTCGGGGTGCTTGGTGCTCAGTGCTCAGGGTGCTCAGTGCTCAGTGCTCGGGGTGCTGGGTGCTCAGTGCTCGGGGCGCTGGGTGCTCAGTGCTCGGGGTGCTGGGTGCTCAGTACTCAGGGTGCTCAGTGCTCAGTGCTCAGGGTGCTGGGTGCTCAGTACTCAGGGTGCTCAGTGCTCTGTACTCGGGGTGCTGGGTGCTCAGTGCTCAGGGTGCTCAGTGCTCAGTGCTCGGGGTGCTGGGTGCTCTGTGCTCGGGGCGCTGGGTGCTCAGTGCTCGGGGTGCTGGGTGCTCAGTACTCGGGGTGCTGGGTGCTCAGTGCTCAGGGTGCTCAGTGCTCAGTACTCAGTGCTCAGGGTGCTCAGTGCTCAGTGCTCAGGGTGCTGGGTGTTCAGTACTCAGGGTGCTGGGTGCTCAGTACTCAGGGTGCTGGGTGCTCAGTGCTCAGGTTGCTGGGTGCTCTGTACTCTGGGTGTTGGGTGCTCAGTACTCAGGGTGCTGGGTGCTCAGTGCTCGGGGTGCTGGGTGCTCAGTGCTCAGGGTGCTGGGTGCTCAGTACTCAGGGTGCTTTGTGCTCAGTACTCAGGGTGCTGGGTGCTTAGTGCTCGAGGTGCTCGGTGCTCAGTACTCAAGGTGCTGGGTGCTCAGTGCTCAGGGTGCTGGGTGCTCAGTCCTCGGGGTGCTACGTGCTCAGGGTGCTGGGTGCTCAGTGCTCAGGGTGCTGGGTGCTCAGTGCTCGGGGTGCTGGGTGCTGAGTGCTCAGGGTGCTGGGTGCTCAGTGCTCGGGGTGCTCGGTGCTCAGTGCTCAGGTTCCTGGGTACTCAGTACTCAGGGTGCTGGGTGCTTAGTACTCAGGGTGCTCAGTGCTCAGTACACAGGGTGCTGGGTGCTCAGTGCTCGGGGTGCTGGGTGCTCAGTGCTCAGTACTCTGTGTGCTGGGTGCTCAGTGCTCGGGGTGCTGGGTGCTCAGTACTCAGCGTGCTGGGTGCTCAGTACTCAGGGTGCTGGGTGCTCAGTGCTCAGGGTGCTGGGTGCTCAGTGCTCAGGGTGCTGGGTACTCAGTGATCGGGGTGCTGGGTGCTCAGTACTCAGTGTGCTCAGTGCTCGGGGAGCTCGGTGCTCAGTACTCAGGGTGCTGGGTGCTCAGTACTCAGTGCTCGGTGTCCTGGGTGCTCCGTGCTCGGGGTGCTGGGTGATCAGTGCTCTGGGTGCTTAGTACTCAGTACTCAGGGTGCTGGGTGCTCAGTACTCAGGGTGCTGGGTGCTCATTCTCAGGGTGCTGGCTGCTCAGTGCTCGGGGTGCTCGGTTCTCAGTACTCAGGGTGCTGGGGGCTCAGTACTCAGGGTGCTGGGTGCTCAGTACTCAGGGTGCTCGGTTCTCAGTACTCAGGGTGCTGGGTGCTCATTCTCGGGGTGCTGGGTGCTCAGTACTCAGGGTGCTGGGTGCTCAGTGCTCGGGGTTCTGGGTGCTCAGTGCTCAGGGTGATCGGTGCTCAGTACTTAGGGTGCTGGGTGCTCAGTGCTCAGGGTGCTGGGTGCTCAGTCCTCAGGGTGCTCAGTGCTCAGGGTGCTGGGTGCTCAGTGCTCGTGGTGCTCGGTGCTCAGTACTCAGGGTGCTGAGTGCTCAGTACTCAGGGTGCTGGGTGCTCACTACTCAGGGTGCTGGGTGCTCAGTGCTCAGGGTTCTGGGTGATCAGTGCTCAGGGTGCTGGGTGCTCAGTGCTCGGGGTGCTGGGTGTTCAGTACTCAGTGTCCTGGGTGCTAAGTGCTCAGGGTGCTGGGTGCTCAGTGCTCGGGGCGCTGGGTGCTCAGTGCTCGGGGTGCTCGGAGCTCAGTACTCAGGGTGCTGGGTGCTCAGTGCTCGGGGTGATCGGTGCTCAGTACTCAGGGTGCTGGGTGCTCAGTGCTCGGGATGCTCGGTGCTCAGTACGTTGGGTGCTCACTACTCAGGGTGCTGGGTGCTCAGTGCTTGGGTGATCGGTGCTCAGTACTCAGGGTGCTGGGTGCTCAGTGCTCGAGGTGCTCTGTGGTCAATACGTTGGGTGCTCACTACTCAGGTGCTGGGTGCTCAGTGCTCAGGGTTCTGTGTGCTCAGTGCTCAGGGTGCTGGGTGCTCAGTGCTCAGGGTGCTGGGTGTTCAGTACTCAGGGTGCTGGGTGCTCAGTGCTCAGGGTGCTGGGTGCTCAGTACTCAGGGTGCTGGGTGCTCAGTACTCAGGGTGCTGGGTGCTCAGTGCTCAGGGTGCAGGGTACTCAGTGCTCAGGGTGCTCGGTGCTCAGTACTCGGGGTGCTGGGTGCTCATTCTCGGGGTGCTGGATGCTCACTGCTCGGGGTGCTGGGTGCTCAGTACTCAGGGTGCTGGGTGCTCAGTGCTCAGGGTGCTGGATGCTCAGTACTCAGGGTGCTGGGTGCTCAGGGCTCAGGGTGCTGGGTCATCAGTACTCAGGGTGCTGGGTGCTCAGGGCTCAGGGTGCTGGGTGCTCAGTACTCAGGGTGCTGGGAGCTCAGTGCTCAGGGTGATCGGTGCTCAGTACTCAGGGTGCTCAGTACTCAGGGTGCTGGGTGCTCAGTGCTCGGGGTGCTTGGTGCTCAGTACTCAGGGTGCTGGGTGCTCAGTGCTCGGGGTGCTGGGTGGTCAGTGCTCAGGGTGATCGGTGCTCACTACTCAGGGTGCTGGGTGCTCAGTGCTCAGGGTGCTGGGTGCTCAGTCCTCAGGGTGCTCAGTGCTCAGGGTGCTGGGTGCTCAGTGCTCGGGGTGCTGGGTGCTCAGTGCTCAGTGCTCAGGGTGCTGGGTGCTCAGTGCTCAGTGCTCAGGGTGCTGGTTGCTCAGTATTCAGGGTGCTGGGTGCTCAGTACTCAGGGTGCTGGGTGCTCAGTGCTCAGGGTGCTGGGTGCTCAGTACTCAGGGTGCTGGGTGATCAGTACTCGGGGTGCTGGGTGCTCAGTGCTCAGGGTGCTGGGTGCTCAGTGCTCAGGGTGCTGGGTGCTCAGTACTCAGGGTGCTGGGTGTTCAGTGCTCGGGGTGCTCGGTGCTCAGTACTCAAGGTGCTGGGTGCTCAGTGCTCAGGGTGCTGGGTGCTCAGTGATCAGGGTGCTGGGTGCTCAGTACTCAGGGTGCTGGGTGCTCAGTGCTCGGGGTGCTCGGTGCTCAGTACTCAGGGTGCTGGGTGGTCAGTACTCGGGGTGCTGGGTGCTCAGTGCTCAGGGTGCTGGGTGCTCAGTGCTCGGGGTGCTGGGTGCTCAGTGCTGAGGGTTTTGCTGGGTGCTCAGTACTCAGGGTGCTGGGTGCTCAGTGCTCAGGGTGCTGGGTGCTCAGTACTAAGGGTGCTGGGTGCTCAGTACTCAGGGTGCTCGGTGCTCAGTACTCAGGGTGCTGGGTGCTCAGTGCTCAGTGTGCTGGGTACTCAGTACTCAGGGTGATGGGTGCTCAGTACTCAGGTTGCTGGGTGCTCAGTGCTCAGTGTGCTGGGTGGTCAGTGCTCATGGTGCTGGGTGCTAAGTACTCAGGGTGCTGGGTGCTCAGTGCTCAGGGTGATCGGTGCTCATTACTCAGGGTGCTCAGTACTCAGGGTGCTGGGTGCTCAGTGCTCGGGGTGCTGGGTGCTCAGTACTCAGGGTGCTGGGTGCTCTGTACTCAGGGTGCTGGGTGCTCATTGCTCGGGGTCCTGGGTGCTCAGTGCTCAGGGTGATCGGTGCTCAGTACTCAGGGTGCTGGGTGCTCAGTGCTCAGGGTGCTGGGTGCTCAGTCCTCAGGATGCTCAGTGCTCAGGGTGCTGGGTGCTCAGTGCTCGGGGTGCTCGGTGCTCAGTACTCAGGGTGCTAAGTGCTCAGTACTGAGGGTGCTGGGTGCTCAGTGCTCAGTGTGCTGGGTGCTCAGTACTCATGGTGCTGGGTGCTCAGTACTCAGGGTGCTCAGTGCTCACTGCTCAGGGTGCTGGGTGTTCAGTACTCAGGGTGCTGTGTGCTCAGTGCTCGGGGTGCTGGGTGTTCAGTGCTCAGTGCTCAGTGTGCTGGGTGCTCAGTACTCATGGTGCTGGGTGCTCAGTACTCAGGGTGCTCAGTGCTCACTGCTCAGGGTGCTGGGTGTTCAGTACTCAGGGTGCTGGGTGCTCAGTCCTCAGGATGCTCAGTGCTCAGGGTGCTGGGTGCTCAGTGCTCAGGGTGCTCGGTGCTCAGGACTCTGGGTGTTGGGTGCTCAGTACTCAGGGTGCTGGGTGCTCAGTACTCAGGGTGCTGGGTGCTCATTCTCGGGGTGCTGGCTGCTCAGTGCTCGGGGTGCTCGGTTCTCAGTACTCAGGGTGCTGGGGGCTCAGTACTCAGGGTGCTGGGTGCTCAGTACTCAGGGTGCTCGGTTCTCAGTACTCAGGGTGCTGGGTGCTCATTCTCGGGGTGCTGGGTGCTCAGTACTCAGGGTGCTGGGTGCTCAGTGCTCGGGGTTCTGGGTGCTCAGTGCTCAGGGTGCTCGGTGCTCAGGACTCTGGGTGTTGGGTGCTCAGTACTCAGTGTGCTCAGTGCTCAGGGTGCTGGGTGCTCAGTGCTCAGGGTGCTCGGTGCTCAGGACTCTGGGTGTTGGGTGCTCAGTACTCAGTGTGCTGGGTGTTCAGTGCTCAGGGTGCTGCGTGCTCAGTACTCAGGGTGCTGGGTGCTCAGTGCTCAGGGTGCTGGGTGCTCAGTGCTCAGAGTGCTGGGTGCTCAGTGCTCGGGGTGCTGGGTGCTCAGTGCTCGGGGTGCTGGGTGCTCAGTGCTCAGTGCTCAGGGTGCTGGGTGCTCAGTGCTCAGTGCTCAGGGTGCTGGGTGCTCAGTGCTCAGTGCTCAGGGTGCTGGGTGCTCAGTGCTCAGTGTGCTGGGTGCTCAATACTCTGGGTGTTGGGTGCTCAGTACTCAGGGTGCTGGGTGCTCAGTACTCAGGTTGCTGGGTGCTCAGTGCTCAGGGTGCTGGGTGCTCAGTACTCAGGGTGCTCAGTGCTCAGTACTCGGGGTGCTTGGTGCTCAGTACTCAGGGTGCTCAGTGCTCAGTACTCGGTGTGCTCGGTGCTCAGTTCTCAGGGTGCTGGGTGCTCAGTGCTCGGGGTGCTGGGTGCTGAGTGCTCAGAGTGCTGGGTGCTCAGTGCTCGGGGTGCTCGGTGCTCAGTGCTCACGGTCCTGGGTGCTCAGTACTCAGGGTGCTGGGTGCTTAGTACTCAGGGTGCTTAGTGCTCAGTACACAGGGTGCTGGGTGCTCAGTGCTCGGGGTGCTGGGTGCTCAGTGCTCAGTACTCAGGGTGCTGGGTGCTCAATGCTCGGGGTGCTGAGTGCTCAGTACTCAGGGTGCTGGGTGCTCAGTACTCAGGGTGCTGGCTGCTCAGTGCTCAGGGTGCTGGGTGCTCAGTGCTCCGGGTGCTGGGTGCTCAGTGATCGGGGTGCTGGGTGCTCAGTGCTCAGGGTGCTCAGTGCTCAGTGCTCGGGGTGCTGGGTGCTCAGTGCTTGGGGAGCTTGGTGCTCAGTGCTCAGAGTGCTGGGTGCTCAGTACTGAGTGTGCTGTGTGCTCAGTGCTCAGTAGTCAGCGTGCTGGGTGCTCAGTGCTCAGAGTGTTGGGTGCTCAGTACTCAGGGTGCTGGGTGCTCAGTGCTCAGTGCTCATGGTGCTCAGTGCTCAGGGTGCTGGGTGCTCACGGTGCTGGGTGCTCAGTGCTCGGGGTGCTGGGTGCTCAGTGCTCAGGGTGCTGGGTGCTCAGTGCTCAGTGCTCAGGGTGCTCTGTGCTCAGTGCTCAGTGCTCAGGGTGCTGGGTGTTCAGTACTCAGGGTGCTGGGTGCTCAGTACTCAGGGTACTTGGTGCTCAGTGCACTGGGTGCTGGGTGCTCAGTGCTCAGGGTGCTGGATGCTCAGTACTCAGGGTGCTGGGTGCTCAGTACTCAGGGTGCTCGGTGCTCAGTACTCAGGGTGCTGGGTGCTCAGTGCCCAGGGTGCTGGGTGCTCAGTACTCAGGGTGCTGGGTGCTCAGTACTCAGGGTGCTGGGTGCTCAGTGCTCAGGGTGC
Source organism: Microtus oregoni (assembly GCF_018167655.1). Lineage (NCBI taxonomy): Eukaryota > Metazoa > Chordata > Mammalia > Rodentia > Cricetidae > Microtus > Microtus oregoni. Next base: position 1,846,392 of record NW_024543101.1, on the reverse strand, counting down.
TAGGTGCTCAGTCCTCAGGGTGCTCAGTACTCAGGGTGCTCAGTGCTCAGTACTCAGGGTGTTCAGTACTCAGGGTGCTGGGTGCTCAGTGCTCGGTGTGCTGGGTGCTCAGTACTCAGGGTGCTCAGTGCTCAGTACTCGGGGTGCTGGGTGCTCAGTACTCAGGGTGCTCAGTGCTCAGTACTCGGTGTGCTGGGTGCTCAGTGCTCAGGGTGCTCAGTGCTCAGTGCTCGGGGTGCTGGGTGCTCAGTGCTTGGGGAGCTGGGTGCTCAGTGCTCGGAGTGCTGGGTGCTCAGTACTGAGGGTGCTGTGTGCTCAGTGCTCAGTACTCAGCGTGCTTTGTGCTCAGTGCTCAGAGTGTTGGGTGCTCAGTACTCAGGGTGCTGGGTGCTCAGTGATCAGGGTGCTCAGTGCTCAGGGTGCTGGGTGCTCAGGGTGCTGGGTGCTCAGTGCTCGGGGTGCTGGGTGCTCAGTGCTCAGGGTGCTGGGTGCTCAGTGCTCAGTGCTCAGGGTGTTGGGTGCTCAGTGCTCAGTGCTCAGGGTGCTGGATGCTCAGTACTCAGGGTACTGGGTGCTCAGTACTCAGGGTGCTCGGTGCTCAGTACTCAGGGTGCTGGATGCTCAGTGCCCAGGGTGCTGGGTGCTCAGTACTCAGGGTGCTGGATGCTCAGTGCTCAGGGTGCTAGGTGCTCAGTCCTCAGGGTGCTCAGTACTCAGGGTGCTCAGTGCTCACTGCTCAGTACTCAGGGTGTTCAGTACTCAGGGTGCTGGGTGCTCAGTGCTCGGGGTGCTGGATGCTCAGTACTCAGGGTGCTGGGTGCTCAGTACTCGGGGTGCTGGGTGCTCAGTACTCAGCGTGCTGGGTGCTCTGTGCTCGGGGTGCTGGGTGCTCAGTGCTCAGGGTGATCGGTGCTCAGTGCTCAGGGTGCTGGCTGCTCAGTCCTCAGGGTGCTCAGTGCTCAAGGTGCTGGGTGCTCAGTACTCAGGGTGCTGAGTGCTCAGTACTCAGGGTGCTGGGTCCTCAGTACTCAGGGTGCTGGGTGCTCAGTACTCAGGGTGCTGGGTGCTCAGTGCTCAGGGTGATCTGTTCTCAGTACTCAGGTTGCTGGGTGCTCAGTGCTCGGGGTGCTGGGTGCTCAGAACTCGTTGTGCTCAGTGCTCAGTACTCAGGGTGCTGGGTGCTCAGTTCTCAGGGTGCTGGGTGCTCAGTGCTCGGGGTGCTCGGTGCTCAGTACTCGGGGTGCTGGGTGCCCAGTCCTCGGGGTGCTGGGTGCTCCGTGCTCAGGGTGCTGGGTGCTCAGTGCTCGGGGTGCTGGGTGCTCAGTGCTGAGGGTGGTGCTGGGTGCTCAGTACTCAGGGTGCTGGGTGCTCAGTGCTCAGGGTGCTCGGTGCTCAGTACTCGGGGTGCTGGGTGCTCAGTACTCGGGGTGCTGGGTGCTCAGTGCTCAGGGCGCTGGGTGCTCAGTGCTCGGGGTGCTGGGTGCTCAGTGCTGAGGGTGGTGCTGGGTGCTCAGTACTCAGGGTGCTGGGTGCTCAGTGCTCAGGGTGCTGGGTGCTCAGTACTAAGGGTGCTGGGTGCTCAGTACTCAGTGTGCTCAGTGCTCAGTGCTCGGGGTGCTGGGTGCTCAGTGCTTGGGGAGCTGGGTGCTCAGTGCTCGGAGTGCTGGGTGCACAGTACTGAGGGTGCTGTGTGCTCAGTGCTCAGTACTCAGCGTGCTTTGTGCTCAGTGCTCAGAGTGTTGGGTGCTCAGTACTCAGGGTGCTGGGTGCTCAGTGCTCAGGGTGCTCAGTGCTTAGGGTGCTGGGTGCTCAGGGTGCTGGGTGCTCAGTGCTCGGGGTGCTGGGTGCTCAGTTCTCAGGGTGCTGGGTGCTCAGTGCTCAGTGCTCAGGGTGTTGGGTGCTCAGTGCTCAGTGCTCAGGGTGCTGGGTGTTCAGTACTCAGGGTGCTGGGTGCTCAGTACTCAGGGTGCTTGGTGCTCAGTGCTCAGGGTGCTGGGTGCTCAGTGCTCAGGGTGCTGGATGCTCAGTACTCAGGGTGCTGGGTGCTCAGTACTCAGGGTGCTCGGTGCTCAGTACTCAGGGTGCTGGGTGCTCAGTGCCCAGGGTGCTGGGTGCTCAGTACTCAGGGTGCTGGGTGCTCAGTGCTCAGGGTGCTAGGTGCTCAGTCCTCAGGGTGCTCAGTACTCAGGGTGCTCAGTGCTCAGTGCTCAGTACTCAGGGTGTTCAGTACTCAGGGAGCTGGGTGCTCAGTGCTCGGGGTGCTGGATGCTCAGTACTCAGGTGCTGGGTGCTCAGTACTCGGGGTGCTGGGTGCTCAGTACTCAGGGTGCTGGGGGCTCTGTGCTCGGTGTGCTGGGTGCTCAGTGCTCAGGGTGATCGGTGCTCAGTGCTCAGGGTGCTGGCTGCTCAGTCCTCAGGGTGCTCAGTGCTCAAGGTGCTGGGTGCTCAGTACTCAGGGTGCTGAGTGTTCAGTACTCAGGGTGCTGGGTCCTCAGTACTCAGGGTGCTGGGTGCTCAGTACTCAGGGTGCTGGGTGCTCAGTGCTCAGGGTGATCTGTTCTCAGTACTCAGGTTGCTGGGTGCTCAGTGCTCGGGGTGCTGGGTGCTCAGAACTCGTTGTGCTCAGTGCTCAGTACTCAGGGTGCTGGGTGCTCAGTACTCAGGGTGCTGGGTGCTCAGTGCTCGGGGTGCTCGGTGCTCAGTACTCGGGGTGCTGGGTGCTCAGTATTCGGGGTGCTGGGTGCTCAGTGCTCAGGGTGCTGGGTGCTCAGTGCTCGGGGTGCTGGGTGCTCAGTGCTGAGGGTGGTGCTGGGTGCTCAGTACTCAGGGTGCTGGGTGCTCAGTGCTCAGGGTGCTGGGTGCTCAATACTAAGGGTGCTGGGTGCTCAGTACTCAGGGTTCTCGGTGCTCAGTACTCAGGGTTCTCAGTGCTCAGTACTCAGGGTGTTGGGTGCTCAGTGCTCAGGGTGCTGGGTGCTCAGTACTCAGGGTGCTCAGTGCTCAGTACTCGGGGTGCTTGTTGCTCAGTACTCAGGGTGCTCAGTGCTCAGTACTCGGGGTGCTCGGTGCTCAGTTCTCAGGGTGCTGGGTGCTCAGTGCTCGGGGTGCTGGGTGCTGAGTGCTCAGTGTGCTGGGTGCTCAGTGCTCGGGGTGCTCGGTGCTCAGTGCTCACGGTCCTGGGTGCTCAGTACTCAGGGTGCTGGGTGCTTAGTACTCAGGGTGCTTAGTGCTCAGTACACAGGGTGCTGGGTGCTCAGTGCTCGGGGTGCTGGGTGCTCAGTGCTCAGTACTCAGGGTGCTGGGTGCTCAGTGCTCGGGGTGCTGAGTGCTCAGTACTCAGCGTGCTGGGTGCTCAGTACTCAGGGTGCTGGGTGCTCAGTGCTCAGGGTGCTGGGTGCTCAGTGCTCCGGGTGCTGGGTGCTCAGTGATCGGGGTGCTGGGTGCTCAGTGCTCAGGGTGCTCAGTGCTCAGTGCTCGGGGTGCTGGATGCTCAGTACTCAGGGTGCTGTGTGCTCAGTACTCAGGGTGCTCTTTGCTCAGTACTCAGGGTGCTGGGTGCTCAGTGCCCAGGGTGCTGGGTGCTCAGTACTCAGGGTGCTGGGTGCTCGGTACTCAGGGTGCTGGGTGCTCAGTGCTCAGGGTGCTAGGTGCTCAGTCCTCAGGGTGCTCAGTACTCAGGGTGCTCAGTGCTCAGTGCTCAGTACTCAGGGTGTTCAGTACTCAGGGTGCTGGGTGCTCAGTGCTCGGGGTGCTGGGTGCTCAGTACTCAGGGTGCTCAGTGCTCAGTACTCGGGGTGCTGGGTGCTCAGTACTCAGGGTGCTCAGTGCTCAGTACTCGGTGTGCTGGGTGCTCAGTGCTCAGGGTGCTCAGTGCTCAGTGCTCGGGGTGCTGGGTGCTCAGTGCTTGGGGAGCTGGGTGCTCAGTGCTCGGAGTGCTGGGTGCTCAGTACTGAGGGTGCTGTGTGCTCAGTGCTCAGTACTCAGCGTGCTGGGTGCTCAGTGCTCAGAGTGTTGGGTGCTCAGTACTCAGGGTGCTGGGTGCTCAGTGCTCAGGGTGCTGGGTGCTCAGTACTCAGGGTGCTGGGTGCTCAGTACTCAGGGTGCTGAGTGCTCAGTACTCAGGGTGCTGGGTCCTCCGTACTCAGGGTGCTGGGTGCTCAGTACTCAGGGTGCTGGGTGCTCAGTGCTCAGGGTGATCTGTTCTCAGTACTCAGATTGCTGGGTGCTCTGTGCTCGGGGTGCTGGGTGCTCAGAACTCGTTGTGCTCAGTGCTCAGTACTCAGGGTGCTGGGTGCTCAGTACTCAGGGTGCTGGGTGCTCAGTGCTCGGGGTGCTCGGTGCTCAGTACTCGGGGTGCTGGGTGGTCAGTACTCGGGGTGCTGGGTGCTCAGTGCTCAGGGTGCTGGGTGCTCAGTGCTCGGGGTGCTGGGTGCTCAGTGCTGAGGGTGGTGCTGGGTGCTCAGTACTCAGGGTGCTGGGTGCTCAGTGCTCAGGGTGCTGGGTGCTCAGTACTAAGGGTGCTGGGTGCTCAGTACTCAGGGTGCTCGGTGCTCAGTACTCAGGGTGCTGGGTGCTCAGTGCTCAGTGTGCTGGGTACTCAGTACTCAGGGTGCTGGGTGCTCAGTACTCAGGGTGCTGGGTGCTCAGTGCTCAGTGTGCTGGGTGGTCAGTGCTCAGGGTGCTGGGTGCTCAGTACTCAGGGTGCTGGGTGCTCAGTGCTCAGGGTGATCGGTGCTCATTACTCAGGTTGCTCAGTACTCAGGGTGCTGGGTGCTCAGTGCTCGGGGTGCTGGGTGCTCAGTACTCAGGGTGCTGGGTGCTCTGTACTCAGGGTGCTGGGTGCTCAGTGCTCGGGGTCCTGGGTGCTCAGTGCTCAGGGTGATCGGTGCTCAGTACTCAGGGTGCTGGGTGCTCAGTGCTCAGGGTGCTGGGTGCTCAGTCCTCAGGATGCTCAGTGCTCAGGGTGCTGGGTGCTCAGTGCTCGGGGTGCTCGGTGCTCAGTACTCAGGGTGCTAAGTGCTCAGTACTGAGGGTGCTGGGTGCTCAGTACTCAGGGTGCTCAGTGCTCACTGCTCAGGGTGCTGGGTGCTCAGTACTCATGGTGCTGGGTGCTCAGTACTCAGGGTGCTCAGTGCTCACTGCTCAGGGTGCTGGGTGTTCAGTACTCAGGTTGCTGTGTGCTCAGTACTCAGGGTGCTGGGTGCTCAGTGCTCAGGGTGCTCGGTGCTCAGGACTCTGGGTGTTGGGTGCTCAGTACTCAGTGTGCTGGGTGCTCAGTGCTCAGGGTGCTGCGTGCTCAGTACTCAGGGTGCTGGGTGCTCAGTGCTCAGGGTGCTGTGTGCTCAGTGCTCAGAGTGCTGGGTGCTCAGTGCTCGGGGTGCTGGGTGCTCAGTGCTCGGGGTGCTGGGTGCTCAGTGCTCAGTGCTCAGGGTGCTGGGTGCTCAGTGCTCAGTGCTCAGGGTGCTGGGTGCTCAGTACTCAGGGTGCTGGGTTCTCAGTACTCAGGGTGCTGGTTGCTCAGTGCTCAGGGTGCTGGGTGCTCAGTACTCTGGGTGTTGGGTGCTCAGTACTCAGGGTGCTGGGTGCTCTGTACTCAGGGTGCTGGGTGCTCAGTGCTCAGGGTGCTGGGTGCTCAGTACTCAGGGTGCTCAGTGCTCAGTACTCGGGGTGCTTGGTGCTCAGTACTCAGGGTGCTCAGTGCTCAGTACTCGGGGTGCTCAGTGCTCAGTTCTCAGGGTGCTGGGTGCTCAGTGCTCGGGGTGCTGGGTGCTGAGTGCTCAGGGTGCTGGGTGCTCAGTGCTCGGGGTGCTCGGTGCTCAGTGCTCACGGTCCTGGGTGCTCAGTACTCAGGGTGCTGGGTGCTTAGTACTCAGGGTGCTTAGTGCTCAGTACACAGGGTGCTGGGTGCTCAGTGCTCGGGGTGCTGGGTGCTCAGTGCTCAGTACTCAGGGTGCTGGGTGCTCAATGCTCGGGGTGCTGAGTGCTCAGTACTCAGCGTGCTGGGTGCTCAGTACTCAGGGTGCTGGGTGCTCAGTGCTCAGGGTGCTGGGTGCTCAGTGCTCCGGGTGCTGGGTGCTCAGTGATCGGGGTGCTGGGTGCTCAGTGCTCAGGGTGCTCAGTGCTCAGTGCTCGGGGTGCTGGGTGCTCAGTGCTTGGGGAGCTTGGTGCTCAGTGCTCAGAGTGCTGTGTGCTCAGTACTGAGGGTGCTGTGTGCTCAGTGCTCAGTAGTCAGCGTGCTGGGTGCTCAGTGCTCAGAGTGTTGGGTGCTCAGTACTCAGGGTGCTGGGTGCTCAGTGCTCAGTGCTCATGGTGCTCAGTGCTCAGGGTGCTGGGTGCTCAGGGTGCTGGGTGCTCAGTGCTCGGGGTGCTGGGTGCTCAGTGCTCAGGGTGCTGGGTGCTCAGTGCTCAGTGCTCAGGGTGCTGTGTGCTCAGTGCTCAGTGCTCAGGGTGCTGGGTGTTCAGTACTCAGGGTGCTGGGTGCTCAGTACTCAGGGTACTTGGTGCTCAGTGCTCAGGGTGCTGGGTGCTCAGTGCTCAGGGTGCTGGATGCTCAGTACTCAGGGTGCTGGGTGCTCAGTACTCAGGGTGCTCGGTGCTCAGTACTCAGGCTGCTGGGTGCTCAGTGCCCAGGGTGCTGGGTGCTCAGTACTCAGGGTGCTGGGTGCTCAGTACTCAGGGTGCTGGGTGCTCAGTGCTCAGGGTGCTAGGTGCTCAGTCCTCAGGGTGCTCAGTACTCAAGGTGCTCAGTGCTCAGTGCTCAGTACTCAGGGTGTTCAGTACTCAGGGTGCTGGGTGCTCATTGCTCGGTGTGCTGGGTGCTCAGTACTCAGGGTGCTCAGTGCTCAGTACTCGGGGTGCTGGGTGCTCAGTACTCAGGTTGCTCAGTGCTCAGTACTCGGTGTGCTGGGTGCTCAGTGCTCAGGGTGCTCAGTGCTCAGTGCTCGGGGTGCTGGGTGCTCAGTGCTTGGGGAGCTGGGTGCTCAGTGCTCGGAGTGCTGGGTGCTCAGTACTGAGGGTGCTGTGTGCTCAGTGCTCAGTACTCAGCGTGCTTTGTGCTCAGTGCTCAGAGTGTTGGGTGCTCAGTACTCAGGGTGCTGGGTGCTCAGTGCTCAGGGTGCTCAGTGCTCAGGGTGCTGGGTGCTCAGGGTGCTGGGTGCTCAGTGCTCGGGGTGCTGGGTGCTCAGTGCTCAGGGTGCTGGGTGCTCAGTGCTCAGTGCTCAGGGTGTTGGGTGCTCAGTGCTCAGTGCTCAGGGTGCTGGGTGTTCAGTACTCAGGGTGCTGGGTGCTCAGTACTCAGGGTGCTTGGTGCTCAGTGCTCAGGGTGCTGGGTGCTCAGTGCTCAGGGTGCTGGATGCTCAGTAATTAGGGTGCTGGGTGCTCAGTACTCAGGGTGCTCGGTGCTCAGTACTCAGGGTGCTGGATGCTCAGTGCCCAGGGTGCTGGGTGCTCAGTACTCAGGGTGCTGGGTGCTCAGTGCTCAGGGTGCTAGGTGCTCAGTCCTCAGGGTGCTCAGTACTCAGGGTGCTCAGTGCTCAGTGCTCAGTACTCAGGGTGTTCAGTACTCAGGGTGCTGGGTGCTCAGTGCTCGGGGTGCTGGATGCTCAGTACTCAGGGTGCTGGGTGCTCAGTACTCGGGGTGCTGGGTGCTCAGTACTCAGGGTGCTGGGTGCTCTGTGCTCGGGGTGCTGGGTGCTCAGTGCTCAGGGTGATCGGTGCTCAGTGCTCAGGGTGCTGGCTGCTCAGTCCTCAGGGTGCTCAGTGCTCAAGGTGCTGGGTGCTCAGTACTCAGGGTGCTGAGTGCTCAGTACTCAGGGTGCTGGGTGCTCAGTGCTCAGGGTGATCTGTTCTCAGTACTCAGGTTGCTGGGTGCTCAGTGCTCGGGGTGCTGGGTGCTCAGAACTCGTTGTGCTCAGTGCTCAGTACTCAGGGTGCTGGGTGCTCAGTACTCAGGGTGCTGGGTGCTCAGTGCTCGGGGTGCTCGGTGCTCAGTACTCGGGGTGCTGGGTGCTCAGTACTCGGGGTGCTGGGTGCTCAGTGCTCAGGGTGCTGGGTGCTCAGTGCTCGGGGTGCTGGGTGCTCAGTGCTGAGGGTGGTGCTGGGTGCTCAGTACTCAGGGTGCTGGGTGCTCAGTGCTTGGGGAGCTGGATGCTCAGTGCTCGGAGTGCTGGTTGCTCAGTACTGAGGGTGCTGTGTGCTCAGTGCTCAGTACTCAGCGTGCTTTGTGCTCAGTACTCAGAGTGTTGGGTGCTCAGTACTCAGGGTGCTGGGTGCTCAGTGCTCAGGGTGCTCAGTGCTTAGGGTGCTGGGTGCTCAGGGTGCTGGGTGCTCAGTGCTCGGGGTGCTGGGTGCTCAGTGCTCAGGGTGCTGGGTGCTCAGTGCTCAGTGCTCAGGGTGTTGGGTGCTCAGTGCTCAGGGTGCTGGGTGTTCAGTACTCAGGGTGCTGGGTGCTCAGTACTCAGGGTGCTTGGTGCTCAGTGCTCAGGGTGCTGGGTGCTCAGTGCTCAGGGTGCTGGATGCTCAGTACTCAGGGTGCTGGGTGCTCAGTACTCAGGGTGCTCGGTGCTCAGTACTCAGGGTGCTGGGTGCTCAGTGCCCAGGGTGGTGGGTGCTCAGTACTCAGGGTGCTGGGTGCTCAGTGCTCAGGGTGCTAGGTGCTGAGTCCTCAGGGTGCTCAGTACTCAGGGTGCTCAGTGCTCAGTGCTCAGTACTCAGGGTGTTCAGTACTCAGGCTGCTGGGTGCTCAGTGCTCGGGGTGCTGGATGCTCAGTACTCAGGGTGCTGGGTGCTCAGTACTCGGGGTGCTGGGTGCTCAGTACTCTGGTGCTGGGTGCTCTGTGCTCGGGGTGCTGGGTGCTCAGTGCTCAGGGTGATCGGTGCTCAGTGCTCAGGGTGCTGGCTGCTCAGTCCTCAGGGTGCTCAGTGCTCAAGGTGCTGGGTGCTCAGTACTCAGGGTGCTGAGTGCTCAGTACTCAGGGTGCTGGGTCCTCAGTACTCAGGGTGCTGGGTGCTCAGTACTCAGGGTGCTGGGTGCTCAGTGCTCAGGGTGATCTGTTCTCAGTACTCAGGTTGCTGGGTGCTCAGTGCTCGGGGTGCTCGGTGCTCAGAACTCGTTGTGCTCAGTGCTCAGTACTCAGGGTGCTGGGTGCTCAGTACTCAGGGTGCTGGGTGCTCAGTGCTCGGGGTGCTCAGTGCTCAGTACTCGGGGTGCTGGGTGCTCAGTACTCGGGGTGCTGGGTGCTCAGTGCTCAGGGTGCTGGGTGCTCAGTGCTCGGGGTGCTGGGTGCTCAGTGCTGAGGGTGGTGCTGGGTGCTCAGTACTCAGGGTGCTGGGTGCTCAGTGCTCAGGGTGCTGGGTGCTCAGTACTAAGGGTGCTGGGTGCTCAGTACTCAGGGTGCTCGGTGCTCAGTACTCAGGGTGCTGGGTGCTCAGTGCTCAGTGTGCTGGGTACTCAGTACTCAGGGTGCTGGGTGCTCAGTACTCAGGGTGCTGGGTGCTCAGTGCTCAGTGTGCTGGGTGCTCAGTGCTCAGGGTGATGGGTGCTCATTACTCAGGGTGCTCAGTACTCAGGGTGCTGGGTGCTCAGTGCTCGGGGTGCTTGGTGCTCAGTACTCGGGGTGCTGGGTGCTCTGTACTCAGGGTGCTGGGTGCTCAGTGCTCGGGGTCCTGGGTGCTCAGTGCTCAGGGTGATCGGTGCTCAGTACTCAGGGTGCTGGGTGCTCAGTACTCAGGGTGCTGGGTGCTCAGTACTCAGGGTGCTCGGTGTTCAGTACTCAGGGTGCTGGATGCTCAGTGCCCAGGGTGCTGGGTGCTCAGTACTCAGGGTGCTGGGTGCTCAGTGCTCAGGGTGCTAGGTGCTCAGTCCTCAGGGTGCTCAGTACTCAGGGTGCTGGGTGCTCAGTGCTCGGGGTGCTGGATGCTCAGTACTCAGGGTGCTGGGTGCTCAGTACTCGGGGTGCTGGGTGCTCAGTACTCAGGGTGCTGGGTGCTCTGTGCTCGGGGTGCTGGGTGCTCAGTGCTCAGGGTGATCGGTGCTCAGTGCTCAGGGTGCTGGCTGCTCAGTCCTCAGGGTGCTCAGTGCTCAAGGTGCTGGGTGCTCAGTACTCAGGGTGCTGAGTGCTCAGTACTCAGGGTGCTGGGTGCTCAGTGCTCAGGGTGATCTGTTCTCAGTACTCAGGTTGCTGGGTGCTCAGTGCTCGGGGTGCTGGGTGCTCAGAACTCGTTGTGCTCAGTGCTCAGTACTCAGGGTGCTGGGTGCTCAGTACTCAGGGTGCTGGGTGCTCAGTGCTCGGGGTGCTCGGTGCTCAGTACTCGGGGTGCTGGGTGCTCAGTACTCGGGGTGCTGGGTGCTCAGTGCTCAGGGTGCTGGGTGCTCAGTGCTCGGGGTGCTGGGTGCTCAGTGCTGAGGGTGGTGCTGGGTGCTCAGTACTCAGGGTGCTGGGTGCTCAGTGCTTGGGGAGCTGGATGCTCAGTGCTCGGAGTGCTGGTTGCTCAGTACTGAGGGTGCTGTGTGCTCAGTGCTCAGTACTCAGCGTGCTTTGTGCTCAGTACTCAGAGTGTTGGGTGCTCAGTACTCAGGGTGCTGGGTGCTCAGTGCTCAGGGTGCTCAGTGCTTAGGGTGCTGGGTGCTCAGGGTGCTGGGTGCTCAGTGCTCGGGGTGCTGGGTGCTCAGTGCTCAGGGTGCTGGGTGCTCAGTGCTCAGTGCTCAGGGTGTTGGGTGCTCAGTGCTCAGGGTGCTGGGTGTTCAGTACTCAGGGTGCTGGGTGCTCAGTACTCAGGGTGCTTGGTGCTCAGTGCTCAGGGTGCTGGGTGCTCAGTGCTCAGGGTGCTGGATGCTCAGTACTCAGGGTGCTGGGTGCTCAGTACTCAGGGTGCTCGGTGCTCAGTACTCAGGGTGCTGGGTGCTCAGTGCCCAGGGTGGTGGGTGCTCAGTACTCAGGGTGCTGGGTGCTCAGTGCTCAGGGTGCTAGGTGCTGAGTCCTCAGGGTGCTCAGTACTCAGGGTGCTCAGTGCTCAGTGCTCAGTACTCAGGGTGTTCAGTACTCAGGCTGCTGGGTGCTCAGTGCTCGGGGTGCTGGATGCTCAGTACTCAGGGTGCTGGGTGCTCAGTACTCGGGGTGCTGGGTGCTCAGTACTCTGGTGCTGGGTGCTCTGTGCTCGGGGTGCTGGGTGCTCAGTGCTCAGGGTGATCGGTGCTCAGTGCTCAGGGTGCTGGCTGCTCAGTCCTCAGGGTGCTCAGTGCTCAAGGTGCTGGGTGCTCAGTACTCAGGGTGCTGAGTGCTCAGTACTCAGGGTGCTGGGTCCTCAGTACTCAGGGTGCTGGGTGCTCAGTACTCAGGGTGCTGGGTGCTCAGTGCTCAGGGTGATCTGTTCTCAGTACTCAGGTTGCTGGGTGCTCAGTGCTCGGGGTGCTCGGTGCTCAGAACTCGTTGTGCTCAGTGCTCAGTACTCAGGGTGCTGGGTGCTCAGTACTCAGGGTGCTGGGTGCTCAGTGCTCGGGGTGCTCAGTGCTCAGTACTCGGGGTGCTGGGTGCTCAGTACTCGGGGTGCTGGGTGCTCAGTGCTCAGGGTGCTGGGTGCTCAGTGCTCGGGGTGCTGGGTGCTCAGTGCTGAGGGTGGTGCTGGGTGCTCAGTACTCAGGGTGCTGGGTGCTCAGTGCTCAGGGTGCTGGGTGCTCAGTACTAAGGGTGCTGGGTGCTCAGTACTCAGGGTGCTCGGTGCTCAGTACTCAGGGTGCTGGGTGCTCAGTGCTCAGTGTGCTGGGTACTCAGTACTCAGGGTGCTGGGTGCTCAGTACTCAGGGTGCTGGGTGCTCAGTGCTCAGTGTGCTGGGTGCTCAGTGCTCAGGGTGATGGGTGCTCATTACTCAGGGTGCTCAGTACTCAGGGTGCTGGGTGCTCAGTGCTCGGGGTGCTTGGTGCTCAGTACTCGGGGTGCTGGGTGCTCTGTACTCAGGGTGCTGGGTGCTCAGTGCTCGGGGTCCTGGGTGCTCAGTGCTCAGGGTGATCGGTGCTCAGTACTCAGGGTGCTGGGTGCTCAGTACTCAGGGTGCTGGGTGCTCAGTACTCAGGGTGCTCGGTGTTCAGTACTCAGGGTGCTGGATGCTCAGTGCCCAGGGTGCTGGGTGCTCAGTACTCAGGGTGCTGGGTGCTCAGTGCTCAGGGTGCTAGGTGCTCAGTCCTCAGGGTGCTCAGTACTCAGGGTGCTCAGTGCTCAGTGCTCAGTACTCAGGGTGTTCAGTACTCAGGGTGCTGGGTGCTCAGTGCTCGGGGTGCTGGATGCTCAGTGCTCAGGGTGCTGGGTGCTCAGTGCTCAGTGCTCAGGGTGTTGGGTGCTCAGTGCTCAGTGCTCAGGGTGCTGGGTGTTCAGTACTCAGGGTGCTGGGTGTTCAGTACTCAGGGTGCTGGGTGCTCAGTGCTCAGTGCTCAGGGTGTTGGGTGCTCAGTGCTCAGTGCTCAGGGTGCTGGGTGTTCAGTACTCAGGGTGCTGGGTGCTCAGTACTCAGGGTGCTTGGTGCTCAGTGCCCAGGGTGCTGGGTGCTCAGTGCTCAGGGTGCTGGATGCTCAGTACTCAGGGTGCTGGGTGCTCAGTACTCAGGGTGCTCGGTGCTCAGTACTCAGGGTGCTGGATGCTCAGTGCCCAGGGTGCTGGGTGCTCAGTACTCAGGGTGCTGTGTGCTCAGTGCTCAGGGTGCTAGGTGCTCAGTCCTCAGGGTGCTCAGTACTCAGGGTGCTCAGTGCTCAGTGCTCAGTACTCAGGGTGTTCAGTACTCAGGGTGCTGGGTGCTCAGTGCTCGGGGTGCTGGATGCTCAGTACTCAGGGTGCTGGGTGCTCAGTACTCGGGGTGCTGGGTGCTCAGTACTCAGGGTGCTGGGTGCTCTGTGCTCGGGGTGCTGGGTGCTCAGTGCTCAGGGTGATCGGTGCTCAGTGCTCAGGGTGCTGGCTGCTCAGTCCTCAGGGTGCTCAGTGCTCAAGGTGCTGGGTGCTCAGTACTCAGGGTGCTGAGTGCTCAGTGCTCAGGGTGCTGGGTGCTCAGTACTCAGGGTGCTCGGTGCTCAGTACTCAGGGTGCTGGGTGCTCAGTGCTCAGTGTGCTGGGTACTCAGTACTCAGGGTGCTGGGTGCTCAGTACTCAGGGTGCTGGGTGCTCAGTGCTCAGTGTGCTGGGTGCTCAGTGCTCAGGGTGATCGGTGCTCATTACTCAGGGTGCTCAGTACTCAGGGTGCTGGGTGCTCAGTGCTCAGTGTGCTGGGTGCTCAGTGCTCAGGGTGATCGGTGCTCATTACTCAGGGTGCTCAGTACTCAGGGTGCTGGGTGCTCAGTGCTCGGGGTGCTTGGTGCTCAGTACTCGGGGTGCTGGGTGCTCTGTACTCAGGGTGCTGGGTGCTCAGTGCTCGGGGTGCTGGGTGCTCAGTGCTCAGGGTGATCGGTGCTCAGTACTCAGGGTGCTGGGTGCTCAGTGCTCAGGGTGCTGGGTGCTCAGTCCTCAGGATGCTCAGTGCTCAGGGTGCTGGGTGCTCAGTGCTCAGGGTGCTCGGTGCTCAGTAATCAGGGTGCTGAGTGCTCAGTACTGAGGGTGCTGGGTGCTCAGTGCTCAGTGTGCTGGGTGCTCAGTACTCATGGTGCTGGGTGCTCAGTACTCAGGGTGCTCAGTGCTCAGTGCTCAGGGTGCTGGGTGTTCAGTACTCAGGGTGCTGTGTGCTCAGTACTCAGGGTGCTGGTTGCTCAGTGCTCAGGGTGCTCGGTGCTCAGTACTCTGGGTGTTGGGTGCTCAGTACTCAGTGTGCTGGGTGCTCAGTGCTCAGGGTGCTGCGTGCTCAGTACTCAGGGTGCTGGGTGCTCAGTGCTCAGGGTGCTGGGTGCTCAGTGCTCAGGGTGCTGGGTGCTCAGTGCTCGGGGTGCTGGGTGCTCAGTTCTCGGGGTGCTGGGTGCTCAGTGCTCAGTGCTCAGGGTGCTGGGTGCTCAGTGCTCAGTGCTCAGGGTGCTGGGTGCTCAGTACTCAGGGTGCTGGGTGCTCAGTACTCAGGGTGCTGGGTGCTCAGTGCTCAGGGTGCTGGGTGCTCAGTACTCTGGGTGTTGTGTGCTCAGTACTCAGGGTGCTGGGTGCTCAGTACTCAGGGTGCTCAGTGCTCAGTACTCGGGGTGCTTGGTGCTCAGTACTCAGGGTGCTCAGTGCTCAGTACTCGGGGTGCTCTGTGCTCAGTGCTCAGGGTGCTCAGTGCTCAGTGCTCGGGGTGCTTGGTGCTCAGTGCTCGGGGCGCTGGTTGCTCTGTGCTTGGGGTGCTGGGTGCTCAGTGCTCAGGGTGCTAGGTGCTCAGTCCTCAGGGTGCTCAGTACTCAAGGTGCTCAGTGCTCAGTGCTCAGTACTCAGGGTGTTCAGTACTCAGGGTGCTGGGTGCTCATTGCTCGGTGTGCTGGGTGCTCAGTACTCAGGGTGCTCAGTGCTCAGTACTCGGGGTGCTGGGTGCTCAGTACTCAGGTTGCTCAGTGCTCAGTACTCGGTGTGCTGGGTGCTCAGTGCTCAGGGTGCTCAGTGCTCAGTGCTCGGGGTGCTGGGTGCTCAGTGCTTGGGGAGCTGGGTGCTCAGTGCTCGGAGTGCTGGGTGCTCAGTACTGAGGGTGCTGTGTGCTCAGTGCTCAGTACTCAGCGTGCTTTGTGCTCAGTGCTCAGAGTGTTGGGTGCTCAGTACTCAGGGTGCTGGGTGCTCAGTGCTCAGGGTGCTCAGTGCTCAGGGTGCTGGGTGCTCAGGGTGCTGGGTGCTCAGTGCTCGGGGTGCTGGGTGCTCAGTGCTCAGGGTGCTGGGTGCTCAGTGCTCAGTGCTCAGGGTGTTGGGTGCTCAGTGCTCAGTGCTCAGGGTGCTGGGTGTTCAGTACTCAGGGTGCTGGGTGCTCAGTACTCAGGGTGCTTGGTGCTCAGTGCTCAGGGTGCTGGGTGCTCAGTGCTCAGCGTGCTGGATGCTCAGTAATTAAGGTGCTGGGTGCTCAGTACTCAGGGTGCTCGGTGCTCAGTACTCAGGGTGCTGGATGCTCAGTGCCCAGGGTGCTGGGTGCTCAGTACTCAGGGTGCTGGGTGCTCAGTGCTCAGGGTGCTAGGTGCTCAGTCCTCAGGGTGCTCAGTACTCAGGGTGCTCAGTGCTCAGTGCTCAGTACTCAGGGTGTTCAGTACTCAGGGTGCTGGGTGCTCAGTGCTCGGGGTGCTGGATGCTCAGTACTCAGGGTGCTGGGTGCTCAGTACTCGGGGTGCTGGGTGCTCAGTACTCAGGGTGCTGGGTGCTCTGTGCTCGGGGTGCTGGGTGCTCAGTGCTCAGGGTGATCGGTGCTCAGTGCTCAGGGTGCTGGCTGCTCAGTCCTCAGGGTGCTCAGTGCTCAAGGTGCTGGGTGCTCAGTACTCAGGGTGCTGAGTGCTCAGTACTCAGGGTGCTGGGTGCTCAGTGCTCAGGGTGATCTGTTCTCAGTACTCAGGTTGCTGGGTGCTCAGTGCTCGGGGTGCTGGGTGCTCAGAACTCGTTGTGCTCAGTGCTCAGTACTCAGGGTGCTGGGTGCTCAGTACTCAGGGTGCTGGGTGCTCAGTGCTCGGGGTGCTCGGTGCTCAGTACTCGGGGTGCTGGGTGCTCAGTACTCGGGGTGCTGGGTGCTCAGTGCTCAGGGTGCTGGGTGCTCAGTGCTCGGGGTGCTGGGTGCTCAGTGCTGAGGGTGGTGCTGGGTGCTCAGTACTCAGGGTGCTGGGTGCTCAGTGCTTGGGGAGCTGGATGCTCAGTGCTCGGAGTGCTGGTTGCTCAGTACTGAGGGTGCTGTGTGCTCAGTGCTCAGTACTCAGCGTGCTTTGTGCTCAGTGCTCAGAGTGTTGGGTGCTCAGTACTCAGGGTGCTGGGTGCTCAGTGCTCAGGGTGCTCAGTGCTTAGGGTGCTGGGTGCTCAGGGTGCTGGGTGCTCAGTGCTCGGGGTGCTGGGTGCTCAGTGCTCAGGGTGCTGGGTGCTCAGTGCTCAGTGCTCAGGGTGTTGGGTGCTCAGTGCTCAGGGTGCTGGGTGTTCAGTACTCAGGGTGCTGGGTGCTCAGTACTCAGGGTGCTTGGTGCTCAGTGCTCAGGGTGCTGGGTGCTCAGTGCTCAGGGTGCTGGATGCTCAGTACTCAGGGTGCTGGGTGCTCAGTACTCAGGGTGCTCGGTGCTCAGTACTCAGGGTGCTGGGTGCTCAGTGCCCAGGGTGGTGGGTGCTCAGTACTCAGGGTGCTGGGTGCTCAGTGCTCAGGGTGCTAGGTGCTGAGTCCTCAGGGTGCTCAGTACTCAGGGTGCTCAGTGCTCAGTGCTCAGTACTCAGGGTGTTCAGTACTCAGGCTGCTGGGTGCTCAGTGCTCGGGGTGCTGGATGCTCAGTACTCAGGGTGCTGGGTGCTCAGTACTCGGGATGCTGGGTACTCAGTACTCTGGTGCTGGGTGCTCTGTGCTCGGGGTGCTGGGTGCTCAGTGCTCAGGGTGATCGGTGCTCAGTGCTCAGGGTGCTGGCTGCTCAGTCCTCAGGGTGCTCAGTGCTCAAGGTGCTGGGTGCTCAGTACTCAGGGTGCTGAGTGCTCAGTACTCAGGGTGCTGGGTCCTCAGTACTCAGGGTGCTGGGTGCTCAGTACTCAGGGTGCTGGGTGCTCAGTGCTCAGGGTGATCTGTTCTCAGTACTCAGGTTGCTGGGTGCTCAGTGCTCGGGGTGCTCGGTGCTCAGAACTCGTTGTGCTCAGTGCTCAGTACTCAGGGTGCTGGGTGCTCAGTACTCAGGGTGCTGGGTGCTCAGTGCTCGGGGTGCTCAGTGCTCAGTACTCGGGGTGCTGGGTGCTCAGTACTCGGGGTGCTGGGTGCTCAGTGCTCAGGGTGCTGGGTGCTCAGTGCTCGGGGTGCTGGGTGCTCAGTGCTGAGGGTGGTGCTGGGTGCTCAGTACTCAGGGTGCTGGGTGCTCAGTGCTCAGGGTGCTGGTTGCTCAGTACTAAGGGTGCTGGGTGCTCAGTACTCAGGGTGCTCGGTGCTCAGTACTCAGGGTGCTGGGTGCTCAGTGCTCAGTGTGCTGGGTACTCAGTACTCAGGGTGCTGGGTGCTCAGTACTCAGGGTGCTGGGTGCTCAGTGCTCAGTGTGCTGGGTGCTCAGTGCTCAGGGTGATGGGTGCTCATTACTCAGGGTGCTCAGTACTCAGGGTGCTGGGTGCTCAGTGCTCGGGGTGCTTGGTGCTCAGTACTCGGGGTGCTGGGTGCTCTGTACTCAGGGTGCTGGGTGCTCAGTGCTCGGGGTCCTGGGTGCTCAGTGCTCAGGGTGATCGGTGCTCAGTACTCAGGGTGCTGGGTGCTCAGTACTCAGGGTGCTGGGTGCTCAGTACTCAGGGTGCTCGGTGTTCAGTACTCAGGGTGCTGGATGCTCAGTGCCCAGGGTGCTGGGTGCTCAGTACTCAGGGTGCTGGGTGCTCAGTGCTCAGGGTGCTAGGTGCTCAGTCCTCAGGGTGCTCAGTACTCAGGGTGCTCAGTGCTCAGTGCTCAGTACTCAGGGTGTTCAGTACTCAGGGTGCTGGGTGCTCAGTGCTCGGGGTGCTGGATGCTCAGTGCTCAGGGTGCTGGGTGCTCAGTGCTCAGTGCTCAGGGTGTTGGGTGCTCAGTGCTCAGTGCTCAGGGTGCTGGGTGTTCAGTACTCAGGGTGCTGGGTGTTCAGTACTCAGGGTGCTGGGTGCTCAGTGCTCAGTGCTCAGGGTGTTGGGTGCTCAGTGCTCAGTGCTCAGGGTGCTGGGTGTTCAGTACTCAGGGTGCTGGGTGCTCAGTACTCAGGGTGCTTGGTGCTCAGTGCCCAGGGTGCTGGGTGCTCAGTGCTCAGGGTGCTGGATGCTCAGTACTCAGGGTGCTGGGTGCTCAGTACTCAGGGTGCTCGGTGCTCAGTACTCAGGGTGCTGGATGCTCAGTGCCCAGGGTGCTGGGTGCTCAGTACTCAGGGTGCTGTGTGCTCAGTGCTCAGGGTGCTAGGTGCTCAGTCCTCAGGGTGCTCAGTACTCAGGCTGCTCAGTGCTCAGTGCTCAGTACTCAGGGTGTTCAGTACTCAGGGTGCTGGGTGCTCAGTGCTCGGGGTGCTGGATGCTCAGTACTCAGGGTGCTGGGTGCTCAGTACTCGGGGTGCTGGGTGCTCAGTACTCAGGGTGCTGGGTGCTCTGTGCTCGGGGTGCTGGGTGCTCAGTGCTCAGGGTGATCGGTGCTCAGTGCTCAGGGTGCTGGCTGCTCAGTCCTCAGGGTGCTCAGTGCTCAAGGTGTTGGGTGCTCAGTACTCAGGGTGCTGAGTGCTCAGTGCTCAGGGTGCTGGGTGCTCAGTACTCAGGGTGCTCGGTGCTCAGTACTCAGGGTGCTGGGTGCTCAGTGCTCAGTGTGCTGGGTACTCAGTACTCAGGGTGCTGGGTGCTCAGTACTCAGGGTGCTGGGTGCTCAGTGCTCAGTGTGCTGGGTGCTCAGTGCTCAGGGTGATCGGTGCTCATTACTCAGGGTGCTCAGTACTCAGGGTGCTGGGTGCTCAGTGCTCAGTGTGCTGGGTGCTCAGTGCTCAGGGTGATCGGTGCTCATTACTCAGGGTGCTCAGTACTCAGGGTGCTGGGTGCTCAGTGCTCGGGGTGCTTGGTGCTCAGTACTCGGGGTGCTGGGTGCTCTGTACTCAGGGTGCTGGGTGCTCAGTGCTCGGGGTCCTGGGTGCTCAGTGCTCAGGGTGATCGGTGCTCAGTACTCAGGGTGCTGGGTGCTCAGTGCTCAGGGTGCTGGGTGCTCAGTCCTCAGGATGCTCAGTGCTCAGGGTGCTGGGTGCTCAGTGCTCAGGGTGCTCGGTGCTCAGTAATCAGGGTGCTGAGTGCTCAGTACTGAGGGTGCTGGGTGCTCAGTGCTCAGTGTGCTGGGTGCTCAGTACTCATGGTGCTGGGTGCTCAGTACTCAGGGTGCTCAGTGCTCAGTGCTCAGGGTGCTGGGTGTTCAGTACTCAGGGTGCTGTGTGCTCAGTACTCAGGGTGCTGGTTGCTCAGTGCTCAGGGTGCTCGGTGCTCAGTACTCTGGGTGTTGGGTGCTCAGTACTCAGTGTGCTGGGTGCTCAGTGCTCAGGGTGCTGCGTGCTCAGTACTCAGGGTGCTGGGTGCTCAGTGCTCAGGGTGCTGGGTGCTCAGTGCTCAGGGTGCTGGGTGCTCAGTGCTCGGGGTGCTGGGTGCTCAGTTCTCGGGGTGCTGGGTGCTCAGTGCTCAGGGTGCTGGGTGCTCAGTGCTCAGTGCTCAGGGTGCTGGGTGCTCAGTACTCAGGGTGCTGGGTGCTCAGTACTCAGGGTGCTGGGTGCTCAGTGCTCAGGGTGCTGGGTGCTCAGTACTCTGGGTGTTGTGTGCTCAGTACTCAGGGTGCTGGGTGCTCAGTACTCAGGGTGCTCAGTGCTCAGTACTCGGGGTGCTTGGTGCTCAGTACTCAGGGTGCTCAGTGCTCAGTACTCGGGGTGCTCTGTGCTCAGTGCTCAGGGTGCTCAGTGCTCAGTGCTCGGGGTGCTTGGTGCTCAGTGCTCGGGGCGCTGGTTGCTCTGTGCTTGGGGTGCTGGGTGCTCAGTACTCGGGGTGCTGGGTGCTCAGTGCTCAGTGTGCTCAGTGCTCAGTACTCAGTGCTCAGGGTGCTCAGTGCTCAGTGCTCAGGGTGCTGGGTGTTCAGTACTCAGGGTGCTGGGTGCTCAGTACTCAGGGTGCTGGGTGCTCAGTGCTTAGGGTGCTGGGTGCTCAGTACTCTGGGTGTTGGGTGCTCAGTACTCAGGGCGCTTGGTGCTCAGTGCTCAGGGTGCTGGGTGCTCAGTGCTCAGGGTGCTGGGTGCTCAGTACTCAGGGTGCTGGGTGCTCAGTGCCCAGGGTGCTGGGTGCTCAGTACTCAGGGCGCTGGGTGCTCAGTGCTCGGGGTGCTGGGTGCTCAGTGCTCAGGGTGCTGGGTGCTCAGTACTCAGGGTGCTGGGTGCTCAGTGTTCGGGCTGCTCGGTGCTCAGTACTCAAGGTGCTGGGTGCTCAGTGCTCAGGGAGCTGGGTGCTCAGTCCTCGAGGTGCACCGTGCTCAGTGATCAGGGTGCTGTGTGCTCAGTACTCAGGGTGCTCGGTGCTCAGTACTCAGGGTTCTCAGTGCTCCGTACTCAGGGGGCTGGGTGCTCAGTGCTCAGGTTGCTGGGTGCTCAGTACTCAGGTTGCTCAGTGCTCAGTACTCGGGGTGCTTGGTGCACAGTACTCAGGGTGCTCAGTGCTCAGTACTCGGGGTGCTGGGTGCTCAGTGCTCAGGGTGCTCAGTGCTCAGTGCTCGGGGTGCTGGGTGCTCAGTGCTCAGTGCTCAGGGTGCTGGGTGTTCAGTACTCAAGGTGCTGGGTGCTCAGAACTCAGGGTGCTGGGTGCTCAGTGCTCAGGGTGCTCAGTGCTCAGTACTCAGTGCTCAGGGTGCTGGGTGTTCAGTACTCAGGGTGCTGGGTGTTCAGTACTCGGTGTGCTGGGTGCTCAGTGCTCAGGGTGCTCAGTGCTCAGTACTCAGTGCTCAGGGTGCTCAGTGCTCAGTGCTCAGGGTGCTGGGTGTTCAGTACTCAGGGTGCTGGGTGTTCAGTACTCGGTGTGCTGGGTGCTCAGTGCTCAGGGTGCTCAGTGCTCAGTACTCAGTGCTCAGGGTGCTCAGTGCTCAGTGCTCAGGGTGCTGGGTGTTCAGTACTCATGGTGCTGTGTGCTCAGTACTCAGGGTGCTGGGTGCTCAGTGCTCAGGGTGCTCGGTGCTCAGTACTCTGGGTGTTGGGTGCTCAGTACTCAGTGTGCTGGGTGCTCAGTGCTCAGGGTGCTGCGTGCTCAGTACTCAGGGTGCTGGGTGCTCAGTGCTCAGGGTGCTGGGTGCTCAGTGCTCAGGGTGCTGGGTGCTCAGTGCTCGGGGTGCTGGGTGCTCAGTGCTCGGGGTGCTGGTTGCTCAGTGCTCAGTGCTCAGGGTGCTGGGTGCTCAGTGCTCAGTGCTCAGGGTGCTGGTTGCTCAGTGCTCAGGGTGCTGGGTGCTCAGTACTCAGGGTGCTGGGTGCTCAGTGCACAGGGTGCTGGGTGCTCAGTACTCAGGGTGCTGGGTGCTCAGTACTCAGGGTGCTGGGTGCTCAGTACTCAGGGTGCTGGGTGCTCAGTGCTCGGGGTGCTGCGTGCTCAGTGCTCAGGGTGCTGGGTGCTCAGTGATCAGGGTGCTGGGTGCTCAGTACTCAGGGTGCTGGGTGCTCAGTGCTTGGGGTGCTCGGTGCTCAGTACTCAAGGTGCTGGGTGCTCAGTGCTCAGGGTGCTGGGTGCTCAGTCCTCGGGGTGCTCCGTGCTCAGTGATCAGGGTGCTGGGTGCTCAGTACTCAGGGTGCTCGGTGCTCAGTACTCAGGGTTCTCAGTGCTCAGGACTCAGGGTGCTGGGTGCTCAGTGCTCAGGGTGCTGGGTGCTCAGTACTCAGGGTGCTCAGTGCTCAGTACTCGGGGTGCTTGGTGCACAGTACTCAGGGTGCTCAGTGCTGAGTACTCGGGGTGCTGGGTGCTCAGTGCTCAGGGTGCTCAGTGCTCAGTGCTCGGGGTGCTGGGTGCTCAGTGCTCGGGGCGCTGGGTGCTCAGTGCTCGGGGTGCTGGGTGCTCAGTACTCGGGGTGCTGGGTGCTCAGTGCTCAGGGTGCTCAGTGCTCAGTACTCAGTGCTCAGGGTGCTCAGTGCTCAGTGCTCAGGGTGCTGGGTGTTCAGTACTCAGGGTGCTGGGTGCTCAGTACTCAGGGTGCTGGGTGCTCAGTGCTTAGGGTGCTGGGTGCTCAGTACTCTGGGTGTTGGGTGCTCAGTACTCAGGGTGCTGGGTGCTCAGTGCTCGGGGTGCTGGGTGCTCAGTGCTCAGGGTGCTCAGTGCTCAGTACTCAGTGCTCAGGGTGCTGGGTGCTCAGTACTCAGGGTGCTGGGTGCTCAGTTCTTGGGGTGCTCGGTGCTCAGTACTCAGTGTGCTGGGTGCTCAGTGCTCAGGGTGCTGGGTTCTCAGTACTCAGGGTGCTGGGTGCTCAGTGCTCAGGGTGCTAGGTGCTCAGTCCTCAGGGTGCTCAGTACTCAGGGTGCTCAGTGCTCAGTGCTCAGTACTCAGGGTGCTGGGTGCTCAGTGCTCAGGGTGCTGGGGGCTAAGTACTCAGGGTGCTGTGTGCTCAGTACTCAGGGTGCTGGGTTCTCAGTACTCAGGGTGCTGGGTGCTCAGTACTCGGGGTGCTGAGTGCTCAGTACTCAGGGTGCTGGGTGCTCAGTGCTCGGGGTGCTGGGTGCTCAGTGCTCAGGGTGATCGGTGCTCAGTGCTCAGGGTGCTGGCTGCTCAGTCCTCAGGGTGCTCAGTGCTCAAGGTGCTGGGTGCTCAGTGCTCGGGGTGCTCGGTGCTCATTACTCAGGGTGCTGGGTGCTCAGTGCCCAGGGTGGTGGGTGCTCAGTACTCAGGGTGCTGGGTGCTCAGTGCTCAGGGTGCTAGGTGCTGAGTCCTCAGGGTGCTCAGTACTCAGGGTGCTCAGTGCTCAGTGCTCAGTACTCAGGGTGTTCAGTACTCAGGCTGCTGGGTGCTCAGTGCTCGGGGTGCTGGATGCTCAGTACTCAGGGTGCTGGGTGCTCAGTACTCGGGGTGCTGGGTGCTCAGTACTCTGGTGCTGGGTGCTCTGTGCTCGGGGTGCTGGGTGCTCAGTGCTCAGGGTGATCGGTGCTCAGTGCTCAGGGTGCTGGCTGCTCAGTCCTCAGGGTGCTCAGTGCTCAAGGTGCTGGGTGCTCAGTACTCAGGGTGCTGAGTGCTCAGTACTCAGGTTGCTGGGTCCTCAGTACTCAGGGTGCTGGGTGCTCAGTACTCAGGGTGCTGTGTGCTCAGTGCTCAGGGTGATCTGTTCTCAGTACTCAGGTTGCTGGGTGCTCAGTGCTCGGGGTGCTGGGTGCTCAGAACTCGTTGTGCTCAGTGCTCAGTACTCAGGGTGCTGGGTGCTCAGTACTCAGGGTGCTGGGTGCTCAGTGCTCGGGGTGCTCGGTGCTCAGTACTCGGGGTGCTGGGTGCTCAGTACTCGGGGTGCTGGGTGCTCAGTGCTCAGGGTGCTGGGTGCTCAGTGCTCGGGGTGCTGGGTGCTCAGTGCTGAGGGTGGTGCTGGGTGCTCAGTACTCAGGGTGCTGGGTGCTCAGTGCTCAGGATGCTGGGTGCTCAGTACTAAGGGTGCTGGGTGCTCAGTACTCATGGTGCTCGGTGCTCAGTACTCAGGGTGCTGGGTGCTCAGTGCTCAGTGTGCTGGGTACTCAGTACTCAGGGTGCTGGGTGCTCAGTACTCAGGGTGCTGGGTGCTCAGTGCTCAGTGTGCTGGGTGCTCAGTGCTCAGGGTGATCGGTGCTCATTACTCAGGGTGCTCAGTACTCAGGGTGCTGGGTGCTCAGTGCTCGGGGTGCTTGGTGCTCAGTACTCGGGGTGCTGGGTGCTCTGTACTCAGGGTGCTGGGTGCTCAGTGCTCGGGGTCCTGGGTGCTCAGTGCTCAGGGTGATCGGTGCTCAGTACTCAGGGTGCTGGGTGCTCAGTGCTCAGGGTGCTGGGTGCTCAGTCCTCAGGATGCTCAGTGCTCAGGGTGCTGGGTGCTCAGTGCTCGGGGTGCTCGGTGCTCAGTAATCAGGGTGCTGAGTGCTCAGTACTGAGGGTGCTGGGTGCTCAGTGCTTAGTGTGCTGGGTGCTCAGTACTCATGGTGCTGGGTGCTCAGTACTCAGGGTGCTCAGTGCTCAGTGCTCAGGGTGCTGGGTGTTCAGTACTCAGGGTGCTGTGTGCTCAGTACTCAGGGTGCTGGTTGCTCAGTGCTCAGGGTGCTCGGTGCTCAGTACTCTGGGTGTTGGGTGCTCAGTACTCAGTGTGCTGGGTGCTCAGTGCTCAGGGTGCTGCGTGCTCAGTACTCAGGGTGCTGGGTGCTCAGTGCTCAGGGTGCTGGGTGCTCAGTGCTCAGGGTGCTGGGTGCTCAGTGCTCGGGGTGCTGGGTGCTCAGTGCTCGGGGTGCTGGGTGCTCAGTGCTCAGTGCTCAGGGTGCTGGGTGCTCAGTGCTCAGTGCTCAGGGTGCTGGGTGCTCAGTACTCAGGGTGCTGGGTGCTCAGT
This sequence comes from Microtus oregoni, assembly GCF_018167655.1. NCBI lineage: Eukaryota > Metazoa > Chordata > Mammalia > Rodentia > Cricetidae > Microtus > Microtus oregoni. The sequence goes on along the minus strand of NW_024543101.1, from coordinate 1,822,295 downwards.
ACTCAGGGTGCTGGGTGCTCAGTGCTCAGGGTGCTGGGTGCTCAGTACTCTGGGTGTTGTGTGCTCAGTACTCAGGGTGCTGGGTGCTCAGTACTCAGGGTGCTGTGTGCTCAGTGCTCAGGGTGCTGGGTGCTCAGTACTCAGGGTGCTCAGTGCTCAGTACTCGGGGTGCTTGGTGCTCAGTACTCAGGGTGCTCAGTGCTCAGTACTCGGGGTGCTCTGTGCTCAGTGCTCAGGGTGCTCAGTGCTCAGTGCTCGGGGTGCTTGGTGCTCAGTGCTCGGGGCGCTGGTTGCTCTGTGCTCGGGGTGCTGGGTGCTCAGTACTCAGGGTGCTGGGTGCTCAGTGCTCAGTGTGCTCAGTGCTCAGTACTCAGTGCTCAGGGTGCTCAGTGCTCAGTGCTCAGGGTGCTGGGTGTTCAGTACTCAGGGTGCTGGGTGCTCAGTACTCAGGGTGCTGGGTGCTCAGTGCTTAGGGTGCTGGGTGCTCAGTACTCTGGGTGTTGGGTGCTCAGTACTCAGGGCGCTTGGTGCTCAGTGCTCAGGGTGCTGGGTGCTCAGTGCTCAGGGTGCTGGGTGCTCAGTACTCAGGGTGCTGGGTGCTCAGTGCCCAGGGTGCTGGGTGCTCAGTACTCAGGGCGCTGGGTGCTCAGTGCTCGGGGTGCTGGGTGCTCATTGCTCAGGGTGCTGGGTGCTCAGTACTCAGGGTGCTGGGTGCTCAGTGCTCGGGGTGCTCGTTGCTCAGTACTCAAGGTGCTGGGTGCTCAGTGCTCAGGGAGCTGGGTGCTCAGTCCTCGAGGTGCACCGTGCTCAGTGATCAGGGTGCTGTGTGCTCAGTACTCAGGGTGCTCGGTGCTCAGTACTCAGGGTTCTCAGTGCTCCGTACTCAGGGGGCTGGGTGCTCAGTGCTCAGGTTGCTGGGTGCTCAGTATTCAGGGTGCTCGGTGCTCAGTACTCAGGCTTCTCAGTGCTCAGTACTCAGGGTGCTGGGTGCTCAGTACTCGGGGTGCTGGGTGCTCAGTGCTCAGGGTGCTCAGCGCTCAGTGCTCGGGGTGCTGGGTGCTCAGTGCTCAGTGCTCAGGGTGCTGGGTGTTCAGTACTCAAGGTGCTGGGTGCTCAGAACTCAGGGTGCTGGGTGCTCAGTGCTCAGGGTGCTCAGTGCTCAGTACTCAGTGCTCAGGGTGCTGGGTGTTCAGTACTCAGGGTGCTGGGTGTTCAGTACTCGGTGTGCTGGGTGCTCAGTGCTCAGGGTGCTCAGTGCTCACTACTCAGTGCTCAGGGTGCTCAGTGCTCAGTGCTCAGGGTGCTGGGTGTTCAGTACTCAGGGTGCTGGGTGTTCAGTACTCGGTGTGCTGGGTGCTCAGTGCTCAGGATGCTCAGTGCTCAGTACTCAGTGCTCAGGGTGCTCAGTGCTCAGTGCTCAGGGTGCTGGGTGTTCAGTACTCATGGTGCTGTGTGCTCAGTACTCAGGGTGCTGGGTGCTCAGTGCTCAGGGTGCTCGGTGCTCAGTACTCTGGGTGTTGGGTGCTCAGTACTCAGTGTGCTGGGTGCTCAGTGCTCAGGGTGCTGCGTGCTCAGTACTCAGGGTGCTGGGTGCTCAGTGCTCAGGGTGCTGGGTGCTCAGTGCTCAGGGTGCTTGGTGGTCAGTGCTCGGGGTGCTGGGTGCTCAGTGCTCGGGGTGCTGGTTGCTCAGTGCTCAGTGCTCAGGGTGCTGGGTGCTCAGTGCTCAGTGCTCAGGGTGCTGGTTGCTCAGTGCTCAGGGTGCTGGGTGCTCAGTACTCAGGGTGCTGGGTGCTCAGTGCACAGGGTGCTGGGTGCTCAGTACTCAGGGTGCTCAGTGCTCAGTACTCGGGGTGCTTGGTGCTCAGTACTCAGGGTGCTCAGTGCTCAGTACTCGGGGTGCTCTGTGCTCAGTGCTCAGGGTGCTCAGTGCTCAGTGCTCGGGGTGCTTGGTGCTCAGTGCTCGGGGCGCTGGTTGCTCTGTGCTCGGGGTGCTGGGTGCTCAGTACTCGGGGTGCTGGGTGCTCAGTGCTCAGTGTGCTCAGTGCTCAGTACTCAGTGCTCAGGGTGCTCAGTGCTCAGTGCTCAGGGTGCTGGGTGTTCAGTACTCAGGGTGCTGGGTTCTCAGTACTCAGGGTGCTGGGTGCTCAGTGCTTAGGGTGCTGGGTGCTCAGTACTCTGGGTGTTGGGTGCTCAGTACTCAGGGCGCTTGGTGCTCAGTGCTCAGGCTGCTGGGTGCTCAGTGCTCAGGGTGCTGGGTGCTCAGTACTCAGGGTGCTGGGTGCTCAGTGCCCAGGGTGCTGGGTGCTCAGTACTCAGGGCGCTGGGTGCTCAGTGCTCGGGGTGCTGGGTGCTCAGTGCTCAGGGTGCTGGGTGCTCAGTACTCAGGGTGCTGGGTGCTCAGTGCTCGGGGTGCTCGGTGCTCAGTACTCAAGGTGCTGGGTGCTCAGTGCTCAGGGAGCTGGGTGCTCAGTCCTCGAGGTGCACCGTGCTCAGTGATCAGGGTGCTGTGTGCTCAGTACTCAGGGTGCTCGGTGCTCAGTACTCAGGGTTCTCAGTGCTCCGTACTCAGGGGGCTGGGTGCTCAGTGCTCAGGTTGCTGGGTGCTCAGTATTCAGGGTGCTCGGTGCTCAGTACTCAGGGTTCTCAGTGCTCAGTACTCAGGGTGCTGGGTGCTCAGTACTCGGGGTGCTGGGTGCTCAGTGCTCAGGGTGCTCAGTGCTCAGTGCTCGGGGTGCTGGGTGCTCAGTGCTCAGTGCTCAGGGTGCTGGGTGTTCAGTACTCAAGGTGCTGGGTGCTCAGAACTCAGGGTGCTGGGTGCTCAGTGCTCAGGGTGCTCAGTGCTCAGTACTCAGTGCTCAGGGTGCTGGGTGTTCAGTACTCAGGGTGCTGGGTGTTCAGTACTCGGTGTGCTGGGTGCTCAGTGCTCAGGGTGCTCAGTGCTCACTACTCAGTGCTCAGGGTGCTGGGTGTTCAGTACTCAGGGTGCTGGGTGCTCAGTACTCGGGGTGCTGGGTGCTCAGTGCTCAGGGTGCTCAGCGCTCAGTGCTCGGCGTGCTGGGTGCTCAGTGCTCAGTGCTCAGGGTGCTGGGTGTTCAGTACTCAAGGTGCTGGGTGCTCAGAACTCAGGGTGCTGGGTGCTCAGTGCTCAGGGTGCTCAGTGCTCAGTACTCAGTGCTCAGGGTGCTGGGTGTTCAGTACTCAGGGTGCTGGGTGTTCAGTACTCGGTGTGCTGGGTGCTCAGTGCTCAGGGTGCTCAGTGCTCACTACTCAGTGCTCAGGGTGCTCAGTGCTCAGTGCTCAGGGTGCTGGGTGTTCAGTACTCAGGGTGCTGGGTGTTCAGTACTCGGTGTGCTGGGTGCTCAGTGCTCAGGATGCTCAGTGCTCAGTACTCAGTGCTCAGGGTGCTCAGTGCTCAGTGCTCAGGGTGCTGGGTGTTCAGTACTCATGGTGCTGTGTGCTCAGTACTCAGGGTGCTGGGTGCTCAGTGCTCAGGGTGCTCGGTGCTCAGTACTCTGGGTGTTGGGTGCTCAGTACTCAGTGTGCTGGGTGCTCAGTGCTCAGGGTGCTGCGTGCTCAGTACTCAGGGTGCTGGGTGCTCAGTGCTCAGGGTGCTGGGTGCTCAGTGCTCAGGGTGCTGGGTGCTCAGTGCTCGGGGTGCTGGGTGCTCAGTGCTCGGGGTGCTGGTTGCTCAGTGCTCAGTGCTCAGGGTGCTGGGTGCTCAGTGCTCAGTGCTCAGGGTGCTGGTTGCTCAGTGCTCAGGGTGCTGGGTGCTCAGTACTCAGGGTGCTGGGTGCTCAGTGCACAGGGTGCTGGGTGCTCAGTACTCAGGGTGCTGGGTGCTCAGTACTCAGGGTGCTGGGTGCTCAGTACTCAGGGTGCTGGGTGCTCAGTGCTCGGGGTGCTGCGTGCTCAGTGCTCAGGGTGCTGGGTGCTCAGTGCTCAGGGTGCTGGGTGCTCAGTACTCAGGGTGCTGGGTGCTCAGTGCTTGGGGTGCTCGGTGCTCAGTACTCAAGGTGCTGGGTGCTCAGTGCTCAGGGTGCTGGGTGCTGAGTCCTCGGGGTGCTCCGTGCTCAGTGATCAGGGTGCTGGGTGCTCAGTACTCAGGGTGCTCGGTGCTCAGTACTCAGGGTTCTCAGTGCTCAGGACTCAGGGTGCTGGGTGCTCAGTGCTCAGGGTGCTGGGTGCTCAGTACTCAGGGTGCTCAGTGCTCAATACTCGGGGTGCTTGGTGCACAGTACTCAGGGTGCTCAGTGCTCAGTACTCGGGGTGCTGGGTGCTCAGTGCTCAGGGTGCTCAGTGCTCAGTGCTCGGGGTGCTGGGTGCTCAGTGCTCTGGGCGCTGGGTGCTCAGTGCTCGGGGTGCTGGGTGCTCAGTACTCGGGGTGCTGGGTGCTCAGTGCTCAGGGTGCTCAGTGCTCAGTACTCAGTGCTCAGGGTGCTCAGTGCTCAGTGCTCAGGGTGCTGGGTGTTCAGTACTCAGGGTGCTGGGTGCTCAGTACTCAGGGTGCTGGGTGCTCAGTGCTTAGGGTGCTGGGTGCTCAGTACTCTGGGTGTTGGGTGCTCAGTACTCAGGGTGCTGGGTGCTCAGTGCTCGGGGTGCTGGGTGCTCAGTACTCAGGGTGCTCAGTGCTCAGTACTCGGGGTGCTTGGTGCTCAGTACTCAGGGAGCTCAGTGCTCAGTACTCGGGGTGCTGGGTGCTCAGTGCTCAGGGTGCTCAGTGCTCAGTACTCAGTGCTCAGGGTGCTCAGTGCTCAGTGCTCAGGGTGCTGGGTGTTCAGTACTCAGGGTGCTGGGTTCTCAGTACTCAGGGTGCTGGGTGCTCAGTGCTTAGGGTGCTGGGTGCTCAGTACTCTGGGTGTTGGGTGCTCAGTACTCAGGGCGCTTGGTGCTCAGTGCTCAGGCTGCTGGGTGCTCAGTGCTCAGGGTGCTGGGTGCTCAGTACTCAGGGTGCTGGGTGCTCAGTGCCCAGGGTGCTGGGTGCTCAGTACTCAGGGCGCTGGGTGCTCAGTGCTCGGGGTGCTGGGTGCTCAGTGCTCAGGGTACTGGGTGCTCAGTACTCAGGGTGCTGGGTGCTCAGTGCTCGGGGTGCTCGGTGCTCAGTACTCAAGGTGCTGGGTGCTCAGTGCTCAGGGAGCTGGGTGCTCAGTCCTCGAGGTGCACCGTGCTCAGTGATCAGGGTGCTGTGTGCTCAGTACTCAGGGTGCTCGGTGCTCAGTACTCAGGGTTCTCAGTGCTCCGTACTCAGGGGGCTGGGTGCTCAGTGCTCAGGTTGCTGGGTGCTCAGTATTCAGGGTGCTCGGTGCTCAGTACTCAGGGTTCTCAGTGCTCAGTACTCAGGGTGCTGGGTGCTCAGTACTCGGGGTGCTGGGTGCTCAGTGCTCAGGGTGCTCAGTGCTCAGTGCTCGGGGTGCTGGGTGCTCAGTGCTCAGTGCTCAGGGTGCTGGGTGTTCAGTACTCAAGGTGCTGGGTGCTCAGAACTCAGGGTGCAGGGTGCTCAGTGCTCAGGGTGCTCAGTGCTCAGTACTCAGTGCTCAGGGTGCTGGGTGTTCAGTACTCAGGGTGCTGGGTGTTCAGTACTCGGTGTGCTGGGTGCTCAGTGCTCAGGGTGCTCAGTGCTCAGTACTCAGTGCTCAGGGTGCTCAGTGCTCAGTGCTCAGGGTGCTGGGTGTTCAGTACTCAGGGTGCTGGGTGTTCAGTACTCGGTGTGCTGGGTGCTCAGTGCTCAGGGTGCTCAGTGCTCAGTACTCAGTGCTCAGGGTGCTCAGTGCTCAGTGCTCAGGGTGCTGGGTGTTCAGTACTCATGGTGCTGTGTGCTCAGTACTCAGGGTGCTGGGTGCTCAGTGCTCAGGGTGCTCGGTGCTCTGTACTCTGGGTGTTGGGTGCTCAGTACTCAGTGTGCTGGGTGCTCAGTGCTCAGGGTGCTGCGTGCTCAGTACTCAGGGTGCTGGGTGCTCAGTGCTCAGGGTGCTGGGTGCTCAGTGCTCCGGGTGCTGGGTGCTCAGTGCTCGGGGTGCTGGTTGCTCAGTGCTCAGTGCTCAGGGTACAGGGTGCTCAGTGCTCAGTGCTCAGGGTGCTGGTTGCTCAGTGCTCAGGGTGCTGGGTGCTCAGTACTCAGGGTGCTGGGTGCTCAGTGCACAGGATGCTGGGTGCTCAGTACTCAGGGTGCTGGGTGCTCAGTACTCAGGGTGCTGGGTGCTCAGTACTCAGGGTGCTGGGTGCTCAGTGCTCGGGGTGCTGCGTGCTCAGTGCTCAGGGTGCTGGGTGCTCAGTGCTCAGGGTGCTGGGTGCTCAGTACTCAGGGTGCTGGGTGCTCAGTGCTTGGGGTGCTCGGTGCTCAGTACTCAAGGTGCTGGGTGCTCAATGCTCAGGGTGCTGGGTGCTCAGTCCTCGGGGTGCTCCGTGCTCAGTGATCAGGGTGCTGGGTGCTCAGTACTCAGGGTGCTCGGTGCTCAGTACTCAGGGTTCTCAGTGCTCAGGACTCAGGGTGCTGGGTGCTCAGTGCTCAGGGTGCTGGGTGCTCAGTACTCAGGGTGCTGGGTGCTCAGTGCTCAGGGTGCTCAGTGCTCGGGGTGCTGGGTGCTCAGTGCTCGGGGCGCTGGGTGCTCAGTGCTCGGGGTGCTGGGTGCTCAGTACTCGGGGTGCTGGGTGCTCAGTGCTCAGGGTGCTCAGTGCTCAGTACTCAGTGCTCAGGGTGCTCAGTGCTCAGTGCTCAGGGCGCTGGGTGTTCAGTACTCAGGGTGCTGGGTGCTCAGTACTCAGGGTGCTGGGTGCTCAGTGCTTAGGGTGCTGGGTGCTCAGTACTCTGGGTGTTGGGTGCTCAGTACTCAGGGTGCTGGGTGCTCAGTGCTCGGGGTGCTGGGTGCTCAGTGCTCAGGGTGCTCAGTGCTCAGTACTCAGTGCTCAGGGTGCTGGGTGCTCAGTACTCAGGGTGCTGGGTGCTCAGTGCTTGGGGTGCTCGGTGCTCAGTACTCAGTGTGCTGGGTGCTCAGTGCTCAGGGTGCTGGGTTCTCAGTACTCAGGGTGCTGGGTGCTCAGTGCTCAGGGTGCTAGGTGCTCAGTCCTCAGGGTGCTCAGTACTCAGGGTGCTCAGTGCTCAGTGCTCAGTACTCAGGGTGCTGGGTGCTCAGTGCTCAGGGTGCTGGGTGCTAAGTACTCAGGGTGCTGGGTGCTCAGTACTCAGGGTGCTGGGTTCTCAGTACTCAGGGTGCTGGGTGCTCAGTACTCGGGGTGCTGGGTGCTCAGTACTCAGGGTGCTGGGTGCTCAGTGCTCGGGGTGCTGGGTGCTCAGTGCTCAGGGTGGTCGGTGCTCAGTGCTCAGGGTGCTGGCTGCTCAGTCCTCAGGGTGCTCAGTGCTCAAGGTGCTGGGTGCTCAGTGCTCGGGGTGCTCGGTGCTCATAACTCAGGGTGCTGGGTGCTCAGTACTCAGGGTGCTCGGTGCTCAGTACTCAGGGTGCTGGGTGCTCAGTGCTCAGGGTGCTGGGTGCTCAGTGCTCAGTGCTCAGGGTGCTGGGTGCTCAGTGCTCAGTGCTCAGGGTTCTGGTTGCTCAGTACTCAGGGTGCTGGGTGCTCAGTACTCAGGGTGCTGGGTGCTCAGTGCTCAGGGTGCTGGGTGCTCAGTACTCAGGGTGCTGGGTGCTCAGTGCTCGGGGTGCTGATAGCTCAGTGCTCGGGGTGCTGGGTGCTCAGTGCTCAGGGTGCTGGGTGCTCAGTACTCAGGGTGCTGGGTGCTCAGTGCTCGGGGTGCTCGGTTCTCAGTACTCAAGGTGCTGGGTGCTCAGTGCTCAGGGAGCTGGGTGCTCAGTCCTCGAGGTGCACCTTGCTCAGTGATCAGGGTGCTGGGTGCTCAGTACTCAGGGTGCTCGGTGCTCAGTACTCAGGGTTCTCAGTGCTCAGTACTCAGGGTGCTGGGTGCTCAGTACTCAGGGTGCTGGGTGCTCAGTGCTCAGGATGCTGGGTGCTCAGTACTAAGGGTGCTGGGTGCTCAGTACTCAGGGTGCTCGGTGCTCAGTACTCAGGGTGCTGGGTGCTCAGTGCTCAGTGTGCTGGGTACTCAGTACTCAGGGTGCTGGGTGCTCAGTACTCAGGGTGCTGGGTGCTCAGTGCTCAGTGTGCTGGGTGCTCAGTGCTCAGGGTGATCGGTGCTCATTACTCAGGGTGCTCAGTACTCAGTGTGCTGGGTGCTCAGTGCTCGGGGTGCTTGGTGCTCAGTACTCGGGGTGCTGGGTGCTCTGTACTCAGGGTGCTGGGTGCTCAGTGCTCGGGGTCCTGGGTGCTCAGTGCTCAGGGTGATCGGTGCTCAGTACTCAGGGTGCTGGGTGCTCAGTGCTCAGGGTGCTGGGTGCTCAGTCCTCAGGATGCTCAGTGCTCAGGGTGCTGGGTGCTCAGTGCTCGGGGTGCTCGGTGCTCAGTAATCAGGGTGCTGAGTGCTCAGTACTGAGGGTTCTGGGTGCTCAGTGCTTAGTGTGCTGGGTGCTCAGTACTCATGGTGCTGGGTGCTCAGTACTCAGGGTGCTCAGTGCTCAGTGCTCAGGGTGCTGGGTGTTCAGTACTCAGGGTGCTGTGTGCTCAGTACTCAGGGTGCTGGTTGCTCAGTGCTCAGGGTGCTCGGTGCTCAGTACTCTGGGTGTTGGGTGCTCAGTACTCAGTGTGCTGGGTGCTCAGTGCTCAGGGTGCTGCGTGCTCAGTACTCAGGGTGCTGGGTGCTCAGTGCTCAGGGTGCTGGGTGCTCAGTGCTCAGGGTGCTGGGTGCTCAGTGCTCGGGGTGCTGGGTGCTCAGTGCTCGGGGTGCTGGGTGCTCAGTGCTCAGTGCTCAGGGTGCTGGGTGCTCAGTGCTCAGTGCTCAGGGTGCTGGGTGCTCAGTACTCAGGGTGCTGGGTGCTCAGTACTCAGGGTGCTGGGTGCTCAGTGCTCAGGGTGCTGGGTGCTCAGTACTCTGGGTGTTGTGTGCTCAGTACTCAGGGTGCTGGGTGCTCAGTACTCAGGGTGCTGTGTGCTCAGTGCTCAGGGTGCTGGGTGCTCAGTACTCAGGGTGCTCAGTGCTCAGTACTCGGGGTGCTTGGTGCTCAGTACTCAGGGTGCTCAGTGCTCAGTACTCGGGGTGCTCTGTGCTCAGTGCTCAGGGTGCTCAGTGCTCAGTGCTCGGGGTGCTTGGTGCTCAGTGCTCGGGGCGCTGGTTGCTCTGTGCTCGGGGTGCTGGGTGCTCAGTACTCAGGGTGCTGGGTGCTCAGTGCTCAGTGTGCTCAGTGCTCAGTACTCAGTGCTCAGGGTGCTCAGTGCTCAGTGCTCAGGGTGCTGGGTGTTCAGTACTCAGGGTGCTGGGTGCTCAGTACTCAGGGTGCTGGGTGCTCAGTGCTTAGGGTGCTGGGTGCTCAGTACTCTGGGTGTTGGGTGCTCAGTACTCAGGGCGCTTGGTGCTCAGTGCTCAGGGTGCTGGGTGCTCAGTGCTCAGGGTGCTGGGTGCTCAGTACTCAGAGTGCTGGGTGCTCAGTGCCCAGGGTGCTGGGTGCTCAGTACTCAGGGCGCTGGGTGCTCAGTGCTCGGGGTGCTGGGTGCTCATTGCTCAGGGTGCTGGGTGCTCAGTACTCAGGGTGCTGGGTGCTCAGTGCTCGGGGTGCTCGTTGCTCAGTACTCAAGGTGCTGGGTGCTCAGTGCTCAGGGAGCTGGGTGCTCAGTCCTCGAGGTGCACCGTGCTCAGTGATCAGGGTGCTGTGTGCTCAGTACTCAGTGTGCTCGGTGCTCAGTACTCAGGGTTCTCAGTGCTCCGTACTCAGGGGGCTGGGTGCTCAGTGCTCAGGTTGCTGGGTGCTCAGTATTCAGGGTGCTCGGTGCTCAGTACTCAGGCTTCTCAGTGCTCAGTACTCAGGGTGCTGGGTGCTCAGTACTCGGGGTGCTGGGAGCTCAGTGCTCAGGGTGCTCAGTGCTCAGTGCTCGGGGTGCTGGGTGCTCAGTGCTCAGTGCTCAGGGTGCTGGGTGTTCAGTACTCAAGGTGCTGGGTGCTCAGAACTCACGGTGCTGGGTGCTCAGTGCTCAGGGTGCTCAGTGCTCAGTACTCAGTGCTCAGGGTGCTGGGTGTTCAGTACTCAGGGTGCTGGGTGTTCAGTACTCGGTGTGCTGGGTGCTCAGTGCTCAGGGTGCTCAGTGCTCACTACTCAGTGCTCAGGATGCTCAGTGCTCAGTGCTCAGGGTGCTGGGTGTTCAGTACTCAGGGTGCTGGGTGTTCAGTACTCGGTGTGCTGGGTGCTCAGTGCTCATGGTGCTCAGTGCTCAGTACTCAGTGCTCAGGGTGCTCAGTGCTCAGTGCTCAGGGTGCTGGGTGTTCAGTACTCATGGTGCTGTGTGCTCAGTACTCAGGGTGCTGGGTGCTCAGTGCTCAGGGTGCTCGGTGCTCAGTACTCTGGGTGTTGGGTGCTCAGTACTCAGTGTGCTGGGTGCTCAGTGCTCAGGGTGCTGCGTGCTCAGTACTCAGGGTGCTGGGTGCTCAGTGCTCAGGGTGCTGGGTGCTCAGTGCTCAGGGTGCTGGGTGCTCAGTGCTCGGGGTGCTGGGTGCTCAGTGCTCGGGGTGCTGGTTGCTCAGTGCTCAGTGCTCAGGGTGCTGGGTGCTCAGTGCTCAGTGCTCAGGGTGCTGGTTGCTCAGTGCTCAGGGTGCTGGGTGCTCAGTACTCAGGGTGCTGGGTGCTCAGTGCACAGGGTGCTGGGTGCTCAGTACTCAGGGTGCTGGGTGCTCAGTACTCAGGGTGCTGGGTGCTCAGTACTCAGGGTGCTGGGTGCTCAGTGCTCGGGGTGCTGCGTGCTCAGTGCTCAGGGTGCTGGGTGCTCAGTGCTCAGGGTGCTGGGTGCTCAGTACTCAGGGTGCTGGGTGCTCAGTGCTTGGGGTGCTCGGTGCTCAGTACTCAAGGTGCTGGGTGCTCAGTGCTCAGGGTGCTGGGTGCTCAGTCCTCGGGGTGCTCCGTGCTCAGTGATCAGGGTGCTGGGTGCTCAGTACTCAGGGTGCTCGGTGCTCAGTACTCAGGGTTCTCAGTGCTCAGGACTCAGGGTGCTGGGTGCTCAGTGCTCAGGGTGCTGGGTGCTCAGTACTCAGGGTGCTCAGTGCTCAATACTCGGGGTGCTTGTTGCACAGTACTCAGGGTGCTCAGTGCTCAGTACTCGGGGTGCTGGGTGCTCAGTGCTCAGGGTGCTCAGTGCTCAGTGCTCGGGGTGCTGGGTGCTCAGTGCTCGGGGCGCTGGGTGCTCAGTGCTCGGGGTGCTGGGTGCTCAGTACTCGGGGTGCTGGGTGCTCAGTGCTCAGGGTGCTCAGTGCTCAGTACTCAGTGCTCAGGGTGCTCAGTGCTCAGTGCTCAGGGTGCTGGGTGTTCAGTACTCAGGGTGCTGGGTGCTCAGTACTCAGGGTGCTGGGTGCTCAGTGCTTAGGGTGCTGGGTGCTCAGTACTCTGGGTGTTTGGTGCTCAGTACTCAGGGTGCTGGGTGCTCAGTGCTCGGGGTGCTGGGTGCTCAGTACTCAGGGTGCTCAGTGCTCAGTACTCGGGGTGCTTGGTGCTCAGTACTCAGGGTGCTCAGTGCTCAGTACTCGGGGTGCTCTGTGCTCAGTGCTCAGGGTGCTCAGTGCTCAGTGCTCGGGGTGCTTGGTGCTCAGTGCTCGGGGCGCTGGTTTCTCTGTGCTCGGGGTGCTGGGTGCTCAGTACTCGGGGTGCTGGGTGCTCAGTGCTCAGTGTGCTCAGTGCTCAGTACTCAGTGCTCAGGGTGCTCAGTGCTCAGTGCTCAGGGTGCTGGGTGTTCAGTACTCAGGGTGCTGGGTGCTCAGTACTCAGGGTGCTGGGTGCTCAGTGCTTAGGGTGCTGGGTGCTCAGTACTCTGGGTGTTGGGTGCTCAGTAATCAGGGCGCTTGGTGCTCAGTGCTCAGGCTGCTGTGTGCTCAGTGCTCAGGGTGCTGGGTGCTCAGTACTCAGGGTGCTGGGTGCTCAGTGCCCAGGGTGCTGGGTGCTCAGTACTCAGGGCGCTGGGTGCTCAGTGCTCGGGGTGCTGGGTGCTCAGTGCTCAGGGTGCTGGGTGCTCAGTACTCAGGGTGCTGGGTGCTCAGTGCTCGGGGTGCTCGGTGCTCAGTACTCAAGGTGCTGGGTGCTCAGTGCTCAGGGAGCTGGGTGCTCAGTCCTCGAGGTGCACCGTGCTCAGTGATCAGGGTGCTGTGTGCTCAGTACTCAGGGTGCTCGGTGCTCAGTACTCAGGGTTCTCAGTGCTCCGTACTCAGGGGGCTGGGTGCTCAGCGCTCAGGTTGCTGGGTGCTCAGTATTCAGGGTGCTCGGTGCTCAGTACTCAGGGTTCTCAGTGCTCAGTACTCAGGGTGCTGGGTGCTCAGTACTCGGGGTGCTGGGTGCTCAGTGCTCAGGGTGCTCAGTGCTCAGTGCTCGGGGTGCTGGGTGCTCAGTGCTCAGTGCTCAGGGTGCTGGGTGTTCAGTACTCAAGGTGCTGGGTGCTCAGAACTCAGGGTGCTGGGTGCTCAGTGCTCAGGGTGCTCAGTGCTCAGTACTCAGTGCTCAGGGTGCTGGGTGTTCAGTACTCAGGGTGCTGGGTGTTCAGTACTCGGTGTGCTGGGTGCTCAGTGCTCAGGGTGCTCAGTGCTCAGTACTCAGTGCTCAGGGTGCTCAGTGCTCAGTGCTCAGGGTGCTGGGTGTTCAGTACTCAGGGTGCTGGGTGTTCAGTACTCGGTGTGCTGGGTGCTCAGTGCTCAGGGTGCTCAGTGCTCAGTACTCAGTGCTCAGGGTGCTCAATGCTCAGTGCTCAGGGTGCTGGGTGTTCAGTACTCATGGTGCTGTGTGCTCAGTACTCAGGGTGCTGGGTGCTCAGTGCTCAGGGTGCTCGGTGCTCAGTACTCTGGGTGTTGGGTGCTCAGTACTCAGTGTGCTGGGTGCTCAGTGCTCAGGGTGCTGCGTGCTCAGTACTCAGGGTGCTGGGTGCTCAGTGCTCAGGGTGCTGGGTGCTCAGTGCTCCGGGTGCTGGGTGCTCAGTGCTCGGGGTGCTGGGTGCTCAGTGCTCGGGGTGCTGGTTGCTCAGTGCTCAGTGCTCAGGGTACAGGGTGCTCAGTGCTCAGTGCTCAGGGTGCTGGTTGTTCAGTGCTCAGGGTGCTGGGTGCTCAGTACTCAGGGTGCTGGGTGCTCAGTGCACAGGATGCTGGGTGCTCAGTACTCAGGGTGCTGGGTGCTCAGTACTCAGGGTGCTGGGTGCTCAGTACTCAGGGTGCTGGGTGCTCAGTGCTCGGGGTGCTGCGTGCTCAGTGCTCAGGGTGCTGGGTGCTCAGTGCTCAGGGTGCTGGGTGCTCAGTACTCAGGGTGCTGGGTGCTCAGTGCTTGGGGTGCTCGGTGCTCAGTACTCAAGGTGCTGGGTGCTCAATGCTCAGGGTGCTGGGTGCTCAGTCCTCGGGGTGCTCCGTGCTCAGTGATCAGGGTGCTGGGTGCTCAGTACTCAGGGTGCTCGGTGCTCAGTACTCAGGGTTCTCAGTGCTCAGGACTCAGGGTGCTGGGTGCTCAGTGCTCAGGGTGCTGAGTGCTCAGTACTCAGGGTGCTGGGTGCTCAGTGCTCAGGGTGCTCAGTGCTCGGGGTGCTGGGTGCTCAGTGCTCGGGGCGCTGGGTGCTCAGTGCTCGGGGTGCTGGGTGCTCAGTACTCGGGGTGCTGGGTGCTCAGTGCTCAGGGTGCTCAGTGCTCAGTACTCAGTGCTCAGGGTGCTCAGTGCTCAGTGCTCAGGGTGCTGGGTGTTCAGTACTCAGGGTGCTGGGTGCTCAGTACTCAGGGTGCTGGGTGCTCAGTGCTTAGGGTGCTGGGTGCTCAGTACTCTGGGTGTTGGGTGCTCAGTACTCAGGGTGCTGGGTGCTCAGTGCTCGGGGTGCTGGGTGCTCAGTGCTCAGGGTGCTCAGTGCTCAGTACTCAGTGCTCAGGGTGCTGGGTGCTCAGTACTCAGGGTGCTGGGTGCTCAGTGCTTGGGGTGCTCGGTGCTCAGTACTCAGTGTGCTGGGTGCTCAGTGCTCAGGGTGCTGGGTTCTCAGTACTCAGGGTGCTGGGTGCTCAGTGCTCAGGGTGCTAGGTGCTCAGTCCTCAGGGTGCTCAGTACTCAGGGTGCTCAGTGCTCAGTGCTCAGTACTCAGGGTGCTGGGTGCTCAGTGCTCAGGGTGCTGGGTGCTAAGTACTCAGGGTGCTGGGTGCTCAGTACTCAGGGTGCTGGGTTCTCAGTACTCAGGGTGCTGGGTGCTCAGTACTCGGGGTGCTGGGTGCTCAGTACTCAGGGTGCTGGGTGCTCAGTGCTCGGGGTGCTGGGTGCTCAGTGCTCAGGGTGGTCGGTGCTCAGTGCTCAGGGTGCTGGCTGCTCAGTCCTCAGGGTGCTCAGTGCTCAAGGTGCTGGGTGCTCAGTGCTCGGGGTGCTCGGTGCTCATTACTCAGGGTGCTGGGTGCTCAGTACTCAGGGTGCTCGGTGCTCAGTACTCAGGGTGCTGGGTGCTCAGTGCTCGGGGTGCTGGGTGCTCAGTGCTCAGTGCTCAGGGTGCTGGGTGCTCAGTGCTCAGTGCTCAGGATTCTGGTTGCTCAGTACTCAGGGTGCTGGGTGCTCAGTACTCAGGGTGCTGGGTGCTCAGTGCTCAGGGTGCTGGGTGCTCAGTACTCAGGGTGCTGGGTGCTCAGTGCTCGGGGTGCTGATAGCTCAGTGCTCGGGGTGCTGGGTGCTCAGTGCTCAGGGTGCTGGGTGCTCAGTACTCAGGGTGCTGGGTGCTCAGTGCTCGGGGTGCTCGGTTCTCAGTACTCAAGGTGCTGGGTGCTCAGTGCTCAGGGAGCTGGGTGCTCAGTCCTCGAGGTGCACCTTGCTCAGTGATCAGGGTGCTGGGTGCTCAGTACTCAGGGTGCTCGGTGCTCAGTACTCAGGGTTCTCAGTGCTCAGTACTCAGGGTGCTGGGTGCTCAGTACTCAGGGTGCTGGGTGCTCAGTGCTCAGGATGCTGGGTGCTCAGTACTAAGGGTGCTGGGTGCTCAGTACTCAGGGTGCTCGGTGCTCAGTACTCAGGGTGCTGGGTGCTCAGTGCTCAGTGTGCTGGGTACTCAGTACTCAGGGTGCTGGGTGCTCAGTACTCAGGGTGCTGGGTGCTCAGTGCTCAGTGTGCTGGGTGCTCAGTGCTCAGGGTGATCGGTGCTCATTACTCAGGGTGCTCAGTACTCAGGGTGCTGGGTGCTCAGTGCTCGGGGTGCTTGGTGCTCAGTACTCGGGGTGCTGGGTGCTCTGTACTCAGGGTGCTGGGTGCTCAGTGCTCGGGGTCCTGGGTGCTCAGTGCTCAGGGTGATCGGTGCTCAGTACTCAGGGTGCTGGGTGCTCAGTGCTCAGGGTGCTGGGTGCTCAGTCCTCAGGATGCTCAGTGCTCAGGGTGCTGGGTGCTCAGTGCTCAGGGTGCTGGGTGCTCAGTGCTCGGGGTGCTGGGTGCTCAGTCCTCAGGGTGATCAGTGCTCGCGGTGCTCGGTGCTCAGTACTCAGGGTGCTGAGTGCCCAGTACTCAGGGTTCTGGGTGCTCAGTACTCAGGGTGCTGGGTGCTCAGTACTCAGGGTGCTGTCTGCTCAGTGCTCAGGGTGCTGTGCGCTCAGTGCTCAGGGTGCTGGGTGCTCAGTGCTCGGGGTGCTGGGTTCTCAGGGCTGTGGTGCTGGGTGCTCAGTGCTCAGTGCTCAGGGTGCTGGGTGCTCAGTGCTCAGGGTGCAGGTTGCTCAGTACTCAGGGTGCTGGGTGCTCAGTGCTCACGGTGCTGGGTACTCAGTGCTCAGGGTGCTGGGTGCTCAGTACTCAGGGTGCTGGGTGCTCAGTGCTCGGGGTGCTCGGTGCTCAGTACTCAAGGTGCTGGGTGCTCAGTACTCAGGGTGCTGGGTGCTCAGTGCTCGGGGTGCTCTGTGCTCAGTACTCGGGGTGCTGGTTGCTCAGTACTCGGTGTGCTGGGTCCTCAGTGCTCAGTGCTCAGGGTGCTGGGTGTTCAGTACTCATGGTGCTGGGTGCTCAGTACTCAGGGTGCTGGGTGCTCAGTACACAGGGTGCTGAGTGCTCAGTGCTCGGGGTGCTCGGTGCTCAGTGCTCAGGGTGCTGGGTGCTCAGTACTCAGGGTGCTGGGTGTTCAGTACTCGGTGTGCTGGGTGCTCAGTGCTCAGGGTGCTCAGTGCTCAGTACTCAGTGTTCAGGGTGCTCAGTGCTCAGTGCTCAGGGTGCTGGGTGTTCAGTACTCAGGGTGCTGGGTGTTCAGTACTCGGTGTGCTGTGTGCTCAGTGCTCAGGGTACTCACTGCTCAGTGCTCAGGGTGCTGGGTGTTCAGTACTCAGGGTGCTGGGTGCTCAGTAACTCAGGGTGCTGGGTGCTCAGTGCTCAGGGTGCTGGGTGCTCAGTACTCTGGGTGTTGGGTGCTCAGTGCTCAGGGTGCTGGGTGCTCAGTGCTCAGGGTGCTGCGTGCTCAGTACTCAGGGTGCTGTGTGCTCAGCGCTCGAGGTGCTCGGTGCTCAGTACTCAAAGTGCTGTGTGCTCAGTGCTCAGGGTGCTGGGTGCTCAGTCCTCGGGGTGCTCCGTGCTCAGGGTGCTGGGTGCTCAGTGCTCGGGGTGCTCGGTGTTCAGTACTCAGGGTGCTGAGTGCTCAGTACTCAGGGTGATGGGTGCTCAGTACTCAGGGTGCTATGTGCTCAGTGCTCGGGGTGCTGGGTGCTCAGTACTCAGGGTGCTGGGGGCTCAGTACTCAGGGTGCTGTGTGCTCAGTACTCAGGGTGCTCGGTTCTCAGTACTCAGGGTGCTGGGTGCTCATTCTCCGGGTGCTGGGTGCTCAGTGCTCGGGGTGCTGGGTGCTCAGTACTCAGGGTGCTGGGGGCTCAGTACTCAGGGTGCTGGGTGCTCAGTACTCAGGGTGATCTGTTCTCAGTACTCAGGGTGCTGGGTGCTCAGTGCTCGGGATGCTGGGTGCTCAGTACTCAGGGTGCTGGGTGCTAAGTACTCAGGGTGCTGGGTGCTCAGTGCTCGGGGTGTTCGGTGCTGAGTACTCGGGGTGCTGGGTTCTCAGTACTCGGGGTGCTGGGTGCTCAGTGCTCAGGGTGCTGGGTGCTCAGTGATCGGGGTGCTGGGTGCTCAGTGCTGAGTGTGCTGGCTGCTCAGTGCTCAGGGTGCTGGGTGCTCAGTACTCAGGGTGCTGGGTGCTCAGTACTCAGGGTGCTGGGTGCTCAGTACTCAGGGTGCTCGGTGCTCAGTGCTCAGGGTTCTGGGTGCTCAGTACTCAGGGAGCTGGGTGCTCAGTGCTCGGGGTGCTGGGTGCTCAGTACTCAGGGTGCTGGGTGCTCAGTGCTCAGAGTGCTGGGTGTTCAGTGCTCAGGTTGCTCGGTGCGTAGTACTCATGGTGCTCGGTGCTCGGGGTGCTGGGTGCTCAGTGCTCGGTGTGCTGGGTGCTCCGTGCTCGGGGTGCAGGGTGCTGAGTGCTCGGTGTGCTGGGTGCTCAGTGCTCGGTGTGCTGGGTGCTCAGTGCTTGGGGTGCTGGGTGCTGAGTGCTCGGGGTGCTGGGTGCTCATTAATCAGGGTGCTGGGTGCTCAGTACAGGGTGCTCAGTGCTTGGGGTGCTGGGTGCTCAGTACTCAGGGTGCTCAGTGCTTGGGGTGCTGGGTGCTCAGTACTCAGGGTGCTGGTTGCTCAGTGCTCAGGGTGCTGTGTGCTGAGTACTCAGGGTGCTGGGTGCTCAGTACTCAGGGTGCTGGGTGCTCAGTGCTCCGGGTGCTGGGTGCTCAGTGCTCGGGGTGCTGGGTGCTCAGTGCTCGGGGTGCTGGGTGCTCAGTGCTCGGGGTGCTTGGTGCTCAGTGCTCGGGGTGCTGGGTGCTCAGTGCTCGGGGTGCTGGGTGCTCAGTGCTCGGGGTGCTCGGTGCTCAGTGCTCGGGGTACTGCTTGCTCAGTACTCGGGGTGCTCGGTGCTCAGTACTCAGGGTGCTGGGTGCTCAGTACTCAGGGAGCTCAGTGCTCAGTACTCAGGGTGCTCAGTGCTCAGGGTGCTGGGTGCTCAGTGCTCGGGGTGCTGGGTGCTCAGTGCTCAGGGTGCTGGGTGCTCAGTACTCAGGGTGCTCAGTATTCAGGGTGCTGGGTGCTCAGTGCTCAGGGTGCTGGGTGCTCAGTGCTCAGGGTGCTCGGTGCTCAGTTCTCAGGTTGCTGGGTGCTCAGTAGTCAGGGTGCTGGGTGCTCAGTACTCAGGGTGCTCGGTGCTCAGTACTCAGGGTGCTCAGTGCTCAGGGTGCTGGGTGCTCAGTGCTCGGGGGCTGGGTACTCAGTCCTCAGGGTGCTGGGTGCTCAGTACTCGGGGTGCTGGGTGCTCAGTACTCAGGGTGCTGGGTGCTCATTGCTCGGGGTGCAGGGTGCTCAGTGCTCCGGGTGCTGGGTGCTCAGTGCTCGGGGTGCTGGGTGCTCAGTGCTCGGGGCGCTGGGTGCTCAGTGATCGGGGTGCTCAGTACTCAGGGTGCTGTGTGTTCAGTGCTCAGGGTGCTGGGTGCTCAGAACTCAGGGTGCTCGGTGCTTAGTACTCAGGGTGCTGGGTGCCCAGTACTCCGGGTGCTCGGTGCTCAGTGCTCAATGTGCTGGGTGCTCAGTACTCAGGGTGCTCATTGTTCAGGTTGCTTGGTGCTCAGTACTCCGGGTGCTGGGTGCTCAGTGCTCGGGGTGCTCGGTGCTCAGTGCTCAGGGTGCTGGGTGCTCAGTAATCAGGGTGCTCATTGCTCAGGGTGCTGGGTGCTCAGTACTCAGGGTGCTGGGTGCTCAGTACTCAGGGAGCTCAGTGCTCAGTACTCAGGGTGCTCAGTGCTCAGGGTGCTGGGTGCGCAGTGCTCGGGGTGCTGGGTTCTCAGTGCTCAGGGTGCTGGGTGCTCAATACTCAGGGTGCTCAGTATTCAGGGTGCTGGGTGCTCAGTGCTCAGGGTGCTGGGTGCTCAGTGCTCAGGGTGCTGGGTGCTCAGTGCTCAGGGTGCTCGGTGCTCAGTGCTCAGGGTTCTGGGTGCTCAGTACTCAGGGTGCTGGGTGCTCAGTGCTCGGGGTGCTGGGTGCTCAGTACTCAGGGTGCTGGGTGCTCAGTGCTCAGAGTGCTGGGTGCTCAGTGCTCAGGTTGCTCGGTGCGTAGTACTCATGGTGCTCGGTGCTCGGGGTGCTGGGTGCTCAGTGCTCGGTGTGCTGGGTGCTCCGTGCTCGGGGTGCTGGGTGCTGAGTGCTCGGTGTGCTGGGTGCTCAGTGCTCGGTGTGCTGGGTGCTCAGTGCTTGGGGTGCTGGGTGCTGAGTGCTCGGGGTGCTGGGTGCTCATTAATCAGGGTGCTGGGTGCTCAGTACAGGGTGCTCAGTGCTAGGGGTGCTGGGTGCTCAGTACTCAGGGTGCTCAGTGCTTGGGGTGCTGGGTGCTCAGTACTCAGGGTGCTGGTTGCTCAGTGCTCAGGGTGCTGGGTGCTGAGTACTCAGGGTGCTGGGTGCTCAGTACTCAGGGTGCTGGGTGCTCAGTGCTCCGGGTGCTGGGTGCTCAGTGCTCGGGGTGCTGGGTGCTCAGTGCTCAGGGTGCTGGGTGCTCAGTGCTCGGGGTGCTGGGTGCTCAGTGCTCGGGGTGCTCGGTGCTCAGTGCTCGGGGTGCTGCTTTCTCAGTACTCGGGGTGCTCGGTGCTCAGTACTCAGGGTGCTAGGTGCTCAGTACTCAGGGAGCTCAGTGCTCAGTACTCAGGGTGCTCAGTGTTCAGGGTGCTGGGTGCTCAGTGCTCGGGGTGCTGGGTGCTCAGTGCTCAGGGTGCTCGGTGCTCAGTGCTCAGGTTGCTGGGTGCTCAGTAGTCAGGGTGCTGGGTGCTCAGTACTCAGGGTGCTCGGTGCTCAGTACTCAGGGTGCTCAGTGCTCAGGGTGCTGGGTGCTCAGTGCTCGGGGGCTGGGTACTCAGTCCTCAGGGTGCTGGGTGCTCAGTACTCGGGGTGCTGGGTGCTCAGTACTCAGGGTGCTGGGTGCTCATTGCTCGAGGTGCTGGGTGCTCAGTGCTCCGGGTGCTGGGTGCTCAGTGCTCGGGGTGCTGGGTGCTCAGTGCTCGGGGCGCTGGGTGCTCAGTGATCGGGGTGCTCAGTACTCAGGGTGCTGTGTGTTCAGTGCTCAGGGTGCTGGGTGCTCAGAACTCAGGGTGCTCGGTGCTTAGTACTCAGGGTGCTGGGTGTCCAGTACTCCGGGTGCTCGGTGCTCAGTGCTCAAGGTGCTGGGTGCTCAGTACTCAGGGTGCTCATTGCTCAGGGTGCTTGGTGCTCAGAACTCCGGGTGCTGGGTGCTCAGTACTCAGGGAGCTCAGTGCTCAGAACTCAGGGTGCTCAGTGCTCAGGGTGCTGGGTGCTCAGTGCTCGGGGTGCTGGGTGCTCAGTGCTCAGGGTGCTGGGTGCTCAGTACTCAGGGTGCTCGGTGCTCAGTACTCAGGGTGCTCAGTGCTCAGTACGCAGGGTGCTCAGTGCTCAGTGCTCGGGGTGCTGGGTGCTCAGTGCTCGGGGTGCTGGGTGCTCAGTGCGCGGGCTGCTGGGTGCTCAGTGCTCAGGGTGCTGGGTGCTCAGTGCTCAGAGTGCCGGGTGCTCAGTACTCAGGGGGCTCGGTGCTCAGTACTCTGGGTGCTCAGTGCTCAGTAATCAGCGTGCTGGGTGCTCAGTGCTCAGGGTGGTGGGTGCTCAGTACTCAGGGTGCTGGGTGCTTAGTACTCAGGGTGCTCGGTCCTCAGTGCTCAGGGTGCTGGGCGCTCAGTACTCAGGGTGCTGGGTGCTTAGTGCTCAGGGTGCTCAGTGCTCAGTACTCAGGGTGCTCGGTGCTCAGTGCTCAGGGTGCTCAGTGCTCAGTACTCAGGGTGCTCAGTGCTCAGTGCTCTGGGTGCTGGGTGCTTAGTGCTCGGGGTGCTGGGTGCTCAGTGCTCAGGGTGCTGGGTGCTCAGTACTCAGGTTGCTCAGTACTCAGGGTGCTCAGTGCTCAGTGCTCTGGGTGCTGGGTGATCAGTACACAGGGTGCTGGGTGCTCAGTGCTCAGGGTGCTCGGTGCTCAGTGATCAGGTTGCTGGGTGCTCAGTACTCAGGGTGCTGGGTGCTCAGTACTCAGGGTGCTCAGTGCTCAGTACTCAGGGAGCTCAGTGCTCAGGGTGCTGGGTGCTCAGTGCTCGGGGTGCTGGGTACTCAGTCCTCAGGGTGCTGTGTGCTCAGTGCTCAGGGTGCTGGGTGCTCAGTACTCAGGGTGCTCAGTACTCAGGGTGCTCGGTGCTCAGTGCTCAGGGTGCTGGGTGCTCAGTGCTCAGGGTGCTGGGTGCTCAGTACTCGGTGTGCTGGGTGCTCAGTACTCAGGGTGGTCGGTGCTCAGTGCTCGGGGTGCTCGGTGCTCAGTGCTCAAGGTGCTGGGTGCTCAGGACTCAGGGTGCTCATTGCTCAGGGTGCTGGGTGCTCAGTACTCAGGGTGCTGGGTGCTCAGTGCTCAGGGTGCTCGGTGCTCAGTACGTTGGGTGCTCAATACTCAGGTTGCTGGGAGCTCAGTGCTCAGAGTGCTGGGTGCTCATTGCTCAGGGTGCTGGGTGCTCAGTGCTCGGGGTGCTGGGTGCTTGGTGCTCGGGGTTCTGGGTGCTCAGTGCTCAGGGTGATCGGTGCTCAGTACTCAGGGTGCTCAGTGCTCAGTACTCAGGGTGCTGGGTGCTCAGTGCTCAGGGTGCTGGGTGCTCAGTACTGAGGGTGCTGGGTGCTCAGTGCTTAGTGTGCTGGGTGCTCAGTACTCATGGTGCTGGGTGCTCAGTACTCAGGGTGCTCAGTGCTCAGTGCTCAGGGTGCTGGGTGTTCAGTACTCAGGGTGCTGTGTGCTCAGTACTCAGGGTGCTGGTTGCTCAGTGCTCAGGGTGCTCGGTGCTCAGTACTCTGGGTGTTGGGTGCTCAGTACTCAGTGTGCTGGGTGCTCAGTGCTCAGGGTGCTGCGTGCTCAGTACTCAGGGTGCTGGGTGCTCAGTGCTCAGGGTGCTGGGTGCTCAGTGCTCAGGGTGCTGGGTGCTCAGTGCTCGGGGTGCTGGGTGCTCAGTGCTCGGGGTGCTGGGTGCTCAGTGCTCAGTGCTCAGGGTGCTGGGTGCTCAGTGCTCAGTGCTCAGGGTACTGGGTGCTCAGTACTCAGGGTGCTGGGTGCTCAGTACTCAGGGTGCTGGGTGCTCAGTGCTCAGGGTGCTGGGTGCTCAGTACTCTGGGTGTTGTGTGCTCAGTACTCAGGGTGCTGGGTGCTCAGTACTCAGGGTGCTGTGTGCTCAGTGCTCAGGGTGCTGGGTGCTCAGTACTCAGGGTGCTCAGTGCTCAGTACTCGGGGTGCTTGGTGCTCAGTACTCAGGGTGCTCAGTGCTCAGTACTCGGGGTGCTCTGTGCTCAGTGCTCAGGGTGCTCAGTGCTCAGGGCTCGGGGTGCTTGGTGCTCAGTGCTCGGGGCGCTGGTTGCTCTGTGCTCGGGGTGCTGGGTGCTCAGTACTCGGGGTGCTGGGTGCTCAGTGCTCAGTGTGCTCAGTGCTCAGTACTCAGTGCTCAGGGTGCTCAGTGCTCAGTGCTCAGGGTGCTGGGTGTTCAGTACTCAGGGTGCTGGGTGCTCAGTACTCAGGGTACTGGGTGCTCAGTGCTTAGGGTGCTGGGTGCTCAGTACTCTGGGTGTTGGGTGCTCAGTACTCAGGGCGCTTGGTGCTCAGTGCTCAGGGTGCTGGGTGCTCAGTGCTCAGGGTGCTGGGTGCTCAGTACTCAGGGTGCTGGGAGCTCAGTGCCCAGGGTGCTGGGTGCTCAGTACTCAGGGCGCTGGGTGCTCAGTGCTCGGGGTGCTGGGTGCTCATTGCTCAGGGTGCTGGGTGCTCAGTACTCAGGGTGCTGGGTGCTCAGTGCTCGGGGTGCTCGGTGCTCAGTACTCAAGGTGCTGGGTGCTCAGTGCTCAGGGAGCTGGGTGCTCAGTCCTCGAGGTGCACCGTGCTCAGTGATCAGGGTGCTGTGTGCTCAGTACTCAGGGTGCTCGGTGCTCAGTACTCAGGGTTCTCAGTGCTCCGTACTCAGGGGGCTGGGTGCTCAGTGCTCAGGTTGCTGGGTGCTCAGTATTCAGGGTGCTCGGTGCTCAGTACTCAGGCTTCTCAGTGCTCAGTACTCAGGGTGCTGGGTGCTCAGTACTCGGGGTGCTGGGTGCTCAGTGCTCAGGGTGCTCAGTGCTCAGTGCTCGGGGTGCTGGGTGCTCAGTGCTCAGTGCTCAGGGTGCTGGGTGTTCAGTACTCAAGGTGCTGGGTGCTCAGAACTCAGGGTGCTGGGTGCTCAGTGCTCAGGGTGCTCAGTGCTCAGTACTCAGTGCTCAGGGTGCTGGGTGTTCAGTACTCAGGGTGCTGGGTGTTCAGTACTCGGTGTGCTGGGTGCTCAGTGCTCAGGGTGCTCAGTGCTCACTACTCAGTGCTCAGGGTGCTCAGTGCTCAGTGCTCAGGGTGCTGGGTGTTCAGTACTCAGGGTGCTGGGTGTTCAGTACTCGGTGTGCTGGGTGCTCAGTGCTCAGGGTGCTCAGTGCTCAGTACTCAGTGCTCAGGGTGCTCAGTGCTCAGTGCTCAGGGTGCTGGGTGTTCAGTACTCATGGTGCTGTGTGCTCAGTACTCAGGGTGCTGGGTGCTCAGTGCTCAGGGTGCTCGGTGCTCAGTACTCTGGGTGTTGGGTGCTCAGTACTCAGTGTGCTGGGTGCTCAGTGCTCAGGGTGCTGCGTGCTCAGTACTCAGGGTGCTGGGTGCTCAGTGCTCAGGGTGCTGGGTGCTCAGTGCTCAGGGTGCTGGGTGCTCAGTGCTCGGGGTGCTGGGTGCTCAGTGCTCGGGGTGCTGGTTGCTCAGTGCTCAGTGCTCAGGGTGCTGGGTGCTCAGTGCTCAGTGCTCAGGGTGCTGGTTGCTCAGTGCTCAGGGTGCTGGGTGCTCAGTACTCAGGGTGCTGGGTGCTCAGTGCACAGGGTGCTGTGTGCTCAGTACTCAGGGTGCTGGGTGCTCAGTACTCAGGGTGCTGGGTGCTCAGTACTCAGGGTGCTGGGTGCTCAGTGCTCGGGGTGCTGCGTGCTCAGTGCTCAGGGTGCTGGGTGCTCAGTGCTCAGGGTGCTGGGTGCTCAGTACTCAGGGTGCTGGGTGCTCAGTGCTTGGGGTGCTCGGTGCTCAGTACTCAAGGTGCTGGGTGCTCAGTGCTCAGGGTGCTGGGTGCTCAGTCCTCGGGGTGCTCCGTGCTCAGTGATCAGGGTGCTGGGTGCTCAGTACTCAGGGTGCTCGGTGCTCAGTACTCAGGGTTCTCAGTGCTCAGGACTCAGGGTGCTGGGTGCTCAGTGCTCAGGGTGCTGGGTGCTCAGTACTCAGGGTGCTCAGTGCTCAATACTCGGGGTGCTTGGTGCACAGTACTCAGGGTGCTCAGTGCTCAGTACTCGGGGTGCTGGGTGCTCAGTGCTCAGGGTGCTCAGTGCTCAGTGCTCGGGGTGCTGGGTGCTCAGTGCTCGGGGCGCTGGGTGCTCAGTGCTCGGGGTGCTGGGTGCTCAGTACTCGGGGTGCTGGGTGCTCAGTGCTCAGGGTGCTCAGTGCTCAGTACTCAGTGCTCAGGGTGCTCAGTGCTCAGTGCTCAGGGTGCTGGGTGTTCAGTACTCAGGGTGCTGGGTGCTCAGTACTCAGGGTGCTGGGTGCTCAGTGCTTAGGGTGCTGGGTGCTCAGTACTCTGGGTGTTGGGTGCTCAGTACTCAGGGTGCTGGGTGCTCAGTGCTCGGGGTGCTGGGTGCTCAGTACTCAGGGTGCTCAGTGCTCAGTACTCGGGGTGCTTGGTGCTCAGTACTCAGGGTGCTCAGTGCTCAGTACTCGGGGTGCTCTGTGCTCAGTGCTCAGGGTGCTCAGTGCTCAGTGCTCGGGGTGCTTGGTGCTCAGTGCTCGGGGCGCTGGTTGCTCTGTGCTCGGGGTGCTGGGTGCTCAGTACTCGGGGTGCTGGGTGCTCAGTGCTCAGTGTGCTCAGTGCTCAGTACTCAGTGCTCAGGGTGCTCAGTGCTCAGTGCTCAGGGTGCTGGGTGTTCAGTACTCAGGGTGCTGGGTGCTCAGTACTCAGGGTGCTGGGTGCTCAGTGCTTAGGGTGCTGGGTGCTCAGTACTCTGGGTGTTGGGTGCTCAGTACTCAGGGCGCTTGGTGCTCAGTGCTCAGGCTGCTGGGTGCTCAGTGCTCAGGGTGCTGGGTGCTCAGTACTCAGGGTGCTGGGTGCTCAGTGCCCAGGGTGCTGGGTGCTCAGTACTCAGGGCGCTGGGTGCTCAGTGCTCGGGGTGCTGGGTGCTCAGTGCTCAGGGTGCTGGGTGCTCAGTACTCAGGGTGCTGGGTGCTCAGTGCTCGGGGTGCTCGGTGCTCAGTACTCAAGGTGCTGGGTGCTCAGTGCTCAGGGAGCTGGGTGCTCAGTCCTCGAGGTGCACCGTGCTCAGTGATCAGGGTGCTGTGTGCTCAGTACTCAGGGTGCTCGGTGCTCAGTACTCAGGGTTCTCAGTGCTCCGTACTCAGGGTGCTGGGTGCTCAGTGCTCAGGTTGCTGGGTGCTCAGTATTCAGGGTGCTCGGTGCTCAGTACTCAGGGTTCTCAGTGCTCAGTACTCAGGGTGCAGGGTGCTCAGTACTCGGGGTGCTGGGTGCTCAGTGCTCAGGGTGCTCAGTGCTCAGTGCTCGGGGTGCTGGGTGCTCAGTGCTCAGTGCTCAGGGTGCTGGGTGTTCAGTACTCAAGGTGCTGGGTGCTCAGAACTCAGGGTGCTGGGTGCTCAGTGCTCAGGGTGCTCAGTGCTCAGTACTCAGTGCTCAGGGTGCTGGGTGTTCAGTACTCAGGGTGCTGGGTGTTCAGTACTCGGTGTGCTGTGTGCTCAGTGCTCAGGGTGCTCAGTGCTCAGTACTCAGTGCTCAGGGTGCTCAGTGCTCAGTGCTCAGGGTGCTGGGTGTTCAGTACTCAGGGTGCTGGGTGTTCAGTACTCGGTGTGCTGGGTGCTCAGTGCTCAGGGTGCTCAGTGCTCAGTACTCAGTGCTCAGGGTGCTCAGTGCTCAGTGCTCAGGGTGCTGGGTGTTCAGTACTCATGGTGCTGTGTGCTCAGTACTCAGGGTGCTGGGTGCTCAGTGCTCAGGGTGCTCGGTGCTCAGTACTCTGGGTGTTGGGTGCTCAGTACTCAGTGTGCTGGGTGCTCAGTGCTCAGGGTGCTGCGTGCTCAGTACTCAGGGTGCTGGGTGCTCAGTGCTCAGGGTGCTGGGTGCTCAGTGCTCAGGGTGCTGGGTGCTCAGTGCTCGGGGTGCTGGGTGCTCAGTGACCGGGGTGCTGGTTGCTCAGTGCTCAGTGCTCAGGGTACAGGGTGCTCTGTGCTCAGTGCTCAGGGTGCTGGTTGCTCAGTGCTCAGGGTGCTGGGTGCTCAGTACTCAGGGTGCTGGGTGCTCAGTGCACAGGATGCTGGGTGCTCAGTACTCAGGGTGCTGGGTGCTCAGTACTCAGGGTGCTGGGTGCTCAGTACTCAGGGTGCTGGGTGCTCAGTGCTCGGGGTGCTGCGTGCTCAGTGCTCAGGGTGCTGGGTGCTCAGTGCTCAGGGTGCTGGGTGCTCAGTACTCAGGGTGCTGGGTGCTCAGTGCTTGGGGTGCTCGGTGCTCAGTACTCAAGGTGCTGGGTGCTCAATGCTCAGGGTGCTGGGTGCTCAGTCCTCGGGGTGCTCCGTGCTCAGTGATCAGGGTGCTGGGTGCTCAGTACTCAGGGTGCTCGGTGCTCAGTACTCAGGGTTCTCAGTGCTCAGGACTCAGGGTGCTGGGTGCTCAGTGCTCAGGGTGCTGGGTGCTCAGTACTCAGGGTGCTGGGTGCTCAGTGCTCAGGGTGCTCAGTGCTCGGGGTGCTGGGTGCTCAGTGCTCGGGGCGCTGGGTGCTCAGTGCTCGGGGTGCTGGGTGCTCAGTACTCGGGGTGCTGGGTGCTCAGTGCTCAGGGTGCTCAGTGCTCAGTACTCAGTGCTCAGGGTGCTCAGTGCTCAGTGCTCAGGGTGCTGGGTGTTCAGTACTCAGGGTGCTGGGTGCTCAGTACTCAGGGTGCTGGATGCTCAGTGCTTAGGGTGCTGGGTGCTCAGTACTCTGGGTGTTGGGTGCTCAGTACTCAGGGTGCTGGGTGCTCAGTGCTCGGGGTGCTGGGTGCTCAGTACTCAGGGTGCTCAGTGCTCAGTACTCGGGGTGCTTGGTGCTCAGTACTCAGGGTGCTCAGTGCTCAGTACTCGGGGTGCTCTGTGCTCAGTGCTCAGGGTGCTCAGTGCTCAGTGCTCGGGGTGCTTGGTGCTCAGTGCTCGGGGCGCTGGTTGCTCTGTGCTCGGGGTGCTGGGTGCTCAGTACTCGGGGTGCTGGGTGCTCAGTGCTCAGTGTGCTCAGTGCTCAGTACTCAGTGCTCAGGGTGCTCAGTGCTCAGTGCTCAGGGTGCTGGGTGTTCAGTACTCAGGGTGCTGGGTGCTCAGTACTCAGGGTGCTGGGTGCTCAGTGCTTAGGGTGCTGGGTGCTCAGTACTCTGGGTGTTGGGTGCTCAGTACTCAGGGCGCTTGGTGCTCAGTGCTCAGGCTGCTGGGTGCTCAGTGCTCAGGGTGCTGGGTGCTCAGTACTCAGGGTGCTGGGTGCTCAGTGCCCAGGGTGCTGGGTGCTCAGTACTCAGGGCGCTGGGTGCTCAGTGCTCGGGGTGCTGGGTGCTCAGTGCTCAGGGTGCTGGGTGCTCAGTACTCAGGGTGCTGGGTGCTCAGTGCTCGGGGTGCTCGGTGCTCAGTACTCAAGGTGCTGGGTGCTCAGTGCTCAGGGAGCTGGGTGCTCAGTCCTCGAGGTGCACCGTGCTCAGTGATCAGGGTGCTGTGTGCTCAGTACTCAGGGTGCTCGGTGCTCAGTACTCAGGGTTCTCAGTGCTCCGTACTCAGGGGGCTGGGTGCTCAGTGCTCAGGTTGCTGGGTGCTCAGTATTCAGGGTGCTCGGTGCTCAGTACTCAGGGTTCTCAGTGCTCAGTACTCAGGGTGCTGGGTGCTCAGTACTCGGGGTGCTGGGTGCTCAGTGCTCAGGGTGCTCAGTGCTCAGTGCTCGGGGTGCTGGGTGCTCAGTGCTCAGTGCTCAGGGTGCTGGGTGTTCAGTACTCAAGGTGCTGGGTGCTCAGAACTCAGGGTGCTGGGTGCTCAGTGCTCAGGGTGCTCAGTGCTCAGTACTCAGTGCTCAGGGTGCTGGGTGTTCAGTACTCAGGGTGCTGGGTGTTCAGTACTCGGTGTGCTGTGTGCTCAGTGCTCAGGGTGCTCAGTGCTCAGTACTCAGTGCTCAGGGTGCTCAGTGCTCAGTGCTCAGGGTGCTGGGTGTTCAGTACTCAGGGTGCTGGGTGTTCAGTACTCGGTGTGCTGGGTGCTCAGTGCTCAGGGTGCTCAGTGCTCAGTACTCAGTGCTCAGGGTGCTCAGTGCTCAGTGCTCAGGGTGCTGGGTGTTCAGTACTCATGGAGCTGTGTGCTCAGTACTCAGGGTGCTGGGTGCTCAGTGCTCAGGGTGCTCGGTGCTCAGTACTCTGGGTGTTGGGTGCTCAGTACTCAGTGTGCTGGGTGCTCAGTGCTCAGGGTGCTGCGTGCTCAGTACTCAGGGTGCTGGGTGCTCAGTGCTCAGGGTGCTGGGTGCTCAGTGCTCAGGGTGCTGGGTGCTCAGTGCTCGGGGTGCTGGGTGCTCAGTGCTCGGGGTGCTGGTTGCTCAGTGCTCAGTGCTCAGGGTACAGGGTGCTCTGTGCTCAGTGCTCAGGCTGCTGGTTGCTCAGTGCTCAGGGTGCTGGGTGCTCAGTACTCAGGGTGCTGGGTGCTCAGTGCACAGGATGCTGGGTGCTCAGTACTCAGGGTGCTGGGTGCTCAGTACTCAGGGTGCTGGGTGCTCAGTACTCAGGGTGCTGGGTGCTCAGTGCTCGGGGTGCTGCGTGCTCAGTGCTCAGGGTGCTGGGTGCTCAGTGCTCAGGGTGCTGGGTGCTCAGTACTCAGGGTGCTGGGTGCTCAGTGCTTGGGGTGCTCGGTGCTCAGTACTCAAGGTGCTGGGTGCTCAATGCTCAGGGTGCTGGGTGCTCAGTCCTCGGGGTGCTCCGTGCTCAGTGATCAGGGTGCTGGGTGCTCAGTACTCAGGGTGCTCGGTGCTCAGTACTCAGGGTTCTCAGTGCTCAGGACTCAGGGTGCTGGGTGCTCAGTGCTCAGGGTGCTGGGTGCTCAGTACTCAGGGTGCTGGGTGCTCAGTGCTCAGGGTGCTCAGTGCTCGGGGTGCTGGGTGCTCAGTGCTCGGGGCGCTGGGTGCTCAGTGCTCGGGGTGCTGGGTGCTCAGTACTCGGGGTGCTGGGTGCTCAGTGCTCAGGGTGCTCAGTGCTCAGTACTCAGTGCTCAGGGTGCTCAGTGCTCAGTGCTCAGGGTGCTGGGTGTTCAGTACTCAGGGTGCTGGGTGCTCAGTACTCAGGGTGCTGGGTGCTCAGTGCTTAGGGTGCTGGGTGCTCAGTACTCTGGGTGTTGGGTGCTCAGTACTCAGGGTGCTGGGTGCTCAGTGCTCGGGGTGCTGGGTGCTCAGTGCTCAGGGTGCTCAGTGCTCAGTACTCAGTGCTCAGGGTGCTGGGTGCTCAGTACTCAGGGTGCTGGGTGCTCAGTGCTTGGGGTGCTCGGTGCTCAGTACTCAGTGTGCTGGGTCCTCAGTGCTCAGGGTGCTGGGTTCTCAGTACTCAGGGTGCTGGGTGCTCAGTGCTCAGGGTGCTAGGTGCTCAGTCCTCAGGGTGCTCAGTACTCAGGGTGCTCAGTGCTCAGTGCTCAGTACTCAGGGTGCTGGGTGCTCAGTGCTCAGGGTGCTGGGTGCTAAGTACTCAGGGTGCTGGGTGCTCAGTACTCAGGGTGCTGGGTTCTCAGTACTCAGGGTGCTGGGTGCTCAGTACTCGGGGTGCTGGGTGCTCAGTACTCAGGGTGCTGGGTGCTCAGTGCTCGGGGTGCTGGGTGCTCAGTGCTCAGGGTGGTCGGTGCTCAGTGCTCAGGGTGCTGGCTGCTCAGTCCTCAGGGTGTTCAGTGCTCAAGGTGCTGGGTGCTCAGTGCTCGGGGTGCTCGGTGCTCATTACTCAGGGTGCTGGGTGCTCAGTACTCAGGGTGCTCGGTGCTCAGTACTCAGGGTGCTGGGTGCTCAGTGCTCGGGGTGCTGGGTGCTCAGTGCTCAGTGCTCAGGGTGCTGGGTGCTCAGTGCTCAGTGCTCAGGGTTCTGGTTGCTCAGTACTCAGGGTGCTGGGTGCTCAGTACTCAGGGTGCTGGGTGCTCAGTGCTCAGGGTGCTGGGTGCTCAGTACTCAGGGTGCTGGGTGCTCAGTGCTCGGGGTGCTGATAGCTCAGTGCTCGGGGTGCTGGGTGCTCAGTGCTCAGGGTGCTGGGTGCTCAGTACTCAGGGTGCTGGGTGCTCAGTGCTCGGGGTGCTCGGTTCTCAGTACTCAAGGTGCTGGGTGCTCAGTGCTCAGGGAGCTGGGTGCTCAGTCCTCGAGGTGCACCTTGCTCAGTGATCAGGGTGCTGGGTGCTCAGTACTCAGGGTGCTCGGTGCTCAGTACTCAGGGTTCTCAGTGTTCAGTACTCAGGGTGCTGGGTGCTCAGTGCTCAGGGTGCTGGGTGCTCAGTACTCAGGGTGCTCAGTGCTCAGTACTCGGGGTGCTTGGGGCACAGTACTCAGGGTGCTCAGTGCTCAGTACTCGGGGTCCTGTGTGCTCAGTGCTCAGGGTGCTCAGTGCTCAGTGCTCAGGGTGCTGGGTGCTCAGTGCTCAGTGCTCAGGGTGCTGGGTGTTCAGTACTCAAGGTGCTGGGTGCTCAGTACTCAGGGTGCTGTTTGCTCAGTGCTCAGGGTGCTCAGTGCTCAGTACTCAGTGCTCAGGGTGCTGGGTGTTCAGTACTCAGGGTGCTGGGTGTTCAGTACTCGGTGTGCTGGGTGCTCAGTGCTCAGGGTGTTCAGTGCTCAGTACTCAGTGCTCAGGGTGCTCAGTGCTCAGGGTGCTGGGTGTTCAGTACTCAGGGTGCTGGGTGTTCAGTACTCGGTGTGCTGGGTGCTCAGTGCTCAGGGTGCTCAGTGCTCAGTACTCAGTGCTCAGGGTGCTCAGTGCTCAGTGCTCAGGGTGCTGGGTGTTCAGTACTCAGGGTGCTGGGTGCTCAGTGCTCAGGGTGCTGGGTGCTCAGTGCTCAGGGTGCTGGGTGCTCAGTGCTCGGGGTGCTGGGTGCTCAGTGCTCGGGGTGCTGGGTGCTCAGTGCTCAGTGCTCTGGGTGCTGGGTGCTCAGTGCTCAGTGCTCAGGGTGCTGGTTGCTTAGTACTCAGGGTGCTGGGTGCTCAGTGCTTGGGGTGCTCGGTGCTCAGTACTCAAGGTTCTGGGTGCTTAGTGCTCAGGGTGCTGGGTGCTCAGTCCTTGGGGTGCTCCGTGCTCAGTGATTAGGGTGCTGGGTGCTCAGTATTCAGGGTGCTCGGTGCTCAGTACTCAGGGTTCTCAGTGCTCAGTACTCAGGGTGCTGGGTGCTCAGTGCTCAGGGTGCTGGGTGCTCAGTACTCAGGGTGCTCAGTGCTCAGTACCCGGGGTGCTTGGTGCTCAGTACTCAGGGTGCTCAGTGCTCAGTACTCAGGTTGCTCCGTGCTCAGTGCTCAGGGTACTCAGTGCTCAGTGCTCGGGGTGCTGGGTGCTCATTGCTCGGGGCGCTGGGTGCTCAGTGCTCGGGGTGCTGGGTGCTCAGTACTCGGGTTGCTGGGTGCGCAGTGCTCAGGGTGCTCAGTGCTCAGTGCTCAGTGCTCAGGGTGCTGGGTGTTCAGTACTCAGGGTGTTGGGTGCTCAGTACTCAGGGTGCTGGGTGCTCAGTACTCAGGGTGCTGGGTGCTTAGTGTTCGAGGTGCTCGGTGCTCAGTACTCAAGGTGCTGGGTGCTCAGTGCTCAGGGTGCTGGGTGCTCAGTCCTCGGGGTGCTCCGTGCTCAGGGTGCTGGGTGCTCAGTGCTCACGGTGCTGGGTGCTCAGTGCTCGGGGTGCTGGGTGCTGAGTGCTCAGGGTGCTGGGTGCTCAGTGCTCAGGGTCCTGGGTGCTCAGTACTCAGGGTGCTGGGTGCTTAGTACTCAGGGTTCTCAGTGCTCAGTACACAGGGTGCTGGGTGCTCAGTGCTCGGTGTGCTGGGTGCTCAGTGCTCAGTACTCAGGGTGCTGGGTGCTCAGTGCTCGTGGTGCTGGGTGCTCAGTACTCAGCGTGCTGGGTGCTCAGTACTCAGGGTGCTGGGTGCTCAGTGCTCAGGGTGCTGGGTGCTCAGTGCTCAGGGTGCTGGGTGCTCAGTGATCGGGGTGCTGGGTGCTCAGTACTCAGGGTGCTCAGTGCTCGGGGAGCTCGGTGCTCAGTACTCAGGGTGCTGGGTGCTCAGTACTCAGTGCTCGGGGTCCTGGGTGCTCCGTGCTCGGGGTGCTGGGTGCTCAGTGCTCTGGGTGCTTAGTGCTCAGTACTCAGCGTGCTGGGTGCTCAGTACTCAGGGTGCTGGGTGCTCATTCTCGGGGTGCTGGGTGCTCAGTGCTCGGGGTGCTGGGAGCTCAGTACTCAGGGTGCTGGGTGCTCAGTACTCAGGGTGCTCTGTGCTCAGTACTCAGGGTGCTCGGTTCTCAGTACTCAGCGTGCTGGGTGCTCATTCTCGGGGTGCTGGGTGCTCAGTGCTCAGGGTGCTGGGTGCTCAGTACTCAGGGTGCTGGGGGCTCAGTACTCAGGGTGCTGGTTGCTCAGGACTCAGGGTGATCTGTTCTCAGTACTCAGGGTACTGGGGGCTCAGTGCTCGGGGTGCTGGGTGCTCAGTACTCGGGGTGCTCAGTGCTCAGTACTCAGGGTGCTGGGTGCTCAGTACTCAGGGTGCTGGGTGCTCAGTGCTCGGGGTGCTCGGTGCTCAGTACTCGGGGTGCTGTGTGCTCAGTACTCGGGGAGCTGGGTGCTCAGTGCTCAGGGTTCTGGGTGCTCAGTGCTTGGGGTGCTGCGTGCTCAGTGCTGAGGGTGATGGCTGCTCAGTGCTCAGGTTGCTGGGTGCTCAGTACTCAGAGTGGTCGGTGCTCAGTACTCAGGGTGCTCAGTGCTCAGTACTCAGGGTGCTGGGTGCTCAGTGCTCAGGGTGCTGGGTGCTCAGTGCTCAGGGTGCTGGGTGCTCAGTACTCAGTGTGCTGGGTGCTCAGTGCTCAGGGTGCTGGGTGCTCATTACTCAGGGTGCTGGGTGCTCAGTGCTCAGGGTGATCAGTGCTCAGTACTCAGGGTGCTGGGTGCTCAGTCCTCAGGGTCCTCAGTACTCAGGGTGCTGGGTGCTCAGTGCTCAGTACTCAGGGTGCTCAGTACTCAGTGTGCCGGGTGCTCAGTGCTCGGGTTGCTGGGTGCTCAGTACTCAGGGTGCTGGGTGCTCAGTACTCGGCGTGCTGGGTGCTCCGTACTCAGGATGCTGGGTGCTCAGTGCTCAGGGTGCTGGGTGCTCAGTGCTCAGGGTGATCGGTGCTCAGTGCTCAGGTTGCTGGGTGCTCAGTCCTCAGGGTGCTCAGTGCTCAGGGTGCTGGGTGCTCAGTGCTCGGGGTGCTCGGTGCTCAGTACTCAGTGTGCTGAGTGCTCAGTACTCAGGGTGCTGGGTGCTCAGTACTCAGGGTGCTGGGTGCTCAGTACTCAGGGTGCTGTGTGCTCAGTGCTCAGGGTGCTGGATGCTCAGTGCTCAGGGTGCTGGGTGCTCAGTGCTCGGGGTGCTGGGTGCTCAGTCCTCGGGGTGCTGGGTGCTCAGTGCTCAGTGCTCAGGGTGCTGGGTGCTCAGTGCTCAGTGGTCATGGTGCTGGTCGCTCAGTACTCAGGGTGCTGGGTGCTCAGTACTCAGGGTGCTGGGTGCTCAGTGCTCAGGGTGCTGGGTGCTCAGTACTCAGGGTGCTGGGTGCTCAGTACTCAGGGTGCTTGGTGCTCAGTACTCAGGGTGCTGGGTGCTCAGTGCTCGGGGTGCTGCGTGCTCAATGCTCAGGGTGCTGGGTGCTCAGTGCTCAGGGTGCTGGTTGCTCAGTACTCAGGGTGCTGGGTGTTCAGTGCTCGGGGTGCTAGGTGCTCTGTACTCAAGGTGCTGGGTGCTCAGTGCTCATGGTGCTGGGTGCTCAGTACTCAGGGTGCTCGGTGCTCAGTACTCAGGGTTCTCAGTGCTCAGTACTCAGGGTGCTGGGTGCTCAGTGCTCAGGGTGCTGGGTGCTCAGTACTCAGGGTGCTCAGTGCTCAGTACTCGGGGTGCTTGGTGCTCAGTGCTCAGGGTGCTCAGTGCTCAGTGCTCGGGGTGCTGGGTGCTCAGTGCTCGGGGCGTTGGGTGCTCAGTGCTCGGGGTGCTGGGTGCTCAGTACTCAGGGTGCTCAGTGCTCAGTGCTCAGGGTGCTGGGTGCTCAGTACTCAGGGTGCTCAGTGCTCTGTACTCGGGGTGCTGGGTGCTCAGTGCTCGGGGCGCTGGGTGCTCAGTGCTCGGGGTGCTGGGTGCTCAGTACTCGGGGTGCTGGGTGCTCAGTGCTCAGGGTGCTCAGTGCTCAGTACTCAGTGCTCAGGGTGCTCAGTGCTCATTGCTCAGGTTGCTGGGTGTTCAGTATTCAGGGTGCTGGGTGCTCAGTACTCAGGGTGCTGGGTGCTCAGTGCTCAGGTTGCTGGGTGCTCAGTACTCTGGGTGTTGGGTGCTCAGTACTCAGGGTGCTGGGTGCTCAGTGCTCGGGGTGCTGGGTGCTCAGTGCTCAGGGTGCTGGGTGCTCAGTACTCAGGGTGCTTTGTGCTCAGTACTCAGGGTGCTGGGTGCTTAGTGCTCGAGGTGCTCGGTGCTCAGTACTCAAGGTGCTGGGTGCTCAGTGCTCAGGGTGCTGGGTGCTCAGTCCTCGGGGTGCTACGTGCTCAGGGTGCTGGGTGCTCAGTGCTCAGGGTGCTGGGTGCTCAGTGCTCGGGGTGCTGGGTGCTGAGTGCTCAGGGTGCTGGGTGCTCAGTGCTCGGGGTGCTCGGTGCTCAGTGCTCAGGGTCCTGGGTACTCAGTACTCAGGGTGCTGGGTGCTTAGTACTCAGGGTGCTCAGTGCTCAGTACACAGGGTTCTGGGTGCTCAGTGCTCGGGGTGCTGGGTGCTCAGTGCTCAGTACTCAGTGTGCTGGGTGCTCAGTGCTCGGGGTGCTGGGTGCTCAGTACTCAGCGTGCTGGGTGCTCAGTACTCAGGGTGCTGGGTGCTCAGTGCTCAGGGTCCTGGGTGCTCAGTGCTCAGGGTGCTGGGTACTCAGTGATCGGGGTGCTGGGTGCTCAGTACTCAGGGTGCTCAGTGCTCGGGGAGCTCGGTGCTCAGTACTCAGGGTGCTGGGTGCTCAGTACTCAGTGCTCGGTGTCCTGGGTGCTCCGTGCTCGGGGTGCTGGGTGCTCAGTGCTCTGGGTGCTTAGTACTCAGTACTCAGGGTGCTGGGTGCTCAGTACTCAGGGTGCTGGGTGCTCATTCTCGGGGTGCTGGGTGCTCAGTGCTCGGGGTGCTCGGTTCTCAGTACTCAGGGTGCTGGGGGCTCAGTACTCAGGGTGCTGGGTGCTCAGTACTCAGGGTGCTCGGTTCTCAGTACTCAGGGTGCTGGGTGCTCATTCTCGGGGTGCTGGGTGCTCAGTACTCAGGGTGCTGGGTGCTCAGTGCTCGGGGTTCTGGGTGCTCAGTGCTCAGGGTGATCGGTGCTCAGTACTTAGGGTGCTGGGTGCTCAGTGCTCAGGGTGCTGGGTGCTCAGTCCTCAGGGTGCTCAGTGCTCAGGGTGCTGGGTGCTCAGTGCTCGTGGTGCTCGGTGCTCAGTACTCAGGGTGCTGAGTGCTCAGTACTCAGGGTGCTGGGTGCTCACTACTCAGGGTGCTGGGTGCTCAGTGCTCAGGGTTCTGGGTGATCAGTGCTCAGGGTGCTGGGTGCTCAGTGCTAGGGGTGCTGGGTGCTCAGTACTCAGTGTCCTGGGTGCTAAGTGCTCAGGGTGCTGGGTGCTCAGTGCTCGGGGTGCTGGGTGCTCAGTGCTCGGGGTGCTCGGAGCTCAGTACTCAGGGTGCTGGGTGCTCAGTGCTCGGGGTGATCGGTGCTCAGTACTCAGGGTGCTGGGTGCTCAGTGCTCGGGATGCTCAGTGCTCAGTACGTTGGGTGCTCACTACTCAGGGTGCTGGGTGCTCAGTGCTTGGGTGATCGGTGCTCAGTACTCAGGGTGCTGGGTGCTCAGTGCTCGGGGTGCTCTGTGGTCAATACGTTGGGTGCTCACTACTCAGGTGCTGGGTGCTCAGTGCTCAGGGTGCTGGGTGCTCAGTGCTCAGGGTGCTGGGTGCTCAGTGCTCAGGGTGCTGGGTGTTCAGTACTCAGGGTGCTGGGTGCTCAGTGCTCAGGGTGCTGGGTGCTCAGTACTCAGGGTGCTGGGTGCTCAGTACTCAGGGTGCTGGGTGCTCAGTGCTCAGGGTGCAGGGTACTCAGTGCTCAGGGTGCTCGGTGCTCAGTACTCGGGGTGCTGGGTGCTCATTCTCGGGGTGCTGGATGCTCACTGCTCGGGGTGCTGGGTGCTCAGTACTCAGGGTGCTGGGTGCTCAGTGCTCAGGGTGCTGGGTGCTCAGTACTCAGGGTGCTGGGTGCTCAGGGCTCAGGGTGCTGGGTGATCAGTACTCAGGGTGCTGGGTGCTCAGGGCTCAGGGTGCTGGGTGCTCAGTACTCAGGGTGCTGGGAGCTCAGTGCTCAGGGTGATCGGTGCTCAGTACTCAGGGTGCTCAGTACTCAGGGTGCTGGTTGCTCAGTGCTCGGGGTGCTTGGTGCTCAGTACTCAGGGTGCTGGGTGCTCAGTGCTCGGGGTGCTGGGTGCTCAGTGCTCAGGGTGATCGGTGCTCAGTACTCAGGGTGCTGGGTGCTCAGTGCTCAGGGTGCTGGGTGCTCAGTCCTCAGGGTGCTCAGTGCTCAGGGTGCTGGGTGCTCAGTGCTCGGGGTGCTGGGTGCTCAGTGCTCAGTGCTCAGGGTGCTGGGTGCTCAGTGCTCAGTGCTCAGGGTGCTGGTTGCTCAGTATTCAGGGTGCTGGGTGCTCAGTACTCAGGGTGCTGGGTGCTCAGTGCTCAGGGTGCTGGGTGCTCAGTACTCAGGGTGCTGGGTGATCAGTGCTCGGGGTGCTGGGTGCTCAGTGCTCAGGGTGCTGGGTGCTCAGTGCTCAGGGTGCTGGGTGCTCAGTACTCAGGGTGCTGGGTGTTCAGTGCTCGGGGTGCTCGGTGCTCAGTACTCAAGGTGCTGGGTGCTCAGTGCTCAGGGTGCTGGGTGCTCAGTGATCAGGGTGCTGGGTGCTCAGTACTCAGGGTGCTCGGTGCTCAGTACTCAGGGTTCTCAGTGCTCAGTACTCAGGGTGCTGGGTACTCAGTGCTCAGGGTGCTGGGTGCTCAGTACTCAGGGTGCTCAGTGCTCAGTACTCGGGGTGCTTGGTGCTCAGTACTCAGGGTGCTCAGTGCTCACTACTCGGGGTGCTGGGTGCTCAGTGCTCAGGGTGCTGGGTGCTCAGTGCTCGGGGCGCTGGGTGCTCAGTGCTTGGGGTGCTCGGAGCGCAGTACTCAGGGTGCTGCGTGCTCAGTGCTCGGGGTGATCGGTGCTCAGTACTCAGGGTGCTGGGTGCTCAGTGCTCGGGGTGCTCGGTGCTCAGTACGTTGGGTGCTCACTACTCAGGGTGCTGGGTGCTCAGTGCTCAGGGTGCTGGGTGATCAGTGCTCAGGGTGCTGGGTGCTCAGTGCTCAGGGTGCTGGGTGCTCAGTACTCAGGGTGCTGGGTGCTCAGTGCTCGGGGTGCTGGGTGCTCAGTGCTCAGGGTGCTGGGTGCTCAGTACTCAGTGTGCTGGGTGCTCAGTACTCGGGGTGCTGGGTGCTCAGTACTCAGGGTGCTGGGTGCTCAGTACTCAGGGTGCTGGGTGCTCAGAACTCAGGTGCTGGGTGCTCAGTGCTCAGGGTGCTGGGTGCTCAGTGCTCATTGCTCGGGGTGCTGGGTGCTCAGTACTCAGGGTGCTGGGTGCTCAGTGCTCGGGTTGCTGGGTGCTCAGTACTCAGGGTGCTGGGTGCTCAGTACTCGGCGTGCTGGGTGCTCCGTACTCAGGATGCTGGGTGCTCAGTGCTCGGGGTGCTGGGTGCTCAGTGCTCAGTGTGATCGGTGCTCAGTGCTCAGGTTGCTGGGTGCTCAGTCCTCAGGGTGCTCAGTGCTCAGGGTCCTGGGTGCTCAGTGCTCGGGGTGCTCGTTGCTCAGTACTCAGGGTGCTGAGTGCTCAGTACTCAGGGTGCTGGGTGCTCAGTACTCAGGGTGCTGGGTGCTCAGTACTCAGGGTGCTGTGTGCTCAGTGCTCAGGGTGCTGGGTGCTCAGTGCTCAGGGTGCTGGGTGCTCAGTGCTCGGGGTGCTGGGTGCTCAGTGCTCGGGGTGCTGGGTGCTCAGTGCTCAGTGCTCAGGGTGCTGGGTCCTCAGTGCTCAGTGCTCATGGTGCTGGTTGCTCAGTACTCAGGGTGCTGGGTGCTCAGTACTCAGGGTGCTGGGTGCTCAGTGCTCAGGGTGCTGGGTGCTCAGTACTCAGGGTGCTGGGTGCTCAGTACTCAGGGTGCTTGGTGCTCAGTACTCAGGGTGCTGGGTGCTCAGTGCTCGGGGTGCTGTGTGCTCAGTGCTCAGGGTGCTGGGTGCTCAGTGTTCAGGGTGCTGGTTGCTCAGTACTCA
This sequence comes from Microtus oregoni, assembly GCF_018167655.1. Taxonomy (NCBI): domain Eukaryota; kingdom Metazoa; phylum Chordata; class Mammalia; order Rodentia; family Cricetidae; genus Microtus; species Microtus oregoni. The sequence goes on along the minus strand of NW_024543101.1, from coordinate 1,783,614 downwards.
AGGTGCTGGGTGCTCAGTGCTCAGGGTGCTGGGTGCTCAGTCCTCGGGGTGCTCCGTGCTCAGTGATCAGGGTGCTGGGTGCTCAGTACTCAGGGTTCTCAGTGCTCAGTACTCAGGGTGCTGGGTGCTCAGTGCTCAGTGTGCTGGGTGCTCAGTACTCAGGGTGCTCAGTGCTCAGTACTCGGGGTGCTTGGTGCTCAGTGCTCAGGGTGCTCAGTGCTCAGTGCTCGGGGTGCTGGGTGCTCAGTGCTCGGGGCACTGGTTGCTCAGTGCTCGGGGTGCTGGGTGCTCAGTACTCAGGGTGCTCAGTGCTCAGTGCTCAGGGTGCTGGGTGCTCAGTACTCAGGGTGCTCAGTGCTCAGTACTCGGGGTGCTGGGTGCTCAGTGCTCAGGGTGCTCAGTGCTCAGTGCTCGGGGTGCTGGGTGCTCAGTGCTCGGGGCGCTGGGTGCTCAGTGCTCGGGGTGCTGGGTGCTCAGTACTCGGGGTGCTGGGTGCTCAGTGCTCAGGGTGCTCAGTGTTCAGTACTCAGTGCTCAGGGTGCTCAGTGCTCAGTGCTCAGGGTGCTGGGTGTTCAGTACACAGGGTGCTGGGTGCTCAGTACTCAGGGTGCTGGGTGCTCAGTGCTCAGGTTGCTGGGTGCTCAGTACTCTGGGTGTTGGGTGCTCAGTACTCAGGGTGCTGGGTGCTCAGTGCTCGGGGTGCTGGGTGCTCAGTGCTCAGGGTGCTGGGTGCTCAGTACTCAGGGTGCTTTGTGCTCAGTACTCAGGGTGCTGGGTGCTGAGTGCTCGAGGTGCTCAGTGCTCAGTACTCAAGGTGCTGGGTGCTCAGTGCTCAGGGTGCTGGGTGCTCAGTCCTCGGGGTGCTACTTGCTCAGGGTGCTGGGTGCTCAGTACTCAGGGTGCTGGGTGCTCAGTGCTCGGGGTGCTCGGTGCTCAGTACTCAGGGTTCTCAGTGCTCAGTACTCAGGGTGCTGGGTACTCAGTGCTCAGGGTGCTGGGTGCTCAGTACTCAGGGTGCTCAGTGCTCAGTACTCGGGGTGCTTGGTGCTCAGTACTCAGGGTGCTCAGTGCTCACTACTCGGGGTGCTGGGTGCTCAGTGCTCAGGGTGCTCAGTGCTCAGTGCTCGGGGTGCTGGGTGCGCAGTGCTCAGTACTCTGTTTGCTGGTTGCTCAGTGCTCGGGGTGCTGGGTGCTCAGTACTCAGCGTGCTGGGTGCTCAGTACTCAGGGTGCTGGGTGCTCAGTGCTCAGGGTGCTGGGTGCTCAGTGCTCAGGGTGCTGGGTACTCAGTGATCGGGGTGCTGGGTGCTCAGTACTCAGGGTGCTCAGTGCTCGGGGAGCTCGGTGCTCAGTACTCAGGGTGCTGGGTGCTCAGTCCTCAGTGCTCGGTGTCCTGGGTGCTCCGTGCTCGGGGTGCTGGGTGCTCAGTGCTCTGGGTGCTTAGTACTCAGTACTCAGGGTGCTGGGTGCTCAGTACTCAGGGTGCTGGGTGCTCATTCTCGGGGTGCTGGGTACTCAGTGCTCAGGGTGCTGGGTGCTCAGTGCTCAGGGTGCTGGGTGTTCAGTACTCAGGGTGCTGGGTGCTCAGTGCTCAGGGTGCTGGGTGCTCAGTACTCAGGGTGCTGGGTGCTCAGTACTCAGGGGGCTGGTTGCTCAGTACTCAGGGTGATCTGTTCTCAGTACTCAGGCTACTGGGGGCTCAGTGCTCGGGGTGCTGGGTGCTCAGTACTCGGGGTGCTCAGTGCTCAGTACTCAGGGTGCTGGGTGCTCAGTACTCAGGGTGCTGGGTGCTCAGTACTCAGGGTGATCTGTTCTCAGTACTCAGGGTACTGGGGGCTCAGTGCTCGGGGTGCTGGGTGCTCAGTGCTCGGGGTGCTGGGTGCTCAGTACTCAGGGTGCTGGGGGCTCAGTACTCAGGGTGCTAGTGGCTCAGTACTCAGGGTGATCTGTTCTCAGTACTCAGGGTATTGGGGGCTCAGTGCTCGGTGTGCTGGGTGCTCAGTACTCGGGGTGCTCAGTGCTCAGTACTCAGGGTGCTGGGTGCTCAGTACTCAGGGTGCTGGGTGCTCAGTGCTCGGGGTGCTCGGTGCTCAGTACTCAGGGTTCTCAGTGCTCAGTACTCAGGGTGCTGGGTACTCAGTGCTCAGGGTGCTGGGTGCTCAGTACTCAGGGTGCTCAGTGCTCAGTACTCGGGGTGCTTGGTGCTCAGTACTCAGGGTGCTCAGTGCTCACTACTCGGGGTGCTGGGTGCTCAGTGCTCAGGGTGCTCAGTGCTCAGTGCTCGGGGTGCTGGGTGCTCAGTGCTCGGGGCGCTGGGTGCTCAGTGCTCGGGGTGCTGGGTGCTCAGTACTCGGGGTGCTGGGTGCTCAGTGCTCAGGGTGCTCTGTGCTCAGTACTCAGTGCTCAGGGTGCTCAGTGCTCAGTGCTAAGGGTGCTGGGTGTTCAGTACTCAGGGTGCTGGGTGCTCAGTACTCAGGGTGCTGGGTGCTCAGTGCTCAGGGTGCTGGGTGCTCAGTGCTCGGGGCGCTGGGTGCTCAGTGCTTGGGGTGCTCGGAGCGCAGTACTCAGGGTGCTGGGTGCTCAGTGCTCGGGGTGATCGGTGCTCAGTACTCAGGGTGCTGGGTGCTCAGTGCTCGGGGTGCTCGGTGCTCAGTACGTTGGGTGCTCACTACTCAGGGTGCTGGGTGCTCAGTGCTCAGGGTGCTGGGTGCTCAGTGCTCAGGGTGCTGGGTGCTCAGTGCTCAGGGTGCTGGGTGCTCAGTACTCAGGGTGCTGGGTGCTCAGTGCTCGGGGTGCTGGGTGCTCAGTGCTCAGGGTGCTGGGTGCTCAGTACTCAGTGTGCTGGGTGCTCAGTACTCGGGGTGCTGGGTGCTCAGTGCTCAGGGTGCTGGGTGCTCAGTGCTCACTGCTCGGGGTGCTGGGTGCTCAGTACTCAGGGTGCTGTGTGCTCAGTGCTCGGGTTGCTGGGTGCTCAGTACTCAGGGTGCTGGGTGCTCAGTACTCGGCGTGCTGGGTGCTCCGTACTCAGGATGCTGGGTGCTCAGTGCTCGGGGTGCTGGGTGCTCAGTGCTCAGGGTGATCGGTGCTCAGTGCTCAGGTTGCTGGGTGCTCAGTCCTCAGGGTGCTCAGTGCTCAGGGTGCTGGGTGCTCAGTGCTCGGGGTGCTCGTTGCTCAGTACTCAGGGTGCTGAGTGCTCAGTACTCAGGGTGCTGGGTGCTCAGTACTCAGGGTGCTGGGTGCTCAGTACTCAGGGTGCTGTGTGCTCAGTGCTCAGGGTGCTGGGTGCTCAGTGCTCAGGGTGCTGGGTGCTCAGTGCTCGGGGTGCTGGGTGCTCAGTACTCGGGGTGCTGGGTGCTCAGTGCTCAGTGCTCAGGGTGCTGGGTGCTCAGTGCTCAGTGCTCATGGTGCTGGTTGCTCAGTACTCAGGGTGCTGGGTGCTCAGTACTCAGGGTGCTGGGTGCTCAGTGCTCAGGGTGCTGGGTGCTCAGTACTCAGGGTGCTGGGTGCTCAGTACTCAGGGTGCTTGGTGCTCAGTACTCAGGGTGCTGGGTGCTCAGTGCTCGGGGTGCTGCGTGCTCAGTGCTCAGGGTGCTGGGTGCTCAGTGTTCAGGGTGCTGGTTGCTCAGTACTCAAGGTGCTGGGTGCTCCGTGCTCAGGGTGCTGGGTGCTCAGTCCTCGGGGTGCTCCGTGCTCAGTGATCAGGGTGCTGGGTGCTCAGTACTCAGGGTTCTCAGTGCTCAGTACTCAGGGTGCTGGGAGCTCAGTGCTCAGGGTGCTGGGTGCTCAGTACTCAGGGTGCTCAGTGCTCAGTACTCGGGGTGCTTGGTGCTCAGTGCTCAGGGTGCTCAGTGCTCAGTACTCGGGGTGCTTGGTGCTCAGTGCTCAGGGTGCTCAGTGCTCAGTACTCGGGGCGCTGGGTGCTCAGTGCTCGGGGTGCTGGGTGCTCAGTACTCGGGCTGCTGGGTGCTCAGTGCTCAGGGTGCTCAGTGCTCAGTACTCAGTGCTCAGGGTGCTCAGTGCTCAGTGCTCAGGGTGCTGGGTGTTCAGTACACAGGGTGCTGGGTGCTCAGTACTCAGGGTGCTGGGTGCTCAGTGCTCAGGTTGCTGGGTGCTCAGTACTCTGGGTGTTGGGTGCTCAGTACTCAGGGTGCTGGGTGCTCAGTGCTCGGGGTGCTGGGTGCTCAGTGCTCAGGGTGCTGGGTGCTCAGTACTCAGGGTGCTTTGTGCTCAGTACTCAGGGTGCTGGGTGCTTAGTGCTCGAGGTGCTCGGTGCTCAGTACTCAAGGTGCTGGGTGCTCAGTGCTCAGGGTGCTGGGTGCTCAGTCCTCGGGGTGCTACTTGCTCAGGGTGCTGGGTGCTCAGTGCTCAGGGTGCTGGGTGCTCAGTGCTCGGGGTGCTGGGTGCTGAGTGCTCAGGGTGCTGGGTGTTCAGTGCTCGGGGTGCTCGGTGCTCAGTGCTCAGGGTCCTGGGTACTCAGTACTCAGGGTGCTGGGTGCTTAGTACTCAGGGTGCTCAGTGCTCAGTACACAGGGTGCTGGGTGCTCAGTGCTCGGGGTGCTGGGTACGCAGTGCTCAGTACTCTGTGTGCTGGGTGCTCAGTGCTCGGGGTGCTGGGTGCTCAGTACTCAGCGTGCTGGGTGCTCAGTACTCAGGGTGCTGGGTGCTCAGTGCTCAGGGTGCTGAGTGCTCAGTGCTCAGGGTGCTGGGTACTCAGTGATCGGGGTGCTGGGTGCTCAGTACTCAGGGTGCTCAGTGCTCGGGGAGCTCGGTGCTCAGTACTCAGGGTGCTGGGTGCTCAGTCCTCAGTGCTCGGTGTCCTGGGTGCTCCGTGCTCGGGGTGCTGGGTGCTCAGTGCTCTGGGTGCTTAGTACTCAGTACTCAGGGTGCTGGGTGCTCAGTACTCAGGGTGCTGGGTGCTCATTCTCGGGGTGCTGGGTACTCAGTGCTCAGGGTGCTGGGTGCTCAGTGCTCAGGGTGCTGGGTGTTCAGTACTCAGGGTGCTGGGTGCTCAGTGCTCAGGGTGCTGGGTGCTCAGTACTCAGGGTGCTGGGTGCTCAGTACTCAGGGGGCTGGTTGCTCAGTACTCAGGGTGATCTGTTCTCAGTACTCAGGCTACTGGGGGCTCAGTGCTCGGGGTGCTGGGTGCTCAGTACTCGGGGTGCTCAGTGCTCAGTACTCAGGGTGCTGGGTGCTCAGTACTCAGGGTGCTGGGTGCTCAGTACTCAGGGTGATCTGTTCTCAGTACTCAGGGTACTGGGGGCTCAGTGCTCGGGGTGCTGGGTGCTCAGTGCTCGGGGTGCTGGGTGCTCAGTACTCAGGGTGCTGGGGGCTCAGTACTCAGGGTGCTGGTGGCTCAGTACTCAGGGTGATCTGTTCTCAGTACTCAGGGTATTGGGGGCTCAGTGCTCGGTGTGCTGGGTGCTCAGTACTCGGGGTGCTCAGTGCTCAGTACTCAGGGTGCTGGGTGCTCAGTACTCAGGGTGCTGGGTGCTCAGTGCTCGGGGTGCTCGGTGCTCAGTACTCGGGGTGCTGTGTGCTCAGTACTCGGGGAGCTGGGTGCTCAGTGCTCAGGGTGATGGTTGCTCAGTGCTTGGGGTGCTGCGTGCTCAGTGCTGAGGGTGATGGCTGCTCAGTGCTCAGGGTGCTGGGTGCTCAGTACTCAGAGTGGTCGGTGCTCAGTACTCAGGGAGCTCAGTGCTCAGTACTCAGGGTGCAGGGTGCTCAGTGCTCAGGGTGCTGGGTGCTCAGTGCTCAGGGTGCTGGGTGCTCAGTACTCAGTGTGCTGGGTGCTCAGTGCTCAGGGTGCTGGGTGCTCAGTACTCAGGGTGCTGGGTGCTCAGTGCTCAGGGTGATCAGTGCTCAGTACTCAGGGTGCTGGGTGCTCAGTGCTCAGGGTGCTGGGTGCTCAGTCCTCAGGGTCCTCAGTACTCAGGGTGCTGGGTGCTCAGTGCTCAGTACTCAGGGTGCTCAGTACTCAGTGTGCCGGGTGCTCAGTGCTCGGGTTGCTGGGTGCTCAGTACTCAGGGTGCTGTGTGCTCAGTACTCGGCGTGCTGGGTGCTCCGTACTCAGAATGCTGGGTGCTCAGTGCTCGGGGTGCTGGGTGCTCAGTGCTCAGGGTGATCGGTGCTCAGTGCACAGGTTGCTGGGTGCTCAGTCCTCAGGGTGCTCAGTGCTCAGGGTGCTGGGTGCTCAGTGCTCGGGGTGCTCGGTGCTCAGTACTCAGGGTGCTGAGTGCTCAGTACTCAGGGTGCTGGGTGCTCAGTACTCAGGGTGCTGGGTGCTCAGTACTCAGGGTGCTGTGTGCTCAGTGCTCAGGGTGCTGGGTGCTCAGTGCTCAGGGTGCTGGGTGCTCAGTGCTCGGGGTGCTGGGTGCTCAGTGCTCGGGGTTCTGGGTGCTCAGTGCTCAGGGTGATCGGTGCTCAGTACTTAGGGTGCTGGGTGCTCAGTGCTCAGGGTGCTGGGTGCTCAGTCCTCAGGGTGCTCGGTGCTCAGGGTGCTGGGTGCTCAGTGCTCGTGGTGCTCGGTGCTCAGTACTCAGGGTGCTGAGTGCTCAGTACTCAGGGTGCTGGGTGCTCACTACTCAGGGTGCTTGGTGCTCAGTGCTCAGGGTTCTGGGTGATCAGTGCTCAGGGTGCTGGGTGCTCAGTCCTCGGGGTGCTGGGTGCTCAGTACTCAGTGTCCTGGGTGCTAAGTGCTCAGGGTGCTGGGTGCTCAGTGCTCGGGGCGCTGGGTGCTCAGTGCTCGGGGTGCTCGGAGCTCAGTACTCAGGGTGCTGGGTGCTCAGTGCTCGGGGTGATCGGTGCTCAGTACTCAGGGTGCTGGGTGCTCAGTGCTCGGGATGCTCGGTGCTCAGTACGTTGGGTGCTCACTACTCAGGGTGCTGGGTGCTCAGTGCTTGGGTGATCGGTGCTCAGTACTCAGGGTGCTGGGTGCTCAGTGCTCGGGGTGCTCTGTGGTCAATACGTTGGGTGCTCACTACTCAGGTGCTGGGTGCTCAGTGCTCAGGGTGCTGGGTGCTCAGTGCTCAGGGTGCTGGGTGCTCAGTGCTCAGGGTGCTGGGTGTTCAGTACTCAGGGTGCTGGGTGCTCAGTGCTCAGGGTGCTGGGTGCTCAGTACTCAGGGTGCTGGGTGCTCAGTACTCAGGGTGCTGGGTGCTCAGTGCTCAGGGTGCAGGGTACTCAGTGCTCAGGGTGCACGGTGCTCAGTACTCGGGGTGCTGGATGCTCACTGCTCGGGGTGCTGGGTGCTCAGTACTCAGGGTGCTGGGTGCTCAGTGCTCAGGGTGCTGGGTGCTCAGTACTCAGGGTGCTGGGTGCTCAGGGCTCAGGGTGCTGGGTGCTCAGTACTCAGGGTGCTGGGAACTCAGTGCTCAGGGTGATCGGTGCTCAGTACTCAGGGTGCTCAGTACTCAGGGTGCTGGGTGCTCAGTGCTCGGGGAGCTGGGTGCTCAGTACTCAGGGTGCTGGGTGCTCAGTGCTCGGGGTGCTGGGTGCTCAGTGCTCAGGGTGATCGGTGCTCAGTACTCAGGGTGCTGGGTGCTCAGTGCTCAGGGTGCTGGGTGCTCAGTCTTCAGGGTGCTCAGTGCTCAGGGTGCTGGGTGCTCAGTGCTCGGGGTGCTGGGTGCTCAGTGCTCAGTGCTCAGGGTGCTGGGTGCTCAGTGCTCAGGGTGCTGGTTGCTCAGTATTCAGGGTGCTGGGTGCTCAGTACTCAGGGTGCTGGGTGCTCAGTGCTCAGGGTGCTGGGTGCTCAGTACTCAGGGTGCTGGGTGATCAGTGCTCGGGGTGCTGGGTGCTCAGTGCTCAGGGTGCTGGGTGCTCAGTGCTCAGGGTGCTGGGTGCTCAGTACTCAGGGTGCTGGGTGTTCAGTGCTCGGGGTGCTCGGTGCTCAGTACTCAAGGTGCTGGGTGCTCAGTGCTCAGGGTGCTGGGTGCTCAGTGCTCAGGGTGCTGGGTGCTCAGTACTCAGGGTGCTCAGTGCTCAGTACTCGGGGTGCTTGGTGCTCAGTACTCAGGGTGCTCAGTGCTCAGTACTCGGGGTGCTGGGTGCTCAGTGCTCAGGGTGCTCAGTGCTCAGTGCTCGGGGTGCTGGGTGCTCATTGCTCGGGGCGCTGGGTGCTCAGTGCTCGGGGTGCTGGGTGCTCAGTACTCGGGGTGCTGGGTGCTCAGTGCTCAGGGTGCTCAGTGCTCAGTACTCAGTGCTCAGGGTGCTCAGTGCTCAGTGCTCAGGGTGCTGGGTGTTCAGTACTCAGGGTGCTGGGTGCTCAGTGCTCAGGGTGCTGGGTGCTCAGTATTCAGGGTGCTGGGTGCTCAGTACTCAGGGTGCTGGGTGCTCAGTGCTCAGGGTGCAGGGTACTCAGTGCTCAGGGTGCTCGGTGCTCAGTACTCGGGGTGCTGGATGCTCACTGCTCGGGGTGCTGGGTGCTCAGTACTCAGGGTGCTGGGTGCTCAGTGCTCAGGTTGCTGGGTGCTCAGTACTCAGGGTGCTGGGTGCTCAGGGCTCAGGGTGCTGGGTGATCAGTACTCAGGGTGCTGGGTGCTCAGGGCTCAGGGTGCTGGGTGCTCAGTACTCAGGGTGCTGGGAGCTCAGTGCTCAGGGTGATCGGTGCTCAGTACTCAGGGTGCTCAGTACTCAGGGTGCTGGGTGCTCAGTGCTCGGGGAGCTGGGTGCTCAGTACTCAGGGTGCTGGGTGCTCAGTGCTCGGGGTGCTGGGTGCTCAGTGCTCAGGGTGATCGGTGCTCAGTACTCAGGGTGCTGGGTGCTCAGTGCTCAGGGTGCTGGGTGCTCAGTCCTAAGGGTGCTCAGTGCTCAGGGTGCTGGGTGCTCAGTGCTCGGGGTGCTGGGTGCTCAGTGCTCAGTGCTCAGGGTGCTGGGTGCTCAGTGCTCAGTGCTCAGGGTGCTGGTTGCTCAGTATTCAGGGTGCTGGGTGCTCAGTCCTCAGGGTGCTCAGTGCTCAGGGTGCTGGGTGCTCAGTGCTCAGGGTGCTCGGTGCTCAGTACTCAGGGTGCTGAGTGCTCAGGACTCAGGGTGCTGGGTTCTCAGTACTCAGGGTGCTGGGTGCTCAGTACTCAGGGTGCTGTGTGCTCAGTGCTCAGGGTGCTGGGTGCTCAGTGCTCAGGGTGCTGGGTGCTCAGTGCTCGGGGTGCTGGGTGCTCAGTGCTCGGGGTGCTGGGTGCTCAGTGCTCAGTGCTCAGGGTGCTGGGTTCTCAGTGCTCAGTGCTCATGGTGCTGGTTGCTCAGTACTCAGGGTACTGGGTGCTCAGTACTCAGGGTGCTGGGTGCTCAGTGCTCAGGGTGCTGGGTGCTCAGTACTCAGGGTGCTGGGTGCTCAGTACTCAGGGTGCTTGGTGCTCAGTACTCAGGGTGCTGGGTTCTCAGTGCTCAGGGTGCTGGGTGCTCAGTGTTCAGGGTGCTGGTTGCTCAGTACTCAGGGTGCTGGGTGTTCAGTGCTCGGGGTGCTAGGTGCTCAGTACTCAAGGTGCTGGGTGCTCAGTGCTCAGGGTGCTGGGTGCTCAGTCCTCGGGGTGCTCCGTGCTCAGTGACCAGGGTGCTGGGTGCTCAGTACTCAGGGTGCTCGGTGCTCAGTACTCAGGGTTCTCAGTGCTCAGTACTCAGGGTGCTGGGTGCTCAGTGCTCAGGGTGCTGGGTGCTCAGTACTCAGGGTGCTCAGTGCTCAGTACTCGGGGTGCTTGGTGCTCAGTGCTCAGGGTGCTCAGTGCTCAGTGCTCGGGGTGCTGGGTGCTCAGTGCTCGGGGCGCTGGGTGCTCAGTGCTCAGGGTGCTGGGTGCTCAGTACTCAGGGTGCTCAGTGCTCAGTGCTCAGGGTGCTGGGTGCTCAGTACTCAGGGTGCTCAGTGCTCAGTACTCGGGGTGCTGGGTGCTCAGTGCTCAGGGTGCTCAGTGCTCAGTGCTCGGGGTGCTGGGTGCTCAGTGCTCGGGGCGCTGGGTGCTCAGTGCTCGGGGTGCTGGGTGCTCAGTACTCGGGGTGCTGGGTGCTCAGTGCTCAGGGTGCTCAGTGCTCAGTACTCAGTGCTCAGGGTGCTCAGTGCTCAGTGCTCAGGGTGCTGGGTGTTCAGTACTCAGGGTGCTGGGTGCTCAGTACTCAGGGTGCTGGGTGCTCAGTGCTCAGGTTGCTGGGTGCTCAGTACTCTGGGTGTTGGGTGCTCAGTACTCAGGGTGCTGGGTGCTCAGTGCTCGGGGTGCTGGGTGCTCAGTGCTCAGGGTGCTGGGTGCTCAGTACTCAGGGTGCTTTGTGCTCAGTACTCAGGGTGCTGGGTGCTTAGTGCTCGAGGTGCTCGGTGCTCAGTACTCAAGGTGCTGGGTGCTCAGTGCTCGGAGTGCTGGGTGCTCAGTGCTCAGTACTCTGTGTGCTGGGTGCTCAGTGCTCGGGGTGCTGGGTGCTCAGTACTCAGCGTGCTGGGTGCTCAGTGCTCAGGGTGCTGGGTGCTCAGTGCTCGGGGTGCTCGGTGCTCAGTACGTTGGGTGCTCACTACTCAGTGTGCTGGGTGCTCAGTGCTCAGGGTGCTGGGTGCTCAGTACTCAGTGTGCTGGGTGCTCAGTACTCGGGGTGCTGGGTGCTCAGTACTCAGGGTGCTGGGTGCTCAGTACTCAGGGTGCTGGGTGCTCAGTACTCAGGTGCTGGGTGCTCAGTGCTCAGGGTGCTGGGTGCTCAGTGCTCGGGGTGCTCGGTGCTCAGTACGTTGGGTGCTCACTACTCAGTGTGCTGGGTGCTCAGTGCTCAGGGTGCTGGGTGCTCAGTACTCAGGGTGCTGGGTGCTCAGTGCTCAGGGTGATCAGTGCTCAGTACTCTGGGTGCTGGGTGCTCAGTGCTCAGGGTGCTGGGTGCTCAGTCCTCAGGGTCCTCAGTACTCAGGGTGCTGGGTGCTCAGTGCTCAGTACTCAGGGTGCTCAGTACTCAGTGTGCCGGGTGCTCAGTGCTCGGGTTGCTGGGTGCTCAGTACTCAGGGTGCTGGGTGCTCAGTACTCGGCGTGCTGGGTGCTCCGTACTCAGGATGCTGGGTGCTCAGTGCTCGGGGTGCTGGGTGCTCAGTGCTCAGGGTGATCGGTGCTCAGTGCTCAGGTTGCTGGGTGCTCAGTCTTCAGGGTGCTCAGTGCTCAGGGTGCTGGGTGCTCAGTGCTCGGGGTGCTCGGAGCTCAGTACTCAGGGTGCTGAGTGCTCAGTACTCAGGGTGCTGGGTGCTCAGTACTCAGGGTGCTGGGTGCTCAGTACTCAGGGTGCTGTGTGCTCAGTGCTCAGGGTACTGGGTGCTCAGTGCTCAGGGTGCTGGGTGCTCAGTACTCAGGGTGCTTGGTGCTCAGTACTCAGGGTGCTGGGTGCTCAGTGCTCGGGGTGCTGCGTGCTCAGTGCTCAGGGTGCTGGGTGCTCAGTGCTCAGGGTGTTGGTTGCTCAGTACTCAGGGTGCTGGGTGTTCAGTGCTCGGGGTGCTAGGTGCTCAGTACTCAAGGTGCTGGGTGCTCAGTGCTCAGGGTGCTGGGTGCTCAGTCCTCGGGGTGCTCCGTGCTCAGTGATCAGTGTGCTGGGTGCTCAGTACTCAGGGTGCTCGGTGCTCAGTACTCAGGGTTCTCAGTGCTCAGTACTCAGGGTGCTGGGTGCTCAGTGCTCGGGGTGCTGGGTGCTCAGTGCTCAGTGCTCAGGGTGCTGGGTGCTCAGTGCTCAGTGCTCATGGTGCTGGTTGCTCAGTACTCAGGGAGCTGGGTGCTCAGTACTCAGGGTGCTGGGTGCTCAGTGCTCAGGGTGCTGGGTGCTCAGTACTCAGGGTGCTGGGTGCTCAGTACTCAGGGTGCTTGGTGCTCAGTACTCAGGGTGCTGGGTGCTCAGTGCTCGGGGTGCTTCCTGCTCAGTGCTCAGGGTGCTGGGTGCTCAGTGCTCAGGGTGCTGGTTGCTCAGTACTCAGGGTGCTGGGTGTTCAGTGCTCGGGGTGCTAGGTGCTCAGTACTCAAGGTGCTGGGTGCTCAGTGCTCAGGGTGCTGGGTGCTCAGTCCTCGGGTGCTCCGTGCTCAGTGATCAGGGTGCTGGGTGCTCAGTACTCAGGGTTCTCAGTGCTCAGTACTCAGGGTGCTGGGTGCTCAGTGCTCAGGGTGCTGGGTGCTCAGTACTCAGGGTGCTCAGTGCTCAGTACTCGGAGTGCTTGGTGCTCAGTGCTCAGGGTGCTCAGTGCTCAGTGCTCGGGGTGCTGGGTGCTCAGTGCTCGGGGCGCTGGGTGCTCAGTGCTCGGGGTGCTGGGTACTCAGTACTCAGGGTGCTCAGTGCTCAGTGCTCAGGGTGCTGGGTGCTCAGTACTCAGGGTGCTCAGTGCTCAGTACTCGGGGTGCTGGGTGCTCAGTGCTCAGGGAGCTCAGTGCTCAGTGCTCGGGGTGCTGGGTGCTCAGTGCTCAGGGCGCTGGGTGCTCAGTGCTCGGGGTGCTGGGTGCTCAGTACTAGGGGGGCTGGGTGCTCAGTGCTCAGGGTGCTCAGTGCTCAGTACTCAGTGCTCAGGGTGCTCAGTGCTCAGTGCTCAGGGTGCTGGGTGTTCAGTACTCAGGGTGCTGGGTGCTCAGTACTCAGGGTGCTGGGTGCTCAGTGCTCAGGTTGCTGGGTGCTCAGTACTCTGGGTGTTGGGTGCTCAGTACTCAGGGTGCTGGGTGCTCAGTGCTCGGGGTGCTGGGTGCTCAGTGCTCAGGGTGCTGGGTGCTCAGTACTCAGGGTGCTTTGTGCTCAGTACTCAGGGTGCTGGGTGCTTAGTGCTCGAGGTGCTCGGTGCTCAGTACTCAAGGTGCTGGGTGCTCAGTGCTCAGGGTGCTGGGTGCTCAGTCCTCGGGGTGCTACGTGCTCAGTGCTCAGGGTGCTGGGTGCTCAGTCCTCGGGGTGCTACGTGCTCAGGGTGCTGGGTGCTAAGTGCTCGGGGTGCTGGGTGCTCAGTGCTCGGGGTGCTGGGTGCTGAGTGCTCAGGGTGCTGGGTGCTCAGTGCTCGGGGTGCTCGGTGCTCAGTGCTCAGTGTCCTGGGTACTCAGTACTCAGGGTGCTGGGTGCTCAGTGCTCGGGGTGCTGGGTGCTCAGTGCTCAGTACTCTGTGTGCTGGGTGCTCAGTGCTCGGGGTGCTGGGTGCTCAGTACTCAGCGTGCTGGGTGCTCAGTACTCAGGGTGCTGGGTGCTCAGTGCTCAGGGTGCTGGGTGCTCAGTGCTCAGGGTGCTGGGTACTCAGTGATCGGGGTGCTGGGTGCTCAGTACTCAGGGTGCTCAGTGCTCGGGGAGCTCGGTGCTCAGTACTCAGGGTGCTGGTTGCTCAGTACTCAGTGCTCGGTGTCCTGGGTGCTCCGTGCTCGGGGTGCTGGGTGCTCAGTGCTCTGGGTGCTTAGTACTCAGTACTCAGGGTGCTGGGTGCTCAGTACTCAGGGTGCTGGGTGCTCATTCTCGGGGTGCTGGGTGCTCAGTGCTCGGGGTGCTCCTTTCTCAGTACTCAGGGTGCTGGGGGCTCAATACTCAGGGTGCTGGGTGCTCAGTACTCAGGGTGCTCGGTTCTCAGTACTCAGGGTGCTGGGTGCTCATTCTCGGGGTGCTGGGTGCTCAGTACTCAGGGTGCTGGGTGCTCAGTGCTCGGGGTTCTGGGTGCTCAGTGCTCAGGGTGATCGGTGCTCAGTACTTAGGGTGCTGGGTGCTCAGTGCTCAGGGTGCTGGGTGCTCAGTCCTCAGGGTGCTCAGTGCTCAGGGTGCTGGGGGCTCAATACTCAGGGTGCTGGGTGCTCAGTACTCAGGGTGCTCGGTTCTCAGTACTCAGGGTGCTGGGTGCTCATTCTCGGGGTGCTGGGTGCTCAGTACTCGATGTGCTGGGTGCTCAGTGCTCAGGGTGCTCAGTGCTCAGTGCTCGGGGTGCTGGGTGCTCATTGCTCGGGGCGCTGGGTGCTCAGTGCTCGGGGTGCTGGGTGCTCAGTACTCGGGGTGCTGGGTGCTCAGTGCTCAGGGTGCTCAGTGCTCAGTACTCAGTGCTCAGGGTGCTCAGTGCTCAGTGCTCAGGGTGCTGGGTGTTCAGTACTCAGGGTGCTGGGTGCTCAGTGCTCAGGGTGCTGGGTGCTCAGTATTCAGGGTGCTGGGTGCTCAGTACTCAGGGTGCTGGGTGCTCAGTGCTCAGGGTGCAGGGTACTCAGTGCTCAGGGTGCTCGGTGCTCAGTACTCGGGGTGCTGGATGCTCACTGCTCGGGGTGCTGGGTGCTCAGTACTCAGGGTGCTGGGTGCTCAGTGCTCAGGGTGCTGGGTGCTCAGTACTCAGGGTGCTGGGTGCTCAGGGCTCAGGGTGCTGGGTGATCAGTACTCAGGGTGCTGGGTGCTCAGGGCTCAGGGTGCTGGGTGCTCAGTACTCAGGGTGCTGGGAGCTCAGTGCTCAGGGTGATCGGTGCTCAGTACTCAGGGTGCTCAGTACTCAGGGTGCTGGGTGCTCAGTGCTCGGGGAGCTGGGTGCTCAGTACTCAGGGTGCTGGGTGCTCAGTGCTCGGGGTGCTGGGTGCTCAGTGCTCAGGGTGATCGGTGCTCAGTACTCAGGGTGCTGGGTGCTCAGTGCTCAGGGTGCTGGGTGCTCAGTCCTAAGGGTGCTCAGTGCTCAGGGTGCTGGGTGCTCAGTGCTCGGGGTGCTGGGTGCTCAGTGCTCAGTGCTCAGGGTGCTGGGTGCTCAGTGCTCAGTGCTCAGGGTGCTGGTTGCTCAGTATTCAGGGTGCTGGGTGCTCAGTCCTCAGGGTGCTCAGTGCTCAGGGTGCTGGGTGCTCAGTGCTCAGGGTGCTCGGTGCTCAGTACTCAGGGTGCTGAGTGCTCAGTACTCAGGGTGCTGGGTTCTCAGTACTCAGGGTGCTGGGTGCTCAGTACTCAGGGTGCTGTGTGCTCAGTGCTCAGGGTGCTGGGTGCTCAGTGCTCAGGGTGCTGGGTGCTCAGTGCTCGGGGTGCTGGGTGCTCAGTGCTCGGGGTGCTGGGTGCTCAGTGCTCAGTGCTCAGGGTGCTGGGTGCTCAGTGCTCAGTGCTCATGGTGCTGGTTGCTCAGTACTCAGGGTACTGGGTGCTCAGTACTCAGGGTGCTGGGTGCTCAGTGCTCAGGGTGCTGGGTGCTCAGTACTCAGGGTGCTGGGTGCTCAGTACTCAGGGTGCTTGGTGCTCAGTACTCAGGGTGCTGGGTTCTCAGTGCTCAGGGTGCTGGGTGCTCAGTGTTCAGGGTGCTGGTTGCACAGTACTCAGGGTGCTGGGTGTTCAGTGCTCGGGGTGCTAGGTGCTCAGTACTCAAGGTGCTGGGTGCTCAGTGCTCAGGGTGCTGGGTGCTCAGTCCTCGGGGTGCTCCGTGCTCAGTGACCAGGGTGCTGGGTGCTCAGTACTCAGGGTGCTCGGTGCTCAGTACTCAGGGTTCTCAGTGCTCAGTACTCAGGGTGCTGGGTGCTCAGTGCTCAGGGTGCTGGGTGCTCAGTACTCAGGGTGCTCAGTGCTCAGTACTCGGGGTGCTTGGTGCTCAGTGCTCAGGGTGCTCAGTACTCAGTGCTTGGGGTGCTGGGTGCTCAGTGCTCGGGGCGCTGGGTGCTCAGTGCTCAGGGTGCTGGGTGCTCAGTACTCAGGGTGCTCAGTGCTCAGTGCTCAGGGTGCTGGGTGCTCAGTACTCAGGGTGCTCAGTGCTCAGTACTCGGGGTGCTGGGTGCTCAGTGCTCAGGGTGCTCAGTGCTCAGTGCTCGGGGTGCTCGGGTGCTCAGTGCTCGGGGTGCTGGGTGCTCAGTACTCGGGGTGCTGGGTGCTCAGTGCTCAGGGTGCTCAGTGCTCAGTACTCAGTGCTCAGGGTGCTCAGTGCTCAGTGCTCAGGGTGCTGGGTGTTCAGTACTCAGGGTGCTGGGTGCTCAGTACTCAGGGTGCTGGGTGCTCAGTGCTCAGGTTGCTGGGTGCTCAGTACTCTGGGTGTTGGGTGCTCAGTACTCAGGGTGCTGGGTGCTCAGTGCTCGGGGTGCTGGGTGCTCAGTGCTCAGGGTGCTGGGTGCTCAGTACTCAGGGTGCTTTGTGCTCAGTACTCAGGGTGCTGGGTGCTTAGTGCTCGAGGTGCTCGGTGCTCAGTACTCAAGGTGCTGGGTGCTCAGTGCTCGGAGTGCTGGGTGCTCAGTGCTCAGTACTCTGTGTGCTGGGTGCTCAGTGCTCGGGGTGCTGGGTGCTCAGTACTCAGCGTGCTGGGTGCTCAGTACTCAGGGTGCTGGGTGCTCAGTGCTCAGGGTGCTGGGTGCTCAGTGCTCAGGGTGCTGGGTACTCAGTGATCGGGGTGCTGGGTGCTCAGTACTCAGGGTGCTCAGTGCTCGGGGAGCTCGGTGCTCAGTACTCAGGGTGCTGGGTGCTCAGTACTAAGGGTGCTGGGTGCTCATTCTCGGGGTGCTGGGTACTCAGTGCTCAGGGTGCTGGGTGCTCAGTACTCAGGGTGCTCATTGCTCAGTACTCGGGGTGCTTGGTGCTCAGTACTCAGGGTGCTCAGTGCTCAGTACTCGGGGTGCTGGGTGCTCAGTGCTCAGGGTGCTCAGTGCTCAGTGCTCGGGGTGCTGGGTGCTCAGTGCTCGTGGCGCTGGGTGCTCAGTGCTCGGGGTGCTGGGTGCTCAGTACTCGGGGTGCTGGGTGCTCAGTGCTCAGGGTGCTCAGTGCTCAGTACTCAGTGCTCAGGGTGCTCAGTGCTCAGTGGTCAGGGTGCTGGGTGTTCAGTACTCAGGGTGCTGGGTGCTCAGTACTCAGGGTGCTGGGTGCTCAGTGCTCAGGATGCTGGGTGCTCAGTGCTCGGGGTGCTGGGTGCTCAGTGCTCAGGGTGCTGGGTGCTCAGTACTCAGTGTGCTGGGTGCTCAGTACTCGGGGTGCTGGGTGCTCAGTACTCAGGGTGCTGGGTGCTCAGTACTCAGGGTGCTGGGTGCTCAGTACTCAGGTGCTGGGTGCTCAGTGCTCAGGGTGCTGGGTGCTCAGTGCTCGGGGTGCTCGGTGCTCAGTACGTTGGGTGCTCACTACTCAGTGTGCTGGGTGCTCAGTGCTCAGGGTGCTGGGTGCTCAGTACTCAGGGTGCTGGGTGCTCAGTGCTCAGGGTGATCAGTGCTCAGTACTCTGGGTGCTGGGTGCTCAGTGCTCAGGGTGCTGGGTGCTCAGTCCTCAGGGTCCTCAGTACTCAGGGTGCTGGGTGCTCAGTGCTCAGTACTCAGGGTGCTCAGTACTCAGTGTGCCGGGTGCTCAGTGCTCGGGTTGCTGGGTGCTCAGTACTCAGGGTGCTGGGTGCTCAGTACTCGGCGTGCTGGGTGCTCCGTACTCAGGATGCTGGGTGCTCAGTGCTCGGGGTGCTGGGTGCTCAGTGCTCAGGGTGATCGGTGCTCAGTGCTCAGGTTGCTGGGTGCTCAGTCTTCAGGGTGCTCAGTGCTCAGGGTGCTGGGTGCTCAGTGCTCGGGGTGCTGGGTGCTCAGTACTCAGGGTGCTGGGTGCTCAGTACTCAGGGTGCTGGGTGCTCAGTACTCAGGGTGCTGTGTGCTCAGTGCTTAGGGTGCTGGGTGCTCAGTGCTCAGGGTGCTGGGTGCTCAGTACTCAGGGTGCTTGGTGCTCAGTACTCAGGGTGCTGGGTGCTCAGTGCTCGGGGTGCTGCGTGCTCAGTGCTCAGGGTGCTGGGTGCTCAGTGCTCAGGGTGTTGGTTGCTCAGTACTCAGGGTGCTGGGTGTTCAGTGCTCGGGGTGCTAGGTGCTCAGTACTCAAGGTGCTGGGTGCTCAGTGCTCAGGGTGCTGGGTGCTCAGTCCTCGGGGTGCTCCGTGCTCAGTGATCAGGGTGCTGGGTGCTCAGTACTCAGGGTGCTCGGTGCTCAGTACTCAGGGTTCTCAGTGCTCAGTACTCAGGGTGCTGGGTGCTCAGTGCTCGGGGTGCTGGGTGCTCAGTGCTCAGTGCTCAGGGTGCTGGGTGCTCAGTGCTCAGTGCTCATGGTGCTGGTTGCTCAGTACTCAGGGAGCTGGGTGCTCAGTACTCAGGGTGCTGGGTGCTCAGTGCTCAGGGTGCTGGGTGCTCAGTACTCAGGGTGCTGGGTGCTCAGTACTCAGGGTGCTTGGTGCTCAGTACTCAGGGTGCTGGGTGCTCAGTGCTCGGGGTGCTTCCTGCTCAGTGCTCAGGGTGCTGGGTGCTCAGTGCTCAGGGTGCTGGTTGCTCAGTACTCAGGGTGCTGGGTGTTCAGTGCTCGGGGTGCTAGGTGCTCAGTACTCAAGGTGCTGGGTGCTCAGTGCTCAGGGTGCTGCGTGCTCAGTCCTCGGGTGCTCCGTGCTCAGTGATCAGGGTGCTGGGTGCTCAGTACTCAGGGTTCTCAGTGCTCAGTACTCAGGGTGCTGGGTGCTCAGTGCTCAGGGTGCTGGGTGCTCAGTACTCAGGGTGCTCAGTGCTCAGTACTCGGGGTGCTTGGTGCTCAGTGCTCAGGGTGCTCAGTGCTCAGTGCTCGGGGTGCTGGGTGCTCAGTGCTCGGGGCGCTGGGTGCTCAGTGCTCGGGGTGCTGGGTACTCAGTACTCAGGGTGCTCAGTGCTCAGTGCTCAGGGTGCTGGGTGCTCAGTACTCAGGGTGCTCAGTGCTCAGTACTCGGGGTGCTGGGTGCTCAGAGCTCAGGGAGCTCAGTGCTCAGTGCTCGGGGTGCTGGGTGCTCAGTGCTCAGGGCGCTGGGTGCTCAGTGCTCGGGGTGCTGGGTGCTCAGTACTAGGGGGGCTGGGTGCTCAGTGCTCAGGGTGCTCAGTGCTCAGTACTCAGTGCTCAGGGTGCTCAGTGCTCAGTGCTCAGGGTGCTGGGTGTTCAGTACTCAGGGTGCTGGGTGCTCAGTACTCAGGGTGCTGGGTGCTCAGTGCTCAGGTTGCTGGGTGCTCAGTACTCTGGGTGTTGGGTGCTCAGTACTCAGGGTGCTGGGTGCTCAGTGCTCGGGGTGCTGGGTGCTCAGTGCTCAGGGTGCTGGGTGCTCAGTACTCAGGGTGCTTTGTGCTCAGTACTCAGGGTGCTGGGTGCTTAGTGCTCGAGGTGCTCGGTGCTCAGTACTCAAGGTGCTGGGTGCTCAGTGCTCAGGGTGCTGGGTGCTCAGTCCTCGGGGTGCTACGTGCTCAGTGCTCAGGGTGCTGGGTGCTCAGTCCTCGGGGTGCTACGTGCTCAGGGTGCTGGGTGCTCAGTGCTCGGGGTGCTGGGTGCTCAGTGCTCGGGGTGCTGGGTGGTGAGTGCTCAGGGTGCTGGGTGCTCAGTGCTCGGGGTGCTCGGTGCTCAGTGCTCAGTGTCCTGGGTACTCAGTACTCAGGGTGCTGGGTGCTCAGTGCTCGGGGTGCTGGGTGCTCAGTGCTCAGTACTCTGTGTGCTGGGTGCTCAGTGCTCGGGGTGCTGGGTGCTCAGTACTCAGCGTGCTGGGTGCTCAGTACTCAGGGTGCTGGGTGCTCAGTGCTCAGGGTGCTGGGTGCTCAGTGCTCAGGGTGCTGGGTACTCAGTGATCGGGGTGCTGGGTGCTCAGTACTCAGGGTGCTCAGTGCTCGGGGAGCTCGGTGCTCAGTACTCAGGGTGCTGGTTGCTCAGTACTCAGTGCTCGGTGTCCTGGGTGCTCCGTGCTCGGGGTGCTGGGTGCTCAGTGCTCTGGGTGCTTAGTACTCAGTACTCAGGGTGCTGGGTGCTCAGTACTCAGGGTGCTGGGTGCTCATTCTCGGGGTGCTGGGTGCTCAGTGCTCGGGGTGCTCCTTTCTCAGTACTCAGGGTGCTGGGGGCTCAATACTCAGGGTGCTGGGTGCTCAGTACTCAGGGTGCTCGGTTCTCAGTACTCAGGGTGCTGGGTGCTCATTCTCGGGGTGCTGGGTGCTCAGTACTCAGGGTGCTGGGTGCTCAGTGCTCGGGGTTCTGGGTGCTCAGTGCTCAGGGTGATCGGTGCTCAGTACTTAGGGTGCTGGGTGCTCAGTGCTCAGGGTGCTGGGTGCTCAGTCCTCAGGGTGCTCAGTGCTCAGGGTGCTGGGTGCTCAGTGCTCGTGGTGCTCGGTGCTCAGTACTCAGGGTGCTGAGTGCTCAGTACTCAGGGTGCTGGGTGCTCACTACTCAGGGTGCTGGGTGCTCAGTGCTGAGGGTGCTGGGTGATCAGTGCTCAGCGTGCTGGGTGCTCAGTGCTCGGGGTGCTGGGTGCTCAGTACTCAGTGTCCTGGGTGCTAAGTGCTCAGGGTGCTGGGTGCTCAGTGCTCGGGGCGCTGGGTGCTCAGTGCTCGGGGTGCTCGGAGCTCAGTACTCAGGGTGCTGGGTGCTCAGTGCTCGGGGTGATCGGTTCTCAGTACTCAGGGTGCTGGGTGCTCAGTGCTCGGGATGCTCGGTGCTCAGTACGTTGGGTGCTCACTACTCAGGGTGCTGGGTGCTCAGTGCTTGGGTGATCGGTGCTCAGTACTCTGGGTGCTGGGTGCTCAGTGCTCGGGGTGCTCTGTGGTCAATACGTTGGGTGCTCACTACTCAGGTGCTGGGTGCTCAGTGCTCAGGGTGCTGGGTGCTCAGTGCTCAGGGTGCTGGGTGCTCAGGGCTCAGGGTGCTGGGTGCTCAGTACTCAGGGTGCTGGGTGCTCAGTGCTCAGGGTGCTGGGTGCTCAGTACTCAGGGTGCTGGGTGCTCAGGGCTCGGGGTGCTGGGTGCTCAGTACTCAGGGTGCTGGGTGCTCAGTGCTCAGGGTGCTGGGTGCTCAGTACTCAGGGTGCTGGGTGCTCAGGGCTCAGGGTGCTGGGTGCTCAGTACTCAGGGTGCTGGGTGATCAGTGCTCGGGGTGCTGGGTGCTCAGTGCTCAGGGTGCTGGGTGCTCAGTGCTCAGGGTGCCGGGTGCTCAGTACTCAGGGTGCTGGGTGTTCAGTGCTCGGGGTGCTCGGTGCTCAGTACTCAAGGTGCTGGGTTCTCAGTGCTCAGGGTGCTGGGTGCTCAGTGATCAGGGTGCTGGGTGCTCAGTACTCAGGGTGCTCGGTGCTCAGTACTCAGGGTTCTCAGTGCTCAGTACTCAGGGTGCTGGGTACTCAGTGCTCAGGGTGCTGGGTGCTCAGTACTCAGGGTGCTCAGTGCTCAGTACTTGGGGTGCTTGGTGCTCAGTACTCAGGGTGCTCAGTGCTCAGTACTCGGGGTGCTGGGTGCTCAGTGCTCAGGGTGCTCAGTGCTCAGTGCTCGGGTTGCTGGGTGCTCAGTGCTAGGGGCGCTGGGTTCTCAGTGCTCGGGGTGCTGGGTGCTCAGTACTCGGGGTGCTGGGTGCTCAGTGCTCAGGGTGCTCAGTGCTCAGTACTCAGTGCTCAGGGTGCTCAGTGCTCAGTGCTCAGGGTGCTGGGTGTTCAGTACTCAGGGTGCTGGGTGCTCAGTACTCAGGGTGCTGGGTGCTCAGTGCTCAGGGTGCTGGGTGCTGAGTGCTCAGGGCGCTGGGTGCTCAGTGCTTGGGGTGCTCGGAGCGCAGTACTCAGGGTGCTGGGTGCTCAGTGCTCGGGGTGATCGGTGCTCAGTACTCAGGGTGCTGGTTGCTCAGTGCTCGGGGTGCTCGGTGCTCAGTACGTTGGGTGCTCACTACTCAGGGTGCTGGGTGCTCAGTGCTCAGGGTGCTGGGTGCTCAGTGCTCAGGGTGCTGGGTGCTCAGTGCTCAGGGTGCTGGGTGCTCAGTACTCAGGGTGCTGGGTGCTCAGTGCTCAGGGTGCTGGGTGCTCAGTGCTCAGGGTGCTGGGTGCTCAGTACTCAGTGTGCTGGGTGCTCAGTACTCGGGATGCTGGGTGCTCAGTACTCAGGGTGCTGGGTGCTCAGTACTCAGGGTGCTGGGTGCTCAGTACTCAGGTGCTGGGTGCTCAGTGCTCAGGGTGTTGGGTGCTCAGTGCTCGGTGTGCTGTGTGCTCAGTGCTCAGTAGTCAGGGTGCTGGGTGCTCAGTGCTCGGGGTGCTCGGTGCTCAGTACGTTGGGTGCTCACTACTCAGGGTGCTGGGTGCTCAGTGCTCAGGGTGCTGGGTGCTCACTACTCAGGGTGCTGGGTGCTCAGTGCTCAGGGTGCTCGGTGCTCAGTACTCGGGGTGCTGGGTGCTCATTCTCGGGGTGCTGGATGCTCACTGCTCGGGGTGCTGGGTGCTCAGTACTCAGGGTGCTGGGTGCTCAGGGCTCAGGGTGCTGGGTGCTCAGTACTCAGGGTGCTGGGTGCTCAGGGCTCAGGGTGCTGGGTGCTCAGTACTCAGGGTGCTGGGAGCTCAGTGCTCAGGGTGATCGGTGCTCAGTACTCAGGGTGCTCAGTACTCAGAGTGCTGGGAGCTCAGTGCTCGGGGTGCTGGGTGCTCAGTACTCAGGGTGCTGGGTGCTCAGTGCTCGGGGTGCAGGGTGCTCAGTGCTCAGCGTGATCGGTGCTCAGTACTCAGGGTACTGGGTGCTCAGTGCTCAGGGTGCTGGGTGCTCAGTCCTCAGGGTGCTCAGTGCTCAGGGTGCTGGGTGCTCAGTGCTCGGGGTGCTGGGTGCTCAGTGCTCAGTGCTCAGGGTGCTGGGTGCTCAGTGCTCAGTGCTCAGGGTGCTGGTTGCTCAGTATTCAGGGTGCTGGGTGCTCAGTACTCAGGGTGCTGGGTGCTCAGTGCTCAGGGTGCTGGGTGCTCAGTACTCAGGGTGCTGGGTGATCAGTTCTCGGTGTGCTGGGTGCTCAGTGCTCAGGGTGCTGGGTGCTCAGTGCTCAGGGTGCCGGGTGCTCAGTACTCAGGGTGCTGGGTGTTCAGTGCTCGGGGTGCTCGGTGCTCAGTACTCAAGGTGCTGGGTTCTCAGTGCTCAGGGTGCTGGGTGCTCAGTGATCAGGGTGCTGGGTGCTCAGTACTCAGGGTGCTCGGTGCTCAGTACTCAGGGTTCTCAGTGCTCAGTACTCAGGGTGCTGGGTACTCACTGCTCAGGGTGCTGGGTGCTCAGTACTCAGGGTGCTCAGTGCTCAGTACTCGGGGTGCTTGGTGCTCAGTACTCAGGGTGCTCAGTGCTCAGTACTCGGGGTGCTGGGTGCTCAGTGCTAGGGGCGCTGGGTGCTCAATGCTAGGGGCGCTGGGTGCTCAGTACTCGGGGTGCTGGGTGCTCAGTACTCAGGGTGCTGGGTGCTCAGTACTCAGGGTGCTGGGTGCTCAGTACTCAGGTGCTGGGTGCTCAGTGCTCAGGGTGCTGGGTGCTCAGTGCTCGGTGTGCTGTGTGCTCAGTGCTCAGTAGTCAGGGTGCTGGGTGCTCAGTGCTCGGGGTGCTCGGTGCTCAGTACGTTGGGTGCTCACTACTCAGGGTGCTGGGTGCTCAGTGCTCAGGGTGCTGGGGGCTCAGTGCTCAGGGTGCTGGGTGCTCAGTGCTCAGGGTGCTGGGTGCTCAGTACTCAGGGTGCTGGGTGCTCAGTGCTTGGGGTGCTGAGTGCTCAGTGCTCCGGGTGCTGGGTGCTCAGTACTCGGGGTGCTGGGTGCTCAGTACTCAGGGTGCTGGGTGCTCAGTGCTCAGGCTGCTGGGTGCTCAGTACTCAGGGTGCTGGGAGCTCAGTGCTCAGGGTGATCGGTGCTCAGTACTCAGGGTGCTCAGTACTCAGGGTGCTGGGTGCTCAGTGCTCGGGGTGCTGGGTGCTCAATACTCAGGGTGCTGGGTGCTCAGTGCTCGGGGTTCTGGGTGCTCAGTGCTCAGGGTGATCGGTGCTCAGTACTCAGGGTGCTGGGTGCTCAGTGCTCAGGGTGCTGGGTGCTCAGTCCTCAGGGTGCTCAGTGCTCGGTGTGCTGGGTGCTGAGTGCTCAGGGTGCTGGGTGCTCAGTGCTCGGGGTGCTCGTTGCTCAGTGCTCAGCGTCCTGGGTACTCAGTACTCAGGGTGCTGGGTGATTAGTACTCAGGGTGCTCAGTGCTCAGTACACATGGTGCTGGGTGCTCAGTGCTCGGGGTGCTGGGTGCTCAGTGCTCAGTACTCTGTGTGCTGGGTGCTCAGTGCTTGGGGTGCTGGGTGCTCAGTACTCAGCGTGCTGGGTGCTCAGTACTCAGGGTGCTGGGTGCTCAGTGCTCAGGGTGCTGGGTGCTCAGTGCTCAGGGTGCTGGGTACTCAGTGATCGGGGTGCTGGGTGCTCAGTACTCAGGGTGCTCAGTGCTCGGGGAGCTCGGTGCTCAGTGCTCGTGGTGCTCGGTGCTCAGTACTCAGGGTGCTGAGTGCTCAGTACTCAGGGAGCTGGGTGCTCACTACTCAGGGTGCTGGGTGCTCAGTGCTCAGGGTGCTGGGTGATCAGTGCTCAGGGTGCTGGGTGCTCAGTGCTCGGGGTGCTGGGTGCTCAGTACTCAGTGTCCTGGGAGCTAAGTGCTCAGGGTGCTGGGTGCTCAGTGCTCGGGGCGCTGGGTGCTCAGTGCTCGGGGTGCTCGGAGCTCAGTACTCAGGGTGCTGGGTGCTCAGTGCTCGGGGTGATCGGTGCTCAGTACTCAGGGTGCTGGGTGCTCAGTGCTCGGGATGCTCGGTGCTCAGTACGTTGGGTGCTCACTACTCAGGGTGCTGGGTGCTCAGTGCTTGGGTGATCGGTGCTCAGTACTCAGGGTGCTGGGTGCTCAGTGCTCGGGGTGCTCTGTGCTCAATACGTTGGGTGCTCACAACTCAGGGTGCTGGGTGCTCAGTGCTCAGGGTGCTGGGTGCTCAGTGCTCAGGGAGCTGGGTGCTCAGTGCTCAGGGTGCTGGGTGCTCAGTGCTCAGGGTGCTGGGTGTTCAGTACTCCGGGTGCTGGGTGCTCAGTGCTCAGGGTGCTGGGTGCTCAGTACTCAGGGTGCTGGGTGCTCAGTACTCAGGGTGCTGGGTGCTCAGTGCTCAGGGTGCAGGGTACTCAGTGCTCAGGGTGCTCGGTGCTCAGTACTCGGGGTGCTGGGTGCTCATTCTCGGGGTGCTGGATGCTCACTGCTCGGGGTGCTGGGTGCTCAGTACTCAGGGTGCTGGGTGCTCAGTGCTCAGGGTGCTGGGTGCTCAGTACTCAGGGTACTGGGTGCTCAGGGCTCAGGGTGCTGGGTGCTCCGTACTCAGGGTGCTGGGTGCTCAGTGCTCGGGGTGCTGGGTGCTCAGTGCTCAGGGTGATCGGTGCTCAGTACTCAGGGTGCTGGGTGCTCAGTGCTCAGGGTGCTGGGTGCTCAGTCCTCAGGGTGCTCAGTGCTCAGGGTGCTGGGTCCTCAGTGCTCGGGGTGGTGGGTGCTCAGTGCTCAGTGCTCAGGGTGCTGGGTGCACAGTGCTCAGTGCTCAGGGTGCTGAGTGCTCAGTGCTCGGGGTGCTGGGTGCTCAGTGCTCAGTACTCAGGGTGCTGGGAGCTCAGTGCTCAGGGTGATCGGTGCTCAGTACTCAGGGTGCTCAGTACTCAGGGTGCTGGGTGCTCAGTGCTCGGTGTGCTGGGTGCTCAGTACTCAGGGTGCTGGGTGCTCAGTGCTCGGGGTTCTGGGTGCTCAGTGCTCAGGGTGATCGGTGCTCAGTACTCAGGGTGCTGGGTGCTCAGTGCTCAGGGTGCTGGGTGCTCAGTCCTCAGGGTGCTCAGTGCTCAGGGTGCTGGGTGCTCAGTGCTCGTGGTGCTCGGCGCTCAGTACTCAGGGTGCTGAGTGCTCAGTACTCAGGGTGCTGGGTGCTCACTACTCAGGGTGCTGGGTGCTCAGTGCTCAGGGTGCTGGGTGATCAGTGCTCAGGGTGCTGGGTGCTCAGTGCTCGGGGTGCTGGGTGCTCAGTACTCAGGGTCCTCGTGCTAAGTGCTCAGGGTGCTGGGTGCTCAGTGCTCGGGGCGCTGGGTGCTCAGTGCTCGGGGTGCTCGGAGCTCAGTACTCAGTGTGCTGGGTGCTCAGTGCTCGGGGTGATCGGTGCTCAGTACTCAGGGTGCTGGGTGCTCAGTGCTCAGGGTGCTTGGTGCTCAGTACGTTGGGTGCTCACTACTCAGGGTGCTGGGTGCTCTGTGCTTGGGTGATCGGTGCTCAGTACTCAGGGTGCTGGGTGCTCAGTGCTCAGGGTGCTGGGTGCTCAGTGCTCAGGGTGCTGGGTGCTCAGTGCTCAGGGTGCTGGGTGTTCAGTACTCAGGGTGATGGGTGCTCAGTGCTCAGGGTGCTGGGTGCTCAGTACTCAGCGTGCTGGGTGCTCAGTACTCAGGGTGCTGGGAGCTCAGTGCTCAGGGTGATCGGTGCTCAGTACTCAGGGTGCTCAGTACTCAGGGTGCTGGTTGCTCAGTACTCAGGGTGCTTGGTGCTCAGTACTCAAGGTGCTGGATGCTCAGTGCTCGGGGTGCTGGGTGCTCAGTGCTCAGGGTGCTGGGTGCTCAGTACTCAGGGTGCTGGGTGCTCAGTGCTCAGGGTGCTGGGTGCTCAGTCCTCAGGGTGCTCAGTCCTCAGGGTGCTCAGTGCTCAGGGTGCTGGGTGCTCAGTGCTCGGGGTGCTGGGTGCTCAGTGCTCAGTGCTCAGGGTGCTGGTTGCTCAGTATTCAGGGTGCTGGGTGCTCAGTACTCAGGGTGCTGGGTGCTCAGTGCTCAGGGTGCTGGGTGCTCAGTACTCAGGGTGCTGGGTGATCAGTGCTCGGGGTGCTGGGTGCTCAGTGCTCAGGGTGCTGGGTGCTCAGTGCTCAGGGTGCCGGGTGCTCAGTACTCAGGGTTCTGGGTGTTCAGTGCTCGGGGTGCTCGGTGCTCAGTACTCAAGGTGCTGGGTTCTCAGTGCTCAGGGTGCTGGGTGCTCAGTGATCAGGGTGCTGGGTGCTCAGTACTCAGGGTGCTCGGTGCTCAGTACTCAGGGTTCTCAGTGCTCAGTACTCAGGGTGCTGGGTACTCAGTGCTCAGGGTGCTGGGTGCTCAGTACTCAGGGTGCTCAGTGCTCAGTACTCGGGGTGCTTGGTGCTCAGTACTCAGGGTGCTCAGTGCTCAGTACTCGGGGTGCTGGGTGCTCAGTGCTCAGGGTGCTCAGTGCTCAGTGCTCGGGGTGCTGGGTGCTCAGTGCTAGGGGCGCTGGGTGCTCAGTGCTCGGGGTGCTGGGTGCTCAGTACTCGGGGTGCTGGGTACTCAGTGCTCAGGGTGCTCAGTGCTCAGTACTCAGTGCTCAGGGTGCTCAGTGCTCAGGGTGCTGGGTGTTCAGTACTCAGGGTGCTGGGTGCTCAGTACTCAGGGTGCTGGGTGCTCAGTGCTCAGGGTGCTGGGTGCTCAGTGCTCGGGGCGCTGGGTGCTCAGTGCTTGGGGTGCTCGGAGCGCAGTACTCAGGGTGCTGGGTGCTCAGTGCTCGGGGTGATCGGTGCTCAGTACTCAGGGTGCTGGGTGCTCAGTGCTCGGGGTGCTCGGTGCTCAGTACGTTGGGTGCTCACTACTCAGGGTGCTGGGTACTCAGTGCTCAGGGTGCTGGGTGTTCAGTGCTCAGGGTGCTGGGTGCTCAGTTCTCAGGGTGCTGGGTGCTCAGTACTCAGGGTGCTGGGTGCTCAGTGCTCAGGGTGCTGGGTGCTCAGTGCTCAGCGTGCTGGGTGCTCAGTACTCAGTGTGCTGGGTGCTCAGTACTCGGGGTGCTGGGTTCTCAGTACTCAGGGTGCTGGGTGCTCAGTACTCAGGGTGCTGGGTGCTCAGTACTCAGGTGCTGGGTGCTCAGTGCTCAGGGTGCTGGGGGCTCAGTGCTCAGGGTGCTGGGTGCTCAGTGCTCAGGGTGCTGGGTGCTCAGTACTCAGGGTGCTGGGTGCTCAGTACTTGGGGTGCTGAGTGCTCAGTGCTCGGGGTGCTGGGTGCTCAGTACTCGGGGTGCTGGGTGCTCAGTACTCAGGGTGCTGGGTGCTCAGTGCTCAGGGTGCTGGGTGCTCAGTACTCAGGGTGCTGGGAGCTCAGTGCTCAGGGTGATCGGTGCTCAGTACTCAGGGTGCTCAGTACTCAGGGTGCTGGGTGCTCAGTGCTCGGGGTGCTGGGTGCTCAGTACTCAGGATGCTGGGTGCTCAGTGCTCGGGGTTCTGGGTGCTCAGTGCTCAGGGTGATCGCTGCTCAGTACTCAGGGTGCTGGGTGCTCAGTGCTCAGGGTGCTGGGTGCTCAGTCCTCAGGGTGCTCAGTGCTCGGGGTGCTGGGTGCTGAGTGCTCAGGGTGCTGGGTGTTCAGTGCTCGGGGTGCTCGGTGCTCAGTACTCAAGGTGCTGGGTTCTCAGTGCTCAGGGTGCTGGGTGCTCAGTGATCAGGGTGCTGGGTGCTCAGTACTCAGGGTGCTCGGTGCTCAGTACTCAGGGTTCTCAGTGCTCAGTACTCAGGGTGCTGGGTACTCAGTGCTCAGGGTGCTGGGTGCTCAGTACTCAGGGTGCTCAGTGCTCAGTACTCGGGGTGCTTGGTGCTCAGTACTCAGGGTGCTCAGTGCTCAGTACTCGGGGTGCTGGGTGCTCAGTGCTCAGGGTGCTCAGTGCTCAGTGCTCGGGGTGCTGGGTGCTCAGTGCTAGGGGCGCTGGGTGCTCAGTGCTCGGGGTGCTGGGTGCTCAGTACTCGGGGTGCTGGGTGCTCAGTGCTCAGGGTGCTCAGTGCTCAGTACTCAGTGCTCAGGGTGCTCAGTGCTCAGGGTGCTGGGTGTTCAGTACTCAGGGTGCTGGGTGCTCAGTACTCAGGGTGCTGGGTGCTCAGTGCTCAGGGTGCTGGGTGCTCAGTGCTCGGGGCGCTGGGTGCTCAGTGCTTGGGGTGCTCGGAGCGCAGTACTCAGGGTGCTGGGTGCTCAGTGCTCGGGGTGATCGGTGCTCAGTACTCAGGGTGCTGGGTGCTCAGTGCTCGGGGTGCTCGGTGCTCAGTACGTTGGGTGCTCACTACTCAGGGTGCTGGGTGCTCAGTGCTCAGGGTGCTGGGTGTTCAGTGCTCAGGGTGCTGGGTGCTCAGTTCTCAGGGTGCTGGGTGCTCAGTACTCAGGGTGCTGGGTGCTCAGTGCTCAGGGTGCTGGGTGCTCAGTGCTCAGCGTGCTGGGTGCTCAGTACTCAGTGTGCTGGGTGCTCAGTACTCGGGGTGCTGGGTTCTCAGTACTCAGGGTGCTGGGTGCTCAGTAATCAGGGTGCTGGGTGCTCAGTACTCAGGTGCTGGGTGCTCAGTGCTCAGGGTGCTGGGTGCTCAGTGCTCGGTGTGCTGTGTGCTCAGTGCTCAGTAGTCAGGGTGCTGGGTGCTCAGTGCTCGGGGTGCTCGGTGCTCAGTACGTTGGGTGCTCACTACTCAGGGTGCTGGGTGCTCAGTGCTCAGGGTGCTGGGGGCTCAGTGCTCAGGGTGCTGGGTGCTCAGTGCTCAGGGTGCTGGGTGCTCAGTACTCAGGGTGCTGGGTGCTCAGTGCTTGGGGTGCTGAGTGCTCAGTGCTCGGGGTGCTGGGTGCTCAGTACTCGGGGTGCTGGGTGCTCAGTACTCAGGGTGCTGGGTGCTCAGTGCTCAGGGTGCTGGGTGCTCAGTACTCAGGGTGCTGGGAGCTCAGTGCTCAGGGTGATCGGTGCTCAGTACTCAGGGTGCTCAGTACTCAGGGTGCTGGGTGCTCAGTGCTCGGGGTGCTGGGTGCTCAGTACTCAGGGTGCTGGGTGCTCAGTGCTCGGGGTTCTGGGTGCTCAGTGCTCAGGGTGATCGCTGCTCAGTACTCAGGGTGCTGGGTGCTCAGTGCTCAGGGTGCTGGGTGCTCAGTCCTCAGGGTGCTCAGTGCTCGGGGTGCTGGGTGCTGAGTGCTCAGGGTGCTGGGTGCTCAGTGCTCGGGGTGCTCGGTGCTCAGTGCTCAGTGTCCTGGGTACTCAGTACTCAGGGTGCTGGGTGATTAGTACTCAGGGTGCTCAGGGCTCAGTAAACAGGGTGCTGGGTGCTCAGTGCTCGGGGTGCTGGGTGCTCAGTGCTCAGTACTCTGTGTGCTGAGTGCTCAGTGCTTGGGGTGCTGGGTGCTCAGTACTCAGCGTGCTGGGTGCTCAGTACTCAGGGTGCTGGGTGCTCAGTGCTCAGGGTGCCGGGTGCTCAGTGCTCAGGGTGCTGCGTACTCAGTGATCGGGGTGCTGGGTGCTCAGTACTCAGGGTGCTCAGTGCTCGGGGAGCTCGGTGCTCAGTGCTCGTGGTGCTCGGTGCTCAGTACTCAGGGTGCTGAGTGCTCAGTACTCAGGGAGCTGGGTGCTCACTACTCAGGGTGCTGGGTGCTCAGTGCTCAGGGTGCTGGGTGATCAGTACTCAGGGTGCTCAGTACTCAGGGTGCTGGGTGCTCAGTACTCAGGGTGCTGGGTGCTCAGTGCTCAGGGTGCTGGGTGCTCACTACTCAGGGTGCTGGGTGCTCAGTGCTCAGGCTGCTGGGTGATCAGTACTCAGGGTGCTCAGTACTCAGGCTGCTGGGTGCTCAGTACTCAGGGTGCTGGGTACTCAGTGCTCAGAGTGCTCGGTGCTCAGTACTCGGGGTGCTGGGTGCTCATTCTCGGGGTGCTGGATGCTCACTGCTCGGGGTGCTGGGTGCTCAGTACTCAGGGTGCTGGGTGCTCAGTGCTCAGGGTGCTGGGTGCTCAGTACTCAGGGTGCTGGGTGCTCAGGGCTCAGGGTGCTGGGTGCTCAGTACTCAGGGTGCTGGGTGCTCAGTGCTCAGGGTGCTGGGTGCTCAGTACCCAGGGTGCTGGGAGCTCAGTGCTCAGGGTGATCGGTGCTCAGTACTCAGGGTGCTCAGTACTCAGGGTGCTGGGTGCTCAGTGCTCGGGGTGCTGGGTGCTCATTACTCAGGGTGCTGGGTGCTCAGTGCTCGGGGTGCTGGGTGCTCAGTGCTCAGGGTGATCGGTGCTCAGTACTCAGGGTGCTGGGTGCTCAGTGCTCAGGGTGCTGGGTGCTCAGTCCTCAGGGTGCTCAGTGCTCAGGGTGCTGGGTGCTCAGTGCTCGGGGTGCTGGGTGCTCAGTGCTCAGTGCTCAGGGTGCTGGGTGCTCAGTGCTCAGTGCTCAGGGTGCTAGGTGCTCAGTGCTCGGGGTGCTGGGTGCTCAGTGCTCAGTACTCAGGGTGCTGGGAGCTCAGTGCTCAGGGTGATCGGTGCTCAGTACTCAGTGTGCTCAGTACTCAGGGTGCTGGGTGCTCAGTGCTCGGTGTGCTGGGTGCTCAGTACTCAGGGTGCTGGGTGCTCAGTGCTCGGGGTTCTGGGTGCTCAGTGCTCAGGGTGATCGGTGCTCAGTACTCAGGGTGCTGGGTGCTCAGTGCTCAGGGTGCTGGGTGCTCAGTCCTCAGGGTGCTCAGTGCTCAGGGTGCTGGGTGCTCAGTGCTCGTGGTGCTTGGCGCTCAGTACTCAGGGTGCTGAGTGCTCAGTACTCAGGGTGCTGGGTGCTCAGTACTCAGGGTGCTGGGTGCTCAGTGCTCAGGGTGCTGGGTGATCAGTGCTCAGGGTGCTGGGTGCTCAGTGCTCGGGGTGCTGGGTGCTCAGTACTCAGGGTCCTGGGTGCTAAGTGCTCAGGGTGCTGGGTGCTCAGTGCTCGGGGCGCTGGGTGCTCAGTGCTCGGGGTGCTCGGAGCTCAGTACTCAGTGTGCTGGGTGCTCAGTGCTCGGGGTGATCGGTGCTCAGTACTCAGGGTGCTGGGTGCTCAGTGCTCAGGGTGCTTGGTGCTCAGCACGTTGGGTGCTCACTACTCAGGGTGCTGGGTGCTCAGTGCTTGGGTGATCGGTGCTCAGTACTCAGGGTGCTGGGTGCTCAGTGCTCAGGGTGCTGGGTGCTCAGTGCTCAGGGTGCTGGGTGCTCAGTGCTCAGGGTGCTGGGTGTTCAGTACTCAGGGTGCTGGGTGCTCAGTGCTCAGGGTGCTGGGTGCTCAGTACTCAGCGTGCTGGGTGCTCAGTACTCAGGGTGCTGGGTGCTCAGTGCTCAGGGTGCTGGGTACTCAGTGCTCAGGGTGCTCGGTGCTCAGTACTCGGGGTGCTGGGTGCTCATTCTCTGGCTGCTGGGTGCTCAGTGCTCGGGGTGCTGGGTGCTCAGTACTCAGGGTGCTGGGTGCTCAGTGCTCAGGGTGCTGGGTGCTCAGTACTCAGGGTGCTGGGTGCTCAGGGCTCAGGGTGCTGGGTGCTCAGTACTCAGGGTGCTGGGTGCTCAGTGCTCAGGGTGATGGGTGCTCAGTACTCAGGGTGCTGGGAGCTCAGTGCTCAGGGTGATCGGTGCTCAGTACTCAGGGTGCTCAGTACTCAGGGTGCTGGGTGCTCAGTGCTCGGGGTGCTGGGTGCTCAGTACTCAGGGTGCTGGATGCTCAGTGCTCGGGGTGCTGGGTGCTCAGTGCTCAGGGTGATCGGTGCTCAGTACTCAGGGTGCTGGGTGCTCAGTGCTCAGGGTGCTGGGTGCTCAGTCCTCAGGGTGCTCAGTGCTCAGGGTGCTGGGTGCTCAGTGCTCGGGGTGCTGGGTGCTCAGTGCTCAGTGCTCAGGGTGCTGGGTGCTCAGTGCTCAGTGCTCAGGGTGCTGGTTGCTCAGTATTCAGGGTGCTGGGTGCTCAGTACTCAGGGTGCTGGGTGCTCAGTGCTCAGGGTGCTGGGTGCTCAGTACTCAGGGTGCTGGGTTATCAGTGCTCGGGGTGCTGGGTGCTCAGTGCTCAGGGTGCTGGGTGCTCAGTGCTCAGGGTGCTGGGTGCTCAGTACTCAGGGTGCTGGGTGCTCAGTACTCAGGGTGCTGGGTGCTCAGTACTCAGGGTGCTGGGTGCTCAGTACTCAGGGTGCTGGGTACTCAGTGCTCAGGGTGCTGGGTGCTCAGTACTCAGGGTGCTCAGTGATCAGTACTCGGGGTGCTTGGTGCTCAGTACTCAGGGTGCTCAGTGCTCAGTACTCGGCGTGCTGGGTGCTCAGTGCTCAGGGTGCTCAGTGCTCAGTGCTCGGGGTGCTGGGTGCTCAGTGCTCGGGGCGCTGGGTGCTCAGTGCTCGGGGTGCTGGGTGCTCAGTACTCGGGGTGCTGGGTGCTCAGTGCTCAGGGTGCTCAGTGCTCAGTACTCAGTGCTCAGGGTGCTCAGTGCTCAGTGCTCAGGGTGCTGGGTGTTCAGTACTCAGGGTGCTGCGTGCTCAGTACTCAGGGTGCTGGGTGCTCAGTGCTCAGGGTGCTGGGTGCACACTACTCAGGGTGCTGGGTGCTCAGTGCTCAGGGTG
This sequence comes from Microtus oregoni, assembly GCF_018167655.1. Taxonomy (NCBI): domain Eukaryota; kingdom Metazoa; phylum Chordata; class Mammalia; order Rodentia; family Cricetidae; genus Microtus; species Microtus oregoni. Next base: position 1,750,644 of record NW_024543101.1, on the reverse strand, counting down.
CTGGGTGATCAGTACTCGGGGTGCTGGGTGCTCACTACTCAGGGTGCTGGGTGCTCAGTGCTCAGGGTGCTGGGTGATCAGTACTCAGGGTGCTCAGTACTCAGGGTGCTCAGTACTCAGGGTGCTGGGTGCTCAGTACTCAGGGTGCTGGGTGCTCAGTGCTCAGGGTGCTGGGTGATCAGTACTCAGGGTGCTCAGTACTCAGGGTGCTGGGTGCTCAGTACTCAGGGTGCTGGGTACTCAGTGCTCAGAGTGCTCGGTGCTCAGTACTCGGGGTGCTGGGTGCTCATTCTCGGGGTGCTGGATGCTCACTGCTCGGGGTGCTGGGTGCTCAGTACTCAGGGTGCTGGGTGCTCAGTGCTCAGGGTGCTGGGTGCTCAGTACTCAGGGTGCTGGGTGCTCAGGGCTCAGGGTGCTGGGTGCTCAGTACTCAGGGTGCTGGGTGCTCAGTGCTCAGGGTGCTGGGTGCTCAGTACCCAGGGTGCTGGGAGCTCAGTGCTCAGGGTGATCGTTGCTCAGTACTCAGGGTGCTCAGTACTCAGGGTGCTGGGTGCTCAGTGCTCGGGGTGCTGGGTGCTCAGTACTCAGGGTGCTGGGTGCTCAGTGCTCGGGGTGCTGGGTGCTCAGTGCTCAGGGTGATCGGTGCTCAGTACTCAGGGTGCTGGGTGCTCAGTGCTCAGGGTGCTGGGTGCTCAGTCCTCAGGGTGCTCAGTGCTCAGGGTGCTGGGTGCTCAGTGCTCGGGGTGCTGGGTGCTCAGTGCTCAGTGCTCAGGGTGCTGGGTGCTCAGTGCTCAGTGCTCAGGGTGCTAGGGGCTCAGTGCTCGGGGTGCTGGGTGCTCAGTGCTCAGTACTCAGGGTGCTGGGAGCTCAGTGCTCAGGGTGATCGGTGCTCAGTACTCAGTGTGCTCAGTACTCAGGGTGCTGGGTGCTCAGTGCTCGTGGTGCTCGGCGCTCAGTACTCAGGGTGCTGAGTGCTCAGTACTCAGGGTGCTGGGTGCTCACTACTCAGGGTGCTGGGTGCTCAGTGCTCAGGGTGCTGGGTGATCAGTGCTCAGGGTGCTGGGTGCTCAGTGCTCGGGGTGCTGGGTGCTCAGTACTCAGGGTCCTGGGTGCTAAGTGCTCAGGGTGCTGGGTGCTCAGTGCTCGGGGCGCTGGGTGCTCAGTGCTCGGGGTGCTCGGAGCTCAGTACTCAGTGTGCTGGATGCTCAGTGCTCGGGGTGATCGGTGCTCAGTACTCAGGGTGCTGGGTGCTCAGTGCTCAGGGTGCTTGGTGCTCAGCACGTTGGGTGCTCACTACTCAGGGTGCTGGGTGCTCAGTGCTTGGGTGATCGGTGCTCAGTACTCAGGGTGCTGGGTGCTCAGTGCTCAGGGTGCTGGGTGCTCAGTGCTCAGGGTGCTGGGTGCTCAGTGCTCAGGGTGCTGGGTGTTCAGTACTCAGGGTGCTGGGTGCTCAGTGCTCAGGGTGCTGGGTGCTCAGTACTCAGCGTGCTGGGTGCTCAGTACTCAGGGTGCTGGGTGCTCAGTGCTCAGGGTGCTGGGTACTCAGTGCTCAGGGTGCTCGGTGCTCAGTACTGGGGGTGCTGGGTGCTCATTCTCTGGGTGCTGGGTGCTCAGTGCTCGGGGTGCTGGGTGCTCAGTACTCAGGGTGCTGGGTGCTCAGTGCTCAGGGTGCTGGGTGCTCAGTACTCAGGGTGCTGGGTGCTCAGGGCTCAGGGTGCTGGGTGCTCAGTACTCAGGGTGCTGGGTGCTCAGTGCTCAGGGTGATGGGTGCTCAGTACTCAGGGTGCTGGGAGCTCAGTGCTCAGGGTGATCGGTGCTCAGTACTCAGGGTGCTCAGTACTCAGGGTGCTGGGTGCTCAGTGCTCAGGGTGCTGGGTGCTCAGTACTCAGGGTGCTGGATGCTCAGTGCTCGGGGTGCTGGGTGCACAGTGCTCAGGGTGATCGGTGCTCAGTACTCAGGGTGCTGGGTGCTCAGTGCTCAGGGTGCTGGGTGCTCAGTCCTCAGGGTGCTCAGTGCTCAGGGTGCTGGGTGCTCAGTGCTCGGGGTGCTGGGTGCTCAGTGCTCAGTGCTCAGGGTGCTGGGTGCTCAGTGCTCAGTGCTCAGGGTGCTGGTTGCTCAGTATTCAGGGTGCTGGGTGCTCAGTACTCAGGGTGCTGGGTGCTCAGTGCTCAGGGTGCTGGGTGCTCAGTACTCAGGGTGCTGGGTGATCAGTGCTCGGGGTGCTGGGTGCTCAGTGCTCAGGGTGCTGGGTGCTCAGTACTCAGCGTGCTGGGTGCTCAGTACTCAGGGTGCTGGGTGCTCAGTGCTCAGGGTGCTGGGTACTCAGTGCTCAGGGTGCTCGGTGCTCAGTACTCGGGGTGCTGGGTGCTCATTCTCTGGCTGCTGGGTGCTCAGTGCTCGGGGTGCTGGGTGCTCAGTACTCAGGGTGCTGGGTGCTCAGTGCTCAGGGTGCTGGGTGCTCAGTACTCAGGGTGCTGGGTGCTCAGGGCTCAGGGTGCTGGGTGCTCAGTACTCAGGGTGCTGGGTGCTCAGTGCTCAGGGTGATGGGTGCTCAGTACTCAGGGTGCTGGGAGCTCAGTGCTCAGGGTGATCGGTGCTCAGTACTCAGGGTGCTCAGTACTCAGGGTGCTGGGTGCTCAGTGCTCGGGGTGCTGGGTGCTCAGTACTCAGGGTGCTGGATGCTCAGTGCTCGGGGTGCTGGGTGCTCAGTGCTCAGGGTGATCGGTGCTCAGTACTCAGGGTGCTGGGTGCTCAGTGCTCAGGGTGCTGGGTGCTCAGTCCTCAGGGTGCTCAGTGCTCAGGGTGCTGGGTGCTCAGTGCTCGGGGTGCTGGGTGCTCAGTGCTCAGTGCTCAGGGTGCTGGGTGCTCAGTGCTCAGTGCTCAGGGTGCTGGTTGCTCAGTATTCAGGGTGCTGGGTGCTCAGTACTCAGGGTGCTGGGTGCTCAGTGCTCAGGGTGCTGGGTGCTCAGTACTCAGGGTGCTGGGTTATCAGTGCTCGGGGTGCTGGGTGCTCAGTGCTCAGGGTGCTGGGTGCTCAGTGCTCAGGGTGCTGGGTGCTCAGTACTCAGGGTGCTGGGTGCTCAGTACTCAGGGTGCTGGGTGCTCAGTACTCAGGGTGCTGGGTGCTCAGTACTCAGGGTGCTGGGTACTCAGTGCTCAGGGTGCTGGGTGCTCAGTACTCAGGGTGCTCAGTGATCAGTACTCGGGGTGCTTGGTGCTCAGTACTCAGGGTGCTCAGTGCTCAGTACTCGGCGTGCTGGGTGCTCAGTGCTCAGGGTGCTCAGTGCTCAGTGCTCGGGGTGCTGGGTGCTCAGTGCTCGGGGCGCTGGGTGCTCAGTGCTCGGGGTGCTGGGTGCTCAGTACTCGGGGTGCTGGGTGCTCAGTGCTCAGGGTGCTCAGTGCTCAGTACTCAGTGCTCAGGGTGCTCAGTGCTCAGTGCTCAGGGTGCTGGGTGTTCAGTACTCAGGGTGCTGCGTGCTCAGTACTCAGGGTGCTGGGTGCTCAGTGCTCAGGGTGCTGGGTGCACACTACTCAGGGTGCTGGGTGCTCAGTGCTCAGGGTGCTGGGTGATCAGTACTCGGGGTGCTGGGTGCTCACTACTCAGGGTGCTGGGTGCTCAGTGCTCAGGGTGCTGGGTGATCAGTACTCAGGGTGCTCAGTACTCAGGGTGCTCAGTACTCAGGGTGCTGGGTGCTCAGTACTCAGGGTGCTGGGTGCTCAGTGCTCAGGGTGCTGGGTGATCAGTACTCAGGGTGCTCAGTACTCAGGGTGCTGGGTGCTCAGTACTCAGGGTGCTGGGTACTCAGTGCTCAGAGTGCTCGGTGCTCAGTACTCGGGGTGCTGGGTGCTCATTCTCGGGGTGCTGGATGCTCACTGCTCGGGGTGCTGGGTGCTCAGTACTCAGGGTGCTGGGTGCTCAGTGCTCAGGGTGCTGGGTGCTCAGTACTCAGGGTGCTGGGTGCTCAGGGCTCAGGGTGCTGGGTGCTCAGTACTCAGGGTGCTGGGTGCTCAGTGCTCAGGGTGCTGGGTGCTCAGTACCCAGGGTGCTGGGAGCTCAGTGCTCAGGGTGATCGTTGCTCAGTACTCAGGGTGCTCAGTACTCAGGGTGCTGGGTGCTCAGTGCTCGGGGTGCTGGGTGCTCAGTACTCAGGGTGCTGGGTGCTCAGTGCTCGGGGTGCTGGGTGCTCAGTGCTCAGGGTGATCGGTGCTCAGTACTCAGGGTGCTGGGTGCTCAGTGCTCAGGGTGCTGGGTGCTCAGTCCTCAGGGTGCTCAGTGCTCAGGGTGCTGGGTGCTCAGTGCTCGGGGTGCTGGGTGCTCAGTGCTCAGTGCTCAGGGTGCTGGGTGCTCAGTGCTCAGTGCTCAGGGTGCTAGGGGCTCAGTGCTCGGGGTGCTGGGTGCTCAGTGCTCAGTACTCAGGGTGCTGGGAGCTCAGTGCTCAGGGTGATCGGTGCTCAGTACTCAGTGTGCTCAGTACTCAGGGTGCTGGGTGCTCAGTGCTCGTGGTGCTCGGCGCTCAGTACTCAGGGTGCTGAGTGCTCAGTACTCAGGGTGCTGGGTGCTCACTACTCAGGGTGCTGGGTGCTCAGTGCTCAGGGTGCTGGGTGATCAGTGCTCAGGGTGCTGGGTGCTCAGTGCTCGGGGTGCTGGGTGCTCAGTACTCAGGGTCCTGGGTGCTAAGTGCTCAGGGTGCTGGGTGCTCAGTGCTCGGGGCGCTGGGTGCTCAGTGCTCGGGGTGCTCGGAGCTCAGTACTCAGTGTGCTGGATGCTCAGTGCTCGGGGTGATCGGTGCTCAGTACTCAGGGTGCTGGGTGCTCAGTGCTCAGGGTGCTTGGTGCTCAGCACGTTGGGTGCTCACTACTCAGGGTGCTGGGTGCTCAGTGCTTGGGTGATCGGTGCTCAGTACTCAGGGTGCTGGGTGCTCAGTGCTCAGGGTGCTGGGTGCTCAGTGCTCAGGGTGCTGGGTGCTCAGTGCTCAGGGTGCTGGGTGTTCAGTACTCAGGGTGCTGGGTGCTCAGTGCTCAGGGTGCTGGGTGCTCAGTACTCAGCGTGCTGGGTGCTCAGTACTCAGGGTGCTGGGTGCTCAGTGCTCAGGGTGCTGGGTACTCAGTGCTCAGGGTGCTCGGTGCTCAGTACTGGGGGTGCTGGGTGCTCATTCTCTGGGTGCTGGGTGCTCAGTGCTCGGGGTGCTGGGTGCTCAGTACTCAGGGTGCTGGGTGCTCAGTGCTCAGGGTGCTGGGTGCTCAGTACTCAGGGTGCTGGGTGCTCAGGGCTCAGGGTGCTGGGTGCTCAGTACTCAGGGTGCTGGGTGCTCAGTGCTCAGGGTGATGGGTGCTCAGTACTCAGGGTGCTGGGAGCTCAGTGCTCAGGGTGATCGGTGCTCAGTACTCAGGGTGCTCAGTACTCAGGGTGCTGGGTGCTCAGTGCTCAGGGTGCTGGGTGCTCAGTACTCAGGGTGCTGGATGCTCAGTGCTCGGGGTGCTGGGTGCACAGTGCTCAGGGTGATCGGTGCTCAGTACTCAGGGTGCTGGGTGCTCAGTGCTCAGGGTGCTGGGTGCTCAGTCCTCAGGGTGCTCAGTGCTCAGGGTGCTGGGTGCTCAGTGCTCGGGGTGCTGGGTGCTCAGTGCTCAGTGCTCAGGGTGCTGGGTGCTCAGTGCTCAGTGCTCAGGGTGCTGGTTGCTCAGTATTCAGGGTGCTGGGTGCTCAGTACTCAGGGTGCTGGGTGCTCAGTGCTCAGGGTGCTGGGTGCTCAGTACTCAGGGTGCTGGGTGATCAGTGCTCGGGGTGCTGGGTGCTCAGTGCTCAGGGTGCTGGGTGCTCAGTGCTCAGGGTGCTGGATTCTCAGTACTCAGGGTGCTGGGTGCTCAGTACTCAGGGTGCTGGGTGCTCAGTACTCAGGGTGCTGGGTGCTCAGTACTCAGGGTGCTGGGTACTCATTGCTCAGGGTGCTGGGTGCTCAGTACTCAGGGTGCTCAGTGATCAGTACTCGGGGTGCTTGGTGCTCAGTACTCAGGGTGCTCAGTGCTCAGTACTCGGCGTGCTGGGAGCTCAGTGCTCAGGGTGCTGGGTGCTCAGTGCTCGGGGTGCTGGGTGCTCAGTCCTCAGGGTGCTCAGTGCTCAGGGTGCTGGGTGCTCAGTGCTCATGGTGCTCGGCGCTCAGTACTCAGGGTGCTGAGTGCTCAGTACTCAGGGTGCTGGGTGCTCACTACTCAGGGTGCTGGGTGCTCAGTGCTCAGTGTGCTGGGTGATCAGTGCTCAGGGTGCTGCGTGCTCAGTGCTCGGGGTGCTGGGTGCTCAGTACTCAGGGTCCTGGGTGCTAAGTGCTCAGGGTGCTGGGTGCTCAGTGCTCGGGGCGCTGGGTGCTCAGTGCTCGGGGTGCTCGGAGCTCAGTACTCAGTGTGCTGGGTGCTCAGTGCTCGGGGTGATCGGTGCTCAGTACTCAGGGTGCTGGGTGCTCAGTACTCGGGGTGCTGGGTGCTCAGTGCTCAGGGTGCTCAGTGCTCAGTACTCAGTGCTCAGGGTGCTCAGTGCTCAGTGCTCAGGGTGCTGGGTGTTCAGTACTCAGGGTGCTGCGTGCTCAGTACTCAGGGTGCTGGGTGCTCAGTGCTCAGGGTGCTGGGTGCTCAGTGCTCGGGGTGATCGGTGCTCAGTACTCAGGGTGCTGGGTGCTCAGTGCTCGGGGTGCTCGGAGCTCAGTACGTTGGGTGCTCACTACTCAGGGTGCTGGGTGCTCAGTGCTCAGGGTGCTGGGTGCTCAGTGCTCAGTGTGCTGGGTGCTCAGTGCTCAGGGTGCTGGGTGCTCAGTACTCAGGGTGCTGGGTGCTCAGTGCTCGGGGTGCTGGGTGCTCAGTCCTCAGGGTGCTCAGTGCTCAGGGTGCTGGGTGCTCAGTGCTCGTGGTGCTCGGCGCTCAGTACTCAGGGTGCTGAGTGCTCAGTACTCAGGGTGCTGGGTGCTCACTACTCAGGGTGCTGGGTGCTCAGTTCTCAGTGTGCTGGGTGATCAGTGCTCAGGGTGCTGGGTGCTCAGTGCTCGGGGTGCTGGGTGCTCAGTACTCAGGGTCCTGGGTGCTAAGTGCTCAGGGTGCTGGGTGCTCAGTGCTCGGGGTGCTTGGTGCTCAGCACGTTGGGTGCTCACTACTCAGGGTGCTGGGTGCTCAGTGCTTGGGTGATCGGTGCTCAGTACTCAGGGTGCTGGGTGCTCAGTGCTCAGGGTGCTTGGTGCTCAGCACGTTGGGTGCTCACTACTCAGGGTGCTGGGTGCTCAGTGCTTGGGTGATCCGTGCTCAGTACTCAGGGTGCTGGGTGCTCAGTGCTCAGGGTGCTGGGTGCTCAGTGCTCAGGGTGCTGGGTGCTCAGTGCTCAGGGTGCTGGGTGTTCAGTACTCAGGGTGCTGGGTGCTCAGTGCTCAGGGTGCTGGGTGCTCAGTACTCAGCGTGCTGGGTGCTCAGTACTCAGGGTGCTGGGTGCTCAGTGCTCAGGGTGCTGGGTACTCAGTGCTCAGGGTGCTCGGTGCTCAGTACTGGGGGTGCTGGGTGCTCATTCTCTGGGTGCTGGGTGCTCAGTGCTCGGGGTGCTGGGTGCTCAGTACTCAGGGTGCTGGGTGCTCAGTGCTCAGGGTGCTGGGTGCTCAGTACTCAGGGTGCTGGGTGCTCAGGGCTCAGGGTGCTGGGTGCTCAGTACTCAGGGTGCTGGGTGCTCAGTGCTCAGGGTGATGGGTGCTCAGTACTCAGGGTGCTGGGAGCTCAGTGCTCAGGGTGATCGGTGCTCAGTACTCAGGGTGCTCAGTACTCAGGGTGCTGGGTGCTCAGTGCTCAGGGTGCTGGGTGCTCAGTACTCAGGGTGCTGGATGCTCAGTGCTCGGGGTGCTGGGTGCTCAGTGCTCAGGGTGATCGGTGCTCAGTACTCAGGGTGCTGGGTGCTCAGTGCTCAGGGTGCTGGGTGCTCAGTCCTCAGGTTGCTCAGTGCTCAGGGTGCTGGGTGCTCAGTGCTCGGGGTGCTGGGTGCTCAGTGCTCAGTGCTCAGGGTGCTGGGTGCTCAGTGCTCAGTGCTCAGGGTGCTGGTTGCTCAGTATTCAGGGTGCTGGTTGCTCAGTACTCAGGGTGCTGGGTGCTCAGTGCTCAGGGTGCTGGGTGCTCAGTACTCAGGGTGCTGGGTGATCAGTGCTCGGGGTGCTGGGTGCTCAGTGCTCAGGGTGCTGGGTGCTCAGTGCTCAGGGTGCTGGGTTCTCAGTACTCAGGGTGCTGGGTGCTCAGTACTCAGGGTGCTGGGTGCTCAGTACTCAGGGTGCTGGGTGCTCAGTACTCAGGGTGCTGGGTACTCAGTGCTCAGGGTGCTGGGTGCTCAGTACTCAGGGTGCTCAGTGATCAGTACTCGGGGTGCTTGGTGCTCAGTACTCAGGGTGCTCAGTGCTCAGTACTCGGCGTGCTGGGTGCTCAGTGCTCAGGGTGCTGGGTGCTCAGTGCTCGGGGTGCTGGGTGCTCAGTCCTCAGGGTGCTCAGTGCTCAGGGTGCTGGGTGCTCAGTGCTCATGGTGCTCGGCGCTCAGTACTCAGGGTGCTGAGTGCTCAGTACTCAGGGTGCTGGGTGCTCACTACTCAGGGTGCTGGGTGCTCAGTGCTCAGTGTGCTGGGTGATCAGTGCTCAGGGTGCTGCGTGCTCAGTGCTCGGGGTGCTGGGTGCTCAGTACTCAGGGTCCTGGGTGCTAAGTGCTCAGGGTGCTGGGTGCTCAGTGCTCGGGGCGCTGGGTGCTCAGTGCTCGGGGTGCTCGGAGCTCAGTACTCAGTGTGCTGGGTGCTCAGTGCCCGGGGTGATCGGTGCTCAGTACTCAGGGTGCTGGGTGCTCAGTACTCGGGGTGCTGGGTGCTCAGTGCTCAGGGTGCTCAGTGCTCAGTACTCAGTGCTCAGGGTGCTCAGTGCTCAGTGCTCAGGGTGCTGGGTGTTCAGTACTCAGGGTGCTGCGTGCTCAGTACTCAGGGTGCTGGGTGCTCAGTGCTCAGGGTGCTGGGTGCTCAGTGCTCGGGGTGATCGGTGCTCAGTACTCAGGGTGCTGGGTGCTCAGTGCTCGGGGTGCTCGGAGCTCAGTACGTTGGGTGCTCACTACTCAGGGTGCTGGGTGCTCAGTGCTCAGGGTGCTGGGTGCTCAGTGCTCAGTGTGCTGGGTGCTCAGTGCTCAGGGTGCTGGGTGCTCAGTACTCAGGTTGCTGGGTGCTCAGTGCTCGGGGTGCTGGGTGCTCAGTCCTCAGGGTGCTCAGTGCTCAGGGTGCTGGGTGCTCAGTGCTCGTGGTGCTCGGCGCTCAGTACTCAGGGTGCTGAGTGCTCAGTACTCAGGGTGCTGGGTGCTCACTACTCAGGGTGCTGGGTGCTCAGTTCTCAGTGTGCTGGGTGATCAGTGCTCAGGGTGCTGGGTGCTCAGTGCTCGGGGTGCTGGGTGCTCAGTACTAAGGGTCCTGGGTGCTAAGTGCTCAGGGTGCTGGGTGCTCAGTGCTCGGGGCGCTGGGTGCTCAGTGCTCGGGGTGATCGGTGCTCAGTACTCAGTGTGCTGGGTGCTCAGTGCTCGGGGTGATCGGTGCTCAGTACTCAGTGTGCTGGGTGCTCAGTGCTCGGGGTGATCGGTGCTCAGTACTCAGTGTGCTGGGTGCTCAGTGCTCGGGGTGATCGGTGCTCAGTACTCAGTGTGCTGTGTGCTCAGTGCTCGGGGTGATCGGTGCTCCGTACTCAGAGTGCTGGGTGCTCAGTGCTCGGGGTGATCGGTGCTCAGTACTCAGGGTGCTGGATGCTCAGTCCTCGGGGTGCTGGGTGCTCAGTGCTCAGGGTGATCGGTGCTCAGTACTCAGGGTGCTGGGTGCTCAGTGCTCAGGGTGCTGGGTGCTCAGTCCTCAGGGTGCTCAGTGCTCAGGCTGCTGGGTGCTCAGTGCTAGGGGTGCTGGGTGCTCAGTGCTCAGTGCTCAGGGTGCTGGGTGCTCAGTGCTCAGTGCTCAGGGTGCTGGTTGCTCAGTATTCAGGGTGCTGGGTGCTCAGTACTCAGGGTGCTGGGTGCTCAGTGCTCAGGGTGCTGGGTGCTCAGTACTCAGGGTGCTGGGTGATCAGTGCTCGGGGTGCTGGGTGATCAGTGCTCAGGGTGCTGGGTGCTCAGTGCTCGGGGTGCTGGGTGCTCAGTACTCAGGGTCCTGGGTGCTAAGTGCTCAGGGTGCTGGGTGCTCAGTGCTCGGGGCGCTGGGTGCTCAGTGCTCGGGGTGCTCGGAGCGCAGTACTCAGTGTGCTGGGTGCTCAGTGCTCGGGGTGATCGGTGCTCAGTACTCAGGGTGCTGGGTGCTCAGTGCTCGGGGTGCTCAGTGCTCAGTACGTTGGGTGCTCACTACTCAGGGTGCTGGGTCCTCAGTGCTTGGGTGATCGGTGCTCAGTACTCAGGGTGCTGGGTGCTCAGTGCTCAGGGTGCTGGGTGCTCAGTGCTCAGGGTGCTGGGTGCTCAGTGCTCAGGGTGCTGGGTGTTCAGTACTCAGGGTGCTGGGTGCTCAGTGCTCAGGGTGCTGGGTGCTCATTCTCTGGGTGCTGGGTGCTCAGTGCTCGGGGTGCTGGGTGCTCAGTACTCAGGGTGCTGGGTGCTCAGTGCTCAGGGTGCTGGGTGCTCAGTACTCAGGGTGCTGGGTGCTCAGGGCTCAGGGTGCTGGGTGCTCAGTACTCAGGGTGCTGGGTGCTCAGGGCTCAGGGTGCTGGGTGCTCAGTACTCAGGGTGCTGGGTGCTCAGTGCTCAGGGTGCTGGGTGCTCAGTACTCAGGGTGCTGGGAGCTCAGTTCTCAGGGTGATCGGTGCTCAGTACTCAGGGTGCTCAGTACTCAGGGTGCTGGGTGCTCAGTGCTCGGGGTGCTGGGTGCTCAGTACTCAGGGTGCTGGATGCTCAGTGCTCGGGGTGCTGGGTGCTCAGTGCTCAGGGTGATCGGTGCTCAGTACTCAAGGTGCTGGGTGCTCAGTGCTCAGGGTGCTGGGTGCTCAGTCCTCAGGGTGCTCAGTGCTCAGGGTGCTGGGTGCTCAGTGCTCGGGGTGCTGGGTGCTCAGTCCTCAGTGCTCAGGGTGCTGGGTGCTCAGTGCTCAGTGCTCAGGGTGCTGGTTGCTCAGTATTCAGGGTGCTGGGTGCTCAGTACTCAGGGTGCTGGGTGCTCAGTGCTCAGGGTGCTGGGTGCTCAGTACTCAGGGTGCTGGGTGATCAGTGCTCGGGGTGCTGGGTGCTCAGTGCTCAGGGTGCTGGGTGCTCAGTGCTCAGGGTGCTGGGTGCTCAGTACTCAGGGTGCTGGGTGCTCAGTGCTCGGGGTGCTCGGTGCTCAGTACTCAAGGTGCTGGGTGCTCAGTGCTCAGGGTGCTGGGTGCTCAGTGATCAGGGTGCTGGGAGCTCAGTACTCAGGGTGCTCGGTGCTCAGTACTCAGGGTTCTCAGTGCTCAGTACTCAGGGTGCTGGGTACTCAGTGCTCAGGGTGCTGGGTGCTAAGTACTCAGGGTGCTCAGTGATCAGTACTCGGGGTGCTTGGTGCTCAGTACTCAGGGTGCTCAGTGCTCAGTACTCGGCGTGCTGGGTGCTCAGTGCTCAGGGTGCTCAGTGTTCCGTGCTCAGGGTGCTGGGTGCTCAGTGCTCGGGGCGCTGGGTGCTCAGTGCTCGGGGTGCTGGGTGCTCAGTACTCGGGGTGCTGGGTGCTCAGTGCTCAGGGTGCTCAGTGCTCAGTACTCAGTGCTCAGGGTGCTCAGTGCTCAGTGCTCAGGGTGCTGGGTGTTCAGTACTCAGGGTGCTGCGTGCTCAGTACTCAGGGTGCTGGGTGCTCAGTGCTCAGGGTGCTGGGTGCTCAGTGCTCGGGGCGCTGGGTGCTCAGTGCTCGGGGTGCTCGGAGCGCATTACTCAGAGTGCTGGGTGCTCAGTGCTCGGGGTGATCGGTGCTCAGTACTCAGGGTGCTGGGTGCTCAGTGCTCGGGGTGCTCGGAGCTCAGTACGTTGGGTGCTCACTACTCAGGGTGCTGGGTGCTCAGCACTCAGGGTGCTGGGTGCTCAGTGCTCAGGGTGCTGGGTGCTCAGTGCTCAGGGTGCTGGGTGCTCAGTACTCAGATTGCTGGGTGCTCAGTGCTCGGGGTCCTGGGTGCTCAGTGCTCATGGTGCTGGGTGCTCAGTACTCAGTGTGCTTGGTGCTCAGTACTCGGGGTGCTGGGTGCTCAGTACTCAGGGTGCTGGGTGCTCAGTACTCAGGGTGCTGGGTGCTCAGTACTCAGGTGCTGGGTGCTCAGTGCTCAGGGTGCTGGGTGCTCAGTGCTCAGTAGTCAGGTTGCTGGGTGCTCAGTGCTTGGGGTGCTCGGTGCTCAGTACGTTGGGTGCTCACTACTCAGGGTGCTGGGTGCTCAGTGCTCAGGGTGCTGGGGGCTCAGTGCTCAGGGTGCAGGGTGCTCAGTGCTCAGGGTGCTGGGTGCTCAGTACTCAGGGTGCTGGGTGCTCAGTGCTTGGGGTGCTGAGTGCTCAGTGCTCAGGGTGCTGGGTGCTCAGTACTCGGGGTGCTGGGTGCTCAGTGCTCAGGGTGCTGGGTGCTCAGTACTCAGGGTGCTGGGTGCTCAGTGCTCAGGGTGCTGGGTGCTCAGTACTCAGGGTGCTGGGAGCTCAGTGCTCAGGGTGATCGGTGCTCAGTACTCAGGGTGCTCAGTACTCAGGGTGCTGGGTGCTCAGTGCTCGGGGTTCTGGGTGCTCAGTGCTCCGGGTGATCGGTGCTCAGTACTCAGGGTGCTGGGTGCTCAGTGCTCAGGGTGCTGGGTGCTCAGTCCTCAGGGTGCTCAGTGCTCAGGGTGCTGGGTGCTCAGTGCTCGTGGTGCTCGGCGCTCAGTACCCAGGGTGCTGAGTGCTCAGTACTCAGGGTGCTGGGTGCTCAGTGCTTGGGTGATCGGTGCTCAGTACTCAGGGTGCTGGGTGCTCAGTGCTCAGGGTGCTGGGTGCTCAGTGCTCAGGGTGCTGGGTGCTCAGTGCTCAGGGTGCTGGGTGTTCAGTACTCAGGGTGCTGGGTGCTCAGTGCTCAGGGTGCTGGGTGCTCAGTACTCAGCGTGCTGGGTGCTCAGTACTCAGGGTGCTGGGTGCTCAGTGCTCAGGGTGCTGGGTACTCAGTGCTCAGGGTGCTCGGTGCTCAGTACTGGGGGTGCTGGGTGCTCATTCTCTGGGTGCTGGGTGCTCAGTGCTCGGGGTGCTGGGTGCTCAGTACTCAGGGTGCTGGGTGCTCAGTGCTCAGGGTGCTGGGTGCTCAGTACTCAGGGTGCTGGGTGCTCAGGGCTCAGGGTGCTGGGTGCTCAGTACTCAGGGTGCTGGGTGCTCAGTGCTCAGGGTGATGGGTGCTCAGTACTCAGGGTGCTGGGAGCTCAGTGCTCAGGGTGATCGGTGCTCAGTACTCAGGGTGCTCAGTACTCAGGGTGCTGGGTGCTCAGTGCTCAGGGTGCTGGGTGCTCAGTACTCAGGGTGCTGGATGCTCAGTGCTCGGGGTGCTGGGTGCTCAGTGCTCAGGGTGATCGGTGCTCAGTACTCAGGGTGCTGGGTGCTCAGTGCTCAGGGTGCTGGGTGCTCAGTCCTCAGGGTGCTCAGTGCTCAGGGTGCTGGGTGCTCAGTGCTCGGGGTGCTGGGTGCTCAGTGCTCAGTGCTCAGGGTGCTGGGTGCTCAGTGCTCAGTGCTCAGGGTGCTGGTTGCTCAGTATTCAGGGTGCTGGGTGCTCAGTACTCAGGGTGCTGGGTGCTCAGTGCTCAGGGTGCTGGGTGCTCAGTACTCAGGGTGCTGGGTGATCAGTGCTCGGGGTGCTGGGTGCTCAGTGCTCAGGGTGCTGGGTGCTCAGTGCTCAGGGTGCTGGGTTCTCAGTACTCAGGGTGCTGGGTGCTCAGTACTCAGGGTGCTGGGTGCTCAGTACTCAGGGTGCTGGGTGCTCAGTACTCAGGGTGCTGGGTACTCAGTGCTCAGGGTGCTGGGTGCTCAGTACTCAGGGTGCTCAGTGATCAGTACTCGGGGTGCTTGGTGCTCAGTACTCAGGGTGCTCAGTGCTCAGTACTCGGCGTGCTGGGTGCTCAGTGCTCAGGGTGCTGGGTGCTCAGTGCTCGGGGTGCTGGGTGCTCAGTCCTCAGGGTGCTCAGTGCTCAGGGTGCTGGGTGCTCAGTGCTCATGGTGCTCGGCGCTCAGTACTCAGGGTGCTGAGTGCTCAGTACTCAGGGTGCTGGGTGCTCACTACTCAGGGTGCTGGGTGCTCAGTGCTCAGTGTGCTGGGTGATCAGTGCTCAGGGTGCTGCGTGCTCAGTGCTCGGGGTGCTGGGTGCTCAGTACTCAGGGTCCTGGGTGCTAAGTGCTCAGGGTGCTGGGTGCTCAGTGCTCGGGGCGCTGGGTGCTCAGTGCTCGGGGTGCTCGGAGCTCAGTACTCAGTGTGCTGGGTGCTCAGTGCTCGGGGTGATCGGTGCTCAGTACTCAGGGTGCTGGGTGCTCAGTACTCGGGGTGCTGGGTGCTCAGTGCTCAGGGTGCTCAGTGCTCAGTACTCAGTGCTCAGGGTGCTCAGTGCTCAGTGCTCAGGGTGCTGGGTGTTCAGTACTCAGGGTGCTGCGTGCTCAGTACTCAGGGTGCTGGGTGCTCAGTGCTCAGGGTGCTGGGTGCTCAGTGCTCGGGGTGATCGGTGCTCAGTACTCAGGGTGCTGGGTGCTCAGTGCTCGGGGTGCTCGGAGCTCAGTACGTTGGGTGCTCACTACTCAGGGTGCTGGGTGCTCAGTGCTCAGGGTGCTGGGTGCTCAGTGCTCAGTGTGCTGGGTGCTCAGTGCTCAGGGTGCTGGGTGCTCAGTACTCAGGTTGCTGGGTGCTCAGTGCTCGGGGTGCTGGGTGCTCAGTCCTCAGGGTGCTCAGTGCTCAGGGTGCTGGGTGCTCAGTGCTCGTGGTGCTCGGCGCTCAGTACTCAGGGTGCTGAGTGCTCAGTACTCAGGGTGCTGGGTGCTCACTACTCAGGGTGCTGGGTGCTCAGTTCTCAGTGTGCTGGGTGATCAGTGCTCAGGGTGCTGGGTGCTCAGTGCTCGGGGTGCTGGGTGCTCAGTACTCAGGGTCCTGGGTGCTAAGTGCTCAGGGTGCTGGGTGCTCAGTGCTCGGGGCGCTGGGTGCTCAGTGCTCGGGGAGCTCGGAGCTCAGTACTCAGTGTGCTGGGTGCTCAGTGCTCGGGGTGATCGGTGCTCAGTACTCAGTGTGCTGGGTGCTCAGTGCTCGGGGTGATCGGTGCTCAGTACTCAGTGTGCTGGGTGCTCAGTGCTCGGGGTGATCGGTGCTCAGTACTCAGTGTGCTGTGTGCTCAGTGCTCGGGGTGATCGGTGCTCCGTACTCAGAGTGCTGGGTGCTCAGTGCTCGGGGTGATCGGTGCTCAGTACTCAGGGTGCTGGATGCTCAGTCCTCGGGGTGCTGGGTGCTCAGTGCTCAGGGTGATCGGTGCTCAGTACTCAGGGTGCTGGGTGCTCAGTGCTCAGGGTGCTGGGTGCTCAGTCCTCAGGGTGCTCAGTGCTCAGGCTGCTGGGTGCTCAGTGCTAGGGGTGCTGGGTGCTCAGTGCTCAGTGCTCAGGGTGCTGGGTGCTCAGTGCTCAGTGCTCAGGGTGCTGGTTGCTCAGTATTCACGGTGCTGGGTGCTCAGTACTCAGGGTGCTGGGTGCTCAGTGCTCAGGGTGCTGGGTGCTCAGTACTCAGGGTGCTGGGTGATCAGTGCTCGGGGTGCTGGGTGATCAGTGCTCAGGGTGCTGGGTGCTCAGTGCTCGGGGTGCTGGGTGCTCAGTACTCAGGGTCCTGGGTGCTAAGTGCTCAGGGTGCTGGGTGCTCAGTGCTCGGGGCGCTGGGTGCTCAGTGCTCGGGGTGCTCGGAGCGCAGTACTCAGTGTGCTGGGTGCTCAGTGCTCGGGGTGATCGGTGCTCAGTACTCAGGGTGCTGGGTGCTCAGTGCTCGGGGTGCTCGGTGCTCAGTACGTTGGGTGCTCACTACTCAGGGTGCTGGGTCCTCAGTGCTTGGGTGATCGGTGCTCAGTACTCAGGGTGCTGGGTGCTCAGTGCTCAGGGTGCTGGGTGCTCAGTGCTCAGGGTGCTGGGTGCTCAGTGCTCAGGGTGCTGGGTGTTCAGTACTCAGGGTGCTGGGTGCTCAGTGCTCAGGGTGCTGGGTGCTCAGTACTCAGGGTGCTGGGTGCTCAGTACTCAGGGTGCTGGGTGCTCAGTGCTCAGGGTGCTGGGTACCCAGTGCTCAGGGTGCCCGGTGCTCAGTACTCGGGGTGCTGGGTGCTCATTCTCTGGGTGCTGGGTGCTCAGTGCTCGGGGTGCTGGGTGCTCAGTACTCAGGGTGCTGGGTGCTCAGTGCTCAGGGTGCTGGGTGCTCAGTACTCAGGGTGCTGGGTGCTCAGGGCTCAGGGTGCTGGGTGCTCAGTACTCAGGGTGCTGGGTGCTCAGGGCTCAGGGTGCTGGGTGCTCAGTACTCAGGGTGCTGGGTGCTCAGTGCTCAGGGTGCTGGGTGCTCAGTACTCAGGGTGCTGGGAGCTCAGTTCTCAGGGTGATCGGTGCTCAGTACTCAGGGTGCTCAGTACTCAGGGTGCTGGGTGCTCAGTGCTCGGGGTGCTGGGTGCTCAGTACTCAGGGTGCTGGATGCTCAGTGCTCGGGGTGCTGGGTGCTCAGTGCTCAGGGTGATCGGTGCTCAGTACTCAAGGTGCTGGGTGCTCAGTGCTCAGGGTGCTGGGTGCTCAGTCCTCAGGGTGCTCAGTGCTCAGGGTGCTGGGTGCTCAGTGCTCGGGGTGCTGGGTGCTCAGTCCTCAGTGCTCAGGGTGCTGGGTGCTCAGTGCTCAGTGCTCAGGGTGCTGGTTGCTCAGTATTCAGGGTGCTGGGTGCTCAGTACTCAGGGTGCTGGGTGCTCAGTGCTCAGGGTGCTGGGTGCTCAGTACTCAGGGTGCTGGGTGATCAGTGCTCGGGGTGCTGGTTGCTCAGTGCTCAGGGTGCTGGGTGCTCAGTGCTCAGGGTGCTGGGTGCTCAGTACTCAGGGTGCTGGGTGCTCAGTGCTCGGGGTGCTCGGTGCTCAGTACTCAAGGTGCTGGGTGCTCAGTGCTCAGGGTGCTGGGTGCTCAGTGATCAGGGTGCTGGGAGCTCAGTACTCAGGGTGCTCGGTGCTCAGTACTCAGGGTTCTCAGTGCTCAGTACTCAGGGTGCTGGGTACTCAGTGCTCAGGGTGCTGGGTGCTAAGTACTCAGGGTGCTCAGTGATCAGTACTCGGGGTGCTTGGTGCTCAGTACTCAGGGTGCTCAGTGCTCAGTACTCGGCGTGCTGGGTGCTCAGTGCTCAGGGTGCTCAGTGTTCCGTGCTCAGGGTGCTGGGTGCTCAGTGCTCGGGGCGCTGGGTGCTCAGTGCTCGGGGTGCTGGGTGCTCAGTACTCGGGGTGCTGGGTGCTCAGTGCTCAGGGTGCTCAGTGCTCAGTACTCAGTGCTCAGGGTGCTCAGTGCTCAGTGCTCAGGGTGCTGGGTGTTCAGTACTCAGGGTGCTGCGTGCTCAGTACTCAGGGTGCTGGGTGCTCAGTGCTCAGGGTGCTGGGTGCTCAGTGCTCGGGGCGCTGGGTGCTCAGTGCTCGGGGTGCTCGGAGCGCATTACTCAGAGTGCTGGGTGCTCAGTGCTCGGGGTGATCGGTGCTCAGTACTCAGGGTGCTGGGTGCTCAGTGCTCGGGGTGCTCGGAGCTCAGTACGTTGGGTGCTCACTACTCAGGGTGCTGGGTGCTCAGCACTCAGGGTGCTGGGTGCTCAGTGCTCAGGGTGCTGGGTGCTCAGTGCTCAGGGTGCTGGGTGCTCAGTACTCAGATTGCTGGGTGCTCAGTGCTCGGGGTCCTGGGTGCTCAGTGCTCATGGTGCTGGGTGCTCAGTACTCAGTGTGCTTGGTGCTCAGTACTCGGGGTGCTGGGTGCTCAGTACTCAGGGTGCTGGGTGCTCAGTACTCAGGGTGCTGGGTGCTCAGTACTCAGGTGCTGGGTGCTCAGTGCTCAGGGTGCTGGGTGCTCAGTGCTCAGTAGTCAGGGTGCTGGGTGCTCAGTGCTTGGGGTGCTCGGTGCTCAGTACGTTGGGTGCTCACTACTCAGGGTGCTGGGTGCTCAGTGCTCAGGGTGCTGGGGGCTCAGTGCTCAGGGTGCAGGGTGCTCAGTGCTCAGGGTGCTGGGTGCTCAGTACTCAGGGTGCTGGGTGCTCAGTGCTTGGGGTGCTGAGTGCTCAGTGCTCAGGGTGCTGGGTGCTCAGTACTCGGGGTGCTGGGTGGTTAGTGCTCAGGGTGCTGGGTGCTCAGTACTCAGGGTGCTGGGTGCTCAGTGCTCAGGGTGCTGGGTGCTCAGTACTCAGGGTGCTGGGAGCTCAGTGCTCAGGGTGATCGGTGCTCAGTACTCAGGGTGCTCAGTACTCAGGGTGCTGGGTGCTCAGTGCTCGGGGTTCTGGGTGCTCAGTGCTCCGGGTGATCGGTGCTCAGTACTCAGGGTGCTGGGTGCTCAGTGCTCAGGGTGCTGGGTGCTCAGTCCTCAGGGTGCTCAGTGCTCAGGGTGCTGGGTGCTCAGTGCTCGTGGTGCTCGGCGCTCAGTACCCAGGGTGCTGAGTGCTCAGTACTCAGGGTGCTGGGTGCTCAGTGCTTGGGTGATCGGTGCTCAGTACTCAGGGTGCTGGGTGCTCAGTGCTCAGGGTGCTGGGTGCTCAGTGCTCAGGGTGCTGGGTGCTCAGTGCTCAGGGTGCTGGGTGTTCAGTACTCAGGGTGCTGGGTGCTCAGTGCTCAGGGTGCTGGGTGCTCAGTACTCAGCGTGCTGGGTGCTCAGTACTCAGGGTGCTGGGTGCTCAGTGCTCAGGGTGCTGGGTACTCAGTGCTCAGGGTGCTCGGTGCTCAGTACTGGGGGTGCTGGGTGCTCATTCTCTGGGTGCTGGGTGCTCAGTGCTCGGGGTGCTGGGTGCTCAGTACTCAGGGTGCTGGGTGCTCAGTGCTCAGGGTGCTGGGTGCTCAGTACTCAGGGTGCTGGGTGCTCAGGGCTCAGGGTGCTGGGTGCTCAGTACTCAGGGTGCTGGGTGCTCAGTGCTCAGGGTGATGGGTGCTCAGTACTCAGGGTGCTGGGAGCTCAGTGCTCAGGGTGATCGGTGCTCAGTACTCAGGGTGCTCAGTACTCAGGGTGCTGGGTGCTCAGTGCTCAGGGTGCTGGGTGCTCAGTACTCAGGGTGCTGGATGCTCAGTGCTCGGGGTGCTGGGTGCTCAGTGCTCAGGGTGATCGGTGCTCAGTACTCAGGGTGCTGGGTGCTCAGTGCTCAGGGTGCTGGGTGCTCAGTCCTCAGGGTGCTCAGTGCTCAGGGTGCTGGGTGCTCAGTGCTCGGGGTGCTGGGTGCTCAGTGCTCAGTGCTCAGGGTGCTGGGTGCTCAGTGCTCAGTGCTCAGGGTGCTGGTTGCTCAGTATTCAGGGTGCTGGGTGCTCAGTACTCAGGGTGCTGGGTGCTCAGTGCTCAGGGTGCTGGGTGCTCAGTACTCAGGGTGCTGGGTGATCAGTGCTCGGGGTGCTGGGTGCTCAGTGCTCAGGGTGCTGGGTGCTCAGTGCTCAGGGTGCTGGGTTCTCAGTACTCAGGGTGCTGGGTGCTCAGTACTCAGGGTGCTGGGTGCTCAGTACTCAGGGTGCTGGGTGCTCAGTACTCAGGGTGCTGGGTACTCAGTGCTCAGGGTGCTGGGTGCTCAGTACTCAGGGTGCTCAGTGATCAGTACTCGGGGTGCTTGGTGCTCAGTACTCAGGGTGCTCAGTGCTCAGTACTCGGCGTGCTGGGTGCTCAGTGCTCAGGGTGCTGGGTGCTAAGTGCTCGGGGTGCTGGGTGCTCAGTCCTCAGGGTGCTCAGTGCTCAGGGTGCTGGGTGCTCAGTGCTCATGGTGCTCGGCGCTCAGTACTCAGGGTGCTGAGTGCTCAGTACTCAGGGTGCTGGGTGCTCACTACTCAGGGTGCTGGGTGCTCAGTGCTCAGTGTGCTGGGTGATCAGTGCTCAGGGTGCTGCGTGCTCAGTGCTCGGGGTGCTGGGTGCTCAGTACTCAGGGTCCTGGGTGCTAAGTGCTCAGGGTGCTGGGTGCTCAGTGCTCGGGGTGCTCGGAGCTCAGTACTCAGTGTGCTGGGTGCTCAGTGCTCGGGGTGATCGGTGCTCAGTACTCAGGGTGCTGGGTGCTCAGTACTCGGGGTGCTGGGTGCTCAGTGCTCAGGGTGCTCAGTGCTCAGTACTCAGTGCTCAGGGTGCTCAGTGCTCAGTGCTCAGGGTGCTGGGTGTTCAGTACTCAGGGTGCTGCGTGCTCAGTACTCAGGGTGCTGGGTGCTCAGTGCTCAGGGTGCTGGGTGCTCAGTGCTCGGGGTGATCGGTGCTCAGTACTCAGGGTGCTGGGTCCTCAGTGCTCGGGGTGCTCGGAGCTCAGTACGTTGGGTGCTCACTACTCAGGGTGCTGGGTGCTCAGTGCTCAGGGTGCTGGGTGCTCAGTGCTCAGTGTGCTGGGTGCTCAGTGCTCAGGGTGCTGGGTGCTCAGTACTCAGGTTGCTGGGTGCTCAGTGCTCGGGGTGCTGGGTGCTCAGTCCTCAGGGTGCTCAGTGCTCAGGGTGCTGGGTGCTCAGTGCTCGTGGTGCTCGGCGCTCAGTACTCAGGGTGCTGAGTGCTCAGTACTCAGGGTGCTGGGTGCTCACTACTCAGGGTGCTGGGTGCTCAGTTCTCAGTGTGCTGGGTGATCAGTGCTCAGGGTGCTGGGTGCTCAGTGCTCGGGGTGCTGGGTGCTCAGTACTCAGGGTCCTGGGTGCTAAGTGCTCAGGGTGCTGGGTGCTCAGTGCTCGGGGCGCTGGGTGCTCAGTGCTCGGGGTGCTCGGAGCTCAGTACTCAGTGTGCTGGGTGCTCAGTGCTCGGGGTGATCGGTGCTCAGTACTCAGTGTGCTGGGTGCTCAGTGCTCGGGGTGATCGGTGCTCAGTACTCAGTGTGCTGGGTGCTCAGTGCTCGGGGTGATCGGTGCTCAGTACTCAGTGTGCTGGGTGCTCAGTGCTCGGGGTGATCGGTGCTCCGTACTCAGAGTGCTGGGTGCTCAGTGCTCGGGGTGATCGGTGCTCAGTACTCAGGGTGCTGGATGCTCAGTCCTCGGGGTGCTGGGTGCTCAGTGCTCAGGGTGATCGGTGCTCAGTACTCAGGGTGCTGGGTGCTCAGTGCTCAGGGTGCTGGGTGCTCAGTCCTCAGGGTGCTCAGTGCTCAGGCTGCTGGGTGCTCAGTGCTAGGGGTGCTGGGTGCTCAGTGCTCAGTGCTCAGGGTGCTGGGTGCTCAGTGCTCAGTGCTCAGGGTGCTGGTTGCTCAGTATTCAGGGTGCTGGGTGCTCAGTACTCAGGGTGCTGGGTGCTCAGTGCTCAGGGTGCTGGGTGCTCAGTACTCAGGGTGCTGGGTGATCAGTGCTCGGGGTGCTGGGTGATCAGTGCTCAGGGTGCTGGGTGCTCAGTGCTCGGGGTGCTGGGTGCTCAGTACTCAGGGTCCTGGGTGCTAAGTGCTCAGGGTGCTGGGTGCTCAGTGCTCGGGGCGCTGGGTGCTCAGTGCTCGGGGTGCTCGGAGCGCAGTACTCAGTGTGCTGGGTGCTCAGTGCTCGGGGTGATCGGTGCTCAGTACTCAGGGTGCTGGGTGCTCAGTGCTCGGGGTGCTCGGTGCTCAGTACGTTGGGTGCTCACTACTCAGGGTGCTGGGTCCTCAGTGCTTGGGTGATCGGTGCTCAGTACTCAGGGTGCTGGGTGCTCAGTGCTCAGGGTGCTGGGTGCTCAGTGCTCAGGGTGCTGGGTGCTCAGTGCTCAGGGTGCTGGGTGTTCAGTACTCAGGGTGCTGGGTGCTCAGTGCTCAGGGTGCTGGGTGCTCAGTACTCAGGGTGCTGGGTGCTCAGTACTCAGGGTGCTGGGTGCTCAGTGCTCAGGTTGCTGGGTACCCAGTGCTCAGGGTGCCCGGTGCTCAGTACTCGGGGTGCTGGGTGCTCATTCTCTGGGTGCTGGGTGCTCAGTGCTCGGGGTGCTGGGTGCTCAGTACTCAGGGTGCTGGGTGCTCAGTGCTCAGGGTGCTGGGTGCTCAGTACTCAGGGTGCTGGGTGCTCAGGGCTCAGGGTGCTGGGTGCTCAGTACTCAGGGTGCTGGGTGCTCAGGGCTCAGGGTGCTGGGTGCTCAGTACTCAGGGTGCTGGGTGCTCAGTGCTCAGGGTGCTGGGTGCTCAGTACTCAGGGTGCTGGGAGCTCAGTTCTCAGGGTGATCGGTGCTCAGTACTCAGGGTGCTCAGTACTCAGGGTGCTGGGTGCTCAGTGCTCGGGGTGCTGGGTGCTCAGTACTCAGGGTGCTGGATGCTCAGTGCTCGGGGTGCTGGGTGCTCAGTGCTCAGGGTGATCGGTGCTCAGTACTCAAGGTGCTGGGTGCTCAGTGCTCAGGGTGCTGGGTGCTCAGTCCTCAGGGTGCTCAGTGCTCAGGGTGCTGGGTGCTCAGTGCTCGGGGTGCTGGGTGCTCAGTCCTCAGTGCTCAGGGTGCTGGGTGCTCAGTGCTCAGTGCTCAGGGTGCTGGTTGCTCAGTATTCAGGGTGCTGGGTGCTCAGTACTCAGGGTGCTGGGTGCTCAGTGCTCAGGGTGCTGGGTGCTCAGTACTCAGGGTGCTGGGTGATCAGTGCTCGGGGTGCTGGGTGCTCAGTGCTCAGGGTGCTGGGTGCTCAGTGCTCAGGGTGCTGGGTGCTCAGTACTCAGGGTGCTGGGTGCTCAGTGCTCGGGGTGCTCGGTGCTCAGTACTCAAGGTGCTGGGTGCTCAGTGCTCAGGGTGCTGGGTGCTCAGTGATCAGGGTGCTGGGAGCTCAGTACTCAGGGTGCTCGGTGCTCAGTACTCAGGGTTCTCAGTGCTCAGTACTCAGGGTGCTGGGTACTCAGTGCTCAGGGTGCTGGGTGCTAAGTACTCAGGGTGCTCAGTGATCAGTACTCGGGGTGCTTGGTGCTCAGTACTCAGGGTGCTCAGTGCTCAGTACTCGGCGTGCTGGGTGCTCAGTGCTCAGGGTGCTCAGTGTTCCGTGCTCAGGGTGCTGGGTGCTCAGTGCTCGGGGCGCTGGGTGCTCAGTGCTCGGGGTGCTGGGTGCTCAGTACTCGGGGTGCTGGGTGCTCAGTGCTCAGGGTGCTCAGTGCTCAGTACTCAGTGCTCAGGGTGCTCAGTGCTCAGTGCTCAGGGTGCTGGGTGTTCAGTACTCAGGGTGCTGCGTGCTCAGTACTCAGGGTGCTGGGTGCTCAGTGCTCAGGGTGCTGGGTGCTCAGTGCTCGGGGCGCTGGGTGCTCAGTGCTCGGGGTGCTCGGAGCGCATTACTCAGAGTGCTGGGTGCTCAGTGCTCGGGGTGATCGGTGCTCAGTACTCAGGGTGCTGGGTGCTCAGTGCTCGGGGTGCTCGGAGCTCAGTACGTTGGGTGCTCACTACTCAGGGTGCTGGGTGCTCAGCACTCAGGGTGCTGGGTGCTCAGTGCTCAGGGTGCTGGGTGCTCAGTGCTCAGGGTGCTGGGTGCTCAGTACTCAGATTGCTGGGTGCTCAGTGCTCGGGGTCCTGGGTGCTCAGTGCTCATGGTGCTGGGTGCTCAGTACTCAGTGTGCTTGGTGCTCAGTACTCGGGGTGCTGGGTGCTCAGTACTCAGGGTGCTGGGTGCTCAGTACTCAGGGTGCTGGGTGCTCAGTACTCAGGTGCTGGGTGCTCAGTGCTCAGGGTGCTGGGTGCTCAGTGCTCAGTAGTCAGGGTGCTGGGTGCTCAGTGCTTGGGGTGCTCGGTGCTCAGTACGTTGGGTGCTCACTACTCAGGGTGCTGGGTGCTCAGTGCTCAGGGTGCTGGGGGCTCAGTGCTCAGGGTGCAGGGTGCTCAGTGCTCAGGGTGCTGGGTGCTCAGTACTCAGGGTGCTGGGTGCTCAGTGCTTGGGGTGCTGAGTGCTCAGTGCTCAGGGTGCTGGGTGCTCAGTACTCGGGGTGCTGGGTGCTCAGTGCTCAGGGTGCTGGGTGCTCAGTACTCAGGGTGCTGGGTGCTCAGTGCTCAGGGTGCTGGGTGCTCAGTACTCAGGGTGCTGGGAGCTCAGTGCTCAGGGTGATCGGTGCTCAGTACTCAGGGTGCTCAGTACTCAGGGTGCTGGGTGCTCAGTGCTCGGGGTTCTGGGTGCTCAGTGCTCCGGGTGATCGGTGCTCAGTACTCAGGGTGCTGGGTGCTCAGTGCTCAGGGTGCTGGGTGCTCAGTCCTCAGGGTGCTCAGTGCTCAGGGTGCTGGGTGCTCAGTGCTCGTGGTGCTCGGCGCTCAGTACCCAGGGTGCTGAGTGCTCAGTACTCAGGGTGCTGGGTGCTCACTACTCAGGGTGCTGGGTGCTCAGTGCTTGGGTGATCGGTGCTCAGTACTCAGGGTGCTGGGTGCTCAGTGCTCAGGGTGCTGGGTGCTCAGTGCTCAGGGTGCTGGGTGCTCAGTGCTCAGGGTGCTGGGTGTTCAGTACTCAGGGTGCTGGGTGCTCAGTGCTCAGGGTGCTGGGTGCTCAGTACTCAGGGTGCTGGGTGCTCAGTACTCAGGGTGCTGGGTGCTCAGTGCTCAGGGTGCTGGGTACTCAGTGCTCAGGGTGCTCGGTGCTCAGTACTCGGGGTGCTGGGTGCTCATTCTCTGGGTGCTGGGTGCTCAGTGCTCGGGGTGCTGGGTGCTCAGTACTCAGGGTGCTGGGTGCTCAGTGCTCAGGGTGCTGGGTGCTCTGTACTCAGGGTGCTGGGTGCTCAGGGCTCAGGGTGCTGGGTGCTCAGTACTCAGGGTGCTGGGTGCTCAGTGCTCAGGGTGCTGGGTGCTCAGTACTCAGGGTGCTGGGAGCTCAGTGCTCAGGGTGATCGGTGCTCAGTACTCAGGGTGCTCAGTACTCAGGGTGCTGGGTGCTCAGTGCTCGGGGTGCTGGGTGCTCAGTACTCAGGGTGCTGGATGCTCAGTGCTCGGGGTGCTGGGTGCTCAGTGCTCAGGGTGATCGGTGCTCAGTACTCAGGGTGCTGGGTGCTCAGTGCTCAGGGTGCTGGGTGCTCAGTCCTCAGGGTGCTCAGTGCTCAGGTTGCTGGGTGCTCAGTGCTCGGGGTGCTGGGTGCTCAGTGCTCAGTGCTCAGGGTGCTGGGTGCTCAGTGCTCAGTGCTCAGGGTGCTGGTTGCTCAGTATTCAGGGTCCTGGGTGCTCAGTACTCAGGGTGCTGGGTGCTCAGTGCTCAGGGTGCTGGGTGCTCAGTACTCAGGGTGCTGGGTGATCAGTGCTCGGGGTGCTGGGTGATCAGTGCTCAGGGTGCTGGGTGCTCAGTGCTCGGGGTGCTGGGTGCTCAGTACTCAGGGTCCTGGGTGCTAAGTGCTCAGGGTGCTGGGTGCTCAGTGCTCGGGGCGCTGGGTGCTCAGTGCTCGGGGTGCTCGGAGCTCAGTACTCAGTTTGCTGGGTGCTCAGTGCTCGGGGTGATCGGTGCTCAGTACTCAGGGTGCTGGGTGCTCAGTGCTCGGGGTGCTCGGTGCTCAGTATGTTGGGTGCTCACTACTCAGGGTGCTGGGTGCTCAGTGCTTGGGTGATCGGTGCTCAGTACTCAGGGTGCTGGGTGCTCAGTGCTCAGTGTGCTGGGTGCTCAGTGCTCAGGGTGCTGGGTGCTCAGTGCTCAGGGTGCTGGGTGTTCAGTACTCAGGGTGCTGGGTGCTCAGTGCTCAGGGTGCTGGGTGCTCAGTGCTCAGGGTGCTGGGTGCTCAGTCCTCAGGGTGCTCAGTGCTCAGGGTGCTGGGTGCTCAGTGCTCGGGGTGCTGGGTGCTCAGTCCTCAGTGCTCAGGGTGCTGGGTGCTCAGTGCTCAGTGCTCAGGGTGCTGGTTGCTCAGTATTCAGGGTGCTGGGTGCTCAGTACTCAGGGTGCTGGGTGCTCAGTGCTCAGGGTGCTGGGTGCTCAGTACTCAGGGTGCTGGGTGATCAGTGCTCGGGGTGCTGGATGCTCAGTGCTCAGGGTGCTGGGTGCTCAGTGCTCAGGGTGCTGGGTGCTCAGTACTCAGGGTGCTGGGTGCTCAGTGCTCGGGGTGCTCGGTGCTCAGTACTCAAGGTGCTGGGTGCTCAGTGCTCTGGGTGCTGGGTGCTCAGTGATCAGGGTGCTGGGAGCTCAGTACTCAGGGTGCTCGGTGCTCAGTACTCAGGGTTCTCAGTGCTCAGTACTCAGGGTGCTGGGTACTCAGTGCTCAGGGTGCTGGGTGCTAAGTACTCAGGGTGCTCAGTGATCAGTACTCGGGGTGCTTGGTGCTCAGTACTCAGGGTGCTCAGTGCTCAGTACTCGGCGTTCTGGGTGCTCAGTGCTCAGGGTGCTCAGTGTTCAGTGCTCAGGGTGCTGGGTGCTCAGTGCTCGGGGCGCTGGGTGCTCAGTGCTCGGGGTGCTGGGTGCTCAGTACTCGGGGTGCTGGGTGCTCAGTGCTCAGGGTGCTCAGTGCTCAGTACTCAGTGCTCAGGGTGCTCAGTGCTCAGTGCTCAGGGTGCTGGGTGTTCAGTACTCAGGGTGCTGCGTGCTCAGTACTCAGGGTGCTGGGTGCTCAGTGCTCAGGGTGCTGGGTGCTCAGTGCTCGGGGCGCTGGGTGCTCAGTGCTCGGGGTGCTCGGAGCGCATTACTCAGCGTGCTGGGTGCTCAGTGCTCGGGGTGATCGGTGCTCAGTACTCAGGGTGCTGGGTGCTCAGTGCTCGGGGTGCTCGGAGCTCAGTACGTTGGGTGCTCACTACTCAGGGTGCTGGGTGCTCAGCACTCAGGGTGCTGGGTGCTCAGTGCTCAGTAGTCAGGGTGCTGGGTGCTCAGTGCTTGGGGTGCTCCGTGCTCAGTACGTTGGGTGCTCACTACTCAGGGTGATGGGTGCTCAGCACTCAGGGTGCTGGGTGCTCAGTGCTCAGGGTGCTGGGTGCTCAGTGCTCAGTAGTCAGGGTGCTGGGTGCTCAGTGCTTGGGGTGCTCGGTGCTCAGTACGTTGGGTGCTCACTACTCAGGGTGCTGGGTGCTCAGTGCTCAGGGTGCTGGGGGCTCAGTGCTCAGGGTGCAGGGTGCTCAGTGCTCAGGGTGCTGGGTGCTCAGTACTCAGGGTGCTGGGTGCTCAATGCTTGGGGTGCTGAGTGCTCAGTGCTCAGGGTGCTGGGTGCTCAGTACTCGGGGTGCTGGGTGCTCAGTGCTCAGGGTGCTGGGTGCTCAGTACTCAGGGTGCTGGGTGCTCAGTGCTCAGGGTGCTGGGTGCTCAGTACTCAGGGTGCTGGGAGCTCAGTGCTCAAGTTGATCGGTGCTCAGTACTCAGGGTGCTCAGTACTCAGGGTGCTGGGTGCTCAGTGCTCGGGGTTCTGGGTGCTCAGTGCTCCGGGTGATCGGTGCTCAGTACTCAGGGTGCTGGGTGCTCAGTGCTCAGGGTGCTGGGTGCTCAGTCCTCAGGGTGCTCAGTGCTCAGGGTGCTGGGTGCTCAGTGCTCGTGGTGCTCGGCGCTCAGTACCCAGGGTGCTGAGTGCTCAGTACTCAGGGTGCTGGGTGCTCACTACTCAGGGTGCTGGGTGCTCAGTGCTTGGGTGATCGGTGCTCAGTACTCAGGGTGCTGGGTGCTCAGTGCTCAGGGTGCTGGGTGCTCAGTGCTCAGGGTGCTGGGTGCTCAGTGCTCAGGGTGCTGGGTGTTCAGTACTCAGGGTGCTGGGTGCTCAGTGCTCGGGGTGCTGGGTGCTCAGTACTCAGGGTGCTGGATGCTCAGTGCTCGGGGTGCTGGGTGCTCAGTGCTCAGGGTGATCGGTGCTCAGTACTCAGGGTGCTGGGTGCTCAGTGCTCAGGGTGCTGGGTGCTCAGTCCTCAGGGTGCTCAGTGCTCAGGTTGCTGGGTGCTCAGTGCTCGGGGTGCTGGGTGCTCAGTGCTCAGTGCTCAGGGTGCTGGGTGCTCAGTGCTCAGTGCTCAGGTTGCTGGTTGCTCAGTATTCAGGGTCCTGGGTGCTCAGTACTCAGGGTGCTGGGTGCTCAGTGCTCAGGGTGCTGGGTGCTCAGTACTCAGGGTGCTGGGTGATCAGTGCTCGGGGTGCTGGGTGATCAGTGCTCAGGGTGCTGGGTGCTCAGTGCTCGGGGTGCTGGGTGCTCAGTACTCAGGGTCCTGGGTGCTAAGTGCTCAGGGTGCTGGGTGCTCAGTGCTCGGGGTGCTGGGTGCTCAGTGCTCGGGGTGCTCGGAGCTCAGTACTCAGTTTGCTGGGTGCTCAGTGCTCGGGGTGATCGGTGCTCAGTACTCAGGGTGCTGGGTGCTCAGTGCTCAGGGTGCTCGGTGCTCAGTATGTTGGGTGCTCACTACTCAGGGTGCTGGGTGCTCAGTGCTTGGGTGATCGGTGCTCAGTACTCAGGGTGCTGGGTGCTCAGTGCTCAGGGTGCTGGGTGCTCAGTGCTCAGGGTGCTGGGTGCTCAGTGCTCAGGGTGCTGGGTGTTCAGTACTCAGGGTGCTGGGTGCTCAGTGCTCAGGGTGCTGGGTGCTCAGTACTCAGGGTGCTGGGTGCTCAGTACTCAGGGTGCTGGGTGCTCAGTGCTCAGGGTGCTGGGTACTCAGTGCTCAGGGTGCTGGGTGCTCAGTACTCAGGGTGCTGGGTGCTCAGGGCTCAGGGTGCTGGGTGCTCAGTTCTCAGGGTGCTGGGTGCTCAGTACTCAGGGTGCTGGGAGCTCAGTGCTCAGGGTGATCGGTGCTCAGTACTCAGGGTGCTCAGTACTCAGGGTGCTGGGTGCTCAGTGCTCGGGGTGCTGGGTGCTCAGTACTCAGGGTGCTGAATGCTCAGTGCTCGGGGTGCTGGGTGCTCAGTGCTCAGGGTGATCGGTGCTCAGTACTCAGGGTGCTGGGTGCTCAGTGCTCAGGGTGCTGGGTGCTCAGTCCTCAGGGTGCTCAGTTCTCAGGGTGCTGGGTGCTCAGTGCTCGGGGTGCTGTGTGCTCAGTGCTCATTGCTCAGGGTGCTGGGTGCTCAGTGCTCAGTGCTCAGGGTGCTGGTTGCTCAGTATTCAGGGTGCTGGGTGCTCAGTACTCAGGGTGCTGGGTGCTCAGTGCTCAGGGTGCTGGGTGCTCACTACTCAGGGTGCTGGGTGATCAGTGCTCGGGGTGCTGGGTGCTCAGTGCTCAGGGTGCTGGGTGCTCAGTGCTCATGGTGCTGGGTGCTCAGTACTCAGGGTGCTGGGTGCTCAGTGCTCGGGGTGCTGGGTGCTCAGTGATCAGGGTGCTGGGTGCTCAGTACTCAGGGTGCTCGGTGCTCAGTACTCAGGGTTCTCAGTGCTCAGTACTCAGGGTGCTGGGTACTCAGTGCTCAGGGTGCTGGGTGCTCAGTACTCAGGGTGCTCAGTGATCAGTACTCGGGGTGCTTGGTGCTCAGTACTCAGGGTGCTCAGTGCTCAGTACTCGGCGTGCTGGGAGCTCAGTGCTCAGTGTGCTCAGTGCTCAGTGCTCGGGGTGCTGGGTGCTCAGTGCTCGGGGCGCTGGGTGCTCAGTGCTCTGGGTGCTGGGTGCTCAGTACTCGGGGTGCTGGGTGCTCAGTGCTCAGGGTGCTCAGTGCTCAGTACTCAGTGCTCAGGGTGCTCAGTGCTCAGTGCTCAGGGTGCTGGGTGTTCAGTACTCAGGGTGCTGCATGCTCAGTACTCAGGGTGCTGGGTGCTCAGTGCTCAGGTTGCTGGGTGCTCAGTGCTCGGGGCGCTGGGTGCTCAGTGCTCGGGGTGCTAGGAGCGCAGTACTCAGGGTGCTGGGTGCTCAGTGCTCGGGGTGATCGGTGCTCAGTACTCAGGGTGCTGGGTGCTCAGTGCTCGGGGTGCTCGGAGCTCAGTACGTTGGGTGCTCACTACTCAGGGTGCTGGGTGCTCAGTGCTCAGGGTGCTGGGTGCTCAGTGCTCAGGGTGCTGGGTGCACACTGCTCAGGGTGCTGGGTGCTCAGTACTCAGGGTGCTGGGTGCTCAGTGCTCGGGGTGCTGGGTGCTCAGTGCTCATGGTGCTGGGTGCTCAGTACTCATTGTGCTTGGCTGCTCAGTACTCGCGGTGCTGGGTGCTCAGTACTCAGGGTGCTGGGTGCTCAGTACTCAGGGTGCTGGGTGCTCAGTACTCAGGTGCTGGGTGCTCAGTGCTCAGGGTGCTGGGTGCTCAGTGCTCAGTAGTCAGGGTGCTGGGTGCTCAGTGCTCGGGGTGCTGGGGGCTCAGTGCTCAGGGTGCTGGGTGCTCAGTGCTCGGGGTGCTGGGTGCTCAGTACTCAGGGTGCTGGGTGCTCAGTGCTCAGGGTGCTGGGTGCTCAGTACTCAGGGTGCTGGGTGCTCAGTGCTCGGGGTGCTGGGGGCTCAGTGCTCAGGGTGCTGGGTGCTCAGTGCTCGGGGTGCTGGGTGCTCAGTACTCAGGGTGCTGGGTGCTCAGTGCTCAGGGTGCTGGGTGCTCAGTACTCAGGGTGCTGGGTGCTCAGTGCTCGGGGTGCTCGGAGCTCAGTACGTTGGGTGCTCACTACTCAGGGTGCTGGGTGCTCAGCACTCAGGGTGCTGGGTGCTCAGTGCTCAGTACTCAGGGTGCTGGGTGCTCAGTGCTCAGTACGTTGGGTGCTCACTACTCAGGGTGCTGGGTGCTCAGTGCTCAGGGTGCTGGGGGCTCAGTGCTCAGGGTGCTGGGTGCTCAGTGCTCGGGGTGCTGGGTGCTCAGTACTCAGGGTGCTGGGTGCTCAGTGCTCAGGGTGCTGGGTGCTCAGTACTCAGGGTGCTGGGTGCTCAGTGCTCGGGGTGCTCGGAGCTCAGTACGTTGGGTGCTCACTACTCAGGGTGCTGGGTGCTCAGCACTCAGGGTGCTGGGTGCTCAGTGCTCAGTAGTCAGGGTGCTGGGTGCTCAGTGCTTGGGGTGCTCGGTGCTCAGTACGTTGGGTGCTCACTACTCAGGGTGCTGGGTGCTCAGCACTCAGGGTGCTGGGTGCTCAGTGCTCAGGGTGCTGGGTGCTCAGTGCTCAGTAGTCAGGGTGCTGGGTGCTCAGTGCTTGGGGTGCTCGGTGCTCAGTACGTTGGGTGCTCACTACTCAGGGTGCTGGGTGCTCAGTGCTCAGGGTGCTGGGGGCTCAGTGCTCAGGGTGCAGGGTGCTCAGTGCTCAGGGTGCTGGGTGCTCAGTACTCAGGGTGCTGCATGCTCAGTACTCAGGGTGCTGGGTGCTCAGTGCTCAGGTTGCTGGGTGCTCAGTGCTCGGGGCGCTGGGTGCTCAGTGCTCGGGGTGCTAGGAGCGCAGTACTCAGGGTGCTGGGTGCTCAGTGCTCGGGGTGATCGGTGCTCAGTACTCAGGGTGCTGGGTGCTCAGTGCTCGGGGTGCTCGGAGCTCAGTACGTTGGGTGCTCACTACTCAGGGTGCTGGGTGCTCAGTGCTCAGGGTGCTGGGTGCTCAGTGCTCAGGGTGCTGGGTGCACACTGCTCAGGGTGCTGGGTGCTCAGTACTCAGGGTGCTGGGTGCTCAGTGCTCGGGGTGCTGGGTGCTCAGTGCTCATGGTGCTGGGTGCTCAGTACTCATTGTGCTTGGCTGCTCAGTACTCGCGGTGCTGGGTGCTCAGTACTCAGGGTGCTGGGTGCTCAGTACTCAGGGTGCTGGGTGCTCAGTACTCAGGTGCTGGGTGCTCAGTGCTCAGGGTGCTGGGTGCTCAGTGCTCAGTAGTCAGGGTGCTGGGTGCTCAGTGCTCGGGGTGCTGGGGGCTCAGTGCTCAGGGTGCTGGGTGCTCAGTGCTCGGGGTGCTGGGTGCTCAGTACTCAGGGTGCTGGGTGCTCAGTGCTCAGGGTGCTGGGTGCTCAGTACTCAGGGTGCTGGGTGCTCAGTGCTCGGGGTGCTGGGGGCTCAGTGCTCAGGGTGCTGGGTGCTCAGTGCTCGGGGTGCTGGGTGCTCAGTACTCAGGGTGCTGGGTGCTCAGTGCTCAGGGTGCTGGGTGCTCAGTACTCAGGGTGCTGGGTGCTCAGTGCTCGGGGTGCTCGGAGCTCAGTACGTTGGGTGCTCACTACTCAGGGTGCTGGGTGCTCAGCACTCAGGGTGCTGGGTGCTCAGTGCTCAGTACTCAGGGTGCTGGGTGCTCAGTGCTCAGTACGTTGGGTGCTCACTACTCAGGGTGCTGGGTGCTCAGTGCTCAGGGTGCTGGGGGCTCAGTGCTCAGGGTGCTGGGTGCTCAGTGCTCGGGGTGCTGGGTGCTCAGTACTCAGGGTGCTGGGTGCTCAGTGCTCAGGGTGCTGGGTGCTCAGTACTCAGGGTGCTGGGTGCTCAGTGCTCGGGGTGCTCGGAGCTCAGTACGTTGGGTGCTCACTACTCAGGGTGCTGGGTGCTCAGCACTCAGGGTGCTGGGTGCTCAGTGCTCAGTAGTCAGGGTGCTGGGTGCTCAGTGCTTGGGGTGCTCGGTGCTCAGTACGTTGGGTGCTCACTACTCAGGGTGCTGGGTGCTCAGCACTCAGGGTGCTGGGTGCTCAGTGCTCAGGGTGCTGGGTGCTCAGTGCTCAGTAGTCAGGGTGCTGGGTGCTCAGTGCTTGGGGTGCTCGGTGCTCAGTACGTTGGGTGCTCACTACTCAGGGTGCTGGGTGCTCAGTGCTCAGGGTGCTGGGGGCTCAGTGCTCAGGGTGCAGGGTGCTCAGTGCTCAGGGTGCTGGGTGCTCAGTACTCAGGGTGCTGGGTGCTCAGTGCTTGGGTTGCTGAGTGCTCAGTGCTCAGGGTGCTGGGTGCTCAGTACTCGGGGTGCTGGGTGCTCAGTGCTCAGGGTGCTGGGTGCTCAGTACTCAGGGTGCTGGGTGCTCAGTGCTCAGGGTGCTGGGTGCTCAGTACTCAGGGTGCTGGGAGCTCAGTGCTCAGGGTGATCGGTGCTCAGTACTCAGGGTGCTCAGTACTCAGGGTGCTGGGTGCTCAGTGCTCGGGGTTCTGGGTGCTCAGTGCTCCGGGTGATCGGTGCTCAGTACTCAGGGTGCTGGGTGCTCAGTGCTCAGGGTGCTGGGTGCTCAGTCCTCAGGGTGCTCAGTGCTCAGGGTGCTGGGTGCTCAGTGCTCGTGGTGCTCGGCGCTCAGTACCCAGGGTGCTGAGTGCTCAGCACTCAGGGTGCTGGGTGCTCACTACTCAGGGTGCTGGGTGCTCAGTGCTTGGGTGATCGGTGCTCAGTACTCAGGGTGCTGGGTGCTCAGTGCTCAGGGTGCTGGGTGCTCAGTGCTCAGGGTGCTGGGTGCTCAGTGCTCAGGGTGCTGGGTGTTCAGTACTCAGGGTGCTGGGTGCTCAGTGCTCGGGGTGCTGGGTGCTCAGTACTCAGGGTGCTGGATGCTCAGTGCTCGGGGTGCTGGGTGCTCAGTGCTCAGGGTCATCGGTGCTCAGTACTCAGGGTGCTGGGTGCTCAGTGCTCAGGGTGCTGGGTGCTCAGGCCTCAGGGTGCTCAGTGCTCAGGTTGCTGGGTGCTCAGTGCTCGGGGTGCTGGGTGCTCAGTGCTCAGTGCTCAGGGTGCTGGGTGCTCAGTGCTCAGTGCTCAGGGTGCTGGTTGCTCAGTATTCAGGGTCCTGGGTGCTCAGTACTCAGGGTGCTGGGTGCTCAGTGCTCAGGGTGCTGGGTGCTCAGTACTCAGGGTGCTGGGTGATCAGTGCTCGGGGTGCTGGGTGATCAGTGCTCAGGGTGCTGGGTGCTCAGTGCTCGGGGTGCTGGGTGCTCAGTACTCAGGGTCCTGGGTGCTAAGTGCTCAGGGTGCTGGGTGCTCAGTGCTCGCTGTGCTGGGTGCTCAGTGCTCGGGGTGCTCGGAGCTCAGTACTCAGTTTGCTGGGTGCTCAGTGCTCGGGGTGATCGGTGCTCAGTACTCAGGGTGCTGGGTGCTCAGTGCTCGGGGTGCTCGGTGCTCAGTATGTTGGGTGCTCACTACTCAGGGTGCTGGGTGCTCAGTGCTTGGGTGATCGGTGCTCAGTACTCAGGGTGCTGGGTGCTCAGTGCTCAGGGTGCTGGGTGCTCAGTGCTCAGGGTGCTGGGTGCTCAGTGCTCAGGGTGCTGGGTGTTCAGTACTCAGGGTGCTGGGTGCTCAGTGCTCAGGGTGCTGGGTGCTCAGTACTCAGGGTGCTGGGTGCTCAGTACTCAGGGTGCTGGGTGCTCAGTGCTCAGGGTGCTGGGTACTCAGTGCTCAGGGTGCTGGGTGCTCAGTACTCAGGGTGCTGGGTGCTCAGGGCTCAGGGTGCTGGGTGCTCAGTTCTCAGGGTGCTGGGTGCTCAGTACTCAGGGTGCTGGGAGCTCAGTTCTCAGGGTGATCGGTGCTCAGTACTCAGGGTGCTCAGTACTCAGGGTGCTGGGTGCTCAGTGCTCGGGGTGCTGGGTGCTCAGTACTCAGGGTGCTGAATGCTCAGTGCTCGGGGTGCTGGGTGCTCAGTGCTCAGGGTGATCGGTGCTCAGTACTCAGGGTGCTGGGTGCTCAGTGCTCAGGGTGCTGGGTGCTCAGTCCTCAGGGTGCTCAGTTCTCAGGGTGCTGGGTGCTCAGTGCTCGGTGTGCTGTGTGCTCAGTGCTCATTGCTCAGGGTGCTGGGTGCTCAGTGCTCAGTGCTCAGGGTGCTGGTTGCTCAGTATTCAGGGTGCTGGGTGCTCAGTACTCAGGGTGCTGGGTGCTCAGTGCTCAGGGTGCTGGGTGCTCAGTACTCAGGGTGCTGGGTGATCAGTGCTCGGGGTGCTGGGTGCTCAGTGCTCAGGGTGCTGGGTGCTCAGTGCTCATGGTGCTGGGTGCTCAGTACTCAGGGTGCTGGGTGCTCAGTGCTCGGGGTGCTCGGTGCTCTGTACTCAAGGTGCTGGGTGCTCAGTGCTCAGGGTGCTGGGTGCTCAGTGATCAGGGTGCTGGGTGCTCAGTACTCAGGGTGCTCGGTGCTCAGTACTCAGGGTTCTCAGTGCTCAGTACTCAGGGTGCTGGGTACTCAGTGCTCAGGGTGCTGGGTGCTCAGTACTCAGGGTGCTCAGTGATCAGTACTCGGGGTGCTTGGTGCTCAGTACTCAGGGTGCTCAGTGCTCAGTACTCGGCGTGCTGGGAGCTCAGTGCTCAGTGTGCTCAGTGCTCAGTGCTCGGGGTGCTGGGTGCTCAGTGCTCGGGGCGCTGGGTGCTCAGTGCTCGGGGTGCTGGGTGCTCAGTACTCGGGGTGCTGGGTGCTCAGTGCTCAGGGTGCTCAGTGCTCAGTACTCAGTGCTCAGGGTGCTCAGTGCTCAGTGCTCAGGGTGCTGGGTGTTCAGTACTCAGGGTGCTGCATGCTCAGTACTCAGGGTGCTGGGTGCTCAGTGCTCAGGTTGCTGGGTGCTCAGTGCTCGGGGCGCTGGGTGCTCAGTGCTCGGGGTGCTAGGAGCGCAGTACTCAGGGTGCTGGGTGCTCAGTGCTCGGGGTGATCGGTGCTCAGTACTCAGGGTGCTGGGTGCTCAGTGCTCGGGGTGCTCGGAGCTCAGTACGTTGGGTGCTCACTACTCAGGGTGCTGGGTGCTCAGTGCTCAGGGTGCTGGGTGCTCAGTGCTCAGGGTGCTGGGTGCACACTGCTCAGGGTGCTGGGTGCTCAGTACTCAGGGTGCTGGGTGCTCAGTGCTCGGGGTGCTGGGTGCTCAGTGCTCATGGTGCTGGGTGCTCAGTACTCATTGTGCTTGGTGCTCAGTACTCGGGGTGCTGGGTGCTCAGTACTCAGGGTGCTGGGTGCTCAGTACTCAGGGTGCTGGGTGCTCAGTACTCAGGTGCTGGGTGCTCAGTGCTCAGGGTGCTGGGTGCTCAGTGCTCAGTAGTCAGGGTGCTGGGTGCTCAGTGCTCGGGGTGCTCGGTGCTCAGTACGTTGGGTGCTCACTACTCAGGGTGCTGGGTGCTCAGTGCTCAGG
Organism: Microtus oregoni; assembly: GCF_018167655.1. Classification (NCBI taxonomy): domain Eukaryota; kingdom Metazoa; phylum Chordata; class Mammalia; order Rodentia; family Cricetidae; genus Microtus; species Microtus oregoni. The sequence goes on along the minus strand of NW_024543101.1, from coordinate 1,714,833 downwards.
GTGCTGGGGGCTCAGTGCTCAGGGTGCTGGGTGCTCAGTGCTCAGTTTGCTGGGTGCTCAGTACTCAGGGTGCTGGGTGCTCAGTGCTTGGGGTGCTGAGTGCTCAGTGCTCTGGGTGCTGGCTGCTCAGTACTCGGGGTGCTGGGTGCTCAGTACTCAGGGTGCTGGGTGCTCAGTGCTCAGGGTGCTGGGTGCTCAGTACTCAGGGTGCTGGGAGCTCAGTGCTCAGGGTGATCGGTGCTCAGTACTCAGGGTGCTCAGTACTCAGGGCGCTGGGTGCTCAGTGCTCGGGGTGCTCGGAGCGCAGTACTCAGGGTGCTGGGTGCTCAGTGCTCGGGGTGATCGGTGCTCAGTACTCAGGGTGCTGGGTGCTCAGTGCTCGGGGTGCTCGGAGCTCAGTACGTTGGGTGCTCACTACTCAGGGTGCTGGGTGCTCAGTGCTCAGGGTGCTGGGTGCTCAGTGCTCAGTGTGCTGGGTGCTCAGTGCTCAGGGTGCTGGGTGCTCAGTACTCAGGGTGCTGGGTGCTCAGTGCTCGGGGTGCTGGGTGCTCAGTCCTCAGGGTGCTCAGTGCTCAGGGTGCTGGGTGCTCAGTACTCAGGGTGCTGGGTGCTCACTACTCAGGGTGCTGGGTGCTCACTACTCAGGGTGCTGGGTGATCAGTTCTCAGTGTGCTGGGTGATCAGTGCTCAGGGTGCTGGGTGCTCAGTGCTCGGGGTGCTGGGTGCTCAGTACTCAGGGTCCTGGGTGCTAAGTGCTCAGGGTGCTGGGTGCTCAGTGCTCGGGGCGCTGGGTGCTCAGTGCTCGGGGTGCTCGGAGCTCAGTACTCAGTGTGCTGGGTGCTCAGTGCTCGGGGTGATCGGTGCTCAGTACTCAGTGTGCTGGGTGCTCAGTGCTCGGGGTGATCGGTGATCAGTACTCAGTGTGCTGGGTGCTCAGTGCTCGGGGTGATCGGTGCTCAGTACTCAGTGTGCTGGGTGCTCAGTGCTCGGGGTGATCGGTGCTCAGTACTCAGAGTAGTGGGTGCTCAGTGCTCGGGGTGATCGGTGCTCAGTACTCAGGGTGCTCAGTACTCAGGGTGCTGGGTGCTCAATGCTCGGGGTGCTGGGTGCTCAGTACTCAGGGTGGTGGATGCTCAGTCCTCGGGGTGCTGGGTGCTCAGTGCTCAGGGTGATCGGTGCTCAGTACTCAGGGTGCTGGGTGCTCAGTGCTCAGGGTGCTGGGTGCTCAGTCCTCAGGGTGCTCAGTGCTCAGGGTGCTGGGTGCTCAGTGCTAGGGGTGCTGGGTGCTGGGTGCTCAGTGCTCAGGGTGCTGGGTGCTCAGTGCTCAGTGCTCAGGGTGCTGGTTGCTCAGTATTCAGTGTGCTGGGTGCTCAGTACTCAGGGTGCTGGGTGCTCAGTGCTCAGGGTGCTGGGTGCTCAGTACTCAGGGTGCTGGGTGATCAGTGCTCGGGGTGCTGGGTGATCAGTGCTCAGGGTGCTGGGTGCTCAGTGCTCGGGGTGCTGGGTGCTCAGTACTCAGGGTCCTGGGTGCTAAGTGCTCAGGGTGCTGGGTGCTCAGTGCTCGGGGCGCTGGGTGCTCAGTGCTCGGGGTGCTCGGAGCGCAGTACTCAGTGTGCTGGGTGCTCAGTGCTCGGGGTGCTCGGAGCGCAGTACTCAGGGTGCTGGGTGCTCAGTGCTCGGGGTGCTCGGTGTTCAGTACGTTGGGTGCTCACTACTCAGGGTGCTGGGTGCTCAGTGCTTGGGTGATCGGTGCTCAGTACTCAGGGTGCTGGGTGCTCAGTGCTCAGGGTGCTGGGTGCTCAGTGCTCAGGGTGCTGGGTGCTCAGTGCTCAGGGTGCTGGGTGTTCAGTAATCAGGGTGCTGGGTGCTCAGTGCTCAGGGTGCTGGGTGCTCAGTACTCAGGGTGCTGGGTGCTCAGTACTCAGGGTGCTGGGTGCTCAGTGCTCAGGGTGCTGGGTACCCAGTGCTCAGGGTGCTCGGTGCTCAGTACTCGGGGTGCTGGGTGCTCATTCTCTGGGTGCTGGGTGCTCAGTGATCGGGGTGCTGGGTGCTCAGTACTCAGGGTGCTGGGTGCTCAGTGCTCAGGGTGCTGGGTGCTCAGTACTCAGGGTGCTGGGTGCTCAGGGCTCAGGGTGCTGGGTGCTCAGTACTCAGGGTGCTGGGTGCTCAGGGCTCAGGGTGCTGGGTGCTCATTACTCAGGGTGCTGGGTGCTCAGTGCTCAGGGTGCTGGGTGCTCAGTACTCAGGGTGCTGGGAGCTCAGTTCTCAGGGTGATCGGTGCTCAGTACTCAGGGTGCTCAGTACTCAGGGTGCTGGGTGCTCAGTGCTCGGGGTGCTGGGTGCTCAGTACTCAGGGTGCTGGATGCTCAGTGCTCGGGGTGCTGGGTGCTCAGTGCTCAGGGTGATCGGTGCTCAGTACTCAAGGTGCTGGGTGCTCAGTGCTCAGGGTGCTGGGTGCTCAGTCCTCAGGGTGCTCAGTGCTCAGGGTGCTGGGTGCTCAGTGCTCGGGGTGCTGGGTGCTCAGTCCTCAGTGCTCAGGGTGCTGGGTGCTCAGTGCTCAGTGCTCAGGGTGCTGGTTGCTCAGTATTCAGGGTGCTGGGTGCTCAGTACTCAGGGTGCTGGGTGCTCAGTGCTCAGGGTGCTGGGTGCTCAGTACTCAGGGTGCTGGGTGATCAGTGCTCGGGGTGCTGGGTGCTCAGTGCTCAGGGTGCTGGGTGCTCAGTGCTCAGGGTGCTGGGTGCTCAGTACTCAGGGTGCTGGGTGCTCAGTGCTCGGGGTGCTCGGTGCTCAGTACTCAAGGTGCTGGGTGCTCAGTGCTCAGGGTGCTGGGTGCTCAGTGATCAGGGTGCTGGGTGCTCAGTACTCAGGGTGCTCGGTGCTCAGTACTCAGGGTTCTCAGTGCTCAGTACTCAGGGTGCTGGGTACTCAGTGCTCAGGGTGCTGGGTGCTCAGTACTCAGGGTGCTCAGTGATCAGTACTCGGGGTGCTTGGTGCTCAGTACTCAGGGTGCTCAGTGCTCAGTACTCGGCGTGCTGGGTGCTCAGTGCTCAGGGTGCTCAGTGTTCAGTGCTCAGGGTGCTGGGTGCTCAGTGCTCGGGGCGCTGGGTGCTCAGTGCTCGGGGTGCTGGGTGCTCAGTACCCGGGGTGCTGGGTGCTCAGTGCTCAGGGTGCTCAGTGCTCAGTACTCAGTGCTCAGGGTGCTCAGTGCTCAGTGCTCAGGGTGCTGGGTGTTCAGTACTCAGGGTGCTGCGTGCTCAGTACTCAGGGTGCTGGGTGCTCAGTGCTCAGGGTGCTGGGTGCTCAGTGCTCGGGGCGCTGGGTGCTCAGTGCTCGGGGTGCTCGGAGCGCATTACTCAGCGTGCTGGGTGCTCAGTGCTCGGGGTGATCGGTGCTCAGTACTCAGGGTGCTGGGTGCTCAGTGCTCGGGGTGCTCGGAGCTCAGTACGTTGGGTGCTCACTACTCAGGGTGCTGGGTGCTCAGCACTCAGGGTGCTGGGTGCTCAGTGCTCAGGGTGCTGGGTGCTCAGTACTCAGGTTGCTGGGTGCTCAGTGCTCGGGGTGCTGGGTGCTCAGTGCTCATGGTGCTGGGTGCTCAGTACTCAGTGTGCTTGGTGCTCAGTACTCGGGGTGCTGGGTGCTCAGTACTCAGGGTGCTGGGTGCTCAGTACTCAGGGTGCTGGGTGCTCAGTACTCAGGTGCTGGGTGCTCAGTGCTCAGGGTGCTGGGTGCTCAGTGCTCAGTAGTCAGGGTGCTGGGTGCTCAGTGCTTGGGGTGCTCGGTGCTCAGTACGTTGGGTGCTCACTACTCAGGGTGCTGGGTGCTCAGTGCTCAGGGTGCTGGGGGCTCAGTGCTCAGGGTGCAGGGTGCTCAGTGCTCAGGGTGCTGGGTGCTCAGTACTCAGGGTGCTGGGTGCTCAGTGCTTGGGGTGCTGAGTGCTCAGTGCTCAGGGTGCTGGGTGCTCAGTACTCGGGGTGCTGGGTGCTCAGTGCTCAGGGTGCTGGGTGCTCAGTACTCAGGGTGCTGGGTGCTCAGTGCTCAGGGTGCTGGGTGCTCAGTACTCAGGGTGCTGGGAGCTCAGTGCTCAGGGTGATCGGTGCTCAGTACTCAGGGTGCTCAGTACTCAGGGTGCTGGGTGCTCAGTGCTCGGGGTGCTGGGTGCTCAGTACTCAGGGTGCTGGGTGCTCAGTGCTCGGGGTTCTGGGTGCTCAGTGCTCCGGGTGATCGGTGCTCAGTACTCAGGGTGCTGGGTGCTCAGTGCTCAGGGTGCTGGGTGCTCAGTCCTCAGGGTGCTCAGTGCTCAGGTTGCTGGGTGCTCAGTGCTCGTGGTGCTCGGCGCTCAGTACCCAGGGTGCTGAGTGCTCAGTACTCAGGGTGCTGGGTGCTCACTACTCAGGGTGCTGGGTGCTCAGTTCTTGGGTGATCGGTGCTCAGTACTCAGGGTGCTGGGTGCTCAGTGCTCAGGGTGCTGGGTGCTCAGTGCTCAGGGTGCTGGGTGCTCAGTGCTCAGGGTGCTGGGTGTTCAGTACTCAGGGTGCTGGGTGCTCAGTGCTCAGGGTGCTGGGTGCTCAGTACTCAGGGTGCTGGGTGCTCATTACTCAGGGTGCTGGGTGTTCAGTGCTCAGGGTGCTGGGTACTCAGTGCTCAGGGTGCTCGGTGCTCAGTACTCGGGGTGCTGGGTGCTCATTCTCTGGGTGCTGGGTGCTCAGTGCTCGGGGTGCTGGGTGCTCAGTACTCAGGGTGCTGGGTGTTCAGTGCTCAGGGTGCTGGGTGCTCAGTACTCAGGGTGATGGGTGCTCAGGGCTCAGGGTGCTGGGTGCTCAGTACTCAGGGTGCTGGGTGCTCAGTGCTCAGGGTGCTGGGTGCTCAGTACTCAGGGTGCTGGGAGCTCAGTGCTCAGGGTGATCGGTGCTCAGTACTCAGGGTGCTCAGTACTCAGGGTGCTGGGTGCTCAGTGCTCGGGGTGCTGGGTGCTCAGTACTCAGGGTGCTGGATGCTCAGTGCTCGGGGTGCTGGGTGCTCAGTGCTCAGGGTGATCGGTGCTCAGTACTCAGGGTGCTGGGTGCTCAGTGCTCAGGGTGCTGGGTGCTCAGTCCTCAGGTTGCTCAGTGCTCAGGTTGCTGGGGGCTCAGTGCTCGGGGTGCTGGGTGCTCAGTGCTCAGTGCTCAGGGTGCTGGGTGCTCAGTGCTCAGTGCTCAGGGTGCTGGTTGCTCAGTATTCAGGGTCCTGGGTGCTCAGTACTCAGGGTGCTGGGTGCTCAGTGCTCAGGGTGCTGGGTGCTCAGTACTCAGGGTGCTGGGTGATCAGTGCTCGGGGTGCTGGGTGATCAGTGCTCAGGGTGCTGGGTGCTCAGTGCTCGGGGTGCTGGGTGCTCAGTACTCAGGGTCCTGGGTGCTAAGTGCTCAGGGTGCTGGGTGCTCAGTGCTCGGGGCGCTGGGTGCTCAGTGCTCGGGGTGCTCGGAGCTCAGTACTCAGTTTGCTGGGTGCTCAGTGCTCGGGGTGATCGGTGCTCAGTACTCAGGGTGCTGGGTGCTCAGTGCTCGGGGTGCTCGGTGCTCAGTATGTTGGGTGCTCACTACTCAGGGTGCTGGGTGCTCAGTGCTTGGGTGATCGGTGCTCAGTACTCAGGGTGCTGGGTGCTCAGTGCTCAGGGTGCTGGGTGCTCAGTGCTCAGGGTGCTGGGTGCTCAGTGCTCAGGGTGCTGGGTGTTCAGTACTCAGGGTGCTGGGTGCTCAGTGCTCAGGGTGCTCAGTGCTCAGTACTCAGGGTGCTGGGTGCTCAGTACTCAGGGTGCTGGGTGCTCAGTGCTCAGGGTGCTGGGTACTCAGTGCTCAGGGTGCTGGGTGCTCAGTACTCAGGGTGCTGGGTGCTCAGGGCTCAGGGTGCTGGGTGCTCAGTACTCAGGGTGCTGGGTGCTCAGTACTCAGGGTGCTGGGAGCTCAGTGCTCAGGGTTATCGGTGCTCAGTACTCAGGGTGCTCAGTACTCAGGGTGCTGGGTGCTCAGTGCTCGGGGTGCTGGGTGCTCAGTACTCAGGGTGCTGAATGCTCAGTGCTCGGGGTGCTGGGTGCTCAGTGCTCAGGGTGATCGGTGCTCAGTACTCAGGGTGCTGGGTGCTCAGTGCTCAGGGTGCTGGGTGCTCAGTCCTCAGGGTGCTCAGTGCTCAGGGTGCTGGGTGCTCAGTGCTCGGGGTGCTGTGTGCTCAGTGCTCATTGCTCAGGGTGCTGGGTGCTCAGTGCTCAGTGCTCAGGGTGCTGGTTGCTCAGTATTCAGGGTGCTGGGTGCTCAGTACTCAGGGTGCTGGGTGCTCAGTGCTCAGGGTGCTGGGTGCTCAGTACTCAGGGTGCTGGGTGATCAGTGCTCGGGGTGCTGGGTGCTCAGTGCTCAGGGTGCTGGGTGCTCAGTGCTCATGGTGCTGGGTGCTCAGTACTCAGGGTGCTGGGTGCTTAGTGCTCGGGGTGCTCGGTGCTCAGTACTCAAGGTGCTGGGTGCTCAGTGCTCAGGGTGCTGGGTGCTCAGTGATCAGGGTGCTGGGTGCTCAGTACTCAGGGTGCTCGGTGCTCAGTACTCAGGGTTCTCAGTGCTCAGTACTCAGGGTGCTGGGTACTCAGTGCTCAGGGTGCTGGGTGCTCAGTACTCAGGGTGCTCAGTGATCAGTACTCGGGGTGCTTGGTGCTCAGTACTCAGGGTGCTCAGTGCTCAGTACTCGGCGTGCTGGGAGCTCAGTGCTCAGTGTGCTCAGTGCTCAGTGCTCGGGGTGCTGGGTGCTCAGTTCTCGGGGCGCTGGGTGCTCAGTGCTCGGGGTGCTGTGTGCTCAGTACTCGGGGTGCTGGGTGCTCAGTGCTCAGGGTGCTCAGTGCTCAGTACTCAGTGCTCAGGGTGCTCAGTGCTCAGTGCTCAGGGTGCTGGGTGTTCAGTACTCAGGGTGCTGCATGCTCAGTACTCAGGGTGCTGGGTGCTCAGTGCTCAGGGTGCTGGGTGCTCAGTGCTCGGGGCGCTGGGTGCTCAGTGCTCGGGGTGCTCGGAGCGCAGTACTCAGGGTGCTGGGTGCTCAGTGCTCGGGGTGATCGGTGCTCAGTACTCAGGGTGCTGGGTGCTCAGTAATCGGGGTGCTCGGAGCTCAGTACGTTGGGTGCTCACTACTCAGGGTGCTGGGTGCTCAGTGCTCAGGGTGCTGGGTGCTCAGTGCTCAGGGTGCTGGGTGCTCACTGCTCAGAGTGCTGGGTGCTCAGTACTCAGGGTGCTTGGTGCTCAGTGCTCGGGGTGCTGGGTGCTCAGTGCTCATGGTGCTGGGTGCTCAGTACTCAGTGTGCTTGGTGCTCAGTACTCGGGGTGCTGGGTGCTCAGTACTCAGGGTGCTGGGTGCTCAGTACTCAGGGTGCTGGGTGCTCAGTACTCAGGTGCTGGGTGCTCAGTGCTCAGGGTGCTGGGTGCTCAGTGCTCAGGGTGCTGGGTGCTCCATGCTCAGTTTGCTGGGTGCTCAGTACTCAGGGTGCTGGGTGCTCAGTGCTTGGGGTGCTGAGTGCTCAGTGCTTTGGGTGCTGGCTGCTCAGTACTCGGGTTGCTGGGTGCTCAGTGCTCAGGGTGCTGGGTGCTCAGTACTCAGGGTGCTGGGAGCTCAGTGCTCAGGGTGATCGGTGCTCAGTACTCAGGGTGCTCAGTACTCAGGGTGCTGGGTGCTCAGTGCTCGGGGTGCTGGGTGCTCAGTACTCAGGGTGCTGGATGCTCAGTGCTCGGGGTGCTGGGTGCTCAGTGCTCAGGGTGATCGGTGCTCAGTACTCAGGGTGCTGGGTGCTCAGTGCTCAGGGTGCTGGGTGCTCAGTCCTCAGGGTGCTCAGTGCTCAGGTTGCTGGGTGCTCAGTGCTCGGGGTGCTGGGTGCTCAGTGCTCAGTGCTCAGGGTGCTGGGTGCTCAGTGCTCAGTGCTCAGGGTGCTGGTTGCTCAGTATTCAGGGTCCTGGTTGCTCAGTACTCAGGGTGCTGGGTGCTCAGTGCTCAGGGTGCTGGGTGCTCAGTACTCAGGGTGCTGGGTGATCAGTGCTCGGGGTGCTGGGTGATCAGTGCTCAGGGTGCTGGGTGCTCAGTGCTCGGGGTGCTGGGTGCTCAGTACTCAGGGTCCTGGGTGCTAAGTGCTCAGGGTGCTGGGTGCTCAGTGCTCGGGGCGCTGGGTGCTCAGTGCTCGGGGTGCTCGGAGCTCAGTACTCAGTTTGCTGGGTGCTCAGTGCTCGGGGTGATCGGTGCTCAGTACTCAGGGTGCTGGGTGCTCAGTGCTCGGGGTGCTCGGTGCTCAGTATGTTGGGTGCTCACTACTCAGGGTGCTGGGTGCTCAGTGCTTGGGTGATCGGTGCTCAGTACTCAGGGTGCTGGGTGCTCAGTGCTCAGGGTGCTGGGTGCTCAGTGCTCAGGGTGCTGGGTGCTCAGTGCTCAGGGTGCTGGGTGTTCAGTACTCAGGGTGCTGGGTGCTCAGTGCTCAGGGTGCTCAGTGCTCAGTACTCAGGGTGCTGGGTGCTCAGTACTCAGGGTGCTGGGTGCTCAGTGCTCAGGGTGCTGGGTACTCAGTGCTCAGGGTGCTGGGTGCTCAGTACTCAGGGTGCTGGGTGCTCAGGGCTCAGGGTGCTGGGTGCTCAGTACTCAGGGTGCTGGGTGCTCAGTACTCAGGGTGCTGGGAGCTCAGTGCTCAGGGTTATCGGTGCTCAGTACTCAGGGTGCTCAGTACTCAGGGTGCTGGGTGCTCAGTGCTCGGGGTGCTGGGTGCTCAGTACTCAGGGTGCTGAATGCTCAGTGCTCGGGGTGCTCCGTGCTCAGTGCTCAGGGTGATCGGTGCTCAGTACTCAGGGTGCTGGGTGCTCAGTGCTCAGGGTGCTGGGTGCTCAGTCCTCAGGGTGCTCAGTGCTCAGGGTGCTGGGTGCTCAGTGCTCGGGGTGCTGTGTGCTCATTGCTCATTGCTCAGGGTGCTGGGTGCTCAGTGCTCAGTGCTCAGGGTGCTGGTTGCTCAGTATTCAGGGTGCTGGGTGCTCAGTACTCAGGGTGCTGGGTGCTCAGTGCTCAGGGTGCTGGGTGCTCAGTACTCAGGGTGCTGGGTGATCAGTGCTCGGGGTGCTGGGTGCTCAGTGCTCAGGGTGCTGGGTGCTCAGTGCTCATGGTGCTGGGTGCTCAGTACTCAGGGTGCTGGGTGCTCAGTGCTCGGGGTGCTCGGTGCTCAGTACTCAAGGTGCTGGGTGCTCAGTGCTCAGGGTGCTGGGTGCTCAGTGATCAGGGTGCTGGGTGCTCAGTACTCAGGGTGCTCGGTGCTCAGTACTCAGTGTTCTCAGTGCTCAGTACTCAGGGTGCTGGGTACTCAGTGCTCAGGGTGCTGGGTGCTCAGTACTCAGGGTGCTCAGTGATCAGTACTCGGGGTGCTTGGTGCTCAGTACTCAGGGTGCTCAGTGCTCAGTACTCGGCGTGCTGGGAGCTCAGTGCTCAGTGTGCTCAGTGCTCAGTGCTCGGGGTGCTTGGTGCTCAGTTCTCGGGGCGCTGGGTGCTCAGTGCTCGGGGTGCTGGGTGCTCAGTACTCGGGGTGCTGGGTGCTCAGTGCTCAGGGTGCTCAGTGCTCAGTACTCAGTGCTCAGGGTGCTCAGTGCTCAGTGCTCAGGGTGCTGGGTGTTCAGTACTCAGGGTGCTGCATGCTCAGTACTCAGGGTGCTGGGTGCTCAGTGCTCAGGGTGCTGGGTGCTCAGTGCTCGGGGCGCTGGGTGCTCAGTGCTCGGGGTGCTCGGAGCGCAGTACTCAGGGTGCTGGGTGCTCAGTGCTCGGGGTGATCGGTGCTCAGTACTCAGGGTGCTGGGTGCTCAGTAATCGGGGTGCTCGGAGCTCAGTACGTTGGGTGCTCACTACTCAGGGTGCTGGGTGCTCAGTGCTCAGGGTGCTGGGTGCTCAGTGCTCAGGGTGCTGGGTGCTCACTGCTCAGAGTGCTGGGTGCTCAGTACTCAGGGTGCTTGGTGCTCAGTGCTCGGGGTGCTGGGTGCTCAGTGCTCATGGTGCTGGGTGCTCAGTACTCAGTGTGCTTGGTGCTCAGTACTCGGGGTGCTGGGTGCTCAGTACTCAGGGTGCTGGGTGCTCAGTACTCAGGGTGCTGGGTGCTCAGTACTCAGGTGCTGGGTGCTCAGTGCTCAGGGTGCTGGGTGCTCAGTGCTCAGGGTGCTGGGTGCTCAGTGCTCAGTTTGCTGGGTGCTCAGTACTCAGGGTGCTGGGTGCTCAGTGCTTGGGGTGCTGAGTGCTCAGTGCTTTGGGTGCTGGCTGCTCAGTACTCGGGTTGCTGGGTGCTCAGTACTCAGGGTGCTGGGTGCTCACTGCTCAGGGTGCTGGGTGCTCAGTACTCAGGGTGCTGGGAGCTCAGTGCTCAGGGTGATCGGTGCTCAGTACTCAGGGTGCTCAGTACTCAGGGTGCTGGGTGCTCAGTGCTCGGGTTGCTGGGTGCTCAGTACTCAGGGTGCTGGGTGCTCAGTGCTCGGGGTTCTGGGTGCTCAGTGCTCAGGGTGATCGGTGCTCAGTACTCAGGGTGCTGGGTGCTCAGTGCTCAGGGTGCTGGGTGCTCAGTCCTCAGGGTGCACAGTGCTCAGGGTGCTTGGTGCTCAGTGCTCGTGGTGCTCAGCGCTCAGTACACAGGGTGCTGAGTGCTCAGTACTCAGGGTGCTGGGTGCTCACAACTCAGGGTGCTTGGTGCTCAGTGCTCAGGGTGCTGAGTGATCAGTGCTCAGGGTGCTGGGTGCTCAGTGCTCGGGGTGCTGGGTGCTCAGTACTCAGGGTGCTGTGTGCTCAGTGCTCAGGGTGCTGGGTGCTCAATACTCAGGGTGCTGGGTGCTCAGTGCTCAGGGTGCTGGGTGCTCAGTACTCGGGGTGCTGGGTGCTCAGTACTCAGGGTGCTGGGTGCTCAGTACTCAGGGTGCTGGGTGCTCAGTACTCAGGTGCTGGGTGCTCAGTGCTCAGGGTGCTGGGTGCTCAGTGCTCGGTGTGCTGGGTGCTCAGTGCTCAGTAGTCAGGGTGCTGGGTGCTCAGTGCTCGGGGTGCTCGGTGCTCAGTACGTTGGGTGCTCACTACTCAGGGTGCTGGGTGCTCAGTGCTCAGGGTGCTGGGGGCTCAGTGCTCAGGGTGCCGGGTGCTCAGTGCTCAGGGTGCTGGGTGCTCAGTACTCAGGGTGCTGGGTGCTCAGTGCTTGGGGTGCTGAGTGCTCAGTGCTCGGGGTGCTGGATGCTCAGTACTCGGGGTGCTGGGTGCTCAGTACTCAGGGTGCTGGGTGCTCAGTGCTCAGGGTGCTGGGTGCTCAGTACTCAGGGTGCTGGGAGCTCAGTGCTCAGGGTGATCGGTGCTCAGTACTCAGGGTGCTCAGTACTCAGGGTGCTGGGTGCTCAGTGCTCAGGGTGCTGGGTGCTCAGTACTCAGGGTGCTGGGTGCTCAGTGCTCGGGGTTCTGGGTGCTCAGTGCTCAGGGTGATCGGTGCTCAGTACTCAGGGTGCTGGGTGCTCAGTGCTCAGGGTGCTGGTTGCTCATTCCTCAGGGTGCTCAGTGCTCAGGGGGCTGGGTGCTCAGTGCTAGTGGTGCTCGGCGCACAGTACTCAGGGTGCTGAGTGCTCAGTACTCAGGGTGCTGGGTGCTCACTACTCAGGGTGCTGGGTGCTCAGTGCTCAGGGTGCTGGGTGATCAGTGCTCAGGGTGCTGGGTGCTCAGTGCTCGGGGTGCTGGGTGCTCAGTACTCAGGGTCCTGGGTGCTAAGTGCTCAGGGTGCTGGGTGCTCAGTGCTCGGGGCGCTGGGTGCTCAGTGCTCGGGGTGCTCGGAAATCAGTACTCAGGGTGCTGGGTGCTCAGTGCTCGGGGTGATCGGTGCTCAGTACTCACGGTGCTGGGTGCTCAGTGCTCGGGGTGCTCGGTGCTCAGTACGTTGGGTGCTCACTACTCAGGGTGCTGGGTGCTCAGTGCTTGGGTGATCGGTGCTCAGTACTCAGGGTGCTGGGTGCTAAGTGCTCAGGGTGCTGGATGCTCAGTGCTCAGGGTGCTGGGTGCTCAGTGCTCAGGGTGCTGGGTGTTCAGTACTCAGGGTGCTGGGTGCTCAGTGCTCAGGGTGCTGGGTGCTCAGTTCTCAGGGTGCTGGGTGCTCAGTACTCAGGGTGCTGGGTGCTCAGTGCTCAGGGTGATGGGTACTCAGTGCTCAGGGTGCTCGGTGCTCAGTACTCGGGGTGCTGGGTGCTCATTCTCTGGGTGCTGGGTGCTCAGTGCTCGGGGTGCTGGGTGCTCAGTACTCAGGGTGCTGGGTGCTCAGTGCTCAGGGTGCTGGGTGCTCAGTACTCAGGGTGCTGGGTGCTCAGGGCTCAGGGTGCTGGGTGCTCAGTACTCAGGGTGCTGGGTGCTCAGGGCTCAGGGTGCTGGGTGCTCAGTACTCAGGGTGCTGGGAGCTCAGTGCTCAGGGTGATCGGTGCTCAGTACTCAGGGTGCTCAGTACTCAGGGTGCTGGGTGCTCAGTGCTCGGGGTGCTGGGTGCTCATTACTCAGGGTGCTGGATGCTCAGTGCTCGGGGTGCTGGGTGCTCAGTGCTCAGGGTGATCGGTGCTCAGTACTCAGGGTGTTGGGTGCTCAGTGCTCAGTGTGGTGGGTGCTCAGTACTCAGGGTGCTGGGAGCTCAGTGCTCAGGGTGATCGGTGCTCAGTACTCAGGGTGCTCAGTACTCAGGGTGCTGGGTGCTCAGTGCTCGGGGTGCTGGGTGCTCAGTACTCAGGGTGCTGGATGCTCAGTGCTCGGGGTGCTGGGTGCTCAGTGCTCAGGGTGCTGGGTGCTCAGTGCTCGGGGTGCTCAGTGCTCAGTGCTCAGGGTGCTGGGTGCTCAGTGCTCAGTGCTCAGGGTGCTGGTTGCTCAGTATTCAGGGTGCTGGGTGCTCAGTACTCAGGGTGCTGGGTGCTCAGTGCTCAGGGTGCTGGGTGCTCAGTACTCAGGGTGCTGGGTGATCAGTGCTCGGGGTGCTGGGTGCTCAGTGCTCAGGGTGCTGGGTGCTCAGTGCTCAGGGTGCTGGGTGCTCAGTACTCAGGGTGCTGGGTGCTCAGTGCTCGGGGTGCTCGGTGCTCAGTACTCAAGGTGCTGGGTGCTCAGTGCTCAGGGTGCTGGGTGCTCAGTGATCAGGGTGCTGGGTGCTCAGTACTCAGGGTGCTCGGTGCTCAGTACTCAGGGTTCTCAGTGCTCAGTACTCAGGGTGCTGGGTACTCAGTGCTCTGGGTGCTGGGTGCTCAGTACTCAGGGTGCTCAGTGATCAGTACTCGGGGTGCTTGGTGCTCAGTACTCAGGGTGCTCAGTGCTCAGTACTCGGGGTGCTGGGTGCTCAGTGTTCAGGGTGCTCAGTGCTCAGTGCTCGGGGTGCTGGGTGCTCAGTGCTCGGGGCGCAGGGTGCTCAGTGCTCGGGGTGCTGGGTGCTCAGTACTCGGGGTGCTGGGTGCTCAGTGCTCAGGGTGCTCAGTGCTCAGTACTCAGTGCTCAGGGTTCTCAGTGCTCAGTGCTCAGGGTGCTGGGTGTTCAGTACTCACGGTGCTGAGTGCTCAGTGCTCAGGGTGCTGGGTGCTCAGTGCTCGGGGCGCTGGGTGCTCAGTGCTCTGGGTGCTCGGAGCGCAGTACTCAGGGTGCTGGGTGCTCAGTGCTCAGGGTGCTGGGTGCTCAGTGCTCGGTGTGCTGGGTGCTCAGTGCTCAGTAGTCAGGGTGCTGGGTGCTCAGTGCTCGGGGTGCTCGGTGCTCAGTACGTTGGGTGCTCACTACTCAGGGTGCTGGGTGCTCAGTGCTCAGGGTGCTGGGGGCTCAGTGCTCAGGGTGCCGGGTGCTCAGTGCTCAGGGTGCTGGGTGCTCAGTACTCAGGGTGCTGGGTGCTCAGTGCTTGGGGTGCTGAGTGCTCAGTGCTCGGGGTGCTGGATGCTCAGTACTCGGGGTGCTGGGTGCTCAGTACTCAGGGTGCTGGGTGCTCAGTGCTCAGGGTGCTGGGTGCTCAGTACTCAGGGTGCTGGGAGCTCAGTGCTCAGGGTGATCGGTGCTCAGTACTCAGGGTGCTCAGTACTCAGGGTGCTGGGTGCTCAGTGCTCAGGGTGCTGGGTGCTCAGTACTCAGGGTGCTGGGTGCTCAGTGCTCGGGGTTCTGGGTGCTCAGTGCTCAGGGTGCTGGGTGCTCAGTACTCAGGGTGCTGGGTGCTCAGTGCTTGGGGTGCTGAGTGCTCAGTACTCAGGGTGCTGGGTGCTCAGTACTCGGGGTGCTGGGTGCTCAGTACTCAGGGTGCTGGGTGCTCAGTGCTCAGGGTGCTGGGTGCTCAGTACTCAGGGTGCTGGGAGCTCAGTGCTCAGGGTGATCGGTGCTCAGTACTCAGGGTGCTCAGTACTCAGGGTGCTGGGTGCTCAGTGCTCGGGGTGCTGGGTGCTCAGTACTCAGGGTGCTGGGTGCTCAGTGCTCGGGGTTCTGGATGCTCAGTGCTCAGGGTGATCGGTGCTCAGTACTCAGGGTGCTGGGTGCTCAGTCCTCAGGGTGCTCAGTGCTCAGGGTGCTGGGTGCTCAGTGCTTGTGGTGCTCGGCGCTCAGTACTTAGGGTGCTGAGTGCTCAGTACTCAGTGTGCTGGGTGCTCACTACTCAGGGTGCTGGGTGCTCAGTGCTCAGGGTGCTGGGTGATCAGTGCTCAGGGTGCTGGGTGCTCAGTGCTCGGGGTCCTGGGTGCTCAGTACTCAGGGTCCTGGGTGCTAAGTGCTCTGGGTGCTGGTTGCTCAGTGCTCGGGGCGCTGGGTGCTCAGTGCTCGGGGTGCTCGGAGCTCAGTACTCAGGGTGCTGGGTGCTCAGTGCTCGGGGTGATCGGTGCTCAGTACTCAGGGTGCTGGGTGCTCAGTGCTCGTGGTGCTCGGTGCTCAGTACGTTGGGTGCTCACTACTCAGGGTGCTGGGTGCTCAGTGCTTGGGGTGATCGGTGCTCAGTACTCAGGGTGCTGGGTGCTCAGTGCTCAGGGTGCTCTGTGCTCAGTACGTTGGGTGCTCACTACTCAGGGTGCTGGGTGCTCAGTGCTCAGGGTGCTGGGTGCTCAGTGCTCAGGGTCCTGGGTGCTCAGTGCTCAGGGTGCTGGGTTTTCAGTACTCAGGGTGCTGGGTACTCAGTGCTCAGGGTGCTCGGTGCTCAGTACTCGGGGTGCTGGGTGCTTATTCTCGGGGTGCTGGGTGCTCAGTGCTCGGGGTGCTGTGTGCTCAGTGCTCAGGGTGCTGGGTGCTCAATACTCAGGGTGCTGGGTGCTCAGTGCTCAGGGTGCTGGGTGCTCAGTACTCAGGGTGCTGGGTGCTCAGTGCTCAGGGTGCTGGGTGCTCAGTACTCAGGGTGCTGGGAGCTCAGTGCTCAGGGTGATCGGTGCTCAGTACTCAGGGTGCTCAGTACTCAGGGTGCTGGGTGCTCAGTGCTCGGGGTGCTGGGTGCTCAGTGTTCAGGGTGCTGGTTGCTCAGTATTCAGGGTGCTGGGTGCTCAGTACTCAGGGTGCTGGGTGCTCAGTGCTCAGGGTGCTGGGTGCTCAGTACTCAGGTTGCTGGGTGATCAGTGCTTGGGGTGCTGGGTGCTCAGTGCTCAGGGTGCTGGGTGCTCAGTGCTCAGGGTGCTGGGTGCTCAGTACTCAGGGTGTTGGGTGCTCAGTGCTCGGGGTGCTCGGTGCTCAGTACTCAAGGTGCTGGGTGCTCAGTGCTCAGGGTGCTGTGTGCTCAGTGATCAGGGTGCTGGGTGCTCAGTACTCAGGGTGCTCGGTGCTCAGTACTCAGGGTTCTCAGTGCTCAGTACTCAGGGTGCTGGGTACTCAGTGCTCAGGGTGCTGGGTGCTCAGTACTCAGGGTGCCGGGTGCTAAGTACTCAGGGTGCTCAGTGCTCAGTACTCGGGGTCCTTGGTGCTCAGTACTCAGGGTGCTCAGTGCTCAGTACTCGGGGTGCTGGGTGCTCAGTGCTCAGGGTGCTCAGTGCTCAGTGCTCGGGGTGCTGGGTGCTCAGTGCTCGGGGCGCTGGGTGCTCAGTGCTCGGGGTGCTGGGTGCTCAGTACTCGGGGTGCTGGGTGCTCAGTGCTCAGGGTGCTCAGTGCTCAGTACTCAGTGCTCAGGGTGCTCAGTGCTCAGTGCTCAGCGTGCTAGGTGTTCAGTACTCAGGGTGCTGGGTGCTCAGTACTCAGGGTGCTGGGTGCTCAGGGCTCAGGGTGCTGGGTGCTCAGTGCTCGGGGCGCTGGTTGCTCAGTGCTCGGGGTGCTCGGAGCACAGTAATCAGGGTGCTGGGTGCTCAGTGCTCGGGGTGATCGGTGCTCAGTACTCAGGGTGCTGGGTGCTCAGTGCTCGGGGTGCTCGGTGCTCAGTACGTTGGGTGCTCACTACTCAGGGTGCTGGGTGCTCAGTGCTCAGGGTGCTGGGTGCTCAGTGCTCAGGGTGCTGGGTGCTCAGTGCTCAGGGTGCTGGGTGCTCAGTACTCAGGGTGCTGGGTGCTCAGTGCTCGGGGTGCTGGGTGCTCAGTGCTCAGGGTGCTGGGTGCTCAGTACTCGGGGTGCTGGGTGCTCAGTACTCAGGGTGCTGGGTGCTCAGTACTCAGGGTGCTGGGTGCTCAGTACTCGTGTGCTGGGTGCTCAGTGCTCAGGGTGCTGGGTGCTCAGTGCTCGGTGTGCTGGGTGCTCAGTGCTCAGTAGTCAGGGTGCTTGGTGCTCAGTGCTCGGGGTGCTCGGTGCTCAGTACGTTGGGTGCTCACTACTCAGGGTGCTGGGTGCTCAATGCTCAGGGTGCTGGGTGCTCAGTACTCAGGGTGCTGGGTGCTCAGTGCTCAGGGTGCTGGGTACTCAGTGCTCAGGGTGCTCGGTGCTCAGTACTCGGGGTGCTGGGTGCTTATTCTCGGGGTGCTGGGTGCTCAGTGCTCGGGGTGCTGGGTGCTCAGTACTCATTGTGCTGTGTGCTCAGTGCTCAGGGTGCTGGGTGCTCAATACTCAGGGTGCTGGGTGCTCAGTGCTCAGGGTGCTGGGTGCTCAGTACTCAGGGTGCTGGGTGCTCAGTACTCAGGGTGCTGGGAGCTCAGTGCTCAGGGTGATCGGTGCTCAGTACTCAGGGTGCTCAGTACTCAGGGAGCTGGGTGCTCAGTGCTCAGGGTGCTGGGTGCTCAGTACTCAGGGTGCTGGGTGCTCAGTGTTCAGGGTGCTGGTTGCTCAGTATTCAGGGTGCTGGGTGCTCAGTACTCAGGGTGCTGGGTGCTCAGTGCTCAGGGTGCTGGGTGCTCAGTACTCAGGGTGCTGGGTGATCAGTGCTCGGGGTGCTGGGTGCTCAGTGCTCAGGGTGCTGGGTGCTCAGTGCTCAGGGTCCTGGGTGCTCAGTACTCAGGGTGCTGGGTGCTCAGTGCTCGGGGTGCTCGGTGCTCAGTACTCAAGGTGCTGGGTGCTCAGTGCTCAGGGTGCTGGGTGCTCAGTGATCAGGGTGCGGGGTACTCAGTACTCAGGGTTCTCGGTGCTCAGTACTCAGGGTTCTCAGTGCTCAGTACTCAGGGTGCTGGGTACTCAGTGCTCAGGGTGCCGGGTGCTCAGTACTCAGGGTGCTCAGTGCTCAGTACTCGGGGTCCTTGGTGCTCAGTACTCAGGGTGCTCAGTGCTCAGTACTCGGGGTGCTGGGTGCTCAGTGCTCAGGGTGCTCAGTGCTCAGTGCTCGGGGTGCTGGGTGCTCAGTGCTCGGGGCGCTGGGTGCTCGGTGCTCGGGGTGCTGGGTGCTCAGTACTCGGGGTGCTGGGTGCTCAGTGCTCAGGGTGCTCAGTGCTAAGTACTCAGTGCTCAGGGTGCTCAGTGCTCAGTGCTCAGGGTACTAGGTGTTCAGTACTCAGGGTGCTGGGTGCTCAGTACTCAGGGTGCTGGGTGCTCAGGGCTCAGGGTGCTGGGTGCTCAGTGCTCGGGGCGCTGGGTGCTCAGTGCTCGGGGTGCTCGGAGCACAGTAATCAGGGTGCTGGGTGCTCAGTGCTCGGGGTGATCTGTGCTCAGTACTCAGGGTGCTGGGTGCTCAGTGCTCGGGGTGCTCGGTGCTCAGTACGTTGGGTGCTCACTACTCAGGGTGCTGGGTGCTCAGTGCTCAGGGTGCTGGGTGCTCAGTGCTCAGGGTGCTGGGTGCTCAGTGCTCAGGGTGCTGGGTGCTCAGTACTCACGGTGCTGGGTGCTCAGTGCTCGGGGTGCTGGGTGCTCAGTGCTCAGGGTGCTGGGTGCTCAGTACTCAGTGTGCTGGGTGCTCAGTACTCGGGGTGCTGGGTGCTCAGTGCTCAGGGTGCTGGGTGCTCAGTACTCAGGGTGCTGGGTGCTCAGTACTCGGGTGCTGGGTGCTCAGTGCTCAGGGTGCTGGGTGCTCAGTGCTCGGTGTGCTGGGTGCTCAGTGCTCAGTAGTCAGGGTGCTGGGTGCTCAGTGCTCGGGGTGCTCGGTGCTCAGTACGTTGGGTGCTCACTACTCAGGGTGCTGGGTGCTCAATGCTCAGGGTGCTGGGTGCTCAGTACTCAGGGTGCTGGGTGCTCAGTGCTCAGGGTGCTGGGTACTCAGTGCTCAGGGTGCTCGTTGCTCAGTACTCGGGGTGCTGGGTGCTTATTCTCGGGGTGCTGGGTGCTCAGTGCTCGGGGTGCTGGGTGCTCAGTACTCAGGGTGCTGTGTGCTCAGTGCTCAGGGTGCTGGGTGCTCAATACTCAGGGTGCTGGGTGCTCAGTGCTCAGGGTGCTGGGTGCTCAGTACTCAGGGTGCTGGGTGCTCAGTGCTCAGGGTGCTGGGTGCTCAGTACTCAGGGTGCTGGGAGCTCAGTGCTCAGGGTGATCGGTGCTCAGTACTCAGGGTGCTCAGCACTCAGGGTGCTGGGTGCTCAGTGCTCGGGGTGCTGGGTGCTCAGTACTCAGGGTGCTGCGTGCTCAGTGTTCAGGGTGCTGGTTGCTCAGTATTCAGGGTGCTGGGTGCTCAGTACTCAGGGTGCTGGGTGCTCAGTGCTCAGGGTGCTGGGTGCTCAGTACTCAGGGTGCTGGGTGATCAGTGCTCGGGGTGCTGGGTGCTCAGTGCTCAGGGTGCTGGGTGCTCAGTGCTCAAGGTGCTGGGTGCTCAGTACTCAGGGTGCTGTGTGCTCAGTGCTCGGGGTGCTCGGTGCTCAGTACTGAAGGTGCTGGGTGCTCAGTGCTCAGGGTGCTGGGTGCTCAGTGATCAGGGTGCTGGGTGCTCAGTACTCAGGGTGCTCGGTGCTCAGTACTCAGGGTTCTCAGTGCTCAGTACTCAGGGTGCTGGGTACTCAGTGCTCAGGGTGCCGGGTGCTCAGTACTCAGGGTGCTCAGTGCTCAGTACTCGGGGACCTTGGTGCTCAGTACTCAGGGTGCTCAGTGCTCAGTACTCGCGTTGCTGGGTGCTCAGTGCTCAGGGTGCTCAGTGCTCAGTGCTCGGTGTCCTGGGTGCTCAGTGCTCGGGGCGCTGGGTGCTCAGTGCTTGGGTTGCTGGGTGCTCAGTACTCGGGGTGCTGGGTGCTCAGTGCTCATTGTGCTCAGTGCTCAGTACTCAGTGCTCAGGGTGCTCAGTGCTCAGTGCTCAGGGTGCTAGGTGTTCAGTACTCAGGGTGCTGGGTGCTCAGTACTCAGGGTGCTGGGTGCTCAGTGCTCAGGGTGATGGGTACTCAGTGCTCAGGGTGCTCGGTGCTCAGTACTCGGGGTGCTGGGTGCTCATTCTCTGGGTGCTGGGTGCTCAGTGCTCGGGGTGCTGGGTGCTCAGTACTCAGGGTGCTGGGTGCTCAGTGCTCAGGGTGCTGGGTGCTCAGTACTCAGGGTGCTGGGTGCTCAGGGCTCAGGGTGCTGGGTGCTCAGTACTCAGGGTGCTGGGTGCTCAGGGCTCAGGGTGCTGGGTGCTCAGTACTCAGGGTGCTGGGAGCTCAGTGCTCAGGGTGATCGGTGCTCAGTACTCAGGGTGCTCAGTACTCAGGGTGCTGGGTGCTCAGTGCTCGGGGTGCTGGGTGCTCATTACTCAGGGTGCTGGATGCTCAGTGCTCGGGGTGCTGGGTGCTCAGTGCTCAGGGTGATCGGTGCTCAGTACTCAGGGTGTTGGGTGCTCAGTGCTCAGTGTGGTGGGTGCTCAGTACTCAGGGTGCTGGGAGCTCAGTGCTCAGGGTGATCGGTGCTCAGTACTCAGGGTGCTCAGTACTCAGGGTGCTGGGTGCTCAGTGCTCGGGGTGCTGGGTGCTCAGTACTCAGGGTGCTGGATGCTCAGTGCTCGGGGTGCTGGGTGCTCAGTGCTCAGGGTGCTGGGTGCTCAGTGCTCGGGGTGCTCAGTGCTCAGTGCTCAGGGTGCTGGGTGCTCAGTGCTCAGTGCTCAGGGTGCTGGTTGCTCAGTATTCAGGGTGCTGGGTGCTCAGTACTCAGGGTGCTGGGTGCTCAGTGCTCAGGGTGCTGGGTGCTCAGTACTCAGGGTGCTGGGTGATCAGTGCTCGGGGTGCTGGGTGCTCAGTGCTCAGGGTGCTGGGTGCTCAGTGCTCAGGGTGCTGGGTGCTCAGTACTCAGGGTGCTGGGTGCTCAGTGCTCGGGGTGCTCGGTGCTCAGTACTCAAGGTGCTGGGTGCTCAGTGCTCAGGGTGCTGGGTGCTCAGTGATCAGGGTGCTGGGTGCTCAGTACTCAGGGTGCTCGGTGCTCAGTACTCAGGGTTCTCAGTGCTCAGTACTCAGGGTGCTGGGTACTCAGTGCTCTGGGTGCTGGGTGCTCAGTACTCAGGGTGCTCAGTGATCAGTACTCGGGGTGCTTGGTGCTCAGTACTCAGGGTGCTCAGTGCTCAGTACTCGGGGTGCTGGGTGCTCAGTGTTCAGGGTGCTCAGTGCTCAGTGCTCGGGGTGCTGGGTGCTCAGTGCTCGGGGCGCAGGGTGCTCAGTGCTCGGGGTGCTGGGTGCTCAGTACTCGGGGTGCTGGGTGCTCAGTGCTCAGGGTGCTCAGTGCTCAGTACTCAGTGCTCAGGGTTCTCAGTGCTCAGTGCTCAGGGTGCTGGGTGTTCAGTACTCACGGTGCTGAGTGCTCAGTGCTCAGGGTGCTGGGTGCTCAGTGCTCGGGGCGCTGGGTGCTCAGTGCTCTGGGTGCTCGGAGCGCAGTACTCAGGGTGCTGGGTGCTCAGTGCTCAGGGTGCTGGGTGCTCAGTGCTCGGTGTGCTGGGTGCTCAGTGCTCAGTAGTCAGGGTGCTGGGTGCTCAGTGCTCGGGGTGCTCGGTGCTCAGTACGTTGGGTGCTCACTACTCAGGGTGCTGGGTGCTCAGTGCTCAGGGTGCTGGGGGCTCAGTGCTCAGGGTGCCGGGTGCTCAGTGCTCAGGGTGCTGGGTGCTCAGTACTCAGGGTGCTGGGTGCTCAGTGCTTGGGGTGCGGAGTGCTCAGTGCTCGGGGTGCTGGATGCTCAGTACTCGGGGTGCTGGGTGCTCAGTACTCAGGGTGCTGGGTGCTCAGTGCTCAGGGTGCTGGGTGCTCAGTACTCAGGGTGCTGGGAGCTCAGTGCTCAGGGTGATCGGTGCTCAGTACTCAGGGTGCTCAGTACTCAGGGTGCTGGGTGCTCAGTGCTCAGGGTGCTGGGTGCTCAGTACTCAGGGTGCTGGGTGCTCAGTGCTCGGGGTTCTGGGTGCTCAGTGCTCAGGGTGCTGGGTGCTCAGTACTCAGGGTGCTGGGTGCTCAGTGCTTGGGGTGCTGAGTGCTCAGTACTCAGGGTGCTGGGTGCTCAGTACTCGGGGTGCTGGGTGCTCAGTACTCAGGGTGCTGGGTGCTCAGTGCTCAGGGTGCTGGGTGCTCAGTACTCAGGGTGCTGGGAGCTCAGTGCTCAGGGTGATCGGTGCTCAGTACTCAGGGTGCTCAGTACTCAGGGTGCTGGGTGCTCAGTGCTCGGGGTGCTGGGTGCTCAGTACTCAGGGTGCTGGGTGCTCAGTGCTCGGGGTTCTGGATGCTCAGTGCTCAGGGTGATCGGTGCTCAGTACTCAGGGTGCTGGGTGCTCAGTCCTCAGGGTGCTCAGTGCTCAGGGTGCTGGGTGCTCAGTGCTTGTGGTGCTCGGCGCTCAGTACTTAGGGTGCTGAGTGCTCAGTACTCAGTGTGCTGGGTGCTCACTACTCAGGGTGCTGGGTGCTCAGTGCTCAGGGTGCTGGGTGATCAGTGCTCAGGGTGCTGGGTGCTCAGTGCTCGGGGTCCTGGGTGCTCAGTACTCAGGGTCCTGGGTGCTAAGTGCTCTGGGTGCTGGTTGCTCAGTGCTCGGGGCGCTGGGTGCTCAGTGCTCGGGGTGCTCGGAGCTCAGTACTCAGGGTGCTGGGTGCTCAGTGCTCGGGGTGATCGGTGCTCAGTACTCAGGGTGCTGGGTGCTCAGTGCTCGTGGTGCTCGGTGCTCAGTACGTTGGGTGCTCACTACTCAGGGTGCTGGGTGCTCAGTGCTTGGGGTGATCGGTGCTCAGTACTCAGGGTGCTGGGTGCTCAGTGCTCAGGGTGCTCTGTGCTCAGTACGTTGGGTGCTCACTACTCAGGGTGCTGGGTGCTCAGTGCTCAGGGTGCTGGGTGCTCAGTGCTCAGGGTCCTGGGTGCTCAGTGCTCAGGGTGCTGGGTTTTCAGTACTCAGGGTGCTGGGTACTCAGTGCTCAGGGTGCTCGGTGCTCAGTACTCGGGGTGCTGGGTGCTTATTCTCGGGGTGCTGGGTGCTCAGTGCTCGGGGTGCTGTGTGCTCAGTGCTCAGGGTGCTGGGTGCTCAATACTCAGGGTGCTGGGTGCTCAGTGCTCAGGGTGCTGGGTGCTCAGTACTCAGGGTGCTGGGTGCTCAGTGCTCAGGGTGCTGGGTGCTCAGTACTCAGGGTGCTGGGAGCTCAGTGCTCAGGGTGATCGGTGCTCAGTACTCAGGGTGCTCAGTACTCAGGGTGCTGGGTGCTCAGTGCTCGGGGTGCTGGGTGCTCAGTGTTCAGGGTGCTGGTTGCTCAGTATTCAGGGTGCTGGGTGCTCAGTACTCAGGGTGCTGGGTGCTCAGTGCTCAGGGTGCTGGGTGCTCAGTACTCAGGTTGCTGGGTGATCAGTGCTTGGGGTGCTGGGTGCTCAGTGCTCAGGGTGCTGGGTGCTCAGTGCTCAGGGTGCTGGGTGCTCAGTACTCAGGGTGTTGGGTGCTCAGTGCTCGGGGTGCTCGGTGCTCAGTACTCAAGGTGCTGGGTGCTCAGTGCTCAGGGTGCTGTGTGCTCAGTGATCAGGGTGCTGGGTGCTCAGTACTCAGGGTGCTCGGTGCTCAGTACTCAGGGTTCTCAGTGCTCAGTACTCAGGGTGCTGGGTACTCAGTGCTCAGGGTGCTGGGTGCTCAGTACTCAGGGTGCCGGGTGCTAAGTACTCAGGGTGCTCAGTGCTCAGTACTCGGGGTCCTTGGTGCTCAGTACTCAGGGTGCTCAGTGCTCAGTACTCGGGGTGCTGGGTGCTCAGTGCTCAGGGTGCTCAGTGCTCAGTGCTCGGGGTGCTGGGTGCTCAGTGCTCGGGGCGCTGGGTGCTCAGTGCTCGGGGTGCTGGGTGCTCAGTACTCGGGGTGCTGGGTGCTCAGTGCTCAGGGTGCTCAGTGCTCAGTACTCAGTGCTCAGGGTGCTCAGTGCTCAGTGCTCAGCGTGCTAGGTGTTCAGTACTCAGGGTGCTGGGTGCTCAGTACTCAGGGTGCTGGGTGCTCAGGGCTCAGGGTGCTGGGTGCTCAGTGCTCGGGGCGCTGGTTGCTCAGTGCTCGGGGTGCTCGGAGCACAGTAATCAGGGTGCTGGGTGCTCAGTGCTCGGGGTGATCGGTGCTCAGTACTCAGGGTGCTGGGTGCTCAGTGCTCGGGGTGCTCGGTGCTCAGTACGTTGGGTGCTCACTACTCAGGGTGCTGGGTGCTCAGTGCTCAGGGTGCTGGGTGCTCAGTGCTCAGGGTGCTGGGTGCTCAGTGCTCAGGGTGCTGGGTGCTCAGTACTCAGGGTGCTGGGTGCTCAGTGCTCGGGGTGCTGGGTGCTCAGTGCTCAGGGTGCTGGGTGCTCAGTACTCGGGGTGCTGGGTGCTCAGTACTCAGGGTGCTGGGTGCTCAGTACTCAGGGTGCTGGGTGCTCAGTACTCGTGTGCTGGGTGCTCAGTGCTCAGGGTGCTGGGTGCTCAGTGCTCGGTGTGCTGGGTGCTCAGTGCTCAGTAGTCAGGGTGCTTGGTGCTCAGTGCTCGGGGTGCTCGGTGCTCAGTACGTTGGGTGCTCACTACTCAGGGTGCTGGGTGCTCAATGCTCAGGGTGCTGGGTGCTCAGTACTCAGGGTGCTGGGTGCTCAGTGCTCAGGGTGCTGGGTACTCAGTGCTCAGGGTGCTCGGTGCTCAGTACTCGGGGTGCTGGGTGCTTATTCTCGGGGTGCTGGGTGCTCAGTGCTCGGGGTGCTGGGTGCTCAGTACTCATTGTGCTGTGTGCTCAGTGCTCAGGGTGCTGGGTGCTCAATACTCAGGGTGCTGGGTGCTCAGTGCTCAGGGTGCTGGGTGCTCAGTACTCAGGGTGCTGGGTGCTCAGTACTCAGGGTGCTGGGAGCTCAGTGCTCAGGGTGATCGGTGCTCAGTACTCAGGGTGCTCAGTACTCAGGGAGCTGGGTGCTCAGTGCTCAGGGTGCTGGGTGCTCAGTACTCAGGGTGCTGGGTGCTCAGTGTTCAGGGTGCTGGTTGCTCAGTATTCAGGGTGCTGGGTGCTCAGTACTCAGGGTGCTGGGTGCTCAGTGCTCAGGGTGCTGGGTGCTCAGTACTCAGGGTGCTGGGTGATCAGTGCTCGGGGTGCTGGGTGCTCAGTGCTCAGGGTGCTGGGTGCTCAGTGCTCAGGGTCCTGGGTGCTCAGTACTCAGGGTGCTGGGTGCTCAGTGCTCGGGGTGCTCGGTGCTCAGTACTCAAGGTGCTGGGTGCTCAGTGCTCAGGGTGCTGGGTGCTCAGTGATCAGGGTGCGGGGTACTCAGTACTCAGGGTTCTCGGTGCTCAGTACTCAGGGTTCTCAGTGCTCAGTACTCAGGGTGCTGGGTACTCAGTGCTCAGGGTGCCGGGTGCTCAGTACTCAGGGTGCTCAGTGCTCAGTACTCGGGGTCCTTGGTGCTCAGTACTCAGGGTGCTCAGTGCTCAGTACTCGGGGTGCTGGGTGCTCAGTGCTCAGGGTGCTCAGTGCTCAGTGCTCGGGGTGCTGGGTGCTCAGTGCTCGGGGCGCTGGGTGCTCGGTGCTCGGGGTGCTGGGTGCTCAGTACTCGGGGTGCTGGGTGCTCAGTGCTCAGGGTGCTCAGTGCTAAGTACTCAGTGCTCAGGGTGCTCAGTGCTCAGTGCTCAGGGTACTAGGTGTTCAGTACTCAGGGTGCTGGGTGCTCAGTACTCAGGGTGCTGGGTGCTCAGGGCTCAGGGTGCTGGGTGCTCAGTGCTCGGGGCGCTGGGTGCTCAGTGCTCGGGGTGCTCGGAGCACAGTAATCAGGGTGCTGGGTGCTCAGTGCTCGGGGTGATCTGTGCTCAGTACTCAGGGTGCTGGGTGCTCAGTGCTCGGGGTGCTCGGTGCTCAGTACGTTGGGTGCTCACTACTCAGGGTGCTGGGTGCTCAGTGCTCAGGGTGCTGGGTGCTCAGTGCTCAGGGTGCTGGGTGCTCAGTGCTCAGGGTGCTGGGTGCTCAGTACTCACGGTGCTGGGTGCTCAGTGCTCGGGGTGCTGGGTGCTCAGTGCTCAGGGTGCTGGGTGCTCAGTACTCAGTGTGCTGGGTGCTCAGTACTCGGGGTGCTGGGTGCTCAGTGCTCAGGGTGCTGGGTGCTCAGTACTCAGGGTGCTGGGTGCTCAGTACTCGGGTGCTGGGTGCTCAGTGCTCAGGGTGCTGGGTGCTCAGTGCTCGGTGTGCTGGGTGCTCAGTGCTCAGTAGTCAGGGTGCTGGGTGCTCAGTGCTCGGGGTGCTCGGTGCTCAGTACGTTGGGTGCTCACTACTCAGGGTGCTGGGTGCTCAATGCTCAGGGTGCTGGGTGCTCAGTACTCAGGGTGCTGGGTGCTCAGTGCTCAGGGTGCTGGGTACTCAGTGCTCAGGGTGCTCGTTGCTCAGTACTCGGGGTGCTGGGTGCTTATTCTCGGGGTGCTGGGTGCTCAGTGCTCGGGGTGCTGGGTGCTCAGTACTCAGGGTGCTGTGTGCTCAGTGCTCAGGGTGCTGGGTGCTCAATACTCAGGGTGCTGGGTGCTCAGTGCTCAGGGTGCTGGGTGCTCAGTACTCAGGGTGCTGGGTGCTCAGTGCTCAGGGTGCTGGGTGCTCAGTACTCAGGGTGCTGGGAGCTCAGTGCTCAGGGTGATCGGTGCTCAGTACTCAGGGTGCTCAGCACTCAGGGTGCTGGGTGCTCAGTGCTCGGGGTGCTGGGTGCTCAGTACTCAGGGTGCTGCGTGCTCAGTGTTCAGGGTGCTGGTTGCTCAGTATTCAGGGTGCTGGGTGCTCAGTACTCAGGGTGCTGGGTGCTCAGTGCTCAGGGTGCTGGGTGCTCAGTACTCAGGGTGCTGGGTGATCAGTGCTCGGGGTGCTGGGTGCTCAGTGCTCAGGGTGCTGGGTGCTCAGTGCTCAAGGTGCTGGGTGCTCAGTACTCAGGGTGCTGTGTGCTCAGTGCTCGGGGTGCTCGGTGCTCAGTACTGAAGGTGCTGGGTGCTCAGTGCTCAGGGTGCTGGGTGCTCAGTGATCAGGGTGCTGGGTGCTCAGTACTCAGGGTGCTCGGTGCTCAGTACTCAGGGTTCTCAGTGCTCAGTACTCAGGGTGCTGGGTACTCAGTGCTCAGGGTGCCGGGTGCTCAGTACTCAGGGTGCTCAGTGCTCAGTACTCGGGGACCTTGGTGCTCAGTACTCAGGGTGCTCAGTGCTCAGTACTCGCGTTGCTGGGTGCTCAGTGCTCAGGGTGCTCAGTGCTCAGTGCTCGGTGTCCTGGGTGCTCAGTGCTCGGGGCGCTGGGTGCTCAGTGCTTGGGTTGCTGGGTGCTCAGTACTCGGGGTGCTGGGTGCTCAGTGCTCATTGTGCTCAGTGCTCAGTACTCAGTGCTCAGGGTGCTCAGTGCTCAGTGCTCAGGGTGCTAGGTGTTCAGTACTCAGGGTGCTGGGTGCTCAGTACTCAGGGTGCTGGGTGCTCAGGGCTCAGGGTGCTGGGTGCTCAGTGCTCGGGGCGCTGGGTGCTCAGTGCTCGGGGTGCTCGGAGCACAGTAATCAATGTGCTGGGTGCTCAGTGCTCGGGGTGATCGGTGCTCAGTACTCAGGGTGCTGGGTGCTCAGTGCTCGGGGTGCTCGGTGCTCAGTACGTTGGGTGCTCACTACTCAGGGTGCTGGGTGCTCAGTGCGCAGGGTGCTGGGTGCTCAGTGCTCAGGGTGCTGGGTGCTCAGTGCTCAGGATGCTGTGTGCTCAGTACTCAGGGTGCTGGGTGCTCAGTGCTCGGGGTGCTGGGTGCTCAGTGCTCAGGGTGCTGGGTGCTCAGTACTCAGTGTGCTGGGTGCTCAGTACTCGGGGTGCTGGTTGCTCAGTACTCAGGGTGCTGGGTGCTCAGTACTCAGGGGGCTGGGTGCTCAGTACTCGGGTGCTGGGTGCTCAGTGCTCAGGGTGCTGGGTGCTCAGTGCTCGGTGTGCTGGGTGCTCAGTCCTCAGGAGTCAGGGTGCTGGGTGCTCAGTGCTCGGGGTGCTCGGTGCTCAGTACGTTGGGTGCTCACTACTCAGGGTGCTGGGTGCTCAATGCTCAGGGTGCTGGGTGCTCAGTACTCAGGGTGCTGGGTGCTCAGTGCTCAGGGTGCTGGGTACTCAGTGCTCAGGGTGCTCGGTGCTCAGTACTCGGGGTGCTGGGTGCTTATTCTCGGGGTGCTGGGTGCTCAGTGCTCGGGGTGCTGGGTGCTCAGTACTCAGGGTGCTGTGTGCTCAGTGCTCAGGGTGCTGGGTGCTCAATACTCAGGGTGCTGGGTGCTCAGTGCTCAGGGTGCTGGGTCCTCAGTACTCAGGGTGCTGGGTGCTCAGCGCTCAGGGTGCTGGGTGCTCAGTACTCAGGGTGCTGGGAGCTCAGTGCTCAGGGTGATCGGTGCTCAGTACTCAGGGTGCTCAGTACTCAGGGTACTGGGTGCTCAGTGCTCGGGGTGCTGGGTGCTCAGTACTTAGGGTGCTGGGTGCTCAGTGCTCGGGTGCTGGGTGCTCAGTGCTCAGGGTGATCGGTGCTCAGTGCTCAGGGTGCTGGGTGCTCAGTGCTCAGGGTGCTGAGTGCTCAGTCCTCAGGGTGCTCAGTGCTCAGGGTGCTGGGTGCTCAGTGCTCAGGGTGCTGGGTGCTCAGTGCTCGGGGTGCTGGGTGCTCAGTGCTCGGGATGCTGTGTGCTCAGTACTCAGGGTGCTGTGTGCTCAGTGCTCAGGGTGCTGGGTGCTCAATACTCAGGGTGCTGGGTGCTCAGTGCTCAGGGTGCTGGGTGCTCAGTACTCAGGGTGCTGGGTGCTCAGCGCTCAGGGTGCTGGGTGCTCAGTACTCAGGGTGCTGGGAGCTCAGTGCTCAGGGTGATCGGTGCTCAGTACTCAGGGTGCTCAGTGCTCAGGGTGCTGGGTGCTCAGTACTCACGGTGCTGGGTGCTCAGTGCTCGGGGTGCTGGGTGCTCAGTGCTCAGGGTGCTGGGTGCTCAGTACTCAGTGTGCTGGGTGCTCAGTACTCGGGGTGCTGGGTGCTCAGTGCTCAGGGTGCTGGGTGCTCAGTACTCAGGGTGCTGGGTGCTCAGTACTCGGGTGCTGGGTGCTCAGTGCTCAGGGTGCTGGGTGCTCAGTGCTCGGTGTGCTGGGTGCTCAGTGCTCAGTAGTCAGGGTGCTGGGTGCTCAGTGCTCGGGGTGCTCGGTGCTCAGTACGTTGGGTGCTCACTACTCAGGGTGCTGGGTGCTCAATGCTCAGGGTGCTGGGTGCTCAGTACTCAGGGTGCTGGGTGCTCAGTGCTCAGGGTGCTGGGTACTCAGTGCTCAGGGTGCTCGTTGCTCAGTACTCGGGGTGCTGGGTGCTTATTCTCGGGGTGCTGGGTGCTCAGTGCTCGGGGTGCTGGGTGCTCAGTACTCAGGGTGCTGTGTGCTCAGTGCTCAGGGTGCTGGGTGCTCAATACTCAGGGTGCTGGGTGCTCAGTGCTCAGGGTGCTGGGTGCTCAGTACTCGGGTGCTGGGTGCTCAGTGCTCAGGGTGCTGGGTGCTCAGTGCTCGGTGTGCTGGGTGCTCAGTCCTCAGGAGTCAGGGTGCTGGGTGCTCAGTGCTCGGGGTGCTCGGTGCTCAGTACGTTGGGTGCTCACTACTCAGGGTGCTGGGTGCTCAATGCTCAGGGTGCTGGGTGCTCAGTACTCAGGGTGCTGGGTGCTCAGTGCTCAGGGTGCTGGGTACTCAGTGCTCAGGGTGCTCGGTGCTCAGTACTCGGGGTGCTGGGTGCTTATTCTCGGGGTGCTGGGTGCTCAGTGCTCGGGGTGCTGGGTGCTCAGTACTCAGGGTGCTGTGTGCTCAGTGCTCAGGGTGCTGGGTGCTCAATACTCAGGGTGCTGGGTGCTCAGTGCTCAGGGTGCTGGGTGCTCAGTACTCAGGGTGCTGGGTGCTCAGCGCTCAGGGTGCTGGGTGCTCAGTACTCAGGGTGCTGGGAGCTCAGTGCTCAGGGTGATCGGTGCTCAGTACTCAGGGTGCTCAGTACTCAGGGTGCTGGGTGCTCAGTGCTCGGGGTGCTGGGTGCTCAGTACTCAGGGTGCTGGGTGCTCAGTGCTCGGGGTGCTGGGTGCTCAGTGCTCAGGGTGATCGGTGCTCAGTGCTCAGGGTGCTGGGTGCTCAGTGCTCAGGGTGCTGAGTGCTCAGTCCTCAGGGTGCTCAGTGCTCAGGGTGCTGGGTGCTCAGTGCTCGGGGTGCTGGGTGCTCAGTGCTCGGGGTGCTGGGTGCTCAGTGCTCGGGGTGCTGTGTGCTCAGTACTCAGGGTGCTGTGTGCTCCGTGCTCAGGGTGCTGGGTGCTCAATACTCAGGGTGCTGGGTGCTCAGTGCTCAGGGTGCTGGGTGCTCAGTACTCAGGGTGCTGGGTGCTCAGCGCTCAGGGTGCTGGGTGCTCAGTACTCAGGGTGCTGGGAGCTCAGTGCTCAGGGTGATCGGTGCTCAGTACTCAGGGTGCTCAGTGCTCAGGGTGCTGGGTGCTCAGTACTCACGGTGCTGGGTGCTCAGTGCTCGGGGTGCTGGGTGCTCAGTGCTCAGGGTGCTGGGTGCTTAGTACTCAGTGTGCTGGGTGCTCAGTACTCGGGGTGCTGGGTGCTCAGTGCTCAGGGTGCTGGGTGCTCAGTACTCAGGGTGCTGGGTGCTCAGTACTCGGGTGCTGGGTGCTCAGTGCTCAGGGTGCTGGGTGCTCAGTGCTCGGTGTGCTGGGTGCTCAGTGCTCAGTAGTCAGGGTGCTGGGTGCTCAGTGCTCGGGGTGCTCGGTGCTCAGTACGTTGGGTGCTCACTACTCAGGGTGCTGGGTGCTCAATGCTCAGGGTGCTGGGTGCTCAGTACTCAGGGTGCTGGGTGCTCAGTGCTCAGGGTGCTGGGTACTCAGTGCTCAGGGTGCTCGTTGCTCAGTACTCGGGGTGCTGGGTGCTTATTCTCGGGGTGCTGGGTGCTCAGTGCTCGGGGTGCTGGGTGCTCAGTACTCAGGGTGCTGGGTGCTCAGTGCTCAGGGTGCTGGGTGCTCAATACTCAGGGTGCTGGGTGCTCAGTGCTCAGGGTGCTGGGTGCTCAGTACTCAGGGTGCTGGGTGCTCAGTGCTCAGGGTGCTGGGTGCTCAGTACTCAGGGTTCTGGGAGCTCAGTGCTCAGGGTGATCGGTGCTCAGTACTCAGGGTGCTCAGTACTCAGGGTGCTGGGTGCTCAGTGCTCGGGGTGCTGGGTGCTCAGTACTCAGGGTGCTGGGTGCTCAGTGTTCAGGGTGCTGGGTGCTCAGTGCTCAGGGTGCTGGGTGCTCAGTACTCAGGGTGCTGTGTGCTCAGTGCTCGGGGTGCTCGGTGCTCAGTACTCAAGGTGCTGGGTGCTCATTGCTCAGGGTGCTGGGTGCTCAGTGATCAGGGTGCTGGGTGCTCAGTACTCAGGGTGCTCGGTGCTCAGTACTCAGGGTTCTCAGTGCTCAGTACTCAGGGTGCTGGGTACTCAGTGCTCAGGGTGCCGGGTGCTCAGTACTCAGGGTGCTCAGTGCTCAGTACTCGGGGACCTTGGTGCTCAGTACTCAGGGTGCTCAGTGCTCAGTACTCGCGTTGCTGGGTGCTCAGTGCTCAGGGTGCTCAGTGCTCAGTGCTCGGGGTGCTGGGTGCTCAGTGCTCGGGGCGCTGGGTGCTCAGTGCTCGGGGTGCTGGGTGCTCAGTACTCGGGTTCTGGGTGCTCAGTGCTCATTGTGCTCAGTGCTCAGTACTCAGTGCTCAGGGTGCTCAGTGCTCAGTGCTCAGGGTGCTAGGTGTTCAGTACTCAGGGTGCTGGGTGCTCAGTACTCAGGGTGCTGGGTGCTCAGGGCTCAGGTTGCTGGGTGTTCAGTGCTCGGGGCGCTGGGTGCTCAGTGCTCGGGGTGCTCAGAGCACAGTAATCAGGGTGCTGGGTGCTCAGTGCTCGGGGTGATCGGTGCTCAGTACTCAGGGTGCTGGGTGCTCAGTGCTCGGGGTGCTTGGTGCTCAGTACGTTGGGTGCTCACTACTCAGGGTGCTGGGTGCTCAGTGCTCAGGGTGCTGGGTGCTCAGTGCTCAGGGTGCTGGGTGCTCAGTGCTCAGGTTGCTGGGTGCTCAGTACTCAGGGTGCTGGGTGCTCAGTGCTCGGGGTGCTGGGTGCTCAGTGCTCAGGGTGCTGGGTGCTCAGTACTCAGTGTGCTGGGTGCTCAGTACTCGGGGTGCTGGGTGCTCAGTACTCAGGGTGCTGGGTGCTCAGTACTCAGGGTGCTGGGTGCTCAGTACTCGGGTGCTGGGTGCTCAGTGCTCAGGGTGCTGGGTGCTCAGTGCTCGGTGTGCTGGGTGCTCAGTGCTCAGGAGTCAGGGTGCTGGGTGCTCAGTGCTCGGGGTGCTCTGTGCTCAGTACGTTGGGTGCTCACTACTCAGGGTGCTGGGTGCTCAATGCTCAGGGTGCTGGGTGCTCAGTACTCAGGGTGCTGGGTGCTCAGTGCTCAGGGTGCTGGGTACTCAGTGCTCAGGGTGCTCGGTGCTCAGTACTCGGGGTGCTGGGTGCTTATTCTCGGGGTGCTGGGTGCTCAGTGCTCGGGGTGCTGGGTGCTCAGTACTCAGGGTGCTGTGTGCTCAGTGCTCAGGGTGCTGGGTGCTCAATACTCAGGGTGCTGGGTGCTCAGTGCTCAGGGTGCTGGGTGCTCAGTACTCAGGGTGCTGGGTGCTCAGTACTCAGGGTGCTGGGAGCTCAGTGCTCAGGGTGATCGGTGCTCAGTACTCAGGGTGCTCAGTACTCAGGGTGCTGGGTGCTCAGTGCTCGGGGTGCTGGGTGCTCAGTACTCAGGGTGCTGGGTGCTCAGTGCTCGGTGTGCTGGGTGCTCAGTGCTCAGGGTGATCGGTGCTCAGTGCTCAGGGTGCTGGGTGCTCAGTGCTCAGGGAGCTGAGTGCTCTCCTCAGGGTGCTCAGTGCTCAGGGTGCTGGGTGCTCAGTGCTCGGGGTGCTGGGTGCTCAGTGCTCAGTGCTCAGGGTGCTGGGTGCTCGGTGCTCAGTGTTCAGGGTGCTGGTTGCTCAGTATTCAGGGTGCTGGGTGCTCAGTACTCAGGGTGCTGGGTGCTCAGTGCTCAGGGTGCTGGGTGCTCAGTACTCAGGGTGCTGGGTGATCAGTGCTCAGGGTGCTGGGTGCTCAGTGCTCAGGGTGCTGGGTGCTCAGTGCTCAGGGTGCTGGGTGCTCAGTACTCAGGGTGCTGGGTGCTCAGTGCTCGGGGTGCTCGGTGCTCAGTACTCAAGGTGCTGGGTGCTCAGTGCTCAGGGTGCTGGGTGCTCAGTGATCAGGGTGCTGGGTGCTCAGTACTCAGGGTGCTGGGTGCTCAGTACTCAGGGTTCTCAGTGCTCAGTACTCAGGGTGCTGGGTACTCAGTGCTCAGGGTGCCGGGTGCTCAGTACTCAGGGTGCTCAGTGCTCAGTACTCGGGGTCCTTGGTGCTCAGTACTCAGGGTGCTCAGTGCTCAGTACTCGGGGTGCTGGGTGCTCAGTGCTCAGGGTCCTGGGTGCTCAGTACTCAGGGTGCTGGATGCTTAGTACTCAGGGTGCTCAGTGCTCAGTACAAAGGGTGCTGGGTGCTCAGTGCTCGGTGTGCTGGGTGCTCAGTGCTCAGTACTCAGGGTGCTGGGTGCTCAGTGCTCGGGGTGCTGGGTGCTCAGTACTCGGCGTGCTGGGTGCTCAGTACTCAGGGTGCTGGGTGCTGAGTGCTCAGGGTGCTGGGTGCTCAGTGCTCGGGGTGCTCGGTGCTCAGTGCTCAGGGTGCTCGGTGCTCAGTGCTCAGGGTCCTGGGTGCTCAGTACTCAGGGTGCTGGGTGCTTAGTACTCAGGGTGCTCAGTGCTCATTACACAGGGTGCTGGGTGCTCAGTGCTCGGTGTGCTGGGTGCTCAGTGCTCAGTACTCAGGGTGCTGGGTGCTCAGTTCTCGGGGTGCTGGGTGCTCAGTACTCAGCGTGCTGGGTGCTCAGTACTGAGGGTGCTGGGTGCTCAGTGCTCAGGGTGATTTGTGCTCAGTGCTCAGGGTGCTGGGTGCTCAGTGATCGGGGTGCTGGGTGCTCAGTACTCAGGGTGCTCAGTGCTCGGGGAGCTCGGTGCTCAGTACTCAGGGTGCTGGGTGCTCAGTACTCAGCGCTCGGGGTCCTGGGTGCTCCGTGCTCGGGGTGCTGGGTGCTCAGTGCTCTGGGTGCTTAGTGCTCAGTACTCAGCGTGCTGGGTGCTCAGTACTCAGGGTGCTGGGTGCTCATTCTCGGGGTGCTGGGTGCTCAGTGCTCGGGGTGCTGGGTGTTCAGTACTCAGGGTGCTGGGGTCTCAGTACTCAGGGTGCTGGGTGCTCAGTACTCAGGTTGCTCGGTTCTCAGTACTCAGGGTGCTGGGTGCTCATTCTCGGGGTGCTGGGTGCTCAGTGCTCGGGGTGCTGGGTGCTCAGTACTCAGGGTGCTGGGGGCTCAGTACTCAGGGTGCTGGGTGCTCAGTACTCAGGGTGATCTGTTCTCAGTACTCAGGGTACTGGGTGCTCAGTGCTCAGGGTGCTGGGTGCTCAGTACTCGGGGTGCTCAGTGCTCAGTACTCAGGGTGCTGGGTGCTCAGTACTCAGGGTGCTGGGTGCTCAGTGCTCGGGGTGCTCGGTGCTCAGTACTCAGGGTGCTGGGTTCTCAGTACTCGGGGAGCTGGGTGCTCAGTGCTCAGGGTGCTGGGTGCTCAGTGCTCGGGGTGCTGGGTGCTCAGTGCTGAGGGTCCTGGCTGCTCAGTCCTCAGGGTGCTGGGTGCTCAGTACTCAGCGTGCTCGGTGCTCAGTACTCAGGGTGCTCAATGCTCAGTACTCAGCGTGCTGGGTGCTCAGTGCTCAGGGTCCTCGGTGCTCAGTTCTCAGGGTGCTCAGTGCTCAGTACTCAGCGTGCTTTGTGCTCAGTGCTCAGGGTGCTGGGTGCTCAGTACTCAGGGTGCTGGGTGCTCAGTACTCAGGGTGCTGGGTGCTCAGTGCTCGCGGTGCTGGGAGCTCAGTGCTCAGGGTGATCGGTGCTCAGTGCTCAGGGTGCTGGGTGCTCAGTGCTCAGGGTGCTGGGTGCACAGTGCTCAGTGCTCAGGGTGCTGGGTGTTCAGTACTCAGGGTGCTGGGTGCTCAGTACTCAGGGAGCTGGGTGCTCAGTGCTCAGGGTGCTGGGTGCTCAGTGCTCAGGGTGCTGGGTGCTCAGTACTCAGGGTGCTGGGTGCTCAGTACTCAGGGTGCTCGGTGCTCAGTACTCAGGGTGCTGGGTGCTCAGTGCCCAGGGTGCTGGGTGCTCAGTGCTCAGGGTGCTGGGTGCTCAGTGCTCGGGGTGCTGGGTGCTGAGTGCTCAGGGTGCTGGGTGCTCAGTGCTCAGGGACCTGGGGGCTCAGTACTCAGGGTGCTGGGTGCTTAGTACTCAGGCTGCTCAGTGCTCAGTACACAGGGTGCTGGGTGCTCAGTGCTCGGTGTGCTGGGTGCTCAGTGCTCAGTACTCAGGGTGCTGGGTGCTCAGTGCTCGGGGTGCTGGGTGCTGGGTGCTCAGTACTCAGCGTGCTGGGTGCTCAGTACTCAGGGTGCTGGGTGCTCAGTGCTCAGGGTGCTGGGTGCTCAGTCCTCAGGGTGCTCAGTACTCAGAGTGCTGGGTGCTCAGTGCTCAGTACTCAGGGTGCTCAGTGCTCAGGGTGCTGGGTGCTCAGTGCTCGGGGTGCTGGGTGCTCAGTACTCAGGGTGCTGGGTGCTCAGTGCTCAGTGCTCAAGGTGCTGGGTGCTCAGTGCTCAGGGTGATCGGTGCTCAGTGCTCAAGGTGCTGGGAGCTCAGTGCTCAGTGTGATCGGTGCTCAGTGCTCAGGGTGCTGGGTGCTCAGTGCTCAGGGTGCTGGGTGCACAGTGCTCAGTGCTCAGGGTGCTGGGTGTTCAGTACTCAGGGTGCTGGGTGCTCAGTACTCAGGGAGCTGGGTGCCCAGTGCTCAGGGTGCTGGGTGCTCAGTGCTCAGGGTGCTGGGTGCTCAGTACTCAGGGTGCTGGGTGCTCAGTGCTCAGGGTGCTGGGTGCTCAGTACTCACGGTGCTGGGTGCTCAGTGCTCGGGGTGCTGGGTGCTCAGTGCTCAGGGTGCTGGGTGCTCAGTACTCAGTGTGCTATGTGCTCAGTACTCGGGGTGCTGGGTGCTCAGTGCTCAGGGTGCTGGGTGCTCAGTACTCAGGGTGCTGGGTGCTCAGTACTCGGGTGCTGGGTGCTCAGTGCTCAGGGTGCTGGGTGCTCAGTGCTCAGTAGTCAGGGTGCTGGGTGCTCAGTGCTCGGGGTGCTCGGTGCTCAGTACGTTGGGTGCTCACTACTCAGGGTGCTGGGTGCTCAATGCTCAGGGTGCTGGGTGCTCAGTACTCAGGGTGCTGGGTGCTCAGTGCTCAGGGTGCTCTGTACTCAGTGCTCAGGGTGCTCGTTGCTCAGTACTCGGGGTGCTGGGTGCTTATTCTCGGGGTGCTGGGTGCTCAGTGCTCGGGGTGCTGGGTGCTCAGTACTCAGGGTGCTGCGTGCTCAGTGTTCAGGGTGCTGGTTGCTCAGTATTCAGGGTGCTGGGTGCTCAGTACTCAGGGTGCTGGGTGCTCAGTGCTCAGGGTGCTGGGTGCTCAGTACTCAGGGTGCTGGGTGATCAGTGCTCGGGGTGCTGGGTGCTCAGTGCTCAGGGTGCTGGGTGCTCAGTGCTCAAGGTGCTGGGTGCTCAGTACTCATGGTGCTGTGTGCTCAGTGCTCGGGGTGCTCGGTGCTCAGTACTGAAGGTGCTGGGTGCTCAGTGCTCAGGGTGCTGGCTGCTCAGTGATCAGGGTGCTGGGTGCTCAGTACTCAGGGTGCTCGGTGCTCAGTACTCAGGGTTCTCAGTGCTCAGTACTCAGGGTGCTGGGTACTCAGTGCTCAGGGTGCCGGGTGCTCAGTACTCAGGGTGCTCAGTGCTCAGTACTCGGGGACCTTGGTGCTCAGTACTCAGGGTGCTCAGTGCTCAGTACTCGCGTTGCTGGGTGCTCAGTGCTCAGGGTGCTCAGTGCTCAGTGCTCGGGGTGCTGGGTGCTCAGTGCTCGGGGTGATCGGTGCTCAGTACTCAGGGTGCTGGGTGCTCAGTGCTCGGGGTGCTCGGTGCTCAGTACGTTGGGTTCTCACTACTCAGGGTGCTGGGTGCTCAGTGCGCAGGGTGCTGGGTGCTCAGTGCTCAGGGTGCTGGGTGCTCAGTGCTCAGGGTGCTGGGTGCTCAGTACTCAGGGTGCTGGGTGCTCAGTGCTCGGGGTGCTGGGTGCTCAGTGCTCAGGGTGCTGGGTGCTCAGTACTCAGTGTGCTGGGTGCTCAGTACTCGGGGTGCTGGGTGCTCAGTACTCAGGGTGCTGGGTGCTCAGTACTCAGGGGGCTGGGTGCTCAGTGCTCAGGGTGCTGGGTACTCAGTGCTCAGGGTGCTCGGTGCTCAGTACTCGGGGTGCTGGGTGCTTATTCTCGGGGTGCTGGGTGCTCAGTGCTCGGGGTGCTGGGTGCTCAGTACTCAGGGTGCTGTGTGCTCAGTGCTCAGGCTGCTGGGTGCTCAATACTCAGGGTGCTGGGTGCTCAGTGCTCAGGGTGCTGGGTGCTCAGTACTCAGGGTGCTGTGTGCTCAGCGCTCAGGATGCTGGGTGCTCAGTACTCAGGGTGCTGGGAGCTCAGTGCTCAGGGTGATCGGTGCTCAGTACTCAGGGTGCTCAGTACTCAGGGTGCTGGGTGCTCAGTGCTCGGGGTGCTGGGTGCTCAGTACTCAGGGTGCTGGGTGCTCAGTGCTCGGGGTGCTGGGTGCTCAGTGCTCAGGGTGATCGGTGCTCAGTGCTCAGGGTGCTGGGTGCTCAGTGCTCAGGGTGCTGAGTGCTCAGTCCTCAGGGTGCTCAGTGCTCAGGGTGCTGTGTGCTCAGTGCTCGGGGTGCTGGGTGCTCAGTGCTCGGGGTGCTGGGTGCTCAGTGCTCGGGGTGCTGGGTGCTCAGTACTCAGGGTGCTGTGTGCTCAGTGCTCAGGGTGCTGGGTGCTCAATACTCAGGGTGCTGGGTGCTCAGTGCTCAGGGTGCTGGGTGCTCAGTACTCAGGGTGCTGGGTGCTCAGCGCTCAGGGTGCTGGGTGCTCAGTACTCAGGGTGCTGGGTGCTCAGTGCGCAGGGTGCTGGGTGCTCAGTGCTCAGGGTGCTGGGTGCTCAGTGCTCAGGGTGCTGGGTGCTCAGTACTCAGGGTGCTGGGTGCTCAGTGCTCGGGGTGCTGGGTGCTCAGTGCTCAGGGTGCTGGGTGCTCAGTACTCAGTGTGCTGGGTGCTCAGTACTCGGGGTGCTGGGTGCTCAGTACTCAGGGTGCTGGGTGCTCAGTACTCAGGGGGCTGGGTGCTCAGTACTCGGGTGCTGGGTGCTCAGTGCTCAGGGTGCTGGGTGCTCAGTCCTCAGGAGTCAGGGTGCTGGGTGCTCAGTGCTCGGGGTGCTCGGTGCTCAGTACGTTGGGTGCTCACTACTCAGGGTGCTGGGTGCTCAATGCTCAGGGTGCTGGGTGCTCAGTACTCAGGGTGCTGGGTGCTCAGTGCTCAGGGTGCTGGGTACTCAGTGCTCAGGGTGCTCGGTGCTCAGTACTCGGGGTGCTGGGTGCTTATTCTCGGGGTGCTGGGTGCTCAGTGCTCGGGGTGCTGGGTGCTCAGTACTCAGGGTGCTGTGTGCTCAGTGCTCAGGGTGCTGGGTGCTCAATACTCAGGGTGCTGGGTGCTCAGTGCTCAGGGTGCTGGGTGCTCAGTACTCAGGGTGCTGGGTGCTCAGCGCTCAGGATGCTGGGTGCTCAGTACTCAGGGTGCTGGGAGCTCAGTGCTCAGGGTGATCGGTGCTCAGTACTCAGGGTGCTCAGTACTCAGGGTGCTGGGTGCTCAGTGCTCGGGGTGCTGGGTGCTCAGTACTCAGGGTGCTGGGTGCTCAGTGCTCGGGGTGCTGGGTGCTCAGTGCTCAGGGTGATCGGTGCTCAGTGCTCAGGGTGCTGGGTGCTCAGTGCTCAGGGTGCTGAGTGCTCAGTCCTCAGGGTGCTCAGTGCTCAGGGTGCTGGGTGCTCAGTGCTCGGGGTGCTGGGTGCTCAGTGCTCGGGGTGCTGGGTGCTCAGTGCTCGGGGTGCTGGGTGCTCAGTACTCAGGGTGCTGTGTGCTCAGTGCTCAGGGTGCTGGGTGCTCAATACTCAGGGTGCTGGGTGCTCAGTGCTCAGGGTGCTGGGTGCTCAGTACTCAGGGTGCTGGGTGCTCAGCGCTCAGGGTGCTGGGTGCTCAGTACTCAGGGTGCTGGGTGCTTAGTACTCAGGGTGCTCAGTGCTCATTACACAGGGTGCTGGGTGCTCAGTGCTCGGTGTGCTGGGTGCTCAGTGCTCAGTACTCAGGGTGCTGGGTGCTCAGTTCTCGGGGTGCTGGGTGCTCAGTACTCAGCGTGCTGGGTGCTCAGTACTGAGGGTGCTGGGTGCTCAGTGCTCAGGGTGATGGGTGCTCAGTGCTCAGGGTGCTGGGTGCTCAGTGATCGGGGTGCTGGGTGCTCAGTACTCAGGGTGCTCAGTGCTCGGGGAGCTCGGTGCTCAGTACTCAGGGTGCTGGGTGCTCAGTACTCAGCGCTCGGGGTCCTGGGTGCTCCGTGCTCGGGGTGCTGGGTGCTCAGTGCTCTGGGTGCTTAGTGCTCAGTACTCAGCGTGCTGGGTGCTCAGTACTCAGGGTGCTGGGTGCTCATTCTCGGGGTGCTGGGTGCTCAGTGCTCGGGGTGCTGGGTGTTCAGTACTCAGGGTGCTGGGGTCTCAGTACTCAGGGTGCTGGGTGCTCAGTACTCAGGGTGCTCGGTTCTCAGTACTCAGGGTGCTGGGTGCTCATTCTCGGGGTGCTGGGTGCTCAGTGCTCGGGGTGCTGGGTGCTCAGTACTCAGGGTGCTGGGGGCTCAGTACTCAGGGTGCTGGGTGCTCAGTACTCAGGGTGATCTGTTCTCAGTACTCAGGGTACTGGGTGCTCAGTGCTCAGGGTGCTGGGTGCTCAGTACTCGGGGTGCTCAGTGCTCAGTACTCAGGGTGCTGGGTGCTCAGTACTCAGGGTGCTGGGTGCTCAGTGCTCGGGGTGCTCGGTGCTCAGTACTCAGGGTGCTGGGTGCTCAGTACTCGGGGAGCTGGGTGCTCAGTGCTCAGGGTGCTGGGTGCTCAGTGCTCGGGGTGCTGGGTGCTCAGTGCTGAGGGTCCTAGCTGCTCAGTCCTCAGGGTGCTGGGTGCTCAGTACTCAGCGTGCTCGGTGCTCAGTACTCAGGGTGCTCAATGCTCAGTACTCAGCGTGCTGGGTGCTCAGTGCTCAGGGTCCTCGGTGCT
Source organism: Microtus oregoni (assembly GCF_018167655.1). Lineage (NCBI taxonomy): Eukaryota > Metazoa > Chordata > Mammalia > Rodentia > Cricetidae > Microtus > Microtus oregoni. The sequence continues at coordinate 1,674,894 of NW_024543101.1, read as the reverse complement.
CAGTTCTCAGGGTGCTCAGTGCTCAGTACTCAGCGTGCTTTGTGCTCAGTGCTCAGGGTGCTGGGTGCTCAGTACTCAGGGTGCTGGGTGCTCAGTACTCAGGGTGCTGGGTGCTCAGTGCTCGCGGTGCTGGGAGCTCAGTGCTCAGGGTGATCGGTGCTCAGTGCTCAGGGTGCTGGGTGCTCAGTGCTCAGGGTGCTGGGTGCACAGTGCTCAGTGCTCAGGGTGCTGGGTGTTCAGTACTCAGGGTGCTGGGTGCTCAGTACTCAGGGAGCTGGGTGCTCAGTGCTCAGGGTGCTGGGTGCTCAGTGCTCAGGGTGCTGGGTGCTCAGTACTCAGGGTGCTGGGTGCTCAGTACTCAGGGTGCTCGGTGCTCAGTACTCAGGGTGCTGGGTGCTCAGTGCCCAGGGTGCTGGGTGCTCAGTGCTCAGGGTGCTGGGTGCTCAGTGCTCGGGGTGCTGGGTGCTGAGTGCTCAGGGTGCTGGGTGCTCAGTGCTCAGGGACCTGGGGGCTCAGTTCTCAGGGTGCTGGGTGCTTAGTACTCAGGCTGCTCAGTGCTCAGTACACAGGGTGCTGGGTGCTCAGTGCTCGGTGTGCTGGGTGCTCAGTGCTCAGTACTCAGGGTGCTGGGTGCTCAGTGCTCGGGGTGCTGGGTGCTGGGTGCTCAGTACTCAGCGTGCTGGGTGCTCAGTACTCAGGGTGCTGGGTGCTCAGTGCTCAGGGTGCTGGGTGCTCAGTCCTCAGGGTGCTCAGTACTCAGGGTGCTGGGTGCTCAGTGCTCAGTACTCAGGGTGCTCAGTGCTCAGGGTGCTGGGTGCTCAGTGCTCGGGGTGCTGGGTGCTCAGTACTCAGGGTGCTGGGTGCTCAGTGCTCAGTGCTCAAGGTGCTGGGTGCTCAGTGCTCAGGGTGATCGGTGCTCAGTGCTCAAGGTGCTGGGAGCTCAGTGCTCAGTGTGATCGGTGCTCAGTGCTCAGGGTGCTGGGTGCTCAGTGCTCAGGGTGCTGGGTGCACAGTGCTCAGTGCTCAGGGTGCTGGGTGTTCAGTACTCAGGGTGCTGGGTGCTCAGTACTCAGGGAGCTGGGTGCTCAGTGCTCAGGGTGCTGGGTGCTCAGTGCTCAGGGTGCTGGGTGCTCAGTACTCAGGGTGCTGGGTGCTCAGTGCTCAGGGTGCTGGGTGCTCAGTACTCACGGTGCTGGGTGCTCAGTGCTCGGGGTGCTGGGTGCTCAGTGCTCAGGGTGCTGGGTGCTCAGTACTCAGTGTGCTATGTGCTCAGTACTCGGGGTGCTGGGTGCTCAGTGCTCAGGGTGCTGGGTGCTCAGTACTCAGGGTGCTGGGTGCTCAGTACTCGGGTGCTGGGTGCTCAGTGCTCAGGGTGCTGGGTGCTCAGTGCTCAGTAGTCAGGGTGCTGGGTGCTCAGTGCTCGGGGTGCTCGGTGCTCAGTACGTTGGGTGCTCACTACTCAGGGTGCTGGGTGCTCAATGCTCAGGGTGCTGGGTGCTCAGTACTCAGGGTGCTGGGTGCTCAGTGCTCAGGGTGCTCTGTACTCAGTGCTCAGGGTGCTCGTTGCTCAGTACTCGGGGTGCTGGGTGCTTATTCTCGGGGTGCTGGGTGCTCAGTGCTCGGGGTGCTGGGTGCTCAGTACTCAGGGTGCTGCGTGCTCAGTGTTCAGGGTGCTGGTTGCTCAGTATTCAGGGTGCTGGGTGCTCAGTACTCAGGGTGCTGGGTGCTCAGTGCTCAGGGTGCTGGGTGCTCAGTACTCAGGGTGCTGGGTGATCAGTGCTCGGGGTGCTGGGTGCTCAGTGCTCAGGGTGCTGGGTGCTCAGTGCTCAAGGTGCTGGGTGCTCAGTACTCAGGGTGCTGTGTGCTCAGTGCTCGGGGTGCTCGGTGCTCAGTACTGAATGTGCTGGGTGCTCAGTGCTCAGGGTGCTGGGTGCTCAGTGATCAGGGTGCTGGGTGCTCAGTACTCAGGGTGCTCGGTGCTCAGTACTCAGGGTTCTCAGTGCTCAGTGATCAGGGTGCTGGGTACTCAGTGCTCAGGGTGCCGGGTGCTCAGTACTCAGGGTGCTCAGTGCTCAGTACTCGGGGACCTTGGTGCTCAGTACTCAGGGTGCTCAGTGCTCAGTACTCGCGTTGCTGGGTGCTCAGTGCTCAGGGTGCTCAGTGCTCAGTGCTCGGGGTGCTGGGTGCTCAGTGCTCGGGGTGATCGGTGCTCAGTACTCAGGGTGCTGGGTGCTCAGTGCTCGGGGTGCTCGGTGCTCAGTACGTTGGGTGCTCACTACTCAGGGTGCTGGGTGCTCAGTGCGCAGGGTGCTGGGTGCTCAGTGCTCAGGGTGCTGGGTGCTCAGTGCTCAGGGTGCTGGGTGCTCAGTACTCAGGGTGCTGGGTGCTCAGTGCTCGGGGTGCTGGGTGCTCAGTGCTCAGGGTGCTGGGTGCTCAGTACTCAGTGTGCTGGGTGCTCAGTACTCGGGGTGCTGGGTGCTCAGTACTCAGGGTGCTGGGTGCTCAGTACTCAGGGGGCTGGGTGCTCAGTACTCGGGTGCTGGGTGCTCAGTGCTCAGGGTGCTGGGTGCTCAGTGCTCGGTGTGCTGGGTGCTCAGTCCTCAGGAGTCAGGGTGCTGGGTGCTCAGTGCTCGGGGTGCTCGGTGCTCAGTACGTTGGGTGCTCACTACTCAGGGTGCTGGGTGCTCAATGCTCAGGGTGCTGGGTGCTCAGTACTCAGGGTGCTGGGTGCTCAGTGCTCAGGGTGCTGGGTACTCAGTGCTCAGGGTGCTCGGTGCTCAGTACTCGGGGTGCTGGGTGCTTATTCTCGGGGTGCTGGGTGCTCAGTGCTCGGGGTGCTGGGTGCTCAGTACTCAGGGTGCTGTGTGCTCAGTGCTCAGGGTGCTGGGTGCTCAATACTCAGGGTGCTGGGTGCTCAGTGCTCAGGGTGCTGGGTGCTCAGTACTCAGGGTGCTGGGTGCTCAGCGCTCAGGATGCTGGGTGCTCAGTACTCAGGGTGCTGGGAGCTCAGTGCTCAGGGTGATCGGTGCTCAGTACTCAGGGTGCTCAGTACTCAGGGTGCTGGGTGCTCAGTGCTCGGGGTGCTGGGTGCTCAGTACTCAGGGTGCTGGGTGCTCAGTGCTCGGGGTGCTGGGTGCTCAGTGCTCAGGGTGATCGGTGCTCAGTGCTCAGGGTGCTGGGTGCTCAGTGCTCAGGGTGCTGAGTGCTCAGTCCTCAGGGTGCTCAGTGCTCAGGGTGCTGGGTGCTCAGTGCTCGGGGTGCTGGGTGCTCAGTGCTCGGGGTGCTGGGTGCTCAGTGCTCGGGGTGCTGGGTGCTCAGTACTCAGGGTGCTGTGTGCTCAGTGCTCAGGGTGCTGGGTGCTCAATACTCAGGGTGCTGGGTGCTCAGTGCTCAGGGTGCTGGGTGCTCAGTACTCAGGGTGCTGGGTGCTCAGCGCTCAGGGTGCTGGGTGCTCAGTACTCAGGGTGCTGGGTGCTCAGTGCGCAGGGTGCTGGTTGCTCAGTGCTCAGGGTGCTGGGTGCTCAGTGCTCAGGGTGCTGGGTGCTCAGTACTCAGGGTGCTGGGTGCTCAGTGCTCGGGGTGCTGGGTGCTCAGTGCTCAGGGTGCTGGGTGCTCAGTACTCAGTGTGCTGGGTGCTCAGTACTCGGGGTGCTGGGTGCTCAGTACTCAGGGTGCTGGGTGCTCAGTACTCAGGGGGCTGGGTGCTCAGTACTCGGGTGCTGGGTGCTCAGTGCTCAGGGTGCTGGGTGCTCAGTCCTCAGGAGTCAGGGTGCTGGGTGCTCAGTGCTCGGGGTGCTCGGTGCTCAGTACGTTGGGTGCTCACTACTCAGGGTGCTGGGTGCTCAATGCTCAGGGTGCTGGGTGCTCAGTACTCAGGGTGCTGGGTGCTCAGTGCTCAGGGTGCTGGGTACTCACTGCTCAGGGTGCTCGGTGCTCAGTACTCGGGGTGCTGGGTGCTTATTCTCGGGGTGCTGGGTGCTCAGTGCTCGGGGTGCTGGGTGCTCAGTACTCAGGGTGCTGTGTGCTCAGTGCTCAGGGTGCTGGGTGCTCAATACTCAGGGTGCTGGGTGCTCAGTGCTCAGGGTGCTGGGTGCTCAGTACTCAGGGTGCTGGGTGCTCAGCGCTCAGGATGCTGGGTGCTCAGTACTCAGGGTGCTGGGAGCTCAGTGCTCAGGGTGATCGGTGCTCAGTACTCAGGGTGCTCAGTACTCAGGGTGCTGGGTGCTCAGTGCTCGGGGTGCTGGGTGGTCAGTACTCAGGGTGCTGGGTGCTCAGTGCTCGGGGTGCTGGGTGCTCAGTGCTCAGGGTGATCGGTGCTCAGTGCTCAGGGTGCTGGGTGCTCAGTGCTCAGGGTGCTGAGTGCTCAGTCCTCAGGGTGCTCAGTGCTCAGGGTGCTGGGTGCTCAGTGCTCGGGGTGCTGGGTGCTCAGTTCTCGGGGTGCTGGGTGCTCAGTGCTCGGGGTGCTGGGTGCTCAGTACTCAGGGTGCTGTGTGCTCAGTGCTCAGGGTGCTGGGTGCTCAATATTCAGGGTGCTGGGTGCTCAGTGCTCAGGGTGCTGGGTGCTCAGTACTCAGGGTGCTGGGTGCTCAGCGCTCAGGGTGCTGGGTGCTCAGTACTCAGGGTGCTGGGAGCTCAGTGCTCAGGGTGATCGGTGCTCAGTACTCAGGGTGCTCAGTGCTCAGGGTGCTGGGTGCTCAGTACTCACGGTGCTGGGTGCTCAGTGCTCAGGGTGCTGGGTGCTCAGTGCTCAGGGTGCTGGGTGCTCAGTACTCAGTGTGCTGGGTGCTCAGTACTCGGGGTGCTGGGTGCTCAGTGCTCAGGGTGCTGGGTGCTCAGTACTCAGGGTGCTGGGTGCTCAGTACTCGGGTGCTGGGTGCTCAGTGCTCAGGGTGCTGGGTGCTCAGTGCTCGGTGTGCTGGGTGCACAGTGCTCAGTAGTCAGGGTGCTGGGTGCTCAGTGCTCGGGGTGCTCGGTGCTCAGTACGTTGGGTGCTCACTACTCAGGGTGCTGGGTGCTCAATGCTCAGGGTGCTGGGTGCTCAGTACTCAGGGTGCTGGGTGCTCAGTGCTCAGGGTGCTGGGTACTCAGTGCTCAGGGTGCTCGGTGCTCAGTACTCGGGGTGCTGGGTGCTTATTCTCGGGGTGCTGGATGCTCAGTGCTCGGGGTGCTGGGTGCTCAGTACTCAGGGTGCTGTGTGCTCAGTGCTCAGGGTGCTGGGTGCTCAATACTCAGGGTGCTGGGTGCTCAGTGCTCAGGGTGCTGGGTGCTCAGTACTCAGGGTGCTGGGTGCTCAGCGCTCAGGATGCTGGGTGCTCAGTACTCAGGGTGCTGGGAGCTCAGTGCTCAGGGTGATCGGTGCTCAGTACTCAGGGTGCTCAGTACTCAGGGTGCTGGGTGCTCAGTGCTCGGGGTGCTGGGTGCTCAGTACTCAGGGTGCTGGGTGCTCAGTGCTCGGGGTGCTGGGTGCTCAGTGCTCAGGGTGATCGGTGCTCAGTGCTCAGGGTGCTGGGTGCTCAGTGCTCAGGGTGCTGAGTGCTCAGTCCTCAGGGTGCTCAGTGCTCAGGGTGCTGGGTGCTCAGTGCTCGGGGTGCTGGGTGCTCAGTGCTCGGGGTGCTGGGTGCTCAGTGCTCGGGGTGCTGGGTGCTCAGTACTCAGGGTGCTGTGTGCTCAGTGCTCAGGGTGCTGGGTGCTCAATACTCAGGGTGCTGGGTGCTCAGTGCTCAGGGTGCTGGGTGCTCAGTACTCAGGGTGCTGGGTGCTCAGCGCTCAGGGTGCTGGGTGCTCAGTACTCAGGGTGCTGGGAGCTCAGTGCTCAGGGTGATCGGTGCTCAGTACTCAGGGTGCTCAGTGCTCAGGGTGCTGGGTGCTCAGTACTCACGGTGCTGGGTGCTCAGTGCTCGGGGTGCTGGGTGCTCAGTGCTCAGGGTGCTGGGTGCTCAGTACTCAGTGTGCTGGGTGCTCAGTACTCGGGGTGCTGGGTGCTCAGTGCTCAGGGTGCTGGGTGCTCAGTACTCAGGGTGCTGGGTGCTCAGTACTCGGGTGCTGGGTGCTCAGTGCTCAGGGTGCTGGGTGCTCAGTGCTCGGTGTGCTGGGTGCACAGTGCTCAGTAGTCAGGGTGCTGGGTGCTCAGTGCTCGGGGTGCTCGGTGCTCAGTACGTTGGGTGCTCACTACTCAGGGTGCTGGGTGCTCAATGCTCAGGGTGCTGGGTGCTCAGTACTCAGGGTGCTGGGTGCTCAGTGCTCAGGGTGCTGGGTACTCAGTGCTCAGGGTGCTCGTTGCTCAGTACTCGGGGTGCTGGGTGCTTATTCTCGGGGTGCTGGGTGCTCAGTGCTCGGGGTGCTGGGTGCTCAGTACTCAGGGTGCTGTGTGCTCAGTGCTCAGGGTGCTGGGTGCTCAATACTCAGGGTGCTGGGTGCTCAGTGCTCAGGGTGCTGGGTGCTCAGTACTCAGGGTGCTGGGTGCTCAGTGCTCAGGGTGCTGGGTGCTCAGTACTCAGGGTGCTGGGAGCTCAGTGCTCAGGGTGATCGGTGCTCAGTACTCAGGGTGCTCAGTACTCAGGGTGCTGGGTGCTCAGTGCTCGGGGTGCTGGGTGCTCAGTACTCAGGGTGCTGGGTGCTCAGTGATCAGGGCGCTGGTTGCTCAGTATTCAGGGTGCTGGGTGCTCAGTACTCAGGGTGCTGGGTGCTCAGTGCTCAGGGTGCTGGGTGCTCAGTACTCAGGGTGCTGGGTGATCAGTGCTCGGGGTGCTGGGTGCTCAGTGCTCAGGGTGCTGGGTGCTCAGTGCTCAGGGTGCTGGGTGCTCAGTACTCAGGGTGCTGTGTGCTCAGTGCTCGGGGTGCTCGGTGCTCAGTACTCAATGTGCTGGGTGCTCAGTGCTCAGGGTGCTGGGTGCTCAGTGATCAGGGTGCTGGGTGCTCAGTACTCAGGGTGCTCGGTGCTCAGTACTCAGGGTTCTCAGTGCTCAGTACTCAGGGTGCTGGGTACTCAGTGCTCAGGGTGCCGGGTGCTCAGTACTCAGGGTGCTCAGTGCTCAGTACTCGGGGACCTTGGTGCTCAGTACTCAGGGTGCTCAGTGCTCAGTACTCGCGTTGCTTGGTGCTCAGTGCTCAGGGTGCTCAGTGCTCAGTGCTCGGGGTGCTGGGTGCTCAGTGCTCGGGGCGCTGGGTGCTCAGTGCTCGGGGTGCTGGGTGCTCAGTACTCGGGGTGCTGGGTGCTCAGTGCTCATTGTGCTCAGTGCTCAGTACTCAGTGCTCAGGGTGCTCAGTGCTCAGTGCTCAGGGTGCAAGGTGTTCAGTACTCAGGGTGCTGGGTGCTCAGTACTCAGGGTGCTGGGTGCTCAGGGCTCAGGGTGCTGGGTGCTCAGTGCTCGGGGCGCTGGGTGCTCAGTGCTCGGGGTGCTCAGAGCACAGTAATCAGGGTGCTGGGTGCTCAGTGCTCGGGGTGATCGGTGCTCAGTACTCAGGGTGCTGGGTGCTCAGTGCTCGGGGTGCTCGGTGCTCAGTACGTTGGGTGCTCACTACTCAGGGTGCTGGGTGCTCAGTGCTCAGGGTGCTGGGTGCTCAGTGCTCAGGGTGCTGGGTGCTCAGTGCTCAGGGTGCTGGCTGCTCAGTACTCGGGGTGCTGGGTGCTCAGTACTCAGGGTGCTGGGTGCTCAGTGCTCAGGGTGCTGGGTGCTCAGTACTCAGGGTGCTGGGAGCTCAGTGCTCAGGGTGATCGGTGCTCAGTACTCAGGGTGCTCAGTACTCAGGGCGCTGGGTGCTCAGTGCTCAGGGTGCTCGGAGCGCAGTACTCAGGGTGCTGGGTGCTCAGTGCTCGGGGTGATCGGTGCTCAGTACTCAGGGTGCTGGGTGCTCAGTGCTCGGGGTGCTCGGAGCTCAGTACGTTGGGTGCTCACTACTCAGGGTGCTGGGTGCTCAGTGCTCAGGGTGCTGGGTGCTCAGTGCTCAGTGTGCTGGGTGCTCAGTGCTCAGGGTGCTGGGTGCTCAGTACTCAGGGTGCTGGGTGCTCAGTGCTCGGGGTGCTGGGTGCTCAGTGCTCAGGGTGCTGGGTGCTCAGTACTCAGTGTGCTGGGTGCTCAGTACTCGGGGTGCTGGGTGCTCAGTACTCAGGGTGCTGGGTGCTCAGTACTCAGGGTGCTGGGTGCTCAGTACTCGGGTGCTGGGTGCTCAGTGCTCAGGGTGCTGGGTGCTCAGTGCTCGGTGTGCTGGGTGCTCAGTGCTCAGGAGTCAGGGTGCTGGGTGCTCAGTGCTCGGGGTGCTCGGTGCTCAGTACGTTGGGTGCTCACTACTCAGGGTGCTGGGTGCTCAATGCTCAGGGTGCTGGGTGCTCAGTACTCAGGGTGCTGGGTGCTCAGTGCTCAGGGTGCTGGGTACTCAGTGCTCAGGGTGCTCGGTGCTCAGTACTCGGGGTGCTGGGTGCTTATTCTCGGGGTGCTGGGTGCTCAGTGCTCGGGGTGCTGGGTGCTCAGTACTCAGGGTCCTGTGTGCTCAGTGCTCAGGGTGCTGGGTGCTCAATACTCAGGGTGCTGGGTGCTCAGTGCTCAGGGTGCTGGGTGCTCAGTACTCAGGGTGCTGGGTGCTCAGCGCTCAGGGTGCTGGGTGCTCAGTACTCAGGGTGCTGGGAGCTCAGTGCTCAGGGTGATCGGTGCTCAGTACTCAGGGTGCTCAGTACTCAGGGTGCTGGGTGCTCAGTGCTCGGGGTGCTGGGTGCTCAGTGCTCAGTGCTCAGGGTGCTGGGTGCTCGGTGCTCAGTGTTCAGGGTGCTGGTTGCTCAGTATTCAGGGTGCTGGGTGGTCAGTACTCAGGGTGCTGGGTGCTCAGTGCTCAGGGTGCTGGGTGCTCAGTACTCAGGGTGCTGGGTGATCAGTGCTCAGGGTGCTGGGTGCTCAGTGCTCATGGTGCTGGGTGCTCAGTGCTCAGGGTGCTGGGTGCTCAGTACTCAGGGTGCTGGGTGCTCAGTGCTCGGGGTGCTCGGTGCTCAGTACTCAAGGTGCTGGGTGCTCAGTGCTCAGGGTGCTGGGTGCTCAGTGATCAGGGTGCTGGGTGCTCAGTACTCAGGGTGCTCGGTGCTCAGTACTCAGGGTTCTCCGTGCTCAGTACTCAGGGTGCTGGGTACTCAGTGCTCAGGGTGCCGGGTGCTCAGTACTCAGGGTGCTCAGTGCTCAGTACTCGGGGTCCTTGGTGCTCAGTACTCAGGGTGCTCAGTGCTCAGTACTCGGGGTGCTGGGTGCTCAGTGCTCAGGGTGCTCAGTGCTCAGTGCTCGGGGTGCTGGGTGCTCAGTGCTCGGGGCGCTGGGTGCTCAGTGCTCGGGGTTCTGGGTGCTCAGTTCTCGGGGTGCTGGGTGCTCAGTGCTCAGGGTGCTCAGTGCTCAGTACTCAGTGCTCAGGGTGCTCAGTGCTCAGTGCTCAGGGTGCTAGGTGTTCAGTACTCAGGGTGCTGGGTGCTCAGTACTCAGGGTGCTGGGTGCTCAGGGCTCAGGGTGCTGGGTGCTCAGTGCTCGGGGCGCTGGGTGCTCAGTGCTCGGGGTGCTCGGAGCACAGTAATCAGGGTGCTGGGTGCTCAGTGCTCGGGGTGATCGGTGCTCAGTACTCAGGGTGCTGGGTGCTCAGTGCTCGGGGTGCTCGGTGCTCAGTACGTTGGGTGCTCACTACTCAGGGTGCTGGGTGCTCAGTGCTCAGGGTGCTGGGTGCTCAGTGCTCAGGGTGCTGGGTGCTCAGTGCTCAGGGTGCTGGGTGCTCAGTACTCAGGGTGCTGGGTGCTCAGTGCTCGGGGTGCTGGGTGCTCAGTGCTCGGGGTGCTGGGTGCTCAGTACTCAGTGTGCTGGGTGCTCAGTACTCGGGGTGCTGGGTGCTCAGAACTCAGGGTGCTGGGTGCTCAGTACTCAGGGTGCTGGGTGCCCAGTACTCGGGTGCTGGGTGCTCAGTGTTCAGGGTGCTGGGTGCTCAGTGCTCGGTTTGCTGGGTGCTCAGTGCTCAGTAGTCAGGGTGCTGGGTGCTCAGTGCTCGGGGTGCTCGGTGCTCAGTACGTTGGGTGCTCACTACTCAGGGTGCTGGGTGCTCAGTGCTCAGGGTGCTGGGGGCTCAGTGCTCAGGGTGCTGGGTACTCAGTGCTCAGGGTGCTGGGTGCTCAGTACTCAGGGTGCTGGGTGCTCAGTGCTTGGGGTGCTGGGTGCTCAGTGCTCGGGGTGCTGGGTGCTCAGTACTCGGGGTGCTGGGTGCTCAGTACTCAGGGTGCTGGGTGCTCAGTGCTCAGGGTGCTGGGTGCTCAGTACTCAGGGTGCTGGGAGCTCAGTGCTCAGGGTGATTGGTGCTCAGTACTCAGGGTGCTCAGTACTCAGGGTGCTGGGTGCTCAGTGCTCGGTGTTCTGGGTGCTCAGTGCTCAGGGTGATCGGTGCTCAGTACTCAGGGTGCTGGGTGCTCAGTGCTCAGGGTGCTGGGTGCTCAGTCCTCAGGGTGCTCAGTGCTCAGGGTGCTGGGTGCTCAGTGCTCGGGGTGCTCAGTGCTCAGTACTCAGGGTGCTGAGTTCTCAGTACTCAGGGTGCTGGGTGCTCAGTACTCAGGGTGCTGGGTGCTCAGTGCTCAGGGTGCTGGGTGATCAGTGCTCAGGGTGCTGGGTGCTCAGTGCTCAGGGTGCTGGGTGCTCAGTGCTCGGGGTGCTGGGTGCTCAGTACTCAGGGTGCTGGGTGCTAAGTGCTCAGGGTGCTGGGTGCTCAGTGCTCAGGGTGCTGGGTGCTCAGTACTCAGGGTGCTGGCTGCTTAGTGCTCGAGGTGTTCGGTGCTCAGTACTCAAGGTGCTGGGTGCTCAGTGCTCAGGGTGCTGGGTGCTCAGTCCTCGGGGTGCTCCGTGCTCAGGGTGCTGGGTGCTCAGTGCTCAGGTTGCTGGGTGCTCAGTGCTCGGGGTGCTGGGTGCTGAGTGCTCAGGGTGCTGGGTGCTCAGTGCTCAGGGTCCTGGGTGCTCAGTACTCAGGGTGCTGGGTGCTTAGTACTCAGGGTGCTCAGTGCTCAGTACAAAGGGTGCTGGGTGCTCAGTGCTCGGTGTGCTGGGTGCTCAGTGCTCAGTACTCAGGGTGCTGGGTGCTCAGTGCTCGGGGTGCTGGGTGCTCAGTACTCAGCGTGCTGGGTGCTCAGTACTCAGGGTGCTGGGTGCTGAGTGCTCAGGGTGCTGGGTGCTCAGTGCTCGGGGTGCTCGGTGCTCAGTGCTCAGGGTGCTCGGTGCTCAGTGCTCAGGGTGCCGGGTGCTCAGTACTCAGGGTGCTCAGTGCTCAGTACTCGGGGACCTTGGTGCTCAGTACTCAGGGTGCTCAGTGCTCAGTACTCGCGTTGCTGGTTGCTCAGTGCTCAGGGTGCTCAGTGCTCAGTGCTCGGGGTGCTGGGTGCTCAGTGCTCGGGGCGCTGGGTGCTCAGTGCTCGGGGTGCTGGGTGCTCAGTACTCGGGGTGCTGGGTGCTCAGTGCTCATTGTGCTCAGTGCTCAGTACTCAGTGCTCAGGGTGCTCAGTGCTCAGTGCTCAGGGTGCTAGGTGTTCAGTACTCAGGGTGCTGGGTGCTCAGTACTCAGGGTGCTGGGTGCTCAGGGCTCAGGGTGCTGGGTGCTCAGTGCTCGGGGCGCTGGGTGCTCAGTGCTCGGGGTGCTCAGAGCACAGTAATCAGGGTGCTGGGTGCTCAGTGCTCGGGGTGATCGGTGCTCAGTACTCAGGGTGCTGGGTGCTCAGTGCTCGGGGTGCTCGGTGCTCAGTACGTTGGGTGCTCACTACTCAGGGTGCTGGGTGCTCAGTGCTCAGGGTGCTGGGTGCTCAGTGCTCAGGGTGCTGGGTGCTCAGTGCTCAGGGTGCTGGGTGCTCAGTACTCAGGGTGCTGGGTGCTCAGTGCTCGGGGTGCTGGGTGCTCAGTGCTCAGGGTGCTGGGTGCTCAGTACTCAGTGTGCTGGGTGCTCAGTACTCGGGGTGCTGGGTGCTCAGTACTCAGGGTGCTGGGTGCTCAGTACTCAGGGTGCTGGGTGCTCAGTACTCGGGTGCTGGGTGCTCAGTGCTCAGGGTGCTGGGTGCTCAGTGCTCGGTGTGCTGGGTGCTCAGTGCTCAGGAGTCAGGGTGCTGGGTGCTCAGTGCTCGGGGTGCTTGGTGCTCAGTACGTTGGGTGTTCACTACTCAGGGTGCTGGGTGCTCAATGCTCAGGGTGCTGGGTGCTCAGTACTCAGGGTGCTGGGTGCTCAGTGCTCAGGGTGCTGGGTACTCAGTGCTCAGGGTGCTCGGTGCTCAGTACTCGGGGTGCTGGGTGCTTATTCTCGGGGTGCTGGGTGCTCAGTGCTCGGGGTGCTGGGTGCTCAGTACTCACGGTGCTGTGTGCTCAGTGCTCAGGGTGCTGGGTGCTCAATACTCAGGGTGCTGGGTGCTCAGTGCTCAGGGTGCTGGGTGCTCAGTACTCAGGGTGCTGGGTGCTCAGCGCTCAGGGTGCTGGGTGCTCAGTACTCAGGGTGCTGGGAGCTCAGTGCTCAGGGTGATCGGTGCTCAGTACTCAGGGTGCTCAGTACTCAGGGTGCTGGGTGCTCAGTGCTCGGGGTGCTGGGTGCTCAGTACTAAGGGTGCTGGGTGCTCAGTGCTCGGTGTGCTGGGTGCTCAGTGCTCAGGGTGATCGGTGCTCAGTGCTCAGGGTGCTGGGTGCTCAGTCCTCAGGGTGCTCAGTGCTCAGGGTGCTGGGTGCTCAGTGCTCGGGGTGCTGGGTGCTCAGTACTAAGGGTGCTGGGTGCTCAGTGCTCGGTGTGCTGGGTGCTCAGTGCTCAGGGTGATCGGTGCTCAGTGCTCAGCGTGCTGAGTGCTCAGTCCTCAGGGTGCTCAGTGCTCAGGGTGCTGGGTGCTCAGTGCTCGGGGTGCTGGGTGCACAGTGCTCAGTGCTCAGGGTGCTGGGTGCTCGGTGCTCAGTGTTCAGGGTGCTGGTTGCTCAGTATTCAGGGTGCTGGGTGGTCAGTACTCAGGGTGCTGGGTGCTCAGTGCTCAGGGTGCTGGGTGCTCAGTACTCAGGGTGCTGGGTGATCAGTGCTCAGGGTGCTGGGTGCTCAGTGCTCAGGGTGCTGGGTGTTCAGTGCTCAGGGTGCTGGGTGCTCAGTACTCAGGGTGCTGGGTGCTCAGTGCTCGGGGTGCTCGGTGCTCAGTACTCAAGGTGCTGGGTGCTCAGTGCTCAGGGTGCTGGGTGCTCAGTGATCAGGGTGCTGGGTGCTCAGTACTCAGGGTGCTCGGTGCTCAGTACTCAGGGTTCTCAGTGCTCAGTACTCAGGGTGCTGGGTACTCAGTGCTCAGGGTGCCGGGTGCTCAGTACTCAGGGTGCTCAGTGCTCAGTACTCGGGGTCCTTGGTGCTCAGTACTCAGGGTGCTCAGTGCTCAGTACTCGGGGTGCTGGGTGCTCAGTGCTCAGGGTGCTCAGTGCTCAGTGCTCGGGGTGCTGGGTGCTCAGTGCTCGCGGCGCTGGGTGCTCAGTGCTCTGGGTGCTGGGTGCTCAGTTCTCGGGGTGCTGGGTGCTCAGTGCTCAGGGTGCTCAGTGCTCAGTACTCAGTGCTCAGGGTGCTCAGTGCTCAGTGCTCAGGGTGCTAGGTGTTCAGTACTCAGGGTGCTGGGTGCTCAGTACTCAGGGTGCTGGGTGCTCAGGGCTCAGGGTGCTGGGTGCTCAGTGCTCGGGGCGCTGGGTGCTCAGTGCTCGGGGTGCTCGGAGCACAGTAATAAGGGTGCTGGGTGCTCAGTGCTCGGGGTGATCGGTGCTCAGTACTCAGGGTGCTGGGTGCTCAGTGCTCGGGGTGCTCGGTGCTCAGTACGTTGGGTGCTCACTACTCAGGGTGCTGGGTGCTCAGTGCTCAGGGTGCTGGGTGCTCAGTGCTCAGGGTGCTGGGTGCTCAGTGCTCAGGGTGCTGGGTGCTCAGTACTCAGGGTGCTGGGTGCTCAGTGCTCGGGGTGCTGGGTGCTCAGTGCTCAGGGTGCTGGGTGCTCAGTACTCAGTGTGCTGGGTGCTCAGTACTCGGGGTGCTGGGTGCTCAGAACTCAGGGTGCTGGGTGCTCAGTACTCAGGGTGCTGGGTGCCCAGTACTCGGGTGCTGGGTGCTCAGTGATCAGGGTGCTGGGTGCTCAGTGCTCGGTTTGCTGGGTGCTCAGTGCTCAGTAGTCAGGGTGCTGGGTGCTCAGTGCTCGGGGTGCTCGGTGCTCAGTACGTTGGGTGCTCACTACTCAGGGTGCTGGGTGCTCAGTGCTCAGGGTGCTGGGGGCTCAGTGCTCAGGGTGCTGGGTGCTCAGTGCTCAGGGTGCTGGGTGCTCAGTACTCAGGGTGCTGGGTGCTCAGTGCTTGGGGTGCTGGGTGCTCAGTGCTCGGGGTGCTGGGTGCTCAGTACTCGGGGTGCTGGGTGCTCAGTACTCAGGGTGCTGGGTGCTCAGTGCTCAGGGTGCTGGGTGCTCAGTACTCAGGGTGCTGGGAGCTCAGTGCTCAGGGTGATCGGTGCTCAGTACTCAGGGTGCTCAGTACTCAGGGTGCTGGGTGCTCAGTGCTCGGTTTCTGGGTGCTCAGTGCTCAGGGTGATCGGTGCTCAGTACTCAGGGTGCTGGGTGCTCAGTGCTCAGGGTGCTGGGTGCTCAGTCCTCAGGGTGCTCAGTGCTCAGGGTGCTGGGTGCTCAGTGCTCGGGGTGCTCAGTGCTCAGTACTCAGGGTGCTGAGTGCTCAGTACTCAGGGTGCTGGGTGCTCAGTACTCAGGGTGCTGGGTGCTCAGTGCTCAGGGTGCTGGGTGATCAGTGCTCAGGGTGCTGGGTGCTCAGTGCTCAGGGTGCTGGGTGCTCAGTGCTCGGGGTGCTGGGTGCTCAGTACTCAGGGTGCTGGGTGCTAAGTGCTCAGGGTGCTGGGTGCTCAGTGCTCAGGGTGCTGGGTGCTCAGTACTCAGGGTGCTGGCTGCTTAGTGCTCGAGGTGTTCGGTGCTCAGAACTCAAGGTGCTGGGTGCTCAGTGCTCAGGGTGCTGGGTGCTCAGTCCTCGGGGTGCTCCGTGCTCAGGGTGCTGGGTGCTCAGTGCTCAGGTTGCTGGGTGCTCAGTGCTCGGGGTGCTGGGTGCTGAGTGCTCAGGGTGCTGGGTGCTCAGTGCTCAGGGTCCTGGGTGCTCAGTACTCAGGGTGCTGGGTGCTTAGTACTCAGGGTGCTCAGTGCTCAGTACAAAGGGTGCTGGGTGCTCAGTGCTCGGTGTGCTGGGTGCTCAGTGCTCAGTACTCAGGGTGCTGGGTGCTCAGTGCTCGGGGTGCTGGGTGCTCAGTACTCAGCGTGCTGGGTGCTCAGTACTCAGGGTGCTGGGTGCTGAGTGCTCAGGGTGCTGGGTGCTCAGTGCTCGGGGTGCTCGGTGCTCAGTGCTCAGGGTGCTCGGTGCTCAGTGCTCAGGGTCCTGGGTGCTCAGTACTCAGGGTGCTGGGTGCTTAGTACTCAGGGTGCTCAGTGCTCATTACACAGGGTGCTGGGTGCTCAGTGCTCGGTGTGCTGAGTGCTCAGTGCTCAGTACTCAGGGTGCTGGGTGCTCAGTTCTCGGGGTGCTGGGTGCTCAGTACTCAGCGTGCTGGGTGCTCAGTACTGAGGGTGCTGGGTGCTCAGTGCTCAGGGTGATGGGTGCTCAGTGCTCAGGGTGCTGGGTGCTCAGTGATCGGGGTGCTGGGTGCTCAGTACTCAGGGTGCTCAGTGCTCGGGGAGCTCGGTGCTCAGTACTCAGGGTGCTGGGTGCTCAGTACTCAGCGCTCGGGGTCCTGGGTGCTCCGTGCTCGGGGTGCTGGGTGCTCAGTGCTCTGGGTGCTTAGTGCTCAGTACTCAGCGTGCTGGGTGCTCAGTACTCAGGGTGCTGGGTGCTCATTCTCGGGGTGCTGGGTGCTCAGTGCTCAGGGTGCTGGGTGTTCAGTACTCAGGGTGCTGGGGTCTCAGTACTCAGGGTGCTGGGTGCTCAGTACTCAGGGTGCTTGGTTCTCAGTACTCAGGGTGCTGGGTGCTCATTCTCGGGGTGCTGGGTGCTCAGTGCTCGGGGTGCTGGGTGCTCAGTACTCAGGGTGCTGGGGGCTCAGTACTCAGGGTGCTGGGTGCTCAGTACTCAGGGTGATCTGTTCTCAGTACTCAGGGTACTGGGTGCTCAGTGCTCAGGGTGCTGGGTGCTCAGTACTCGGGGTGCTCAGTGCTCAGTACTCAGGGTGCTGGGTGCTCAGTACTCAGGGTGCTGGGTGCTCAGTGCTCGGGGTGCTCGGTGCTCAGTACTCAGGGTGCTGGGTGCTCAGTACTCGGGGAGCTGGGTGCTCAGTGCTCAGGGTGATGGGTGCTCAGTGCTCGGGGTGCTGGGTGCTCAGTGCTGAGGGTCCTGGCTGCTCAGTCCTCAGGGTGCTGGGTGCTCAGTACTCAGCGTGCTCGGTGCTCAGTACTCAGGGTGCTCAATGCTCAGTACTCAGCGTGCTGGGTGCTCAGTGCTCAGGGTCCTCGGTGCTCAGTTCTCAGGGTGCTCAGTGCTCAGTACTCAGCGTGCTTTGTGCTCAGTGCTCAGGGTGCTGGGTGCTCAGTACTCAGGGTGCTGGGTGCTCAGTACTCAGGGTGCTGGGTGCTCAGTGCTCGCTGTGCTGGGAGCTCAGTGCTCAGGGTGATCGGTGCTCAGTGCTCAGGGTGCTGGGTGCTCAGTGCTCAGGGTGCTGGGTGCACAGTGCTCAGTGCTCAGGGTGCTGGGTGTTCAGTACTCAGGGTGCTGGGTGCTCAGTACTCAGGGAGCTGGGTGCTCAGTGCTCAGGGTGCTGGGTGCTCAGTGCTCAGGGTGCTGGGTGCTCAGTACTCAGGGTGCTGGGTGCTCAGTACTCAGGGTGCTCGGTGCTCAGTACTCAGGGTGCTGGATGCTCAGTGCCCAGGGTGCTGGGTGCTCAGTGCTCAGGGTGCTGGGTGCTCAGTGCTCGGGGTGCTGGGTGCTGAGTGCTCAGGGTGCTGGGTGCTCAGTGCTCAGGGACCTGGGGGCTCAGTACTCAGGGTGCTGGGTGCTTAGTACTCAGGCTGCTCAGTGCTCAGTACACAGGGTGCTGGGTGCTCAGTGCTCGGTGTGCTGGGTGCTCAGTGCTCAGTACTCAGGGTGCTGGGTGCTCAGTGCTCGGGGTGCTGGGTGCTCAGTACTCAGCATGCTGGGTGCTCAGTACTCAGGGTGCTGGGTGCTCAGTGCTCAGGGTGCTGGGTGCTCAGTCCTCAGGGTGCTCAGTACTCAGGGTGCTGGGTGCTCAGTGCTCAGTACTCAGGGTGCTCAGTGCTCAGGGTGCTGGGTGCTCAGTGCTCGGGGTGCTGGGTGCTCAGTACTCAGGGTGCTGGGTGCTCAGTGCTCAGTGCTCAAGGTGCTGGGTGCTCAGTGCTCAGGGTGATCGGTGCTCAGTGCTCAAGGTGCTGGGAGCTCAGTGCTCAGGGTGATCGGTGCTCAGTGCTCAGGGTGCTGGGTGCTCAGTGCTCAGGGTGCTGGGTGCACAGTGCTCAGTGCTCAGGGTGCTGGGTGTTCAGTACTCAGGGTGCTGGGTGCTCAGTACTCAGGGAGCTGGGTGCTCAGTGCTCAGGGTGCTGGGTGCTCAGTGCTCAGGGTGCTGGGTGCTCAGTACTCAGGGTGCTGGGTGCTCAGTACTCAGGGTGCCCGATGCTCAGTACTCAGGGTGCTGGGTGCTCAGTGCCCAGGGTGCTGGGTGCTCAGTGCTCAGGGTGCTGGGTGCTCAGTGCTCGAGGTGCTGGGTGCTCAGTGCTCAGGGTGATCGGTGCTCAGTGCTCAGGGTCCTGGGGGCTCAGTACTCAGGGTGCTGGCTGCTTAGTACTCAGGGTGCTCAGTGCTCAGTACACAGGGTGCTGGGTGCTCAGTGTTCGGTGTGCTGGGTGCTCAGTGCTCAGTACTCAGGGTGCTGGGTGCTCAGTGCTCGGGGTGCTGGGTGCTGGGTGCTCAGTACTCAGCGTGCTGGGTGCTCAGTACTCAGGGTGCTGGGTGCTCAGTGCTCAGGGTGCTGGGTGCTCAGTCCTCAGGGTGCTCAGTACTCAGGGTGCTGGGTGCTCAGTGCTCAGTACTCAGGGTGCTCAGTGCTCAGGGTGCTGGGTGCTCAGTGCTCGGGGTGCTGGGTGCTCAGTACTCAGGGTGCTGGGTGCTCAGTGCTCAGTGCTCAAGGTGCTGGGTGCTCAGTGCTCAGTGCTCAGGGTGCTGGTTGCTCAGTACTCAGGGTGCTGGGTGCTCAGTACTCAGGGTGCTGGGTGCTCAGTGCTCAGGGTGCTGGGTGCTCAGTACTCAGGGTGCTGGGTGCTCAGTACTCAGGGTGCTGGGTGCTCAGTACTCAGGGTGCTGGGTTCTCAGTGCTCGGGGTGCTAGGTGCTCAGTACTCAAGGTGCTGGGTGCTCAGTGCTCAGGGTGCTGGGTGCTCATTCCTCGGGGTGCTCCGTGCTCAGTGATCAGGGTGCTGGGTGCTCAGAACTCAGGGTGCTCGGTGCTCAGTACTCAGGGTTCTCAGTGCTCAGTACTCAGGGTGCTGGGTGCTCAGTGCTCAGGGTGCTGGGTGCTCAGTACTCAGAGTGCTCAGTGCTCAGTACTCGGGGTGCTGGGTGCTCAGTGCTCAGGGTGCTCAGTGCTCAGTGCTCGGGGCGCTGGGTGCTCAGTACTCGGGGTGCTGGGTGCTCAGTGCTCAGGGTGCTCAGTGCTCAGTGCTCGGGGCGCTGGGTCCTCAGTGCTCGGGGCGCTGGGTGCTCAGTGCTCGGGGTGCTGGGTGCTCAGTGCTTGGGGCGCTGGGTGCTCAGTGCTCGGGGTGCTGGGTGCTCAGTACTCGGGGTGCTGGGTGCTCAGTGCTCAGGGTGCTCATTGCTCAGTACTCAGTGCTCAGGGTGCTCAGTGCTCAGTGCTCAGGGTGCTGGGTGTTCAGTACTCAGGGTGCTGGGTTCTCAGTACTCAGGGTGCTGGGTGCTCAGTGCTCAGGTTGCTGGGTGCTCAGTACTCTGGGTGTTGGGTGCTCAGTACTCAGGGTGCTGGGTGCTCAGTGCTCGGGGTGCTATGTGCTCAGTGCTCAGGATGCTGGGTGCTCAGTGCTCAGGGTGCTTTGTGCTCAGTACTCAGGGTGCTGGGTGCTTAGTGCTCGAGCTCGGTGCTCAGTACTCAAGGTGCTGGGTGCTCAGTGCTCAGGGTGCTGGGTGCTCAGTCCTTGGGGTGCTCCGTGCTCAGGGTGCTGGGTGCTCAGTGCTCAGGGTGCTGGGTGCTCAGTGCTCTGGGTGCAGGGTGCTGAGTGCTCAGGGTGCTGGGTGCTCAGTGCTCGGGGTGCTCGGTGCTCAGTGCTCAGGGTCCTGGGTGCTGAGTACTCAGGGTGCTGGGTGCTTAGTACTCAGGGTGCTCAGTGCTCAGTACTCAGGGTGCTGGGTGCTCAGTGCTCAGGGTGCTGGGTGCTCAGTACTCAGAGTGCTCAGTGCTCACTACTCGGGGTGCTGGGTGCTCAGTGCTCAGGGTGCTCAGTGCTCAGTGCTCGGGGCGCTGGGTGCTCAGTACTCGGGGTGCTGGGTGCTCAGTGCTCAGGGTGCTCAGTGCTCAGTGCTCGGGGCGCTGGGTGCTCAGTGCTCGGGGAGCTGGGTGCTCAGTGCTCGGGGTGCTTTGTGCTCAGTGCTCGGGGCGCTGGGTGCTCAGTGCTCGGGGTGCTGGGTGCTCAGTACTCGGGGTGCTGGGTGCTCAGTGCTCAGGGTGCTCATTGCTCAGTACTCAGTGCTCAGGGTGCTCAGTGCTCAGTGCTCAGGGTGCTGGGTGTTCAGTACTCAGGGTGCTGGGTGCTCAGTACTCAGGGTGCTGGGTGCTCAGTGCTCAGGTTGCTGGGTGCTCAGTACTCTGGTTGTTGGGTGCTCAGTACTCAGGGTGCTGGGTGCTCAGTGCTCGGGGTGCTATGTGCTCAGTGCTCAGGATGCTGGGTGCTCAGTGCTCAGGGTGCTTTGTGCTCAGTACTCAGGGTGCTGGGTGCGCAGTGATCAGGGTGCTGGGTGCTCAGTCCTCGGGGTGCTCCGTGCTCAGGGTGCTGGGTGCTCATTGCTCAGGGTGCTGGGTGCTCAGTGCTCGGGGTGCTGGGTGCTGAGTGCTCAGGGTGCTGGGTGCTCAGTGCTCAGGGTCCTGTGTGCTCAGTACTCAGGGTGCTGGGTTCTTAGTACTCAGGGTGCACAGTGCTCAGTACACAGGGTGTTGGGTGCTCAGTGCTCGGTGTGCTGGGTGCTCAGTGCTCAGTGCTCAGGGTGCTGGGTGCTCAGTGCTCGGGGTGCTGGGTGCTGAGTGCTCAGGGTGCTCGGTGCTCAGTGCTCAGGGTCCTGGGTGCTCAGTACTCAGGGTGCTGGGTGCTTAGTACTCAGGGTGCTCAGTGCTCAGTACACAGGGTGCTGGGTGCTCAGTGCTCGGTGTGCTGGGTGCTCAGTGCTCAGTACTCAGGGTGCTGGGTGCTCAGTGCTCGGGGTGCTGGGTGCTCAGTACTCAGGGTGCTGGGGGCTCAGTACTCAGGGTGCTGGGTGCTCAGTACTCAGGGTGATCTGTTCTCAGTACTCAGGGTACTGGGTGCTCAGTGCTCAGGGTGCTGGGTGCTCAGTACTCGGGGTGCTCAGTGCTCAGTACTCAGGGTGCTGGGTGCTCAGTACTCAGGGTGCTGGGTGCTCAGTGCTCGGGGTGCTCGGTGCTCAGTACTCAGGGTGCTGGGTGCTCAGTACTCGGGGAGCTGGGTGCTCAGTGCTCAGGGTGATGGGTGCTCAGTGCTCGGGGTGCTGGGTGCTCAGTGCTGAGGGTCCTGGCTGCTCAGTCCTCAGGGTGCTGGGTGCTCAGTACTCAGCGTGCTCGGTGCTCAGTACTCAGGGTGCTCAATGCTCAGTACTCAGCGTGCTGGGTGCTCAGTGCTCAGGGTCCTCGGTGCTCAGTTCTCAGGGTGCTCAGTGCTCAGTACTCAGCGTGCTTTGTGCTCAGTGCTCAGGGTGCTGGGTGCTCAGTACTCAGGGTGCTGGGTGCTCAGTACTCAGGGTGCTGGGTGCTCAGTGCTCGCTGTGCTGGGAGCTCAGTGCTCAGGGTGATCGGTGCTCAGTGCTCAGGGTGCTGGGTGCTCAGTGCTCAGGGTGCTGGGTGCACAGTGCTCAGTGCTCAGGGTGCTGGGTGTTCAGTACTCAGGGTGCTGGGTGCTCAGTACTCAGGGAGCTGGGTGCTCAGTGCTCAGGGTGCTGGGTGCTCAGTGCTCAGGGTGCTGGGTGCTCAGTACTCAGGGTGCTGGGTGCTCAGTACTCAGGGTGCTCGGTGCTCAGTACTCAGGGTGCTGGATGCTCAGTGCCCAGGGTGCTGGGTGCTCAGTGCTCAGGGTGCTGGGTGCTCAGTGCTCGGGGTGCTGGGTGCTGAGTGCTCAGGGTGCTGGGTGCTCAGTGCTCAGGGACCTGGGGGCTCAGTACTCAGGGTGCTGGGTGCTTAGTACTCAGGCTGCTCAGTGCTCAGTACACAGGGTGCTGGGTGCTCAGTGCTCGGTGTGCTGGGTGCTCAGTGCTCAGTACTCAGGGTGCTGGGTGCTCAGTGCTCGGGGTGCTGGGTGCTCAGTACTCAGCATGCTGGGTGCTCAGTACTCAGGGTGCTGGGTGCTCAGTGCTCAGGGTGCTGGGTGCTCAGTCCTCAGGGTGCTCAGTACTCAGGGTGCTGGGTGCTCA
Source organism: Microtus oregoni (assembly GCF_018167655.1). NCBI lineage: Eukaryota > Metazoa > Chordata > Mammalia > Rodentia > Cricetidae > Microtus > Microtus oregoni. Next base: position 1,653,239 of record NW_024543101.1, on the reverse strand, counting down.
GTGCTCAGTACTCAGGGTGCTCAGTGCTCAGGGTGCTGGGTGCTCAGTGCTCGGGGTGCTGGGTGCTCAGTACTCAGGGTGCTGGGTGCTCAGTGCTCAGTGCTCAAGGTGCTGGGTGCTCAGTGCTCAGGGTGATCGGTGCTCAGTGCTCAAGGTGCTGGGAGCTCAGTGCTCAGGGTGATCGGTGCTCAGTGCTCAGGGTGCTGGGTGCTCAGTGCTCAGGGTGCTGGGTGCACAGTGCTCAGTGCTCAGGGTGCTGGGTGTTCAGTACTCAGGGTGCTGGGTGCTCAGTACTCAGGGAGCTGGGTGCTCAGTGCTCAGGGTGCTGGGTGCTCAGTGCTCAGGGTGCTGGGTGCTCAGTACTCAGGGTGCTGGGTGCTCAGTACTCAGGGTGCCCGATGCTCAGTACTCAGGGTGCTGGGTGCTCAGTGCCCAGGGTGCTGGGTGCTCAGTGCTCAGGGTGCTGGGTGCTCAGTGCTCGAGGTGCTGGGTGCTCAGTGCTCAGGGTGATCGGTGCTCAGTGCTCAGGGTCCTGGGGGCTCAGTACTCAGGGTGCTGGCTGCTTAGTACTCAGGGTGCTCAGTGCTCAGTACACAGGGTGCTGGGTGCTCAGTGTTCGGTGTGCTGGGTGCTCAGTGCTCAGTACTCAGGGTGCTGGGTGCTCAGTGCTCGGGGTGCTGGGTGCTGGGTGCTCAGTACTCAGCGTGCTGGGTGCTCAGTACTCAGGGTGCTGGGTGCTCAGTGCTCAGGGTGCTGGGTGCTCAGTCCTCAGGGTGCTCAGTACTCAGGGTGCTGGGTGCTCAGTGCTCAGTACTCAGGGTGCTCAGTGCTCAGGGTGCTGGGTGCTCAGTGCTCGGGGTGCTGGGTGCTCAGTACTCAGGGTGCTGGGTGCTCAGTGCTCAGTGCTCAAGGTGCTGGGTGCTCAGTGCTCAGTGCTCAGGGTGCTGGTTGCTCAGTACTCAGGGTGCTGGGTGCTCAGTACTCAGGGTGCTGGGTGCTCAGTGCTCAGGGTGCTGGGTGCTCAGTACTCAGGGTGCTGGGTGCTCAGTACTCAGGGTGCTGGGTGCTCAGTACTCAGGGTGCTGGGTTCTCAGTGCTCGGGGTGCTAGGTGCTCAGTACTCAAGGTGCTGGGTGCTCAGTGCTCAGGGTGCTGGGTGCTCATTCCTCGGGGTGCTCCGTGCTCAGTGATCAGGGTGCTGGGTGCTCAGAACTCAGGGTGCTCGGTGCTCAGTACTCAGGGTTCTCAGTGCTCAGTACTCAGGGTGCTGGGTGCTCAGTGCTCAGGGTGCTGGGTGCTCAGTACTCAGAGTGCTCAGTGCTCAGTACTCGGGGTGCTGGGTGCTCAGTGCTCAGGGTGCTCAGTGCTCAGTGCTCGGGGCGCTGGGTGCTCAGTACTCGGGGTGCTGGGTGCTCAGTGCTCAGGGTGCTCAGTGCTCAGTGCTCGGGGCGCTGGGTCCTCAGTGCTCGGGGCGCTGGGTGCTCAGTGCTCGGGGTGCTGGGTGCTCAGTGCTTGGGGCGCTGGGTGCTCAGTGCTCGGGGTGCTGGGTGCTCAGTACTCGGGGTGCTGGGTGCTCAGTGCTCAGGGTGCTCATTGCTCAGTACTCAGTGCTCAGGGTGCTCAGTGCTCAGTGCTCAGGGTGCTGGGTGTTCAGTACTCAGGGTGCTGGGTTCTCAGTACTCAGGGTGCTGGGTGCTCAGTGCTCAGGTTGCTGGGTGCTCAGTACTCTGGGTGTTGGGTGCTCAGTACTCAGGGTGCTGGGTGCTCAGTGCTCGGGGTGCTATGTGCTCAGTGCTCAGGATGCTGGGTGCTCAGTGCTCAGGGTGCTTTGTGCTCAGTACTCAGGGTGCTGGGTGCTTAGTGCTCGAGCTCGGTGCTCAGTACTCAAGGTGCTGGGTGCTCAGTGCTCAGGGTGCTGGGTGCTCAGTCCTTGGGGTGCTCCGTGCTCAGGGTGCTGGGTGCTCAGTGCTCAGGGTGCTGGGTGCTCAGTGCTCTGGGTGCAGGGTGCTGAGTGCTCAGGGTGCTGGGTGCTCAGTGCTCGGGGTGCTCGGTGCTCAGTGCTCAGGGTCCTGGGTGCTGAGTACTCAGGGTGCTGGGTGCTTAGTACTCAGGGTGCTCAGTGCTCAGTACTCAGGGTGCTGGGTGCTCAGTGCTCAGGGTGCTGGGTGCTCAGTACTCAGAGTGCTCAGTGCTCACTACTCGGGGTGCTGGGTGCTCAGTGCTCAGGGTGCTCAGTGCTCAGTGCTCGGGGCGCTGGGTGCTCAGTACTCGGGGTGCTGGGTGCTCAGTGCTCAGGGTGCTCAGTGCTCAGTGCTCGGGGCGCTGGGTGCTCAGTGCTCGGGGAGCTGGGTGCTCAGTGCTCGGGGTGCTTTGTGCTCAGTGCTCGGGGCGCTGGGTGCTCAGTGCTCGGGGTGCTGGGTGCTCAGTACTCGGGGTGCTGGGTGCTCAGTGCTCAGGGTGCTCATTGCTCAGTACTCAGTGCTCAGGGTGCTCAGTGCTCAGTGCTCAGGGTGCTGGGTGTTCAGTACTCAGGGTGCTGGGTGCTCAGTACTCAGGGTGCTGGGTGCTCAGTGCTCAGGTTGCTGGGTGCTCAGTACTCTGGTTGTTGGGTGCTCAGTACTCAGGGTGCTGGGTGCTCAGTGCTCGGGGTGCTATGTGCTCAGTGCTCAGGATGCTGGGTGCTCAGTGCTCAGGGTGCTTTGTGCTCAGTACTCAGGGTGCTGGGTGCGCAGTGATCAGGGTGCTGGGTGCTCAGTCCTCGGGGTGCTCCGTGCTCAGGGTGCTGGGTGCTCATTGCTCAGGGTGCTGGGTGCTCAGTGCTCGGGGTGCTGGGTGCTGAGTGCTCAGGGTGCTGGGTGCTCAGTGCTCAGGGTCCTGTGTGCTCAGTACTCAGGGTGCTGGGTTCTTAGTACTCAGGGTGCACAGTGCTCAGTACACAGGGTGTTGGGTGCTCAGTGCTCGGTGTGCTGGGTGCTCAGTGCTCAGTGCTCAGGGTGCTGGGTGCTCAGTGCTCGGGGTGCTGGGTGCTGAGTGCTCAGGGTGCTCGGTGCTCAGTGCTCAGGGTCCTGGGTGCTCAGTACTCAGGGTGCTGGGTGCTTAGTACTCAGGGTGCTCAGTGCTCAGTACACAGGGTGCTGGGTGCTCAGTGCTCGGTGTGCTGGGTGCTCAGTGCTCAGTACTCAGGGTGCTGGGTGCTCAGTGCTCGGGGTGCTGGGTGCTCAGTACTCAGCGTGCTGGGTGCTCAGTACTCAGGGTGCTGGGTGCTCAGTGCACAGGGTGATGGGTGCTCAGTGCTCAGGGTGCTGGGTGCTCAGTGATCGGGGTGCTGGGTGCTCAGTGCTCAGGGTGCTCAGTGCTCGGGGAGCTCGGTGCTCAGTACTCAGGGTGCTGGGTGCTCAGTACTCAGTGCTCGGGGTCCTGGGTGCTCCGTGCTCAGGGTGCTGGGTGCTCAGTTCTCTGGGTGCTTAGTGCTCAGTACTCAGCATGCCGGGTGCTCAGTACTCAGGGTGCTGGGTGCTCATTCTCGGGGTGCTGGGTGCTCAGTGCTCGGGGTGCTGGGTGCTCAGTACTCAGTGTGCTGGGGTCTCAGTACTCAGGGTGCTGGGTGCTCAGTACTCAGGGTGCTCGATTCTCAGTACTCAGGGAGCTGGGTGCTCATTCTCAGGGTGCTGGGTGCTCAGTGCTCGGGGTGCTGGGTGCTCAGTACTCAGGGTGCTGGGGGCTCAGTACTCAGGGTGCTGGGTGCTCAGTACTCAGGGCGATCTGTTCTCAGTACTCAGGGTACTGGGTGCTCAGTGCTCAGGGTGCTGGGTGCTCAGTACTCGGGGTGCTCAGTGCTCAGTACTCAGGGTGCTGGGTGCTCAGTACTCAGGGTGCTGGGTGCTCAGTGCTCGGGGTGCTCGGTGCTCAGTACTCGGGGTACTGGGTGCTTAGTACTCGGCTAGCTGGGTGCTCAGTGCTCAGGGTGCTGGGTGCTCAGTGCTCGGGGTGCTGGGTGCTCAGTGCTGAGGGTGCTGGCTGCTCAGTCCTCAGGGTGCTGGGTGCTCAGTACTCAGCGTGCTCGGTGCTCAGTGCTCAGGGTCCTCGGTGCTCAGTACTCAGGGTGCTCAGTGCTCAGTACTCAGCCTGCTTTGTGCTCAGTGCTCAGGGTGCTGGGTGATCAGTACTCAGGGTGCTGGGTGCTCAGTACTCAGGGTGCTGGGTGCTCAGTGCTCGGGGTGCTGGGTGCTCAGTGCTCAGGGTGATCGGTGCTCAGTGCTCAGGGTGCTGGGTGTTCAGTGCTCAGTGCTCAGGGTGCTGGGTGCTCAGTGCTCAGGGTGCTGGGTGCTCAGTACTCAGGGTGCTGGGTGCTCAGTGCTCGGGGTGCTGGGTGCTCAGTGCTCAGGGTGATCAGTGCTCAGTACTCAGGGTGCTGGGTGCTCAGTGCCCAGGGTGCAGGGTGCTCAGTCCTCAGGGTGCTCAGTACTCAGGGTGCTGGGTGCTCAGTGCTCAGTACTCAGGGTGCTCAGTGCTCAGGGTGCTGGGTGCTCAGTGCTCGGGGTGCTGGGTGCTCAGTACTCAGGGTGCTGGGTGCTCAGTGCTCAGTGCTCAAGGTGCTGGGTGCTCAGTACTCGGGGTGCTGGGTGCTCAGTGCTCAGGGTGCTCATTGCGCAGTACTCAGTGCTCAGGGTGCTCAGTGCTCAGTGCTCAGGGTGCTGGGGGTTCAGTACTCAGGGTGCTGGGTGCTCAGTACTCAGGGTGCTGGGTGCTCAGTGCTCAGGTTGCTGGGTGCTCAGTACTCTGGGTGTTGGGTGCTCAGTACTCAGGGTGCTGGGTGCTCAGTGCTCGGGGTGCTATGTGCTCAGTGCTCAGGATGCTGGGTGCTCAGTGCTCAGGGTGCTTTGTGCTCAGTACTCAGGGTGCTGGGTGCTTAGTGCTCGAGCTCGGTGCTCAGTACTCAAGGTGCTGGGTCCTCAGTGCTCAGGGTGCTGGGTGCTCAGTCCTCGGGGTGCTCCGTGCTCAGGGTGCTGGGTGCTCAGTGCTCAGGGTGCTGGGTGCTCAGTGCTCTGGGTGCAGGGTGCTGAGTGCTCAGGGTGCTGGGTGCTCAGTGCTCGGGGTGCTCGGTGCTCAGTGCTCAGGGTCCTGGGTGCTGAGTACTCAGGGTGCTGGGTGCTTAGTACTCAGGGTGCTCAGTGCTCAGTACACAGGGTGCTGGGTGCTCAGTGCTCAGTACTATGTGTGCTGGGTGCTCAGTGCTCGGGGTGCTGGGTGCTCAGTACTCAGCGTGCTGGGTGCTCAGTACTCAGGGTGCTGGGTGCTCAGTGCTCAGGGTGCTGGGTGCTCAGTGCTCAGGGTGCTGGGTGCTCAGTACGTTGGGTGCTCACTACTCAGTGTGCTGGGTGCTCAGTGCTTGGGGTGATCGGTGCTCAGTACACAGGGTGCTGGGTGCTCAGTGCTCGGGTTGCTCTGTGCTCAGTACGTTGGGTGCTCACTACTCAGGGTGCTGGGTGCTCAGTGCTCAGGGTGCTGGGTGCTCAGTGCTCAGGGTGCTGGGTGCTCAGTGCTCAGGGTGCTGGGTTTTCAGTACTCAGGGTGCTGGGTGCTCAGTGCTCAGGGTGCTGGGTGCTCAGTACTCAGGGTGCTGGGTGCTCAGTACTCAGGTTGCTGGGTGCTCAGTGCTCAGGGTGCTGGGTACTCAGTGCTCAGGGTGCTCGGTGCTCAGTGCTCGGGGTGCTCGGTGCTCAGTACGTTGGGTGCTCGGTGCTCAGTACTCAGGGTTCTCAGTGCTCAGTACTCAGGGTGCTGGGTGCTCAGTGCTCAGGGTGCTGGGTGCTCAGTACTCAGAGTGCTCAGTGCTCAGTACTCGGGGTGCTGGGTGCTCAGTGCTCAGGGTGCTCAGTGCTCAGTGCTCGGGGCGCTGGGTGCTCAGTACTCGGGGTGCTGGGTGCTCAGTGCTCAGGGTGCTCAGTGCTCAGTGCTCGGGGCGCTGGGTCCTCAGTGCTCGGGGCGCTGGGTGCTCAGTGCTCGGGGTGCTGGGTGCTCAGTGCTTGGGGCGCTGGGTGCTCAGTGCTCGGGGTGCTGGGTGCTCAGTACTCGGGGTGCTGGGTGCTCAGTGCTCAGGGTGCTCATTGATCAGTACTCAGTGCTCAGGGTGCTCAGTGCTCAGTGCTCAGGGTGCTGGGTGTTCAGTACTCAGGGTGCTGGGTTCTCAGTACTCAGGGTGCTGGGTGCTCAGTGCTCAGGTTGCTGGGTGCTCAGTACTCTGGGTGTTGGGTGCTCAGTACTCAGGGTGCTGGGTGCTCAGTGCTCGGGGTGCTATGTGCTCAGTGCTCAGGATGCTGGGTGCTCAGTGCTCAGGGTGCTTTGTGCTCAGTACTCAGGGTGCTGGGTGCTTAGTGCTCGAGCTCGGTGCTCAGTACTCAAGGTGCTGGGTGCTCAGTGCTCAGGGTGCTGGGTGCTCAGTCCTCGGGGTGCTCCGTGCTCAGGGTGCTGGGTGCTCAGTGCTCAGGGTGCTGGGTGCTCAGTGCTCTGGGTGCAGGGTGCTGAGTGCTCAGGGTGCTGGGTGCTCAGTGCTCGGGGTGCTCGGTGCTCAGTGCTCAGGGTCCTGGGTGCTGAGTACTCAGGGTGCTGGGTGCTTAGTACTCAGGGTGCTCAGTGCTCAGTACTCAGGGTGCTGGGTGCTCAGTGCTCAGGGTGCTGGGTGCTCAGTACTCAGAGTGCTCAGTGCTCACTACTCGGGGTGCTGGGTGCTCAGTGCTCAGGGTGCTCAGTGCTCAGTGCTCGGGGCGCTGGGTGCTCAGTACTCGGGGTGCTGGGTGCTCAGTGCTCAGGGTGCTCAGTGCTCAGTGCTCGGGGCGCTGGGTGCTCAGTGCTCGGGGAGCTGGGTGCTCAGTGCTCGGGGTGCTTTGTGCTCAGTGCTCGGGGCGCTGGGTGCTCAGTGCTCGGGGTGCTGGGTGCTCAGTACTCGGGGTGCTGGGTGCTCAGTGCTCAGGGTGCTCATTGCTCAATACTCAGTGCTCAGGGTGCTCAGTGCTCAGTGCTCAGGGTGCTGGGTGTTCAGTACTCAGGGTGCTGGGTGCTCAGTACTCAGGGTGCTGGGTGCTCAGTGCTCAGGTTGCTGGGTGCTCAGTACTCTGGTTGTTGGGTGCTCAGTACTCAGGGTGCTGGGTGCTCAGTGCTCGGGGTGCTATGTGCTCAGTGCTCAGGATGCTGGGTGCTCAGTGCTCAGGGTGCTTTGTGCTCAGTACTCAGGGTGCTGGGTGCGCAGTGATCAGGGTGCTGGGTGCTCAGTCCTCGGGGTGCTCCGTGCTCAGGGTGCTGGGTGCTCATTGCTCAGGGTGCTGGGTGCTCAGTGCTCGGGGTGCTGGGTGCTGAGTGCTCAGGGTGCTGGGTGCTCAGTGCTCAGGGTCCTGTGTGCTCAGTACTCAGGGTGCTGGGTTCTTAGTACTCAGGGTGCACAGTGCTCAGTACACAGGGTGTTGGGTGCTCAGTGCTCGGTGTGCTGGGTGCTCAGTGCTCAGTGCTCAGGGTGCTGGGTGCTCAGTGCTCGGGGTGCTGGGTGCTGAGTGCTCAGGGTGCTCGGTGCTCAGTGCTCAGGGTCCTGGGTGCTCAGTACTCAGGGTGCTGGGTGCTTAGTACTCAGGGTGCTCAGTGCTCAGTACACAGGGTGCTGGGTGCTCAGTGCTCGGTGTGCTGGGTGCTCAGTGCTCAGTACTCAGGGTGCTGGGTGCTCAGTGCTCGGGGTGCTGGGTGCTCAGTACTCAGCGTGCTGGGTGCTCAGTACTCAGGGTGCTGGGTGCTCAGTGCACAGGGTGATGGGTGCTCAGTGCTCAGGGTGCTGGGTGCTCAGTGATCGGGGTGCTGGGTGCTCAGTGCTCAGGGTGCTCAGTGCTCGGGGAGCTCGGTGCTCAGTACTCAGGGTGCTGGGTGCTCAGTACTCAGTGCTCGGGGTCCTGGGTGCTCCGTGCTCAGGGTGCTGGGTGCTCAGTTCTCTGGGTGCTTAGTGCTCAGTACTCAGCATGCCGGGTGCTCAGTACTCAGGGTGCTGGGTGCTCATTCTCGGGGTGCTGGGTGCTCAGTGCTCGGGGTGCTGGGTGCTCAGTACTCAGTGTGCTGGGGTCTCAGTACTCAGGGTGCTGGGTGCTCAGTACTCAGGGTGCTCGATTCTCAGTACTCAGGGAGCTGGGTGCTCATTCTCAGGGTGCTGGGTGCTCAGTGCTCGGGGTGCTGGGTGCTCAGTACTCAGGGTGCTGGGGGCTCAGTACTCAGGGTGCTGGGTGCTCAGTACTCAGGGTGATCTGTTCTCAGTACTCAGGGTACTGGGTGCTCAGTGCTCAGGGTGCTGGGTGCTCAGTACTCGGGGTGCTCAGTGCTCAGTACTCAGGGTGCTGGGTGCTCAGTACTCAGGGTGCTGGGTGCTCAGTGCTCGGGGTGCTCGGTGCTCAGTACTCGGGGTACTGGGTGCTTAGTACTCGGCTAGCTGGGTGCTCAGTGCTCAGGGTGCTGGGTGCTCAGTGCTCGGGGTGCTGGGTGCTCAGTGCTGAGGGTGCTGGCTGCTCAGTCCTCAGGGTGCTGGGTGCTCAGTACTCAGCGTGCTCGGTGCTCAGTGCTCAGGGTCCTCGGTGCTCAGTACTCAGGGTGCTCAGTGCTCAGTACTCAGCCTGCTTTGTGCTCAGTGCTCAGGGTGCTGGGTGATCAGTACTCAGGGTGCTGGGTGCTCAGTACTCAGGGTGCTGGGTGCTCAGTGCTCGGGGTGCTGGGTGCTCAGTGCTCAGGGTGATCGGTGCTCAGTGCTCAGGGTGCTGGGTGTTCAGTGCTCAGTGCTCAGGGTGCTGGGTGCTCAGTGCTCAGGGTGCTGGGTGCTCAGTACTCAGGGTGCTGGGTGCTCAGTGCTCGGGGTGCTGGGTGCTCAGTGCTCAGGGTGATCAGTGCTCAGTACTCAGGGTGCTGGGTGCTCAGTGCCCAGGGTGCAGGGTGCTCAGTCCTCAGGGTGCTCAGTACTCAGGGTGCTGGGTGCTCAGTGCTCAGTACTCAGGGTGCTCAGTGCTCAGGGTGCTGGGTGCTCAGTGCTCGGGGTGCTGGGTGCTCAGTACTCAGGGTGCTGGGTGCTCAGTGCTCAGTGCTCAAGGTGCTGGGTGCTCAGTACTCGGGGTGCTGGGTGCTCAGTGCTCAGGGTGCTCATTGCGCAGTACTCAGTGCTCAGGGTGCTCAGTGCTCAGTGCTCAGGGTGCTGGGGGTTCAGTACTCAGGGTGCTGGGTGCTCAGTACTCAGGGTGCTGGGTGCTCAGTGCTCAGGTTGCTGGGTGCTCAGTACTCTGGGTGTTGGGTGCTCAGTACTCAGGGTGCTGGGTGCTCAGTGCTCGGGGTGCTATGTGCTCAGTGCTCAGGATGCTGGGTGCTCAGTGCTCAGGGTGCTTTGTGCTCAGTACTCAGGGTGCTGGGTGCTTAGTGCTCGAGCTCGGTGCTCAGTACTCAAGGTGCTGGGTGCTCAGTGCTCAGGGTGCTGGGTGCTCAGTCCTCGGGGTGCTCCGTGCTCAGGGTGCTGGGTGCTCAGTGCTCAGGGTGCTGGGTGCTCAGTGCTCTGGGTGCAGGGTGCTGAGTGCTCAGGGTGCTGGGTGCTCAGTGCTCGGGGTGCTCGGTGCTCAGTGCTCAGGGTCCTGGGTGCTGAGTACTCAGGGTGCTGGGTGCTTAGTACTCAGGGTGCTCAGTGCTCAGTACACAGGGTGCTGGGTGCTCAGTGCTCAGTACTATGTGTGCTGGGTGCTCAGTGCTCGGGGTGCTGGGTGCTCAGTACTCAGCGTGCTGGGTGCTCAGTACTCAGGGTGCTGGGTGCTCAGTGCTCAGGGTGCTGGGTGCTCAGTGCTCAGGGTGCTGGGTGCTCAGTACGTTGGGTGCTCACTACTCAGTGTGCTGGGTGCTCAGTGCTTGGGGTGATCGGTGCTCAGTACACAGGGTGCTGGGTGCTCAGTGCTCGGGTTGCTCTGTGCTCAGTACGTTGGGTGCTCACTACTCAGGGTGCTGGGTGCTCAGTGCTCAGGGTGCTGGGTGCTCAGTGCTCAGGGTGCTGGGTGCTCAGTGCTCAGGGTGCTGGGTTTTCAGTACTCAGGGTGCTGGGTGCTCAGTGCTCAGGGTGCTGGGTGCTCAGTACTCAGGGTGCTGGGTGCTCAGTACTCAGGTTGCTGGGTGCTCAGTGCTCAGGGTGCTGGGTACTCAGTGCTCAGGGTGCTCGGTGCTCAGTGCTCGGGGTGCTCGGTGCTCAGTACGTTGGGTGCTCACTACTCAGGGTGCTTGGTGCTCAGTGCTCAGGGTGCTGGGTGCTCAGTGCTCAGGGTGCTGGGTGCTCAGTGCTCAGGGTGCTGGGTGCTCAGTACTCAGGGTGCTCGGTGCTCAGTGCTCGGTGTGCTGGGTGCTCAGTGCTCAGTAGTCAGGGTGCTGGGTGCTCAGTGCTCGGGGTGCTCGGTGCTCAGTACGTTGGGTGCTCACTACTCAGGGTGCTGGGTGCTCAGTGCTCAGGGTGCTGGGGGCTCAGGGCTCAGGGTGCTGGGTGCTCAGTGCTCAGGGTGCTGGGTGCTCAGTACTCAGGGTGCTGGGTGGTCAGTGCTTGGGTTGCTGGGTGCTCAGTGCTCGGGGTGCTGGTTGCTCAGTACTCGGGGTGCTGGGTGCTCAGTACTCAGTGTGCTGGGTGCTCAGTGCTCAGGGTGCTGGGTGCTCAGTACTCAGGGTGCTGGGTGCTCAGTGCTCGGTGTTCTGGGTGCTCAGTGCTCAGGGTGATCGTTGCTCAGTACTCAGGGTGCTGGGTGCTCAGTGCTCAGGGTGCTGGGTGCTCAGTCCTCAGGGTGCTCAGTGCTCAGGGTGCTGGGTGCTCAGTGCTCGGGGTGCTCGGTGCTCAGTACTCAGGGTGCTGAGTGCTCAGTACTCAGGGTGCTGGGTGCTCAGTGCTCAGTACTCTGTGTGCTGGGTGCTCAGTGCTCGGGGTGCTGGGTGCTCAGTACTCAGGGTGCTCAGTGCTCGCGGAGCTCGGTGCCCAGTACTCAGGGTGCTGGGTGCTCAGTACTCAGTGCTCGGGGTCCTGGGTGCTCCGTGCTCGGGGTGCTGGGTGCTCAGTGCTCTGGGTGCTTAGTGCTCAGTACTCAGGGTGCTCGGTTCTCAGTACTCAGGGTGCTGGGGGCTCAGTACTCAGGGTGCTGGGTGCTCATTCTCAGGGTGCTGGGTGCTCAGTACTCAGGGTGCTGGGTGCTCAGTGCTCGGGGTTCTGGGTGCTCAGTGCTCAGGGTGATCGGTGCTCAGTACTCAGGGTGCTGGGTGCTCAGTGCTCAGGGTGCTGGGTGCTCAGTCCTCAGGGTGCTCAGTGCTCAGGGTGCTGTGTGCTCAGTGCTCGTGGTGCTCGGTGCTCTGTACTCAGGGTGCTGAGTGCTCAGTACTCAGAGTGCTGGGTGCTCACTACTCAGGGTGCTGGGTACTCAGTGCTCAGGGTGCTGGGTGATCAGTGCTCGGGGTGCTGGGTGCTCAGTGCTCAGGGTGCTGGGTGCTCAGTGCTCGGGGTGCTGGGTGCTCAGTATTCAGGGTCCTGGGTGCTAAGTGCTCAGGGTGCTGGGTGCTCAGTGCTCGGGACGCTGGATGCTCAGTGCTCGGGGTGCTCGGAGCTCAGTACTCAGGGTGCTGGGTGCTCAGTCTCGGGGTGATCGGTGCTCAGTACTCAGGGTGCTGGGTGCTCAGTGCTCGGGGTGCTCGGTGCTCAGTACGTTGGGTGCTCACTACTCAGTGTGCTGGGTGCTCAGTGCTTGGGGTGATCGGTGCTCAGTACTCAGGGTGCTGGGTGCTCAGTGCTCGGGTTGCTCTGTGCTCAGTACGTTGGGTGCTCACTACTCAGGGTGCTGGGTGCTCAGTGCTCAGGGTGCTGGGTGCTCAGTGCTCAGGTTGCTGGGTGCTCAGTGCTCAGGGTGCTGGGTTTTCAGTACTCAGGGTGCTGGGTGCTCAGTGCTCAGGGTGCTGGTTGCTCAGTACTCAGGGTGCTGGGTGCTCAGTACTCAGGGTGCTGGGTGCTCAGTGCTCAGGGTGCTGGGTACTCAGTGCTCAGGGTGCTCGGTGCTCAGTGCTCGGGGTGCTCGGTGCTCAGTACGTTGGGTGCTCACTACTCAGGGTGCTTGGTGCTCAGTGCTCAGGGTGCTGGGTGCTCAGTGCTCAGGGTGCTGGGTGCTCAGTGCTCAGGGTGCTGGGTGCTCAGTACTCAGGGTGCTGGGTGCTCAGTACTCAGGGTGCCCGATGCTCAGTACTCAGGGTGCTGGGTGCTCAGTGCCCAGGGTGCTGGGTGCTCAGTGCTCAGGGTGCTGGGTGCTCAGTGCTCGAGGTGCTGGGTGCTCAGTGCTCAGGGTGATCGGTGCTCAGTGCTCAGGGTCCTGGGGGCTCAGTACTCAGGGTGCTGGCTGCTTAGTACTCAGGGTGCTCAGTGCTCAGTACACAGGGTGCTGGGTGCTCAGTGTTCGGTGTGCTGGGTGCTCAGTGCTCAGTACTCAGGGTGCTGGGTGCTCAGTGCTCGGGGTGCTGGGTGCTGGGTGCTCAGTACTCAGCGTGCTGGGTGCTCAGTACTCAGGGTGCTGGGTGCTCAGTGCTCAGGGTGCTGGGTGCTCAGTCCTCAGGGTGCTCAGTACTCAGGGTGCTGGGTGCTCAGTGCTCAGTACTCAGGGTGCTCAGTGCTCAGGGTGCTGGGTGCTCAGTGCTCGGGGTGCTGGGTGCTCAGTACTCAGGGTGCTGGGTGCTCAGTGCTCAGTGCTCAAGGTGCTGGGTGCTCAGTGCTCAGTGCTCAGGGTGCTGGTTGCTCAGTACTCAGGGTGCTGGGTGCTCAGTACTCAGGGTGCTGGGTGCTCAGTGCTCAGGGTGCTGGGTGCTCAGTACTCAGGGTGCTGGGTGCTCAGTACTCAGGGTGCTGGGTGCTCAGTACTCAGGGTGCTGGGTTCTCAGTGCTCGGGGTGCTAGGTGCTCAGTACTCAAGGTGCTGGGTGCTCAGTGCTCAGGGTGCTGGGTGCTCATTCCTCGGGGTGCTCCGTGCTCAGTGATCAGGGTGCTGGGTGCTCAGTACTCAGGGTGCTCGGTGCTCAGTACTCAGGGTTCTCAGTGCTCAGTACTCAGGGTGCTGGGTGCTCAGTGCTCAGGGTGCTGGGTGCTCAGTACTCAGAGTGCTCAGTGCTCAGTACTCGGGGTGCTGGGTGCTCAGTGCTCAGGGTGCTCAGTGCTCAGTGCTCGGGGCGCTGGGTGCTCAGTACTCGGGGTGCTGGGTGCTCAGTGCTCAGGGTGCTCAGTGCTCAGTGCTCGGGGCGCTGGGTCCTCAGTGCTCGGGGCGCTGGGTGCTCAGTGCTCGGGGTGCTGGGTGCTCAGTGCTTGGGGCGCTGGGTGCTCAGTGCTCGGGGTGCTGGGTGCTCAGTACTCGGGGTGCTGGGTGCTCAGTGCTCAGGGTGCTCATTGCTCAGTACTCAGTGCTCAGGGTGCTCAGTGCTCAGTGCTCAGGGTGCTGGGTGTTCAGTACTCAGGGTGCTGGGTTCTCAGTACTCAGGGTGCTGGGTGCTCAGTGCTCAGGTTGCTGGGTGCTCAGTACTCTGGGTGTTGGGTGCTCAGTACTCAGGGTGCTGGGTGCTCAGTGCTCGGGGTGCTATGTGCTCAGTGCTCAGGATGCTGGGTGCTCAGTGCTCAGGGTGCTTTGTGCTCAGTACTCAGGGTGCTGGGTGCTTAGTGCTCGAGCTCGGTGCTCAGTACTCAAGGTGCTGGGTGCTCAGTGCTCAGGGTGCTGGGTGCTCAGTCCTCGGGGTGCTCCGTGCTCAGGGTGCTGGGTGCTCAGTGCTCAGGGTGCTGGGTGCTCAGTGCTCTGGGTGCAGGGTGCTGAGTGCTCAGGGTGCTGGGTGCTCAGTGCTCGGGGTGCTCGGTGCTCAGTGCTCAGGGTCCTGGGTGCTGAGTACTCAGGGTGCTGGGTGCTTAGTACTCAGGGTGCTCAGTGCTCAGTACTCAGGGTGCTGGGTGCTCAGTGCTCAGGGTGCTGGGTGCTCAGTACTCAGAGTGCTCAGTGCTCAGTACTCGGGGTGCTGGGTGCTCAGTGCTCAGGGTGCTCAGTGCTCAGTGCTCGGGGCGCTGGGTGCTCAGTACTCGGGGTGCTGGGTGCTCAGTGCTCAGGGTGCTCAGTGCTCAGTGCTCGGGGCGCTGGGTGCTCAGTGCTCGGGGAGCTGGGTGCTCAGTGCTCGGGGTGCTTTGTGCTCAGTGCTCGGGGCGCTGGGTGCTCAGTGCTCGGGGTGCTGGGTGCTCAGTACTCGGGGTGCTGGGTGCTCAGTGCTCAGGGTGCTCATTGCTCAGTACTCAGTGCTCAGGGTGCTCAGTGCTCAGTGCTCAGGGTGCTGGGTGTTCAGTACTCAGGGTGCTGGGTGCTCAGTACTCAGGGTGCTGGGTGCTCAGTGCTCAGGTTGCTGGGTGCTCAGTACTCTGGTTGTTGGGTGCTCAGTACTCAGGGTGCTGGGTGCTCAGTGCTCGGGGTGCTATGTGCTCAGTGCTCAGGATGCTGGGTGCTCAGTGCTCAGGGTGCTTTGTGCTCAGTACTCAGGGTGCTGGGTGCGCAGTGATCAGGGTGCTGGGTGCTCAGTCCTCGGGGTGCTCCGTGCTCAGGGTGCTGGGTGCTCATTGCTCAGGGTGCTGGGTGCTCAGTGCTCGGGGTGCTGGGTGCTGAGTGCTCAGGGTGCTGGGTGCTCAGTGCTCAGGGTCCTGTGTGCTCAGTACTCAGGGTGCTGGGTTCTTAGTACTCAGGGTGCACAGTGCTCAGTACACAGGGTGTTGGGTGCTCAGTGCTCGGTGTGCTGGGTGCTCAGTGCTCAGTGCTCAGGGTGCTGGGTGCTCAGTGCTCGGGGTGCTGGGTGCTGAGTGCTCAGGGTGCTCGGTGCTCAGTGCTCAGGGTCCTGGGTGCTCAGTACTCAGGGTGCTGGGTGCTTAGTACTCAGGGTGCTCAGTGCTCAGTACACAGGGTGCTGGGTGCTCAGTGCTCGGTGTGCTGGGTGCTCAGTGCTCAGTACTCAGGGTGCTGGGTGCTCAGTGCTCGGGGTGCTGGGTGCTCAGTACTCAGCGTGCTGGGTGCTCAGTACTCAGGGTGCTGGGTGCTCAGTGCACAGGGTGATGGGTGCTCAGTGCTCAGGGTGCTGGGTGCTCAGTGATCGGGGTGCTGGGTGCTCAGTGCTCAGGGTGCTCAGTGCTCGGGGAGCTCGGTGCTCAGTACTCAGGGTGCTGGGTGCTCAGTACTCAGTGCTCGGGGTCCTGGGTGCTCCGTGCTCAGGGTGCTGGGTGCTCAGTTCTCTGGGTGCTTAGTGCTCAGTACTCAGCGTGCCGGGTGCTCAGTACTCAGGGTGCTGGGTGCTCATTCTCGGGGTGCTGGGTGCTCAGTGCTCGGGGTGCTGGGTGCTCAGTACTCAGTGTGCTGGGGTCTCAGTACTCAGGGTGCTGGGTGCTCAGTACTCAGGGTGCTCGATTCTCAGTACTCAGGGAGCTGGGTGCTCATTCTCAGGGTGCTGGGTGCTCAGTGCTCGGGGTGCTGGGTGCTCAGTACTCAGGGTGCTGGGGGCTCAGTACTCAGGGTGCTGGGTGCTCAGTACTCAGGGTGATCTGTTCTCAGTACTCAGGGTACTGGGTGCTCAGTGCTCAGGGTGCTGGGTGCTCAGTACTCGGGGTGCTCAGTGCTCAGTACTCAGGGTGCTGGGTGCTCAGTACTCAGGGTGCTGGGTGCTCAGTGCTCGGGGTGCTCGGTGCTCAGTACTCGGGGTACTGGGTGCTTAGTACTCGGCTAGCTGGGTGCTCAGTGCTCAGGGTGCTGGGTGCTCAGTGCTCGGGGTGCTGGGTGCTCAGTGCTGAGGGTGCTGGCTGCTCAGTCCTCAGGGTGCTGGGTGCTCAGTACTCAGCGTGCTCGGTGCTCAGTGCTCAGGGTCCTCGGTGCTCAGTACTCAGGGTGCTCAGTGCTCAGTACTCAGCCTGCTTTGTGCTCAGTGCTCAGGGTGCTGGGTGATCAGTACTCAGGGTGCTGGGTGCTCAGTACTCAGGGTGCTGGGTGCTCAGTGCTCGGGGTGCTGGGTGCTCAGTGCTCAGGGTGATCGGTGCTCAGTGCTCAGGGTGCTGGGTGTTCAGTGCTCAGTGCTCAGGGTGCTGGGTGCTCAGTGCTCAGGGTGCTGGGTGCTCAGTACTCAGGGTGCTGGGTGCTCAGTGCTCGGGGTGCTGGGTGCTCAGTGCTCAGGGTGATCAGTGCTCAGTACTCAGGGTGCTGGGTGCTCAGTGCCCAGGGTGCAGGGTGCTCAGTCCTCAGGGTGCTCAGTACTCAGGGTGCTGGGTGCTCAGTGCTCAGTACTCAGGGTGCTCAGTGCTGAGGGTGCTGGGTGCTCAGTGCTCGGGGTGCTGGGTGCTCAGTACTCAGGGTGCTGGGTGCTCAGTGCTCAGTGCTCAAGGTGCTGGGTGCTCAGTACTCGGGGTGCTGGGTGCTCAGTGCTCAGGGTGCTCATTGCGCAGTACTCAGTGCTCAGGGTGCTCAGTGCTCAGTGCTCAGGGTGCTGGGGGTTCAGTACTCAGGGTGCTGGGTGCTCAGTACTCAGGGTGCTGGGTGCTCAGTGCTCAGGTTGCTGGGTGCTCAGTACTCTGGGTGTTGGGTGCTCAGTACTCAGGGTGCTGGGTGCTCAGTGCTCGGGGTGCTATGTGCTCAGTGCTCAGGATGCTGGGTGCTCAGTGCTCAGGGTGCTTTGTGCTCAGTACTCAGGGTGCTGGGTGCTTAGTGCTCGAGCTCGGTGCTCAGTACTCAAGGTGCTGGGTGCTCAGTGCTCAGGGTGCTGGGTGCTCAGTCCTCGGGGTGCTCCGTGCTCAGGGTGCTGGGTGCTCAGTGCTCAGGGTGCTGGGTGCTCAGTGCTCTGGGTGCAGGGTGCTGAGTGCTCAGGGTGCTGGGTGCTCAGTGCTCGGGGTGCTCGGTGCTCAGTGCTCAGGGTCCTGGGTGCTGAGTACTCAGGGTGCTGGGTGCTTAGTACTCAGGGTGCTCAGTGCTCAGTACACAGGGTGCTGGGTGCTCAGTGCTCAGTACTATGTGTGCTGGGTGCTCAGTGCTCGGGGTGCTGGGTGCTCAGTACTCAGCGTGCTGGGTGCTCAGTACTCAGGGTGCTGGGTGCTCAGTGCTCAGGGTGCTGGGTGCTCAGTGCTCAGGGTGCTGGGTGCTCAGTACGTTGGGTGCTCACTACTCAGTGTGCTGGGTGCTCAGTGCTTGGGGTGATCGGTGCTCAGTACACAGGGTGCTGGGTGCTCAGTGCTCGGGTTGCTCTGTGCTCAGTACGTTGGGTGCTCACTACTCAGGGTGCTGGGTGCTCAGTGCTCAGGGTGCTGGGTGCTCAGTGCTCAGGGTGCTGGGTGCTCAGTGCTCAGGGTGCTGGGTTTTCAGTACTCAGGGTGCTGGGTGCTCAGTGCTCAGGGTGCTGGGTGCTCAGTACTCAGGGTGCTGGGTGCTCAGTACTCAGGTTGCTGGGTGCTCAGTGCTCAGGGTGCTGGGTACTCAGTGCTCAGGGTGCTCGGTGCTCAGTGCTCGGGGTGCTCGGTGCTCAGTACGTTGGGTGCTCACTACTCAGGGTGCTTGGTGCTCAGTGCTCAGGGTGCTGGGTGCTCAGTGCTCAGGGTGCTGGGTGCTCAGTGCTCAGGGTGCTGGGTGCTCAGTACTCAGGGTGCTCGGTGCTCAGTGCTCGGTGTGCTGGGTGCTCAGTGCTCAGTAGTCAGGGTGCTGGGTGCTCAGTGCTCGGGGTGCTCGGTGCTCAGTACGTTGGGTGCTCACTACTCAGGGTGCTGGGTGCTCAGTGCTCAGGGTGCTGGGGGCTCAGGGCTCAGGGTGCTGGGTGCTCAGTGCTCAGGGTGCTGGGTGCTCAGTACTCAGGGTGCTGGGTGCTCAGTGCTTGGGTTGCTGGGTGCTCAGTGCTCGGGGTGCTGGTTGCTCAGTACTCGGGGTGCTGGGTGCTCAGTACTCAGTGTGCTGGGTGCTCAGTGCTCAGGGTGCTGGGTGCTCAGTACTCAGGGTGCTGGGTGCTCAGTGCTCGGTGTTCTGGGTGCTCAGTGCTCAGGGTGATCGTTGCTCAGTACTCAGGGTGCTGGGTGCTCAGTGCTCAGGGTGCTGGGTGCTCAGTACTCAGGGTGCTGGGTTCTCAGTGCTCGGGGTGCTAGGTGCTCAGTACTCAAGGTGCTGGGTGCTCAGTGCTCAGGGTGCTGGGTGCTCATTCCTCGGGGTGCTCCGTGCTCAGTGATCAGGGTGCTGGGTGCTCAGTACTCAGGGTGCTCGGTGCTCAGTACTCAGGGTTCTCAGTGCTCAGTACTCAGGGTGCTGGGTGCTCAGTGCTCAGGGTGCTGGGTGCTCAGTACTCAGAGTGCTCAGTGCTCAGTACTCGGGGTGCTGGGTGCTCAGTGCTCAGGGTGCTCAGTGCTCAGTGCTCGGGGCGCTGGGTGCTCAGTACTCGGGGTGCTGGGTGCTCAGTGCTCAGGGTGCTCAGTGCTCAGTGCTCGGGGCGCTGGGTCCTCAGTGCTCGGGGCGCTGGGTGCTCAGTGCTCGGGGTGCTGGGTGCTCAGTGCTTGGGGCGCTGGGTGCTCAGTGCTCGGGGTGCTGGGTGCTCAGTACTCGGGGTGCTGGGTGCTCAGTGCTCAGGGTGCTCATTGCTCAGTACTCAGTGCTCAGGGTGCTCAGTGCTCAGTGCTCAGGGTGCTGGGTGTTCAGTACTCAGGGTGCTGGGTTCTCAGTACTCAGGGTGCTGGGTGCTCAGTGCTCAGGTTGCTGGGTGCTCAGTACTCTGGGTGTTGGGTGCTCAGTACTCAGGGTGCTGGGTGCTCAGTGCTCGGGGTGCTATGTGCTCAGTGCTCAGGATGCTGGGTGCTCAGTGCTCAGGGTGCTTTGTGCTCAGTACTCAGGGTGCTGGGTGTTTAGTGCTCGAGCTCGGTGCTCAGTACTCAAGGTGCTGGGTGCTCAGTGCTCAGGGTGCTGGGTGCTCAGTCCTCGGGGTGCTCCGTGCTCAGGGTGCTGGGTGCTCAGTGCTCAGGGTGCTGGGTGCTCAGTGCTCTGGGTGCAGGGTGCTGAGTGCTCAGGGTGCTGGGTGCTCAGTGCTCGGGGTGCTCGGTGCTCAGTGCTCAGGGTCCTGGGTGCTGAGTACTCAGGGTGCTGGGTGCTTAGTACTCAGGGTGCTCAGTGCTCAGTACTCAGGGTGCTGGGTGCTCAGTGCTCAGGGTGCTGGGTGCTCAGTACTCAGAGTGCTCAGTGCTCAGTACTCGGGGTGCTGGGTGCTCAGTGCTCAGGGTGCTCAGTGCTCAGTGCTCGGGGCGCTGGGTGCTCAGTACTCGGGGTGCTGGGTGCTCAGTGCTCAGGGTGCTCAGTGCTCAGTGCTCGGGGCGCTGGGTGCTCAGTGCTCGGGGAGCTGGGTGCTCAGTGCTCGGGGTGCTTTGTGCTCAGTGCTCGGGGCGCTGGGTGCTCAGTGCTCGGGGTGCTGGGTGCTCAGTACTCGGGGTGCTGGGTGCTCAGTGCTCAGGGTGCTCATTGCTCAGTACTCAGTGCTCAGGGTGCTCAGTGCTCAGTGCTCAGGGTGCTGGGTGTTCAGTACTCAGGGTGCTGGGTGCTCAGTACTCAGGGTGCTGGGTGCTCAGTGCTCAGGTTGCTGGGTGCTCAGTACTCTGGTTGTTGGGTGCTCAGTACTCAGGGTGCTGGGTGCTCAGTGCTCGGGGTGCTATGTGCTCAGTGCTCAGGATGCTGGGTGCTCAGTGCTCAGGGTGCTTTGTGCTCAGTACTCAGGGTGCTGGGTGCGCAGTGATCAGGGTGCTGGGTGCTCAGTCCTCGGGGTGCTCCGTGCTCAGGGTGCTGGGTGCTCATTGCTCAGGGTGCTGGGTGCTCAGTGCTCGGGGTGCTGGGTGCTGAGTGCTCAGGGTGCTGGGTGCTCAGTGCTCAGGGTCCTGTGTGCTCAGTACTCAGGGTGCTGGGTTCTTAGTACTCAGGGTGCACAGTGCTCAGTACACAGGGTGTTGGGTGCTCAGTGCTCGGTGTGCTGGGTGCTCAGTGCTCAGTGCTCAGGGTGCTGGGTGCTCAGTGCTCGGGGTGCTGGGTGCTGAGTGCTCAGGGTGCTCGGTGCTCAGTGCTCAGGGTCCTGGGTGCTCAGTACTCAGGGTGCTGGGTGCTTAGTACTCAGGGTGCTCAGTGCTCAGTACACAGGGTGCTGGGTGCTCAGTGCTCGGTGTGCTGGGTGCTCAGTGCTCAGTACTCAGGGTGCTGGGTGCTCAGTGCTCGGGGTGCTGGGTGCTCAGTACTCAGCGTGCTGGGTGCTCAGTACTCAGGGTGCTGGGTGCTCAGTGCACAGGGTGATGGGTGCTCAGTGCTCAGGGTGCTGGGTGCTCAGTGATCGGGGTGCTGGGTGCTCAGTGCTCAGGGTGCTCAGTGCTCGGGGAGCTCGGTGCTCAGTACTCAGGGTGCTGGGTGCTCAGTACTCAGTGCTCGGGGTCCTGGGTGCTCCGTGCTCAGGGTGCTGGGTGCTCAGTTCTCTGGGTGCTTAGTGCTCAGTACTCAGCGTGCCGGGTGCTCAGTACTCAGGGTGCTGGGTGCTCATTCTCGGGGTGCTGGGTGCTCAGTGCTCGGGGTGCTGGGTGCTCAGTACTCAGTGTGCTGGGGTCTCAGTACTCAGGGTGCTGGGTGCTCAGTACTCAGGGTGCTCGATTCTCAGTACTCAGGGAGCTGGGTGCTCATTCTCAGGGTGCTGGGTGCTCAGTGCTCGGGGTGCTGGGTGCTCAGTACTCAGGGTGCTGGGGGCTCAGTACTCAGGGTGCTGGGTGCTCAGTACTCAGGGTGATCTGTTCTCAGTACTCAGGGTACTGGGTGCTCAGTGCTCAGGGTGCTGGGTGCTCAGTACTCGGGGTGCTCAGTGCTCAGTACTCAGGGTGCTGGGTGCTCAGTACTCAGGGTGCTGGGTGCTCAGTGCTCGGGGTGCTCGGTGCTCAGTACTCGGGGTACTGGGTGCTTAGTACTCGGCTAGCTGGGTGCTCAGTGCTCAGGGTGCTGGGTGCTCAGTGCTCGGGGTGCTGGGTGCTCAGTGCTGAGGGTGCTGGCTGCTCAGTCCTCAGGGTGCTGGGTGCTCAGTACTCAGCGTGCTCGGTGCTCAGTGCTCAGGGTCCTCGGTGCTCAGTACTCAGGGTGCTCAGTGCTCAGTACTCAGCCTGCTTTGTGCTCAGTGCTCAGGGTGCTGGGTGATCAGTACTCAGGGTGCTGGGTGCTCAGTACTCAGGGTGCTGGGTGCTCAGTGCTCGGGGTGCTGGGTGCTCAGTGCTCAGGGTGATCGGTGCTCAGTGCTCAGGGTGCTGGGTGTTCAGTGCTCAGTGCTCAGGGTGCTGGGTGCTCAGTGCTCAGGGTGCTGGGTGCTCAGTACTCAGGGTGCTGGGTGCTCAGTGCTCGGGGTGCTGGGTGCTCAGTGCTCAGGGTGATCAGTGCTCAGTACTCAGGGTGCTGGGTGCTCAGTGCCCAGGGTGCAGGGTGCTCAGTCCTCAGGGTGCTCAGTACTCAGGGTGCTGGGTGCTCAGTGCTCAGTACTCAGGGTGCTCAGTGCTCAGGGTGCTGGGTGCTCAGTGCTCGGGGTGCTGGGTGCTCAGTACTCAGGGTGCTGGGTGCTCAGTGCTCAGTGCTCAAGGTGCTGGGTGCTCAGTACTCGGGGTGCTGGGTGCTCAGTGCTCAGGGTGCTCATTGCGCAGTACTCAGTGCTCAGGGTGCTCAGTGCTCAGTGCTCAGGGTGCTGGGGGTTCAGTACTCAGGGTGCTGGGTGCTCAGTACTCAGGGTGCTGGGTGCTCAGTGCTCAGGTTGCTGGGTGCTCAGTACTCTGGGTGTTGGGTGCTCAGTACTCAGGGTGCTGGGTGCTCAGTGCTCGGGGTGCTATGTGCTCAGTGCTCAGGATGCTGGGTGCTCAGTGCTCAGGGTGCTTTGTGCTCAGTACTCAGGGTGCTGGGTGCTTAGTGCTCGAGCTCGGTGCTCAGTACTCAAGGTGCTGGGTGCTCAGTGCTCAGGGTGCTGGGTGCTCAGTCCTCGGGGTGCTCCGTGCTCAGGGTGCTGGGTGCTCAGTGCTCAGGGTGCTGGGTGCTCAGTGCTCTGGGTGCAGGGTGCTGAGTGCTCAGGGTGCTGGGTGCTCAGTGCTCGGGGTGCTCGGTGCTCAGTGCTCAGGGTCCTGGGTGCTGAGTACTCAGGGTGCTGGGTGCTTAGTACTCAGGGTGCTCAGTGCTCAGTACACAGGGTGCTGGGTGCTCAGTGCTCAGTACTATGTGTGCTGGGTGCTCAGTGCTCGGGGTGCTGGGTGCTCAGTACTCAGCGTGCTGGGTGCTCAGTACTCAGGGTGCTGGGTGCTCAGTGCTCAGGGTGCTGGGTGCTCAGTGCTCAGGGTGCTGGGTGCTCAGTACGTTGGGTGCTCACTACTCAGTGTGCTGGGTGCTCAGTGCTTGGGGTGATCGGTGCTCAGTACACAGGGTGCTGGGTGCTCAGTGCTCGGGTTGCTCTGTGCTCAGTACGTTGGGTGCTCACTACTCAGGGTGCTGGGTGCTCAGTGCTCAGGGTGCTGGGTGCTCAGTGCTCAGGGTGCTGGGTGCTCAGTGCTCAGGGTGCTGGGTTTTCAGTACTCAGGGTGCTGGGTGCTCAGTGCTCAGGGTGCTGGGTGCTCAGTACTCAGGGTGCTGGGTGCTCAGTACTCAGGTTGCTGGGTGCTCAGTGCTCAGGGTGCTGGGTACTCAGTGCTCAGGGTGCTCGGTGCTCAGTGCTCGGGGTGCTCGGTGCTCAGTACGTTGGGTGCTCACTACTCAGGGTGCTTGGTGCTCAGTGCTCAGGGTGCTGGGTGCTCAGTGCTCAGGGTGCTGGGTGCTCAGTGCTCAGGGTGCTGGGTGCTCAGTACTCAGGGTGCTCGGTGCTCAGTGCTCGGTGTGCTGGGTGCTCAGTGCTCAGTAGTCAGGGTGCTGGGTGCTCAGTGCTCGGGGTGCTCGGTGCTCAGTACGTTGGGTGCTCACTACTCAGGGTGCTGGGTGCTCAGTGCTCAGGGTGCTGGGGGCTCAGGGCTCAGGGTGCTGGGTGCTCAGTGCTCAGGGTGCTGGGTGCTCAGTACTCAGGGTGCTGGGTGCTCAGTGCTTGGGTTGCTGGGTGCTCAGTGCTCGGGGTGCTGGTTGCTCAGTACTCGGGGTGCTGGGTGCTCAGTACTCAGTGTGCTGGGTGCTCAGTGCTCAGGGTGCTGGGTGCTCAGTACTCAGGGTGCTGGGTGCTCAGTGCTCGGTGTTCTGGGTGCTCAGTGCTCAGGGTGATCGTTGCTCAGTACTCAGGGTGCTGGGTGCTCAGTGCTCAGGGTGCTGGGTGCTCAGTCCTCAGGGTGCTCAGTGCTCAGGGTGCTGGGTGCTCAGTGCTCGGGGTGCTCGGTGCTCAGTACTCAGGGTGCTGAGTGCTCAGTACTCAGGGTGCTGGGTGCTCAGTGCTCAGTACTCTGTGTGCTGGGTGCTCAGTGCTCGGGGTGCTGGGTGCTCAGTACTCAGCGTGCTGGGTGCTCAGTACTCAGGGTGCTGGGTGCTCAGTGCTCAGGGTGCTGGGTGCTCAGTGCTCAGGGTGCTGGGTGCTCAGTGATCGGGGTGCTGGGTGCTCAGTACTCAGGGTGCTCAGTGCTCGCGGAGCTCGGTGCCCAGTACTCAGGGTGCTGGGTGCTCAGTACTCAGTGCTCGGGGTCCTGGGTGCTCCGTGCTCGGGGTGCTGGGTGCTCAGTGCTCTGGGTGCTTAGTGCTCAGTACTCAGGGTGCTCGGTTCTCAGTACTCAGGGTGCTGGGGGCTCAGTACTCAGGGTGCTGGGTGCTCATTCTCAGGGTGCTGGGTGCTCAGTACTCAGGGTGCTGGGTGCTCAGTGCTCGGGGTTCTGGGTGCTCAGTGCTCAGGGTGATCGGTGCTCAGTACTCAGGGTGCTGGGTGCTCAGTGCTCAGGGTGCTGGGTGCTCAGTCCTCAGGGTGCTCAGTGCTCAGGGTGCTGTGTGCTCAGTGCTCGTGGTGCTCGGTGCTCTGTACTCAGGGTGCTGAGTGCTCAGTACTCAGAGTGCTGGGTGCTCACTACTCAGGGTGCTGGGTACTCAGTGCTCAGGGTGCTGGGTGATCAGTGCTCGGGGTGCTGGGTGCTCAGTGCTCAGGGTGCTGGGTGCTCAGTGCTCGGGGTGCTGGGTGCTCAGTATTCAGGGTCCTGGGTGCTAAGTGCTCAGGGTGCTGGGTGCTCAGTGCTCGGGACGCTGGATGCTCAGTGCTCGGGGTGCTCGGAGCTCAGTACTCAGGGTGCTGGGTGCTCAGTCTCGGGGTGATCGGTGCTCAGTACTCAGGGTGCTGGGTGCTCAGTGCTCGGGGTGCTCGGTGCTCAGTACGTTGGGTGCTCACTACTCAGTGTGCTGGGTGCTCAGTGCTTGGGGTGATCGGTGCTCAGTACTCAGGGTGCTGGGTGCTCAGTGCTCGGGTTGCTCTGTGCTCAGTACGTTGGGTGCTCACTACTCAGGGTGCTGGGTGCTCAGTGCTCAGGGTGCTGGGTGCTCAGTGCTCAGGGTGCTGGGTGCTCAGTGCTCAGGGTGCTGGGTTTTCAGTACTCAGGGTGCTGGGTGCTCAGTGCTCAGGGTGCTGGTTGCTCAGTACTCAGGGTGCTGGGTGCTCAGTACTCAGGGTGCTGGGTGCTCAGTGCTCAGGGTGCTGGGTACTCAGTGCTCAGGGTGCTCGGTGCTCAGTGCTCGGGGTGCTCGGTGCTCAGTACGTTGGGTGCTCACCACTCAGGGTGCTTGGTGCTCAGTGCTCAGGGTGCTGGGTGCTCAGTGCTCAGGGTGCTGGGTGCTCAGTGCTCAGGGTGCTGGGTGCTCAGTACTCAGGGTGCTCGGTGCTCAGTGCTCGGTGTGCTGGGTGCTCAGTGCTCAGTAGTCAGGGTGCTGGGTGCTCAGTGCTCGGGGTGCTCGGTGCTCAGTACGTTGGGTGCTCACTACTCAGGGTGCTGGGTGCTCAGTGCTCAGGGTGCTGGGGGCTCAGTGCTCAGGGTGCTGGGTGCTCAGTGCTCAGGGTGCTGGGTGCTCAGTACTCAGGGTGCTGGGTGCTCAGTGCTTGGGTTGCTGGGTGCTCAGTGCTCGGGGTGCTGGTTGCTCAGTACTCGGGGTGCTGGGTGCTCAGTACTCAGGGTGCTGGGTGCTCAGTGCTCAGGGTGCTGGGTGCTCAGTACTCAGGGTGCTGGGTTCTCAGTGCTCGGTGTTCTGGGTGCTCAGTGCTCAGGGTGATCGGTGCTCAGTACTCAGGGTGCAGGGTGCTCAGTGCTCAGGGTGCTGGGTGCTCAGTCCTCAGGGTGCTCAGTGCTCAGGGTGCTGGGTGCTCAGTGCTCGGGGTGCTCGGTGCTCAGTACTCAGGGTGCTGAGTGCTCAGTACTCAGGGTGCTGGGTGCTCAGTACTCAGGGTGCTGGGTGCTCAGTGCTCAGGGTGCTGGGTGATCAGTGCTCAGGGTGCTGGGTGCTCAGTGCTCAGGGTGCTGGGTGCTCAGTGCTCGGGGTGCTGGGTGCTCAGTACTCAGTGTGCTGGGGTCTCAGTACTCAGGGTGCTGGGTGCTCAGTACTCAGGGTGCTCGATTCTCAGTACTCAGGGAGCTGGGTGCTCATTCTCAGGGTGCTGGGTGCTCAGTGCTCGGGGTGCTGGGTGCTCAGTACTCAGGGTGCTGGGGGCTCAGTACTCAGGGTGCTGGGTGCTCAGTACTCAGGGTGATCTGTTCTCAGTACTCAGGGTACTGGGTGCTCAGTGCTCAGGGTGCTGGGTGCTCAGTACTCGGGGTGCTCAGTGCTCAGTACTCAGGGTGCTGGGTGCTCAGTACTCAGGGTGCTGGGTGCTCAGTGCTCGGGGTGCTCGGTGCTCAGTACTCAGGGTACTGGGTGCTTAGTACTCGGCTAGCTGGGTGCTCAGTGCTCAGGGTGCTGATTGCTCAGTGCTCGGGGTGCTGGGTGCTCAGTGCTGAGGGTGCTGGCTGCTCAGTCCTCAGGGTGCTGGGTGCTCAGTACTCAGCGTGCTCGGTGCTCAGTGCTCAGGGTCCTCGGTGCTCAGTACTCAGGGTGCTCAGTGCTCAGTACTCAGCCTGCTTTGTGCTCAGTGCTCAGGGTGCTGGGTGATCAGTACTCAGGGTGCTGGGTGCTCAGTACTCAGGGTGCTGGGTGCTCAGAGCTCGGGGTGCTGGGTGCTCAGTGCTCAGGGTGATCGGTGCTCAGTGCTCAGGGTGCTGGGTGTTCAGTGCTCAGTGCTCAGGGTGCTGGGTGCTCAGTGCTCAGGGTGCTGGGTGCTCAGTACTCAGGGTGCTGGGTGCTCAGTGCTCGGGGTGCTGGGTGCTCAGTGCTCAGGGTGATCAGTGCTCAGTACTCAGGGTGCTGGGTGCTCAGTGCCCAGGGTGCAGGGTGCTCAGTCCTCAGGGTGCTCAGTACTCAGGGTGCTGGGTGCTCAGTGCTCAGTACTCAGGGTGCTCAGTGCTCAGGGTGCTGGGTGCTCAGTGCTCGGGGTGCTGGGTGCTCAGTACTCAGGGTGCTGGGTGCTCAGTGCTCAGTGCTCAAGGTGCTGGGTGCTCAGTACTCGGGGTGCTGGGTGCTCAGTGCTCAGGGTGCTCATTGCGCAGTACTCAGTGCTCAGGGTGCTCAGTGCTCAGTGCTCAGGGTGCTGGGGGTTCAGTACTCAGGGTGCTGGGTGCTCAGTACTCAGGGTGCTGGGTGCTCAGTGCTCAGGTTGCTGGGTGCTCAGTACTCTGGGTGTTGGGTGCTCAGTACTCAGGGTGCTGGGTGCTCAGTGCTCGGGGTGCTATGTGCTCAGTGCTCAGGATGCTGGGTGCTCAGTGCTCAGGGTGCTTTGTGCTCAGTACTCAGGGTGCTGGGTGCTTAGTGCTCGAGCTCGGTGCTCAGTACTCAAGGTGCTGGGTGCTCAGTGCTCAGGGTGCTGGGTGCTCAGTCCTCGGGGTGCTCCGTGCTCAGGGTGCTGGGTGCTCAGTGCTCAGGGTGCTGGGTGCTCAGTGCTCTGGGTGCAGGGTGCTGAGTGCTCAGGGTGCTGGGTGCTCAGTGCTCGGGGTGCTCGGTGCTCAGTGCTCAGGGTCCTGGGTGCTGAGTACTCAGGGTGCTGGGTGCTTAGTACTCAGGGTGCTCAGTGCTCAGTACACAGGGTGCTGGGTGCTCAGTGCTCAGTACTATGTGTGCTGGGTGCTCAGTGCTCGGGGTGCTGGGTGCTCAGTACTCAGCGTGCTGGGTGCTCAGTACTCAGGGTGCTGGGTGCTCAGTGCTCAGGGTGCTGGGTGCTCAGTGCTCAGGGTGCTGGGTGCTCAGTACGTTGGGTGCTCACTACTCAGTGTGCTGGGTGCTCAGTGCTTGGGGTGATCGGTGCTCAGTACACAGGGTGCTGGGTGCTCAGTGCTCGGGTTGCTCTGTGCTCAGTACGTTGGGTGCTCACTACTCAGGGTGCTGGGTGCTCAGTGCTCAGGGTGCTGGGTGCTCAGTGCTCAGGGTGCTGGGTGCTCAGTGCTCAGGGTGCTGGGTTTTCAGTACTCAGGGTGCTGGGTGCTCAGTGCTCAGGGTGCTGGGTGCTCAGTACTCAGGGTGCTGGGTGCTCAGTACTCAGGTTGCTGGGTGCTCAGTGCTCAGGGTGCTGGGTACTCAGTGCTCAGGGTGCTCGGTGCTCAGTGCTCGGGGTGCTCGGTGCTCAGTACGTTGGGTGCTCACTACTCAGGGTGCTTGGTGCTCAGTGCTCAGGGTGCTGGGTGCTCAGTGCTCAGGGTGCTGGGTGCTCAGTGCTCAGGGTGCTGGGTGCTCAGTACTCAGGGTGCTCGGTGCTCAGTGCTCGGTGTGCTGGGTGCTCAGTGCTCAGTAGTCAGGGTGCTGGGTGCTCAGTGCTCGGGGTGCTCGGTGCTCAGTACGTTGGGTGCTCACTACTCAGGGTGCTGGGTGCTCAGTGCTCAGGGTGCTGGGGGCTCAGGGCTCAGGGTGCTGGGTGCTCAGTGCTCAGGGTGCTGGGTGCTCAGTACTCAGGGTGCTGGGTGCTCAGTGCTTGGGTTGCTGGGTGCTCAGTGCTCGGGGTGCTGGTTGCTCAGTACTCGGGGTGCTGGGTGCTCAGTACTCAGTGTGCTGGGTGCTCAGTGCTCAGGGTGCTGGGTGCTCAGTACTCAGGGTGCTGGGTGCTCAGTGCTCGGTGTTCTGGGTGCTCAGTGCTCAGGGTGATCGTTGCTCAGTACTCAGGGTGCTGGGTGCTCAGTGCTCAGGGTGCTGGGTGCTCAGTCCTCAGGGTGCTCAGTGCTCAGGGTGCTGGGTGCTCAGTGCTCGGGGTGCTCGGTGCTCAGTACTCAGGGTGCTGAGTGCTCAGTACTCAGGGTGCTGGGTGCTCAGTGCTCAGTACTCTGTGTGCTGGGTGCTCAGTGCTCGGGGTGCTGGGTGCTCAGTACTCAGCGTGCTGGGTGCTCAGTACTCAGGGTGCTGGGTGCTCAGTGCTCAGGGTGCTGGGTGCTCAGTGCTCAGGGTGCTGGGTGCTCAGTGATCGGGGTGCTGGGTGCTCAGTACTCAGGGTGCTCAGTGATCGCGGAGCTCGGTGCCCAGTACTCAGGGTGCTGGGTGCTCAGTACTCAGTGCTCGGGGTCCTGGGTGCTCCGTGCTCGGGGTGCTGGGTGCTCAGTGCTCTGGGTGCTTAGTGCTCAGTACTCAGGGTGCTCGGTTCTCAGTACTCAGGGTGCTGGGGGCTCAGTACTCAGGGTGCTGGGTGCTCATTCTCAGGGTGCTGGGTGCTCAGTACTCAGGGTGCTGGGTGCTCAGTGCTCGGGGTTCTGGGTGCTCAGTGCTCAGGGTGATCGGTGCTCAGTACTCAGGGTGCTGGGTGCTCAGTGCTCAGGGTGCTGGGTGCTCAGTCCTCAGGGTGCTCAGTGCTCAGGGTGCTGTGTGCTCAGTGCTCGTGGTGCTCGGTGCTCTGTACTCAGGGTGCTGAGTGCTCAGTACTCAGAGTGCTGGGTGCTCACTACTCAGGGTGCTGGGTACTCAGTGCTCAGGGTGCTGGGTGATCAGTGCTCGGGGTGCTGGGTGCTCAGTGCTCAGGGTGCTGGGTGCTCAGTGCTCGGGGTGCTGGGTGCTCAGTATTCAGGGTCCTGGGTGCTAAGTGCTCAGGGTGCTGGGTGCTCAGTGCTCGGGACGCTGGATGCTCAGTGCTCGGGGTGCTCGGAGCTCAGTACTCAGGGTGCTGGGTGCTCAGTCTCGGGGTGATCGGTGCTCAGTACTCAGGGTGCTGGGTGCTCAGTGCTCGGGGTGCTCGGTGCTCAGTACGTTGGGTGCTCACTACTCAGTGTGCTGGGTGCTCAGTGCTTGGGGTGATCGGTGCTCAGTACTCAGGGTGCTGGGTGCTCAGTGCTCGGGTTGCTCTGTGCTCAGTACGTTGGGTGCTCACTACTCAGGGTGCTGGGTGCTCAGTGCTCAGGGTGCTGGGTGCTCAGTGCTCAGGGTGCTGGGTGCTCAGTGCTCAGGGTGCTGGGTTTTCAGTACTCAGGGTGCTGGGTGCTCAGTGCTCAGGGTGCTGGTTGCTCAGTACTCAGGGTGCTGGGTGCTCAGTACTCAGGGTGCTGGGTGCTCAGTGCTCAGGGTGCTGGGTACTCAGTGCTCAGGGTGCTCGGTGCTCAGTGCTCGGGGTGCTCGGTGCTCAGTACGTTGGGTGCTCACTACTCAGGGTGCTTGGTGCTCAGTGCTCAGGGTGCTGGGTGCTCAGTGCTCAGGGTGCTGGGTGCTCAGTGCTCAGGGTGCTGGGTGCTCAGTACTCAGGGTGCTCGGTGCTCAGTGCTCGGTGTGCTGGGTGCTCAGTGCTCAGTAGTCAGGGTGCTGGGTGCTCAGTGCTCGGGGTGCTCGGTGCTCAGTACGTTGGGTGCTCACTACTCAGGGTGCTGGGTGCTCAGTGCTCAGGGTGCTGGGGGCTCAGTGCTCAGGGTGCTGGGTGCTCAGTGCTCAGGGTGCTGGGTGCTCAGTACTCAGGGTGCTGGGTGCTCAGTGCTTGGGTTGCTGGGTGCTCAGTGCTCGGGGTGCTGGTTGCTCAGTACTCGGGGTGCTGGGTGCTCAGTACTCAGGGTGCTGGGTGCTCAGTGCTCAGGGTGCTGGGTGCTCAGTACTCAGGGTGCTGGGTTCTCAGTGCTCGGTGTTCTGGGTGCTCAGTGCTCAGGGTGATCGGTGCTCAGTACTCAGGGTGCAGGGTGCTCAGTGCTCAGGGTGCTGGGTGCTCAGTCCTCAGGGTGCTCAGTGCTCAGGGTGCTGGGTGCTCAGTGCTCGGGGTGCTCGGTGCTCAGTACTCAGGGTGCTGAGTGCTCAGTACTCAGGGTGCTGGGTGCTCAGTACTCAGGGTGCTGGGTGCTCAGTGCTCAGGGTGCTGGGTGATCAGTGCTCAGGGTGCTGGGTGCTCAGTGCTCAGGGTGCTGGGTGCTCAGTGCTCGGGGTGCTGGGTGCTCAGTACTCAGGTTGCTGGGTGCTAAGTGCTCAGGGTGCTTGGTGCTCAGTGCTCAGGGTGCTGGGTTCTCAGTAGTCAGGGTGCTGGGTGCTTAGTGCTCGAGGTGTTCGGTGCTCAGTACTCAAGGTGCTGGGTGCTCAGTGCTCAGGGTGCTGGGTGCTCAGTCCTCGGGGTGCTCCGTGCTCAGGGTGCTGGGTGCTCATTGCTCAGGGTGCTGGGTGCTCAGTGCTCGGGGTGCTGGGTGCTGAGTGCTCAGGGTGCTGGGTGCTCAGTGCTCAGGGTCCTGGGTGCTCAGTACTCAGGGTGCTGGGTGCTTAGTACCCAGGGTGCTCAGTGCTCAGTACACAGGGTGTTGGGTGCTCAGTGCTCGGTGTGCTGGGTGCTCAGTGCTCAGTGCTCAGGGTGCTGGGTGCTCAGTGCTCGGTGTGCTGGGTACTCAGTGCTCAGTACACAGGGTGCTGGGTGCTCAGTGCTCGGGGTGCTCGGTGCTCAGTGCTCAGGGTCCTGGGTGCTCAGTACTCAGGGTGCTGGGTGCTTAGTACTCAGGGTGCTCAGTGCTCAGTACACAGGGTGCTGAGTGCTCAGTGCTCGGTGTGCTGGGTGCTCAGTGCTCAGTACTCAGGGTGCTGGGTGCTCAGTGCTCGGGGTGCTGGGTGCTCAGTACTCAGCGTGCTGGGTGCTCAGTACTCAGGGTGCTGGGTGCTCAGTGCTCAGGGTGATGGGTGCTCAGTGCTCAGGGTGCTGGGTGCTCAGTGATCGGGGTGCTGGGTGCTCAGTGCTCAGGGTGCTCAGTGCTCGGGGAGCTCGGTGCTCAGGACTCAGGGTGCTCAGTGCTCGGGGAGCTCGGTGCCCAGTACTCAGGGTGCTGGGTGCTCAGTACTCAGTGCTCGGGGTCCTGGGTGCTCCGTGCTCGGGGTGCTGGGTGCTCAGTGCTCTGGGTGCTTAGTGCTCAGTACTCAGGGTGCTCGGTTCTCAGTACTCAGGGTGCTGGGGGCTCAGTACTCAGGGTGCTGGGTGCTCAGTACTCAGGGTGCTTGGTTCTCAGTACTCAGGGTGCTGGGTGCTCATTCTCAGGGTGCTGGGTGCTCAGTACTCAGGGTGCTGGGTGCTCAGTGCTCGGGGTTCTGGGTGCTCAGTGCTCAGGGTGATCGGTGCTCAGTACTCAGGGTGCTGGGTGCTCAGTGCTCAGGGTGCTGGGTGCTCAGTCCTCAGGGTGCTCAGTGCTCAGGGTGCTGTGTGCTCAGTGCTCGTGGTGCTCGGTGCTCTGTACTCAGGGTGCTGAGTGCTCAGTACTCAGAGTGCTGGGTGCTCACTACTCAGGGTGCTGGGTGCTCAGTGCTCAGGGTGCTGGGTGATCAGTGCTCGGGGTGCTCGGAGCTCAGTTCTCAGGGTGCTGGGTATTCAGTGCTCGGGGTGATCGGTGCTCAGTACTCAGGGTGCTGGGTGCTCAGTGCTCGGGGTGCTCGGTGCTCAGTACGTTGGGTGCTCACTACTCAGGGTGCTGGGTGCTCAGTGCTCAGGGTGCTGGGTGCTCAGTGCTCAGGGTGCTGGGTGCTCAGTGCTCAGGGTGCTGGGTGCTCAGTGCTCAGGGTGCTGGGTGCTCAGTACTCAGGGTGGTCGGTGCTCAGTGCTCGGTGTACTGGGTGCTCAGTGCTCAGTAGTCAGGGTGCTGGGTGCTCAGTGCTCGGGGTGCTCGGTGCTCAGTACGTTGGGTGCTCACTACTCAGGGTGCTGGGTGCTCAGTGCTCAAGGTGCTGGGGGCTCAGTGCTCAGGGTGCTGGGTGCTCAGTGCTCAGGGTGCTGGGTGCTCAGTACTCAGGGTGCTGGGTGCTCAGTGCTTGGGTTGCTGGGTGCTCAGTGCTCGGGGTGCTGGTTGCTCAGTACTCGGGGTGCTGGGTGCTCAGTACTCAGGGTGCTGGGTGCTCAGTGCTCAGGGTGCTGGGTGCTCAGTACTCAGGGTGCTGGGTGCTCAGTGCTCGGTGTTCTGGGTGCTCAGTGCTCAGGGTGATCGGTGCTCAGTACTCAGGGTGCTGGGTGCTCAGTGCTCAGGGTGCTGGGTGCTCAGTCCTCAGGGTGCTCAGTGCTCAGGGTGCTGGGTGCTCAGTACTCAGGGTGCTCGGTGCTCAGTGCTCGGTGTGCTGGGTGCTCAGTGCTCAGTAGTCAGGGTGCTGGGTGCTCAGTGCTCGGGGTGCTCGGTGCTCAGTACGTTGGGTGCTCACTACTCAGGGTGCTGGGTGCTCAGTGCTCAGGGTGCTGGGGGCTCAGTGCTCAAGGTGCTGGGTGCTCAGTGCTCAGGGTGCTATGTGCTCAGTACTCAGGGTGCTGGGTGCTCAGTGCTCGGTGTTCTGGGTGCTCAGTGCTCAGGGTGATCTGTGCTCAGTACTCAGGGTGCTGTGTGCTCAGTGCTCAGGGTGCTGGGTGCTCAGTCCTCAGGGTGCTCAGTGCTCAGGGTGCTGGGTGCTCAGTGCTCGGGGTGCTCGGTGCTCAGTACTCAGGGTGCTGAGTGCTCAGTACTCAGGGTGCTGGGTGCTCAGTGCTCAGTACTCTGTGTGCTGGGTGCTCAGTGCTCGGGGTGCTGGGTGCTCAGTACTCAGCGTGCTGGGTGCTCAGTACTCAGGGTGCTGGGTGCTCAGTGCTCAGGGTGCTGGGTGCTCAGTGCTCAGGGTGCTGGGTGCTCAGTGTTCGGGGTGCTGGGTGCTCAGTACTCAGGGTGCTCAGTGCTCGGGGAGCTCGGTGCCCAGTACTCAGGGTGCTGGGTGCTCAGTACTCAGTGCTCGGGGTCCTGGGTGCTCCGTGCTCGGGTGCTGGGTGCTCAGTGCTCTGGGTGCTTAGTGCTCAGTACTCAGGGTGCTCGGTTCTCAGTACTCAGGGTGCTGGGGGCTCAGTACTCAGGGTGCTGGGTGCTCAGTACTCAGGGTGCTTGGTTCTCAGTACTCAGGGTGCTGGGTGCTCATTCTCAGGGTGCTGGGTGCTCAGTACTCAGGGTGCTGGGTGCTCAGTGCTCGGGGTTCTGGGTGCTCAGTGCTCAGGGTGATCGGTGCTCAGTACTCAGGGTGCTGGGTGCTCAGTGCTCAGGGTCCTGGGTGCTCAGTCCTCAGGGTGCTCAGTGCTCAGGGTGCTGGGTGCTCAGTGCTCGTGGTGCTCGGTGCTCTGTACTCAGGGTGCTGAGTGCTCAGTACTCAGAGTGCTGGGTGCTCACTACTCAGGGTGCTGGGTGCTCAGTGCTCAGGGTGCTGGGTGATCAGTGCTCGGGGTGCTGGGTGCTCAGTGCTCAGGGTGCTGGGTGCTCAGTGCTCGGGGTGCTGGGTGCTCAGTATTCAGGGTCCTGGGTGCTAAGTGCTCAGGGTGCTGGGTGCTCAGTGCTCGGGGCGCTGGATGCTCAGTGCTCGGGGTGCTCGGAGCTCAGTACTCAGGGTGCTGGGTGCTCAGTCTCGGGGTGATCGGTGCTCAGTACTCAGGGTGCTGGGTGCTCAGTGCTCGGGGTGCTCGGTGCTCAGTACGTTGGGTGCTCACTACTCAGTGTGCTGGGTGCTCAGTGCTTGGGGTGATCGGTGCTCAGTACTCAGGGTGCTGGGTGCTCAGTGCTCGGGTTGCTCTGTGCTCAGTACGTTGGGTGCTCACTACTCAGGGTGCTGGGTGCTCAGTGCTCAGGGTCCTGGGTGCTCAGTACTCAGGGTGCTGGGTGCTTAGTACTCAGGGTGCTCAGTGCTCAGTACACAGGGTGCTGGGTGCTCAGTGCTCGGTGTGCTGGGTGCTCAGTGCTCAGTACTCAGGGTGCTGGGTGCTCAGTGCTCGGGGTGCTGGGTGCTCAGTACTCAGCGTGCTGGGTGCTCAGTACTCAGGGTGCTGGGTGCTCAGTGCACAGGGTGATGGGTGCTCAGTGCTCAGGGTGCTGGGTGCTCAGTGATCGGGGTGCTGGGTGCTCAGTGCTCAGGGTGCTCAGTGCTCGGGGAGCTCGGTGCTCAGTACTCAGGGTGCTGGGTGCTCAGTACTCAGTGCTCGGGGTCCTGGGTGCTCCGTGCTCAGGGTGCTGGGTGCTCAGTGCTCTGGGTGCTTAGTGCTCAGTACTCAGCGTGCCGGGTGCTCAGTACTCAGGGTGCTGGGTGCTCATTCTCGGGGTGCTGGGTGCTCAGTGCTCGGGGTGCTGGGTGCTCAGTACTCAGTGTGCTGGGGTCTCAGTACTCAGGGTGCTGGGTGCTCAGTACTCAGGGTGCTCGATTCTCAGTACTCAGGGAGCTGGGTGCTCATTCTCGGGGTGCTGGGTGCTCAGTGCTCGGGGTGCTGGGTGCTCAGTACTCAGGGTGCTGGGGGCTCAGTACTCAATGTGCTGGGTGCTCAGTACTCAGGGTGATCTGTTCTCAGTACTCAGGGTACTGGGTGCTCAGTGCTCAGGGTGCTGGGTGCTCAGTACTCGGGGTGCTCAGTGCTCAGTACTCAGGGTGCTGGGTGCTCAGTACTCAGGGTGCTGGGTGCTCAGTGCTCGGGGTGCTCGGTGCTCAGTACTCGGGGTACTGGGTGCTTAGTACTCGGCTAGCTGGGTGCTCAGTGCTCAGGGTGCTGGGTGCTCAGTGCTCGGGGTGCTGGGTGCTCAGTGCTGAGGGTGCTGGCTGCTCAGTCCTCAGGGTGCTGGGTGCTCAGTACTCAGCGTGCTCGGTGCTCAGTGCTCAGGGTCCTCGGTGCTCAGTACTCAGGGTGCTCAGTGCTCAGTACTCAGCCTGCTTTGTGCTCAGTGCTCAGGGTGCTGGGTGATCAGTACTCAGGGTGCTGGGTGCTCAGTACTCAGGGTGCTGGGTGCTCAGTGCTCGGGGTGCTGGGTGCTCAGTGCTCAGGGTGATCGGTGCTCAGTGCTCAGGGTGCTGGGTGTTCAGTGCTCAGTGCTCAAAGTGCTGGGTGCTCAGTGCTCAGGGTGCTGGGTGCTCAGTACTCAGGGTGCTGGGTGCTCAGTGCTCGGGGTGCTGGGTGCTCAGTGCTCAGGGTGATCAGTGCTCAGTACTCAGGGTGCTGGGTGCTCAGTGCCCAGGGTGCAGGGTGCTCAGTCCTCAGGGTGCTCAGTACTCAGGGTGCTGGGTGCTCAGTGCTCAGTACTCAGGGTGCTCAGTGCTCAGGGTGCTGGGTGCTCAGTGCTCGGGGTGCTGGGTGCTCAGTACTCAGGGTGCTGGGTGCTCAGTGCTCAGTGCTCAAGGTGCTGGGTGCTCAGTACTCGGGGTGCTGGGTGCTCAGTGCTCAGGGTGCTCATTGCGCAGTACTCAGTGCTCAGGGTGCTCAGTGCTCAGTGCTCAGGGTGCTGGGGGTTCAGTACTCAGGGTGCTGGGTGCTCAGTACTCAGGGTGCTGGGTGCTCAGTGCTCAGGTTGCTGGGTGCTCAGTACTCTGGGTGTTGGGTGCTCAGTACTCAGGGTGCTGGGTGCTCAGTGCTCGGGGTGCTATGTGCTCAGTGCTCAGGATGTTGGGTGCTCAGTGCTCAGGGTGCTTTGTGCTCAGTACTCAGGGTGCTGGGTGCTTAGTGCTCGAGCTCGGTGCTCAGTACTCAAGGTGCTGGGTGCTCAGTGCTCAGGGTGCTGGGTGCTCAGTCCTCGGGGTGCTCCGTGCTCAGGGTGCTGGGTGCTCAGTGCTCAGGGTGCTGGGTGCTCAGTGCTCTGGGTGCAGGGTGCTGAGTGCTCAGGGTGCTGGGTGCTCAGTGCTCGGGGTGCTCGGTGCTCAGTGCTCAGGGTCCTGGGTGCTGAGTACTCAGGGTGCTGGGTGCTTAGTACTCAGGGTGCTCAGTGCTCAGTACACAGGGTGCTGGGTGCTCAGTGCTCAGTACTATGTGTGCTGGGTGCTCAGTGCTCGGGGTGCTGGGTGCTCAGTACTCAGCGTGCTGGGTGCTCAGTACTCAGGGTGCTGGGTGCTCAGTGCTCAGGGTGCTGGGTGCTCAGTGCTCAGGGTGCTGGGTGCTCAGTGATCGGGGTGCTGGGTGCTCAGTACTCAGGGTGCTCAGTGCTCGGGGAGCTCGGTGCCCAGTACTCAGGGTGCTGGGTGCTCAGTACTCAGTGCTCGGGGTCCTGGGTGCTCCGTGCTCTGGGTGCTGGGTGCTCAGTGCTCTGGGTGCTTAGTGCTCAGTACTCAGGGTGCTCGGTTCTCAGTACTCAGGGTGCTGGGGGCTCAGTACTCAGGGTGCTGGGTGATCAGTACTCAGGGTGCTTGGTTCTCAGTACTCAGGGTGCTGGGTGCTCATTCTCAGGGTGCTGGGTGCTCAGTACTCAGGGTGCTGGGTGCACAGTGCTCGGGGTTCTGGGTGCTCAGTGCTCAGGGTGCTGGGTGCACAGTGCTCGGGGTTCTGGGTGCTCAGTACTCAGGGTGCTGGGTGCTCAGTGCTCAGGGTGCTGGGTGCTCAGTCCTCAGGGTGCTCAGTGCTCAGGGTGCTGGGTGCTCAGTGCTCGTGGTGCTCGGTGCTCTGTACTCAGGGTGCTGAGTGCTCAGTACTCAGAGTGCTGGGTGCTCACTACTCAGGGTGCTGGGTGCTCAGTGCTCAGGGTGCTGGGTGATCAGTGCTCGGGGTGCTGGGTGCTCAGTGCTCAGGGTGCTGGGTGCTCAGTGCTCGGGGTGCTGGGTGCTCAGTACTCAGGGTCCTGGGTGCTAAGTGCTCAGGGTGCTGGGTGCTCAGTGCTCGGGGCGCTGGATGCTCAGTACTCGGGGTGCTCGGAGCTCAGTACTCAGGGTGCTGGGTGCTCAGTGCTCGGGGTGCTCGGTGCTCAGTACGTTGGGTGCTCACTACTCAGTGTGCTGGGTGCTCAGTGCTTGGGGTGATCGGTGCTCAGTACTCAGGGTGCTGGGTGCTCAGTGCTCGGGTTGCTCTGTGCTCAGTACGTTGGGTGCTCACTACTCAGGGTGCTGGGTGCTCAGTGCTCAGGGTGCTAGGTGCTCAGTGCTCAGGGTGCTGGGTGCTCAGTGCTCAGGGTGCTGGGTTTTCAGTACTCAGGGTGCTGGGTTCTCAGTGCTCAGGGTGCTGGGTGCTCAGTACTCAGGGTGCTGGGTGCTCAGTACTCAGGTTGCTGGGTGCTCAGTGCTCAGGGTGCTGGGTACTCAGTGCTCAGGTTGCTCGGTGCTCAGTGCTCGGGGTGCTCGGTGCTCAGTACGTTGGGTGCTCACTACTCAGGGTGCTTGGTGCTCAGTGCTCAGGGTGCTGGGTGCTCAGTGCTCAGGGTGCTGGGTGCTCAGTGCTCAGGGTGCTGGGTGCTCAGTACTCAGGGTGCTCGGTGCTCAGTGCTCGGTGTGCTGGGTGCTCAGTGCTCAGTAGTCAGGGTGCTGGGTGCTCAGTGCTCGGGGTGCTCGGTGCTCAGTACGTTGGGTGCTCACTACTCAGGGTGCTGGGTGCTCAGTGCTCAGGGTGCTGGGGGCTCAGTGCTCAGGGTGCTGGGTGCTCAGTACTCAGGGTGCTGAGTGCTCAGTACTCAGGGTGCTGGGTTCTCAGTGCTCAGTACTCTGTGTGCTGGGTGCTCAGTGCTCGGGGTGCTGGGTGCTCAGTACTCAGCGTGCTGGGTGCTCAGTACTCAGGGTGCTGGGTGCTCAGTGCTCAGGGTGCTGGGTGCTCAGTGCTCAGGGTGCTGGGTGCTCAGTGATCGGGGTGCTGGGTGCTCAGTACTCAGGGTGCTCAGTGCTCGCGGAGCTCGGTGCCCAGTACTCAGGGTGCTGGGTGCTCAGTACTCAGTGCTCGGGGTCCTGGGTGCTCCGTGCTCGGGGTGCTGGGTGCTCAGTGCTCTGGGTGCTTAGTGCTCAGTACTCAGGGTGCTCGGTTCTCAGTACTCAGGGTGCTGGGGGCTCAGTACTCAGGGTGCTGGGTGCTCAGTACTCAGGGTGCTTGGTTCTCAGTACTCAGGGTGCTGGGTGCTCATTCTCAGGGTGCTGGGTGCTCAGTACTCAGGGTGCTATGTGCTCAGTGCTCGGGGTTCTGGGTGCTCAGTGCTCAGGGTGATCGGTGCTCAGTACTCAGGGTGCTGGGTGCTCAGTGCTCAGGGTGCTGGGTGCTCAGTCCTCAGGGTGCTCAGTGCTCAGGGTGCTGTGTGCTCAGTGCTCATGGTGCTCGGTGCTCTGTACTCAGGGTGCTGAGTGCTCAGTACTCAGAGTGCTGGGTGCTCACTACTCAGGGTGCTGGGTACTCAGTGCTCAGGGTGCTGGGTGATCAGTGCTCGGGGTGCTGGGTGCTCAGTGCTCAGTAGTCAGGGTGCTGGGTGCTCAGTGCTCGGGGTGCTCGGTGCTCAGTACGTTGGGTGCTCACTACTCAGGGTGCTGGGTGCTCAGTGCTCAGGGTGCTGGGGGCTCAGTACTCAGGTTGCTGGGTGCTAAGTGCTCAGGGTGCTGGGTGCTCAGTGCTCAGGGTGCTGGGTTCTCAGTAGTCAGGGTGCTGGGTGCTTAGTGCTCGAGGTGTTCGGTGCTCAGTACTCAAGGTGCTGGGTGCTCAGTGCTCAGGGTGCTGGGTGCTCAGTCCTCGGGGTGCTCCGTGCTCAGGGTGCTGGGTGCTCATTGCTCAGGGTGCTGGGTGCTCAGTGCTCGGGGTGCTGGGTGCTGAGTGCTCAGGGTGCTGGGTGCTCAGTGCTCAGGGTCCTGGGTGCTCAGTACTCAGGGTGCTGGGTGCTTAGTACTCAGGGTGCTCAGTGCTCAGTACACAGGGTGTTGGGTGCTCAGTGCTCGGTGTGCTGGGTGCTCAGTGCTCAGTGCTCAGGGTGCTGGGTGCTCAGTGCTCGGGGTGCTGGGTGCTGAGTGCTCAGGGTGCTCGGTGCTCAGTGCTCAGGGTCCTGGGTGCTCAGTACTCAGGGTGCTGGGTGCTTAGTACTCAGGGTGCTCAGTGCTCAGTACACAGGGTGCTGGGTGCTCAGTGCTCGGTGTGCTGGGTGCTCAGTGCTCAGTACTCAGGGTGCTGGGTGCTCAGTGCTCGGGGTGCTGGGTGCTCAGTACTCAGCGTGCTGGGTGCTCAGTACTCAGGGTGCTGGGTGCTCAGTGCTCAGGGTGATGGGTGCTCAGTGCTCAGGGTGCTGGGTGCTCAGTGATCGGGGTGCTGGGTGCTCAGTGCTCAGGGTGCTCAGTGCTCGGGGAGCTCGGTGCTCAGTACTCAGGGTGCTGGGTGCTCAGTACTCAGTGCTCGGTGTCCTGGGTGCTCCGTGCTCAGGGTGCTGGGTGCTCAGTGCTCTGGGTGCTTAGTGCTCAGTACTCAGCGTGCTGGGTGCTCAGTACTCAGGGTGCTCAGTGCTCAGTACTCAGGGTGCTGGGTGCTCAGTACTCAGGGTGCTGGGTGCTCAGTGCTCGGGGTGCTCGGTGCTCAGTACTCGGGGTGCTGGGTGCTCAGTACTCGGGGAGCTGGGTGCAAAGTGCTCAGGGTGCTGGGTGCTCAGTGCTCGGGGTGCTGGGTGCTCAGTGCTCTGGGTGCAGGGTGCTGAGTGCTCAGGGTGCTGGGTGCTCAGTGCTCGGGGGTGCTCGGTGCTCAGTGCTCAGGGTCCTGGGTGCTGAGTACTCAGGGTGCTGGGTGCTTAGTACTCAGGGTGCTCAGTGCTCAGTACACAGGGTGCTGGGTGCTCAGTGCTCAGTACTCTGTGTGCCGGGTGCTCAGTGCTCGGGGTGCTGGGTGCTCAGTACTCAGCGTGCTGGGTGCTCAGTACTCAGGGTGCTGGGTGCTCAGTGCTCAGGGTGCTGGGTGCTCAGTGCTCAGGGTGCTGGGTGCTCAGTGATCGGGGTGCTGGGTGCTCAGGACTCAGGGTGCTCAGTGCTCGGGGAGCTCGGTGCCCAGTACTCAGGGTGCTGGGTGCTCAGTACTCAGTGCTCGGGGTCCTGGGTGCTCCGTGCTCGGGGTGCTGGGTGCTCAGTGCTCTGGGTGCTTAGTGCTCAGTACTCAGGGTGCTCGGTTCTCAGTACTCAGGGTGCTGGGGGCTCAGTACTCAGGGTGCTGGGTGCTCAGTACTCAGGGTGCTTGGTTCTCAGTACTCAGGGTGCTGGGTGCTAATTCTCAGGGTGCTGGGTGCTCAGTACTCAGGGTGCTGGGTGCTCAGTGCTCGGGGTTCTGGGTGCTCAGTGCTCAGGGTGATCGGTGCTCAGTACTCAGGGTGCTGGGTGCTCAGTGCTCAGGGTGCTGGGTGCTCAGTCCTCAGGGTGCTCAGTGCTCAGGGTGCTGGGTGCTCAGTGCTCGTGGTGCTCGGTGCTCTGTACTCAGGGTGCTGAGTGCTCAGTACTCAGAGTGCTGGGTGCTCACTACTCAGGGTGCTGGGTGCTCAGTGCTCAGGGTGCTGGGTGATCAGTGCTCGGGGTGCTGGGTGCTCAGTGCTCAGGGTGCTGGGTGCTCAGTGCTCGGGGTGCTGGGTGCTCAGTACTCAGGGTCCTGGGTGCTAAGTGCTCAGGGTGCTGGGTGCTCAGTGCTCGGGGCGCTGGATGCTCAGTGCTCGGGGTGCTCGGAGCTCAGTACTCAGGGTGCTGGGTGCTCAGTGCTCGGGGTGATCGGTGCTCAGTACTCAGGGTGCTGGGTGCTCAGTGCTCGGGGTGCTCGGTGCTCAGTACGTTGGGTGCTCACTACTCAGTGTGCTGGGTGCTCAGTGCTTGGGGTGATCGGTGCTCAGTACTCAGGGTGCTGGGTGCTCAGTGCTCGGGTTGCTCTGTGCTCAGTACGTTGGGTGCTCACTACTCAGGGTGCTGGGTGCTCAGTGCTCAGGGTGCTGGGTGCTCAGTGCTCAGGGTGCTGGGTGCTCAATGCTCAGGGTGCTGGGTTTTCAGTACTCAGGGTGCTGGGTGCTCAGTGCTCAGGGTGCTGGGTGCTCAGTACTCAGGGTGCTGGGTGCTCAGTACTCAAGGTGCTGGGTGCTCAGTGCTCAGGGTGCTGGGTACTCAGTGCTCAGGGTGCTCGGTGCTCAGTGCTCGGGGTGCTCAGTGCTCAGTACGTTGGGTGCTCACTACTCAGGGTGCTTGGTGCTCAGTGCTCAGGGTGCTGGGTGCTCAGTGCTCAGGGTGCTGGGTGCTCAGTGCTCAGGGTGCTGGGTGCTCAGTACTCAGGGTGGTCGGTGCTCAGTGCTCGGTGTACTGGGTGCTCAGTGCTCAGTAGTCAGGGTGCTGGGTGCTCAGTGCTCGGGGTGCTCGGTGCTCAGTACGTTGGGTGCTCACTACTCAGGGTGCTGGGTGCTCAGTGCTCAAGGTGCTGGGGGCTCAGTGCTCAGGGTGCTGGGTGCTCAGTGCTCAGGGTGCTGGGTGCTCAGTACTCAGGGTGCTGGGTGCTCAGTGCTTGGGTTGCTGGGTGCTCAGTGCTCGGGGTGCTGGTTGCTCAGTACTCGGGGTGCTGGTGCTCAGTACTCAGGGTGCTGGGTGCTCAGTGCTCAGGGTGCTGGGTGCTCAGTACTCAGGGTGCTGGGTGCTCAGTGCTCGGTGTTCTGGGTGCTCAGTGCTCAGGGTGATCGGTGCTCAGTACTCAGGGTGCTGGGTGCTCAGTGCTCAGGGTGCTGGGTGCTCAGTCCTCAGGGTGCTCAGTGCTCAGGGTGCTGGGTGCTCAGTACTCAGGGTGCTCGGTGCTCAGTGCTCGGTGTGCTGGGTACTCAGTGCTCAGTAGTCAGGGTGCTGGGTGCTCAGTGCTCGGGGTGCTCGGTGCTCAGTACGTTGGGTGCTCACTACTCAGGGTGCTGGGTGCTCAGTGCTCAGGGTGCTGGGGGCTCAGTGCTCAGGGTGCTGGGTGCTCAGTGCTCAGGGTGCTGGGTGCTCAGTACTCAGGGTGCTGGGTGCTCAGTGCTCGGTGTTCTGGGTGCTCAGTGCTCAGGGTGATCTGTGCTCAGTACTCAGGGTGCTGTGTGCTCAGTGCTCAGGGTGCTGGGTGCTCAGTCCTCAGGGTGCTCAGTGCTCAGGGTGCTGGGTGCTCAGTGCTCGGGGTGCTCGGTGCTCAGTACTCAGGGTGCTGAGTGCTCAGTACTCAGGGTGCTGGGTGCTCAGTGCTCAGTACTCTGTGTGCTGGGTGCTCAGTGCTCGGGGTGCTGGGTGCTCAGTACTCAGCGTGCTGGGTGCTCAGTACTCAGGGTGCTGGGTGCTCAGTGCTCAGGGTGCTGGGTGCTCAGTGCTCAGGGTGCTGGGTGCTCAGTGTTCGGGGTGCTGGGTGCTCAGTTCTCAGGGTGCTCAGTGCTCGGGGAGCTCGGTGCCCAGTACTCAGGGTGCTGGGTGCTCAGTACTCAGTGCTCGGGGTCCTGGGTGCTCCGTGCTCGGGTGCTGGGTGCTCAGTGCTCTGGGTGCTTAGTGCTCAGTACTCAGGGTGCTCGGTTCTCAGTACTCAGGGTGCTGGGTGCTCATTCTCAGGGTGCTGGGTGCTCAGTACTCAGGGTGCTGGGTGCTCAGTGCTCGGGGTTCTGGGTGCTCAGTGCTGAGGGTGATCGGTGCTCAGTACTCAGGGTGCTGGGTGCTCAGTGCTCAGGGTGCTGGGTGCTCAGTCCTCAGGGTTCTCAGTGCTCAGGGTGCTGGGTGCTCAGTGCTCGTGGTGCTCGGTGCTCTGTACTCAGGGTGCTGAGTGCTCAGTACTCAGAGTGCTGGGTGCTCACTACTCAGGGTGCTGGGTGCTCAGTGCTCAGGGTGCTGGGTGATCAGTGCTCGGGGTGCTGGGTGCTCAGTGCTCAGGGTGCTGGGTGCTCAGTGCTCGGGGTGCTGGGTGCTCAGTATTCAGGGTCCTGGGTGCTAAGTGCTCAGGGTGCTGGGTGCTCAGTGCTCGGGGCGCTGGATGCTCAGTGCTCGGGGTGCTCGGAGCTCAGTACTCAGGGTGCTGGGTGCTCAGTCTCGGGGTGATCGGTGCTCAGTACTCAGGGTGCTGGGTGCTCAGTGCTCGGGGTGCTCGGTGCTCAGTACGTTGGGTGCTCACTACTCAGTGTGCTGGGTGCTCAGTGCTTGGGGTGATCGGTGCTCAGTACTCAGGGTGCTGGGTGCTCAGTGCTCGGGTTGCTCTGTGCTCAGTACGTTGGGTGCTCACTACTCAGGGTGCTGGGTGCTCAGTGCTCAGCTTGCTGGGTGCTCAGTGCTCAGGGTGCTGGGTGCTCAGTGCTCAGGGTGCTGGGTTTTCAGTACTCAGGGTGCTGGGTGCTCAGTGCTCAGGGTGCTGGGTGCTCAGTACTCAGGGTGCTGGGTGCTCAGTACTCAGGGTGCTGGGTGCTCAGTGCTCAGGGTGCTGGGTACTCAGTGCTCAGGGTGCTCGGTGCTCAGTGCTCAGGGTGCTCGGTGCTCAGTACGTTGGGTGCTCACTACTCAGGGTGCTTGGTGCTCAGTGCTCAGGGTGCTGGGTGCTCAGTGCTCAGGGTGCTGGGTGCTCAGTGCTCAGGGTGCTGTGTGCTCAGTACTCAGGGTGCTCGGTGCTCAGTGCTCGGTGTGCTGGGTGCTCAGTGCTCAGTAGTCAGGGTGCTGGGTGCTCAGTGCTCGGGGTGCTCGGTGCTCAGTACGTTGGGTGCTCACTACTCAGGGTGCTGGGTGCTCAGTGCTCAGGGTGCTGGGTGCTCAGTGCTCGGTGTTCTGGGTGCTCAGTGCTCAGGGTGATCGGTGCTCAGTACTCAGGGTGCTGGGTGCTCAGTGCTCAGGGTGCTGGGTGCTCAGTCCTCAGGGTGCTCAGTGCTCAGGGTGCTGGGTGCTCAGTGCTCGGGGTGCTCGGTGCTCAGTACTCAGGGTGCTGAGTGCTCAGTACTCAGGGTGCTGGGTGCTCAGTACTCAGGGTGCTGGGTGC
The DNA here is from genome assembly GCF_018167655.1 of Microtus oregoni. Lineage (NCBI taxonomy): Eukaryota > Metazoa > Chordata > Mammalia > Rodentia > Cricetidae > Microtus > Microtus oregoni. Next base: position 1,609,090 of record NW_024543101.1, on the reverse strand, counting down.
TCAGTGCTCAGGGTGCTGGGTGATCAGTGCTCAGGGTGCTGGGTGCTCAGTGCTCAGGGTGCTGGGTGCTCAGTGCTCGGGGTGCTGGGTGCTCAGTACTCAGGTTGCTGGGTGCTAAGTGCTCAGGGTGCTGGGTGCTCAATGCTCAGGGTGCTGGGTGCTCAGTAGTCAGGGTGCTGTGTGCTTAGTGCTCGAGGTGTTCGGTGCTCAGTACTCAAGGTGCTGGGTGCTCAGTGCTCAGGGTGCTGGGTGCTCAGTCCTCGGGGTGCTCCGTGCTCAGGGTGCTGTGTGCTCAGTGCTCAGGGTGATGGGTGCTCAGTGCTCAGGGTGCTGGGTGCTCAGTGATCAGGGTGCTGGGTGCTCAGTGCTCAGGGTGCTCAGTGCTCGGGGAGCTCGGTGCTCAGTACTCAGGGTGCTGGGAGCTCAGTACTCAGTGCTCGGGGTCCTGGGTGCTCCGTGCTCAGGGTGCTGAGTGCTCAGTGCTCTGGGTGCTTAGTGCTCAGTACTCAGCGTGCTGGGTGCTCAGTACTCAGGGTGCTCAGTGCTCAGTACTCAGGGTGCTGGGTGCTCAGTACTCAGGGTGCTGGGTGCTCAGTGCTCGGGGTGCTCGGTGCTCAGTACTCGGGGTGCTGGGTGCTCAGTACTCGGGGAGCTGGGTGCTCAGTGCTCAGGGTGCTGGGTGCTCAGTGCTCGGGGTGCTGGGTGCTCAGTGCTGAGGGTGCTGGCTGCTCAGTCCTCAGGGTGCTGGGTGCTCAGTACTCAGCGTGCTCGGTGCTCAGTACTCAGGGTGCTCAGTGCTCAGTACTCAGCGTGCTGGGTGCTCAGTGCTCAGGGTCCTCGGTGCTCAGTACTCAGGGTGCTGGGTGCTCAGTACTCAGGGTGCTGGGTGCTCAGTGCTCGGGGTGCTGGGTGCTCAGTGCTCAGGGTGATCGGTGCTCAGTGCTCAGGGTGCTGGGTGCTCAGTGCTCAGTGTGCTGGGTGCTCAGTACTCAGGGTGCTCGGGGCTCAGTACTCAAGGTGCTCGGTGCTCAGTACTCAGGGTGCTGGGTGCTCAGTGCCCAGGGTGCTGGGTGCTCAGTACTCAGGGTGCTGGGTGCTCAGAACTCAGGGTGCTGGGTGCTCAGTGCTCGGGGTGCTAGGTGCTCAGTACTCAAGGTCCTGGGTGCTCAGTGCTCAGGGTGCTGGGTGCTCAGTCCTCGGGGAGCTCCGTGCTCAGTGATCAGGGTGCTGCGTGCTCAGTCCTCAGGGTGCTCAGTACTCAGGGTGCTGGGTGCTCAGTGCTCAGTACTCAGGGTGCTCAGTACTCAGGGTGCCGGGTGCTCAGTGCTCTGGGTGCTGGGTGCTAAGTACTCAGGGTGCTGGGTGCTCAGTGCTCGGGGTGCTGGGTGCTCAGTGCTCAGGGTGCTGGGTGCTCAGTGCTCGGGGTGATCGGTGCTCAGTACTCAGGGTGCTGGGTGCTCAGTGCTCAGGGTGCTGGGTGCTCAGTCCTCAGGGTGCTCAGTGCTCAGGGTGCTGGGTGCTCAGTGCTCGTGGTGCTCGGTGCTCTGTACTCAGGGTGCTGAGTGCTCAGTACTCAGAGTGCTGGGTGCTCACTACTCAGGGTGCTGGGTGCTCAGTGCTCAGGGTGCTGGGTGATCAGTGCTCGGGGTGCTGGGTGCTCAGTGCTCAGGGTGCTGGGTGCTCAGTGCTCGGGGTGCTGGGTGCTCAGTATTCAGGGTCCTGGGTGCTAAGTGCTCAGGGTGCTGGGTGCTCAGTGCTCGGGGCGCTGGATGCTCAGTGCTCGGGGTGCTCGGAGCTCAGTACTCAGGGTGCTGGGTGCTCAGTCTCGGGGTGATCGGTGCTCAGTACTCAGGGTGCTGGGTGCTCAGTGCTCGGGGTGCTCGGTGCTCAGTACGTTGGGTGCTCACTACTCAGTGTGCTGGGTGCTCAGTGCTTGGGGTGATCGGTGCTCAGTACTCAGGGTGCTGGGTGCTCAGTGCTCGGGTTGCTCTGTGCTCAGTACGTTGGGTGCTCACTACTCAGGGTGCTGGGTGCTCAGTGCTCAGCTTGCTGGGTGCTCAGTGCTCAGGGTGCTGGGTGCTCAGTGGTCAGGGTGCTGGGTTTTCAGTACTCAGGGTGCTGGGTGCTCAGTGCTCAGGGTGCTGGGTGCTCAGTACTCAGGGTGCTGGGTGCTCAGTACTCAGGGTGCTGGGTGCTCAGTGCTCAGGGTGCTGGGTACTCAGTGCTCAGGGTGCTCGGTGCTCAGTGCTCAGGGTGCTCGGTGCTCAGTACGTTGGGTGCTCACTACTCAGGGTGCTTGGTGCTCAGTGCTCAGGGTGCTGGGTGCTCAGTGCTCAGGGTGCTGGGTGCTCAGTGCTCAGGGTGCTGGGTGCTCAGTACTCAGGGTGCTCGGTGCTCAGTGCTCGGTGTGCTGGGTGCTCAGTGCTCAGTAGTCAGGGTGCTGGGTGCTCAGTGCTCGGGGTGCTCGGTGCTCAGTACGTTGGGTGCTCACTACTCAGGGTGCTGGGTGCTCAGTGCTCAGGGTGCTGGGTGCTCAGTGCTCGGTGTTCTGGGTGCTCAGTGCTCAGGGTGATCGGTGCTCAGTACTCAGGGTGCTGGGTGCTCAGTGCTCAGGGTGCTGGGTGCTCAGTCCTCAGGGTGCTCAGTGCTCAGGGTGCTAGGTGCTCAGTGCTCGGGGTGCTCGGTGCTCAGTACTCAGGGTGCTGAGTGCTCAGTACTCAGGGTGCTGGGTGCTCAGTACTCAGGGTGCTGGGTGCTCAGTGCTCAGGGTGCTGGGTGATCAGTGCTCAGGGTGCTGGGTGCTCAGTGCTCAGGGTGCTGGGTGCTCAGTGCTCGGGGTGCTGGGTGCTCAGTACTCAGGTTGCTGGGTGCTAAGTGCTCAGGGTGCTGGGTGCTCAATGCTCAGGGTGCTGGGTGCTCAGTAGTCAGGGTGCTGTGTGCTTAGTGCTCGAGGTGTTCGGTGCTCAGTACTCAAGGTGCTGGGTGCTCAGTGCTCAGGGTGCTGGGTGCTCAGTCCTCGGGGTGCTCCGTGCTCAGGGTGCTGTGTGCTCATTGCTCAGGGTGATGGGTGCTCAGTGCTCAGGGTGCTGGGTGCTCAGTGATCGGGGTGCTGGGTGCTCCGTGCTCAGGGTGCTGAGTGCTCAGTGCTCTGGGTGCTTAGTGCTCAGTACTCAGCGTGCTGGGTGCTCAGTACTCAGGGTGCTCAGTGCTCAGTACTCAGGGTGCTGGGTGCTCAGTACTCAGGGTGCTGGGTGCTCAGTGCTCGGGGTGCTCGGTGCTCAGTACTCGGGGTGCTGGGTGCTCAGTACTCGGGGAGCTGGGTGCTCAGTGCTCAGGGAGCTGGGTGCTCAGTGCTCGGGGTGCTGGGTGCTCAGTGCTGAGGGTGCTGGCTGCTCAGTCCTCAGGGTGCTGGGTGCTCAGTACTCAGCGTGCTCGGTGCTCAGTACTCAGGGTGCTCAGTGCTCAGTACTCAGCGTGCTGGGTGCTCAGTGCTCAGGGTCCTCGGTGCTCAGTACTCAGGGTGCTGGGTGCTCAGTACTCAGGGTGCTGGGTGCTCAGTGCTCGGGGTGCTGGGTGCTCAGTGCTCAGGGTGATCGGTGCTCAGTGCTCAGGGTGCTGGGTGCTCAGTGCTCAGTGTGCTGGGTGCTCAGTACTCAGGGTGCTCGGGGCTCAGTACTCAAGGTGCTCGGTGCTCAGTACTCAGGGTGCTGGGTGCTCAGTGCCCAGGGTGCTGGGTGCTCAGTACTCAGGGTGCTGGGTGCTCAGAACTCAGGGTGCTGGGTGCTCAGTGCTCGGGGTGCTAGGTGCTCAGTACTCAAGGTCCTGGGTGCTCAGTGCTCAGGGTGCTGGGTGCTCAGTCCTCGGGGAGCTCCGTGCTCAGTGATCAGGGTGCTGGGTGCTCAGTCCTCAGGGTGCTCAGTGCTCAGGGTGCTGGGTGCTCAGTGCTCGTGGTGCTCGGTGCTCTGTACTCAGGGTGCTGAGTGCTCAGTACTCAGAGTGCTGGGTGCTCACTACTCAGGGTGCTGGGTGCTCAGTGCTCAGGGTGCTGGGTGATCAGTGCTCGGGGTGCTGGGTGCTCAGTGCTCAGGGTGCTGGGTGCTCAGTGCTCGTGGTGCTCGGTGCTCTGTACTCAGGGTGCTGAGTGCTCAGTACTCAGAGTGCTGGGTGCTCACTACTCAGGGTGCTGGGTGCTCAGTGCTCAGGGTGCTGGGTGATCAGTGCTCGGGGTGCTGGGTGCTCAGTGCTCAGGGTGCTGGGTGCTCAGTGCTCGGGGTGCTGGGTGCTCAGTATTCAGGGTCCTGGGTGCTAAGTGCTCAGGGTGCTGGGTGCTCAGTGCTCGGGGCGCTGGATGCTCAGTGCTCGGGGTGCTCGGAGCTCAGTACTCAGGGTGCTGGGTGCTCAGTCTCGGGGTGATCGGTGCTCAGTATTCAGGGTGCTGGGTGCTCAGTGCTCGGGGTGCTCGGTGCTCAGTACGTTGGGTGCTCACTACTCAGTGTGCTGGGTGCTCAGTGCTTGGGGTGATCGGTGCTCAGTACTCAGGGTGCTGGGTGCTCAGTGCTCGGGTTGCTCTGTGCTCAGTACGTTGGGTGCTCACTACTCAGGGTGCTGGGTGCTCAGTGCTCAGCTTGCTGGGTGCTCAGTGCTCAGGGTGCTGGGTGCTCAGTGCTCAGGGTGCTGGGTTTTCAGTACTCAGTGTGCTGGGTGCTCAGTGCTCAGGGTGCTGGGTGCTCAGTACTCAGGGTGCTGGGTGCTCAGTACTCAGGGTGCTGGGTGCTCAGTGCTCAGGGTGCTGGGTACTCAGTGCTCAGGGTGCTCGGTGCTCAGTGCTCAGGGTGCTCGGTGCTCAGTACGTTGGGTGCTCACTACTCAGGGTGCTTGGTGCTCAGTGCTCAGGGTGCTGGGTGCTCAGTGCTCAGGGTGCTGGGTGCTCAGTGCTCAGGGTGCTGGGTGCTCAGTACTCAGGGTGCTCGGTGCTCAGTGCTCGGTGTGCTGGGTGCTCAGTGCTCAGTAGTCAGGGTGCTGGGTGCTCAGTGCTCGGGGTGCTCGGTGCTCAGTACGTTGGGTGCTCACTACTCAGGGTGCTGGGTGCTCAGTGCTCAGGGTGCTGGGTGCTCAGTGCTCGGTGTTCTGGGTGCTCAGTGCTCAGGGTGATCGGTGCTCAGTACTCAGGGTGCTGGGTGCTCAGTGCTCAGGGTGCTGGGTGCTCAGTCCTCAGGGTGCTCAGTGCTCAGGGTGCTGGGTGCTCAGTGCTCGGGGTGCTCGGTGCTCAGTACTCAGGGTGCTGAGTGCTCAGTACTCAGGGTGCTGGGTGCTCAGTACTCAGGGTGCTGGGTGCTCAGTGCTCAGGGTGCTGGGTGATCAGTGCTCAGGGTGCTGGGTGCTCAGTGCTCAGGGTGCTGGGTGCTCAGTGCTCGGGGTGCTGGGTGCTCAGTACTCAGGTTGCTGGGTGCTAAGTGCTCAGGGTGCTGGGTGCTCAATGCTCAGGGTGCTGGGTGCTCAGTAGTCAGGGTGCTGTGTGCTTAGTGCTCGAGGTGTTCGGTGCTCAGTACTCAAGGTGCTGGGTGCTCAGTGCTCAGGGTGCTGGGTGCTCAGTCCTCGGGGTGCTCCGTGCTCAGGGTGCTGTGTGCTCAGTGCTCAGGGTAATGGGTGCTCAGTGCTCAGGGTGCTGGGTGCTCAGTGATCGGGGTGCTGGGTGCTCAGTGCTCAGGGTGCTCAGTGCTCGGGGAGCTCGGTGCTCAGTACTCAGGGTGCTGGGTGCTCAGTACTCAGTGCTCGGGGTCCTGGGTGCTCCGTGCTCAGGGTGCTGAGTGCTCAGTGCTCTGGGTGCTTAGTGCTCAGTACTCAGCGTGCTGGGTGCTCAGTACTCAGGGTGCTCAGTGCTCAGTACTCAGGGTGCTGGGTGCTCAGTACTCAGGGTGCTGGGTGCTCAGTGCTCGGGGTGCTCGGTGCTCAGTACTCGGGGTGCTGGGTGCTCAGTACTCGGGGAGCTGGGTGCTCAGTGCTCAGGGTGCTGGGTGCTCAGTGCTCGGGGTGCTGGGTGCTCAGTGCTGAGGGTGCTGGCTGCTCAGTCCTCAGGGTGCTGGGTGCTCAGTACTCAGCGTGCTCGGTGCTCAGTACTCAGGGTGCTCAGTGCTCAGTACTCAGCGTGCTGGGTGCTCAGTGCTCAGGGTCCTCGGTGCTCAGTACTCAGGGTGCTGGGTGCTCAATACTCAGGGTGCTGGGTGCTCAGTGCTCGGGGTGCTGGGTGCTCAGTGCTCAGGGTGATCGGTGCTCAGTGCTCAGGGTGCTGGGTGCTCAGTGCTCAGTGTGCTGGGTGCTCAGTACTCAGGGTGCTCGGGGCTCAGTACTCAAGGTGCTCGGTGCTCAGTACTCAGGGTGCTGGGTGCTCAGTGCCCAGGGTGCTGGGTGCTCAGTACTCAGGGTGCTGGGTGCTCAGAACTCAGGGTGCTGGGTGCTCAGTGCTCGGGGTGCTAGGTGCTCAGTACTCAAGGTCCTGGGTGCTCAGTGCTCAGGGTGCTGGGTGCTCAGTCCTCGGGGAGCTCCGTGCTCAGTGATCAGGGTGCTGCGTGCTCAGTCCTCAGGGTGCTCAGTACTCAGGGTGCTGGGTGCTCAGTGCTCAGTACTCAGGGTGCTCAGTACTCAGGGTGCCGGGTGCTCAGTGCTCTGGGTGCTGGGTGCTAAGTACTCAGGGTGCTGGGTGCTCAGTGCTCGGGGTGCTGGGTGCTCAGTGCTCAGGGTGCTGGGTGCTCAGTGCTCGGGGTGCTGGGTGCTCAGTGCTCGGGGTGCTGGGTGCTCAGTGTTCAGTGCTCAGGGTGCTGGGTGCTCAGTGCTCAGGGTGCTGGTTGCTCAATACTCAGGGTGCTGGGTGCTCAGTACTCAGGGTGCTGGGTGCTCAGTGCTCATGGTGCTGGGTGCTCAGTACTCAGGGTGCTGGGTGCTCAGTACTCAGGGTGCTGGGTGCTCAGTGCTCCGTGTGCTGCGTGCTCAGTGCTCAGGGTGCTGGGTGCTCAGTGCTCAGGTTGCTGGGTGCTCAGTACTCAGGGTGCTGGGTGCTCAGTGCTCGGGGTGCTAGGTGCTCAGTACTCAAGGTCCTGGGTGCTCAGTGCTCAGGGTGCTGGGTGCTCAGTCCTCGGGGAGCTCCGTGCTCAGTGATCAGGGTGCTGGGTGCTCAGTACTCAGGGTGCTCGGTGCTCAGTACTCAGGGTTCTCAGTGCTCAGTACTCAGGGTGCTGGGTGCTCAGTGCTCAGGGTGCTGGGTGCTCAGTACTCAGAGTGCTCAGTGCTCAGTACTCGGGGTGCTTGGTGCTCAGTACTCAGGGTGCTCAGTGCTCAGTACTCGGGGTGCTGGGTGCTCAGTGCTCAGGGTGCTCAGTGCTCAGTGCTCCTGGCGCTGGGTGCTCAGTGCTCGGGGCGCTGGGTGCTCAGTGCTCAGGGTGCTGGGTGCTCAGTAATCGGGGTGCTGGGTGCTCAGTGCTCAGGGTGCTCAGTGCTCAGTACTCAGTGCTCAGGGTGCTCAGTGCTCAGTGCTCAGGGTGCTGGGTGTTCAGTACTCAGGGTGCTGGGTGGTCAGTACTCAGGGTGCTGGGTGCTCAGTGCTCAGGTTGCTGGGTGCTCAGTACTCTTGGTGTTGGGTGCTCAGTACTCAGGGTGCTGGGTGCTCAGTGCTCGGGGTGCTATGTGCTCAGTGCTCAGGGTGCTGGCTGCTCAGTGCTCAGGGTGCTTTGTGCTCAGTACTCAGGGTGCTGGGTGCTTAGTGCTCGAGGTGCTCGGTGCTCAGTACTCAAGGTGCTGGGTGCTCAGTGCTCAGGGTGCTGGGTGCTCAATCCTCGGGGTGCTCCGTGCTCAGGGTGCTGGGTGCTGAGTGCTCAGGGTGCTGGGTGCTCAGTGCTCGGGGTGCTCGGGGCTCAGTGCTCAGGGTCCTGGGTGCTCAGTACTCAGGGTGCTGGGTGCTTAGTACTCAGGGTGCTCAGTGCTCAGTACACAGGGTGCTGGGTGCTCAGTGCTCAGGGTGCTGGGTGCTCAGTGCTCAGGGTGCTGGGTGCTCAGTGATCGGGGTGCTGGGTGCTCAGTACTCAGGGTGCTCAGTGCTCGGGGAGCTCGGTGCCCAGTACTCAGAGTGCTGGGTGCTCAGTACTCAGTGCTCGGGGTCCTGGGTGCTCCGTGCTCGGGGTGCTGGGTGCTCAGTTCTCTGGGTGCTTAGTGCTCAGTACTCAGGGTGCTGGGTGCTCAGTACTCAGGGTGCTGGGTGCTCATTCTCGGGGTGCTGGGTGCTCAGTGCTCGGGGTGCTCGGTTCTCAGTACTCAGGGTGCTGGGGGCTCAGTTCTCAGGGTGCTGGGTGCTCAGTACTCAGGGTGCTCGGTTCTCAGTACTCAGGGTGCTGGGTGCTCATTCTCGGGGTGCTGGGTGCTCAGTACTCAGGGTGCTGGGTGCTCAGTGCTCGGGGTTCTGGGTGCTCAATGCTCAGGGTGATCGGTGCTCAGTACTCAGGGTGCTGGGTGCTCAGTGCTCAGGGTGCTGGGTGCTCAGTCCTCTGGGTGTTCAGTGCTCAGGGTGCTGGGTGCTCAGTGCTCGTGGTGCTCGGTGCTCTGTACTCAGGGTGCTGAGTGCTCAGTACTCAGGGTGCTGGGTGCTCACTACTCAGGGTGCTGGGTGCTCAGTGCTCAGGGTGCTGGGTGATCAGTGCTCAGGGTGCTGGGTGCTCAGTGCTCAGGGTGCTGGGTGCTCAGTGCTCGGGGTGCTGGGTGCTCAGTACTCAGGGTCCTGGGTGCTAAGTGTTCAGGGTGCTGGGTGCTCAGTGCTCGGGGCGCTGGATGCTCAGTGCTCGGGGTGCTCGGAGCTCAGTACTCAGGGTGCTGGGTGCTCAGTGCTCGGGGTGATCGGTGCTCAGTACTCAGGGTGCTGGGTGCTCAGTGCTCGGGGTGCTCGGTGCTCAGTACGTTGGGTGCTCACTACTCAGGGTGCTGGGTGCTCAGTGCTTGGGGTGATCGGTGCTCAGTACTCGGGGTGCTGGGTGCTCAGTACTCGGGGAGCTGGGTGCTCAGTGCTCAGGGTGCTGGGTGCTCAGTGCTCGGGGTGCTGGGTGCTCAGTGCTGAGGGTGCTGGCTGCTCAGTCCTCAGGGTGCTGGGTGCTCAGTACTCAGCGTGCTCGGTGCTCAGTACTCAGGGTGCTCAGTGCTCAGTACTCAGCGTGCTGGGTGCTCAGTGCTCAGGGTCCTCGGTGCTCAGTACTCAGGGTGCTGGGTGCTCAATACTCAGGGTGCTGGGTGCTCAGTGCTCGGGGTGCTGGGTGCTCAGTGCTCAGGGTGATCGGTGCTCAGTGCTCAGGGTGCTGGGTGCTCAGTGCTCAGTGTGCTGGGTGCTCAGTACTCAGGGTGCTCGGGGCTCAGTACTCAAGGTGCTCGGTGCTCAGTACTCAGGGTGCTGGGTGCTCAGTGCCCAGGGTGCTGGGTGCTCAGTACTCAGGGTGCTGGGTGCTCAGAACTCAGGGTGCTGGGTGCTCAGTGCTCGGGGTGCTAGGTGCTCAGTACTCAAGGTCCTGGGTGCTCAGTGCTCAGGGTGCTGGGTGCTCAGTCCTCGGGGAGCTCCGTGCTCAGTGATCAGGGTGCTGCGTGCTCAGTCCTCAGGGTGCTCAGTACTCAGGGTGCTGGGTGCTCAGTGCTCAGTACTCAGGGTGCTCAGTACTCAGGGTGCCGGGTGCTCAGTGCTCTGGGTGCTGGGTGCTAAGTACTCAGGGTGCTGGGTGCTCAGTGCTCGGGGTGCTGGGTGCTCAGTGCTCAGGGTGCTGGGTGCTCAGTGCTCGGGGTGCTGGGTGCTCAGTGCTCGGGGTGCTGGGTGCTCAGTGTTCAGTGCTCAGGGTGCTGGGTGCTCAGTGCTCAGGGTGCTGGTTGCTCAATACTCAGGGTGCTGGGTGCTCAGTACTCAGGGTGCTGGGTGCTCAGTGCTCATGGTGCTGGGTGCTCAGTACTCAGGGTGCTGGGTGCTCAGTACTCAGGGTGCTGGGTGCTCAGTGCTCCGTGTGCTGCGTGCTCAGTGCTCAGGGTGCTGGGTGCTCAGTGCTCAGGTTGCTGGGTGCTCAGTACTCAGGGTGCTGGGTGCTCAGTGCTCGGGGTGCTAGGTGCTCAGTACTCAAGGTCCTGGGTGCTCAGTGCTCAGGGTGCTGGGTGCTCAGTCCTCGGGGAGCTCCGTGCTCAGTGATCAGGGTGCTGGGTGCTCAGTACTCAGGGTGCTCGGTGCTCAGTACTCAGGGTTCTCAGTGCTCAGTACTCAGGGTGCTGGGTGCTCAGTGCTCAGGGTGCTGGGTGCTCAGTACTCAGAGTGCTCAGTGCTCAGTACTCGGGGTGCTTGGTGCTCAGTACTCAGGGTGCTCAGTGCTCAGTACTCGGGGTGCTGGGTGCTCAGTGCTCAGGGTGCTCAGTGCTCAGTGCTCCTGGCGCTGGGTGCTCAGTGCTCGGGGCGCTGGGTGCTCAGTGCTCAGGGTGCTGGGTGCTCAGTAATCGGGGTGCTGGGTGCTCAGTGCTCAGGGTGCTCAGTGCTCAGTACTCAGTGCTCAGGGTGCTCAGTGCTCAGTGCTCAGGGTGCTGGGTGTTCAGTACTCAGGGTGCTGGGTGCTCAGTACTCAGGGTGCTGGGTGCTCAGTGCTCAGGTTGCTGGGTGCTCAGTACTCTTGGTGTTGGGTGCTCAGTACTCAGGGTGCTGGGTGCTCAGTGCTCGGGGTGCTATGTGCTCAGTGCTCAGGGTGCTGGCTGCTCAGTGCTCAGGGTGCTTTGTGCTCAGTACTCAGGGTGCTGGGTGCTTAGTGCTCGAGGTGCTCGGTGCTCAGTACTCAAGGTGCTGGGTGCTCAGTGCTCAGGGTGCTGGGTGCTCAATCCTCGGGGTGCTCCGTGCTCAGGGTGCTGGGTGCTGAGTGCTCAGGGTGCTGGGTGCTCAGTGCTCGGGGTGCTCGGGGCTCAGTGCTCAGGGTCCTGGGTGCTCAGTACTCAGGGTGCTGGGTGCTTAGTACTCAGGGTGCTCAGTGCTCAGTACACAGGGTGCTGGGTGCTCAGTGCTCAGGGTGCTGGGTGCTCAGTGCTCAGGGTGCTGGGTGCTCAGTGATCGGGGTGCTGGGTGCTCAGTACTCAGGGTGCTCAGTGCTCGGGGAGCTCGGTGCCCAGTACTCAGAGTGCTGGGTGCTCAGTACTCAGTGCTCGGGGTCCTGGGTGCTCCGTGCTCGGGGTGCTGGGTGCTCAGTTCTCTGGGTGCTTAGTGCTCAGTACTCAGGGTGCTGGGTGCTCAGTACTCAGGGTGCTGGGTGCTCATTCTCGGGGTGCTGGGTGCTCAGTGCTCGGGGTGCTCGGTTCTCAGTACTCAGGGTGCTGGGGGCTCAGTTCTCAGGGTGCTGGGTGCTCAGTACTCAGGGTGCTCGGTTCTCAGTACTCAGGGTGCTGGGTGCTCATTCTCGGGGTGCTGGGTGCTCAGTACTCAGGGTGCTGGGTGCTCAGTGCTCGGGGTTCTGGGTGCTCAATGCTCAGGGTGATCGGTGCTCAGTACTCAGGGTGCTGGGTGCTCAGTGCTCAGGGTGCTGGGTGCTCAGTCCTCTGGGTGTTCAGTGCTCAGGGTGCTGGGTGCTCAGTGCTCGTGGTGCTCGGTGCTCTGTACTCAGGGTGCTGAGTGCTCAGTACTCAGGGTGCTGGGTGCTCACTACTCAGGGTGCTGGGTGCTCAGTGCTCAGGGTGCTGGGTGATCAGTGCTCAGGGTGCTGGGTGCTCAGTGCTCAGGGTGCTGGGTGCTCAGTGCTCGGGGTGCTGGGTGCTCAGTACTCAGGGTCCTGGGTGCTAAGTGTTCAGGGTGCTGGGTGCTCAGTGCTCGGGGCGCTGGATGCTCAGTGCTCGGGGTGCTCGGAGCTCAGTACTCAGGGTGCTGGGTGCTCAGTGCTCGGGGTGATCGGTGCTCAGTACTCAGGGTGCTGGGTGCTCAGTGCTCGGGGTGCTCGGTGCTCAGTACGTTGGGTGCTCACTACTCAGGGTGCTGGGTGCTCAGTGCTTGGGGTGATCGGTGCTCAGTACTCAGGGTGCTGGGTGCTCAGTGCTCAGGGTGCTGGGTGCTCAGTACTCAGGGTGCTGGGTGCTCAGTACTCAGGGTGCTGGGTGCTCAGTGCTCAGGGTGCTGGGTACTCAGTGCTCAGGGTGCTCGGTGCTCAGTGCTCAGGGTGCTCGGTGCTCAGTACGTTGGGTGCTCACTACTCAGGGTGCTTGGTGCTCAGTGCTCAGGGTGCTGGGTGCTCAGTGCTCAGGGTGCTGGGTGCTCAGTGCTCAGGGTGCTGGGTGCTCAGTACTCAGGGTGCTCGGTGCTCAGTGCTCGGTGTGCTGGGTGCTCAGTGCTCAGTAGTCAGGGTGCTGGGTGCTCAGTGCTCGGGGTGCTCGGTGCTCAGTACGTTGGGTGCTCACTACTCAGGGTGCTGGGTGCTCAGTGCTCAAGGTGCTGGGGGCTCAGTGCTCAGGGTGCTGGGGGCTCAGTGCTCAGGGTGCTGGGTGCTCAGTACTCAGGGTGCTGGGTGCTCAGTGCTTGGGTTGCTGGGTGCTCAGTGCTCGGGGTGCTGGTTGCTCAGTACTCGGGGTGCTGGGTGCTCAGTACTCAGGGTGCTGGGTGCTCAGTGCTCTGGGTGCTGGGTGCTCAGTTCTCAGGGTGCTGGGTGCTCAGTGCTCGGTGTTCTGGGTGCTCAGTGCTCAGGGTGATCGGTGCTCAGTACTCAGGGTGCTGGGTGCTCAGTGCTCAGGGTGCTGGGTGCTCAGTCCTCAGGGTGCTCAGTGCTCAGGGTGCTGGGTGCTCAGTGCTCGGGGTGCTCGGTGCTCAGTACTCAGGGTGCTGAGTGCTCAGTACTCAGGGTGCTGGGTGCTCAGTCCTCAGGGTGCTGGGTGCTCAGTGCTCAGGGTGCTGGGTGATCAGTGCTCAGGGTGCTGGGTGCTCAGTGCTCAGGGTGCTGGGTGCTCAGTGCTCGGGGTGCTGGGTGCTCAGTACTCAGGTTGCTGGGTGCTAAGTGCTCAGGGTGCTGGGTGCTCAATGCTCAGGGTGCTGGGTGCTCAGTAGTCAGGGTGCTGTGTGCTTAGTGCTCGAGGTGTTCGGTGCTCAGTACTCAAGGTGCTGGGTGCTCAGTGCTCAGGGTGCTGGGTGCTCAGTCCTCGGGGTGCTCCGTGCTCAGGGTGCTGTGTGCTCAGTGCTCAGGGTGATGGGTGCTCAGTGCTCAGGGTGCTGGGTGCTCAGTGATCGGGGTGCTGGGTGCTCAGTGCTCAGGGTGCTCAGTGCTCGGGGAGCTCGGTGCTCAGTACTCAGGGTGCTGGGTGCTCAGTACTCAGTGCTCGGGGTCCTGGGTGCTCCGTGCTCAGGGTGCTGAGTGCTCAGTGCTCTGGGTGCTTAGTGCTCAGTACTCAGCGTGCTGGGTGCTCAGTACTCAGGGTGCTCAGTGCTCAGTACTCAGGTTGCTGGGTGCTCAGTACTCAGGGTGCTGGGTGCTCAGTGCTCGGGGTGCTCGGTGCTCAGTACTCGGGGTGCTGGGTGCTCAGTACTCGGGGAGCTGGGTGCTCAGTGCTCAGGGTGCTGGGTGCTGAGTGCTCGGGGTGCTGGGTGCTCAGTGCTGAGGGTGCTGGCTGCTCAGTCCTCAGGGTGCTGGGTGCTCAGTACTCAGCGTGCTCGGTGCTCAGTACTCAGGGTGCTCAGTGCTCAGTACTCAGCGTGCTGGGTGCTCAGTGCTCAGGGTCCTCGGTGCTCAGTACTCAGGGTGCTGGGTGCTCAGTACTCAGGGTGCTGGGTGCTCAGTGCTCGGGGTGCTGGGTGCTCAGTGCTCAGGGTGATCGGTGCTCAGTGCTCAGGGTGCTGGGTGCTCAGTGCTCAGTGTGCTGGGTGCTCAGTACTCAGGGTGCTCGGGGCTCAGTACTCAGGGTGCTGGGTGCTCAGTGCCCAGGGTGCTGGGTGCTCAGTACTCAGGGTGCTGGGTGCTCAGAACTCAGGGTGCTGGGTGCTCAGTGCTCGGGGTGCTAGGTGCTCAGTACTCAAGGTCCTGGGTGCTCAGTGCTCAGGGTGCTGGGTGCTCAGTCCTCGGGGAGCTCCGTGCTCAGTGATCAGGGTGCTGCGTGCTCAGTCCTCAGGGTGCTCAGTACTCAGGGTGCTGGGTGCTCAGTGCTCAGTACTCAGGGTGCTCAGTACTCAGGGTGCCGGGTGCTCAGTGCTCTGGGTGCTGGGTGCTAAGTACTCAGGGTGCTGGGTGCTCAGTGCTCGGGGTGCTGGGTGCTCAGTGCTCAGGGTGCTGGGTGCTCAGTGCTCGGGGTGCTGGGTGCTCAGTGCTCGGGGTGCTGGGTGCTCAGTGTTCAGTGCTCAGGGTGCTGGGTGCTCAGTGCTCAGGGTGCTGGTTGCTCAATACTCAGGGTGCTGGGTGCTCAGTACTCAGGGTGCTGGGTGCTCAGTGCTCATGGTGCTGGGTGCTCAGTACTCAGGGTGCTGGGTGCTCAGTACTCAGGGTGCTGGGTGCTCAGTGCTCCGTGTGCTGCGTGCTCAGTGCTCAGGGTGCTGGGTGCTCAGTGCTCAGGTTGCTGGGTGCTCAGTACTCAGGGTGCTGGGTGCTCAGTGCTCGGGGTGCTAGGTGCTCAGTACTCAAGGTCCTGGGTGCTCAGTGCTCAGGGTGCTGGGTGCTCAGTCCTCGGGGAGCTCCGTGCTCAGTGATCAGGGTGCTGGGTGCTCAGTACTCAGGGTGCTCGGTGCTCAGTACTCAGGGTTCTCAGTGCTCAGTACTCAGGGTGCTGGGTGCTCAGTGCTCAGGGTGCTGGGTGCTCAGTACTCAGAGTGCTCAGTGCTCAGTACTCAGGGTGCTGGGTGCTCAGTGCTCAGGGTGCTGGGTGCTCAGTACTCAGGGTGCTCGGTGCTCAGTGCTCGGTGTGCTGGGTGCTCAGTGCTCAGTAGTCAGGGTGCTGGGTGCTCAGTGCTCGGGGTGCTCGGTGCTCAGTACGTTGGGTGCTCACTACTCAGGGTGCTGGGTGCTCAGTGCTCAGGGTGCTGGGGGCTCAGTGCTCAGGGTGCTGGGGGCTCAGTGCTCAGGGTGCTGGGTGCTCAGTACTCAGGGTGCTGGGTGCTCAGTGCTTGGGTTGCTGGGTGCTCAGTGCTCGGGGTGCTGGTTGCTCAGTACTCGGGGTGCTGGGTGCTCAGTACTCAGGGTGCTGGGTGCTCAGTGCTCTGGGTGCTGGGTGCTCAGTTCTCAGGGTGCTGGGTGCTCAGTGCTCGGTGTTCTGGGTGCTCAGTGCTCAGGGTGATCGGTGCTCAGTACTCAGGGTGCTGGGTGCTCAGTGCTCAGGGTGCTGGGTGCTCAGTCCTCAGGGTGCTCAGTGCTCAGGGTGCTGGGTGCTCAGTGCTCGGGGTGCTCGGTGCTCAGTACTCAGGGTGCTGAGTGCTCAGTACTCAGGGTGCTGGGTGCTCAGTACTCAGGGTGCTGGGTGCTCAGTGCTCAGGGTGCTGGGTGATCAGTGCTCAGGGTGCTGGGTGCTCAGTGCTCAGGGTGCTGGGTGCTCAGTGCTCGGGGTGCTGGGTGCTCAGTACTCAGGTTGCTGGGTGCTAAGTGCTCAGGGTGCTGGGTGCTCAATGCTCAGGGTGCTGGGTGCTCAGTAGTCAGGGTGCTGTGTGCTTAGTGCTCGAGGTGTTCGGTGCTCAGTACTCAAGGTGCTGGGTGCTCAGTGCTCAGGGTGCTGGGTGCTCAGTCCTCGGGGTGCTCCGTGCTCAGGGTGCTGTGTGCTCAGTGCTCAGGGTGATGGGTGCTCAGTGCTCAGGGTGCTGGGTGCTCAGTGATCGGGGTGCTGGGTGCTCAGTGCTCAGGGTGCTCAGTGCTCGGGGAGCTCGGTGCTCAGTACTCAGGGTGCTGGGTGCTCAGTACTCAGTGCTCGGGGTCCTGGGTGCTCCGTGCTCAGGGTGCTGAGTGCTCAGTGCTCTGGGTGCTTAGTGCTCAGTACTCAGCGTGCTGGGTGCTCAGTACTCAGGGTGCTCAGTGCTCAGTACTCAGGGTGCTGGGTGCTCAGTACTCAGGGTGCTGGGTGCTCAGTGCTCGGGGTGCTCGGTGCTCAGTACTCGGGGTGCTGGGTGCTCAGTACTCGGGGAGCTGGGTGCTCAGTGCTCAGGGTGCTGGGTGCTCAGTGCTCGGGGTGCTGGGTGCTCAGTGCTGAGGGTGCTGGCTGCTCAGTCCTCAGGGTGCTGGGTGCTCAGTACTCAGCGTGCTCGGTGCTCAGTACTCAGGGTGCTCAGTGCTCAGTACTCAGCGTGCTGGGTGCTCAGTGCTCAGGGTCCTCGGTGCTCAGTACTCAGGGTGCTGGGTGCTCAGTACTCAGGGTGCTGGGTGCTCAGTGCTCAGGGTGCTGGGTGCTCAGTGCTCAGGGTGATCGGTGCTCAGTGCTCAGGGTGCTGGGTGCTCAGTGCTCAGTGTGCTGGGTGCTCAGTACTCAGGGTGCTCGGGGCTCAGTACTCAGGGTGCTGGGTGCTCAGTGCCCAGGGTGCTGGGTGCTCAGTACTCAGGGTGCTGGGTGCTCAGAACTCAGGGTGCTGGGTGCTCAGTGCTCGGGGTGCTAGGTGCTCAGTACTCAAGGTCCTGGGTGCTCAGTGCTCAGGGTGCTGGGTGCTCAGTCCTCGGGGAGCTCCGTGCTCAGTGATCAGGGTGCTGCGTGCTCAGTCCTCAGGGTGCTCAGTACTCAGGGTGCTGGGTGCTCAGTGCTCAGTACTCAGGGTGCTCAGTACTCAGGGTGCCGGGTGCTCAGTGCTCTGGGTGCTGGGTGCTAAGTACTCAGGGTGCTGGGTGCTCAGTGCTCGGGGTGCTGGGTGCTCAGTGCTCAGGGTGCTGGGTGCTCAGTGCTCGGGGTGCTGGGTGCTCAGTGCTCGGGGTGCTGGGTGCTCAGTGTTCAGTGCTCAGGGTGCTGGGTGCTCAGTGCTCAGGGTGCTGGTTGCTCAATACTCAGGGTGCTGGGTGCTCAGTACTCAGGGTGCTGGGTGCTCAGTGCTCATGGTGCTGGGAGCTCAGTACTCAGGGTGCTGGGTGCTCAGTACTCAGGGTGCTGGGTGCTCAGTGCTCCGTGTGCTGCGTGCTCAGTGCTCAGGGTGCTGGGTGCTCAGTGCTCAGGTTGCTGGGTGCTCAGTACTCAGGGTGCTGGGTGCTCAGTGCTCGGGGTGCTAGGTGCTCAGTACTCAAGGTCCTGGGTGCTCAGTGCTCAGGGTGCTGGGTGCTCAGTCCTCGGGGAGCTCCGTGCTCAGTGATCAGGGTGCTGGGTGCTCAGTACTCAGGGTGCTCGGTGCTCAGTACTCAGGGTGCTGGGTGCTCAGTAATCGGGGTGCTGGGTGCTCAGTGCTCAGGGTGCTCAGTGCTCAGTAATCGGGGTGCTGGGTGCTCAGTGCTCAGGGTGCTCAGTGCTCAGTACTCAGTGCTCAGGGTGCTCAGTGCTCAGTGCTCAGGGTGCTGGGTGTTCAGTACTCAGGGTGCTGGGTGCTCAGTACTCAGGGTGCTGGGTGCTCAGTGCTCAGGTTGCTGGGTGCTCAGTACTCGTGGTGTTGGGTGCTCAGTACTCAGGGTGCTGGGTGCTCAGTGCTCGGGGTGCTATGTGCTCAGTGCTCAGGGTGCTGGCTGCTCAGTGCTCAGGGTGCTTTGTGCTCAGTACTCAGGGTGCTGGGTGCTTAGTGCTCGAGGTGCTCGGTGCTCAGTACTCAAGGTGCTGGGTGCTCAGTGCTCAGGGTGCTGGGTGCTCAATCCTCGGGGTGCTCCGTGCTCAGGGTGCTGGGTGCTGAGTGCTCAGGGTGCTGGGTGCTCAGTGCTCGGGGTGCTCGGGGCTCAGTGCTCAGGGTCCTGGGTGCTCAGTACTCAGGGTGCTGGGTGCTTAGTACTCAGGGTGCTCAGTGCTCAGTACACAGGGTGCTCCGTGCTCAGTGCTCAGGGTGCTGGGTGCTCAGTGCTCAGGGTGCTGGGTGCTCAGTGATCGGGGTGCTGGGTGCTCAGTACTCAGGGTGCTCAGTGCTCGGGGAGCTCGGTGCCCAGTACTCAGAGTGCTGGGTGCTCAGTACTCAGTGCTCGGGGTCCTGGGTGCTCCGTGCTCGGGGTGCTGGGTGCTCAGTTCTCTGGGTGCTTAGTGCTCAGTACTCAGGGTGCTGGGTGCTCAGTACTCAGGGTGCTGGGTGCTCATTCTCGGGGTGCTGGGTGCTCAGTGCTTGGGGTGCTCGGTTCTCAGTACTCAGGGTGCTGGGGGCTCAGTTCTCAGGGTGCTGGGTGCTCAGTACTCAGGGTGCTCGGTTCTCAGTACTCAGGGTGCTGGGTGCTCATTCTCGGGGTGCTGGGTGCTCAGTACTCAGGGTGCTGGGTGCTCAGTGCTCGGGGTTCTGGGTGCTCAATGCTCAGGGTGATCGGTGCTCAGTACTCAGGGTGCTGGGTGCTCAGTGCTCAGGGTGCTGGGTGCTCAGTCCTCTGGGTGTTCAGTGCTCAGGGTGCTGGGTGCTCAGTGCTCGTGGTGCTCGGTGCTCTGTACTCAGGGTGCTGAGTGCTCAGTACTCAGGGTGCTGGGTGCTCACTACTCAGGGTGCTGGGTGCTCAGTGCTCAGGGTGCTGGGTGATCAGTGCTCAGGGTGCTGGGTGCTCAGTGCTCAGGGTGCTGGGTGCTCAGTGCTCGGGGTGCTGGGTGCTCAGTACTCAGGGTCCTGGGTGCTAAGTGTTCAGGGTGCTGGGTGCTCAGTGCTCGGGGCGCTGGATGCTCAGTGCTCGGGGTGCTCGGAGCTCAGTACTCAGGGTGCTGGGTGCTCAGTGCTCGGGGTGATCGGTGCTCAGTACTCAGGGTGCTGGGTGCTCAGTGCTCGGGGTGCTCGGTGCTCAGTACGTTGGGTGCTCACTACTCAGGGTGCTGGGTGCTCAGTGCTTGGGGTGATCGGTGCTCAGTACTCAGGGTGCTGGGTGCTCAGTGCTCGGGGTGCTCTGTGCTCAGTACGTTGGGTGCTCACTACTCAGGGTGCTGGGTGCTCAGTGCTCAGGGTGCTGGGTGCTCAGTGCTCAGGGTGCTGGGTGCTCAGTACTCAGGGTGCTGGGTGCTCAGTACTCAGGGTGCTGGGTGCTCAGTGCTCAGGGTGCTGGGTAATCAGTGCTCAGGGTGGTCGGTGCTCAGTACTCGGAGTGCTGGATGCTCATTCTCGGGGTGCTGGGTGCTCAGTGCTCGGGGTGCTGGGTGCTCAGTACTCAGGGTGCTGGGTGCTCAGTGCTCAGGGTGCTGGGTGCTCAGTACTCAGGGTGCTGGGTGCTCAGTGCTCAGGGTGCTGGGTGCTCAGTACTCAGGGTGCTGGGTGCTCAGTGCTCAGGGTGCTGGGTGCTCAGTACTCAGGGTGCTGGGAGCTCAGTGCTCAGGGTGATCGGTGCTCAGTACTCAGGGTGCTCAGTACTCAGTGTGCTGGGTGCTCAGTGCTCGGGGTGTTGGGTGCTCAGTACTCAGGGTGCTGGGTGCTCAGTACTCAGGGTGCTCAGTGCTCAGGGTGCTCGGTGCTCAGTACTCAGGGTGCTCAGTGCTCAGTACTCAGCGTGCTGGGTGCTCAGTGCTCAGGGTGCTGTGTGCTCAGTGCTCAGGGTGCTCAGTACTCAGGGTGCTGGGTGCTCAGTGCTCGGGGTGCTGGGTGCTCAGTACTCAGGGTGCTGGGTGCTCAGTACTCAGGGTGCTCAGTGCTCAGGGTGCTCGGTGCTCAGTACTCAGGGTGCTCAGTGCTCAGTACTCAGCGTGCTGGGTGCTCAGTGCTCAGGGTGCTGGGTGCTCAGTTCTCAGGGTGCTCAGTGCTCTGTTCTCAGGGTGCTCGGTTCTCAGTGCTCAGGGTGCTCAGTGCTCAGTACTCAGGGTGCTCAGTGCTCAGTACACAGGGTGCTGGGTGCTCAGTGCTCGGGGTGCTGGGTGCTCAGTGCTCAGTACTCTGTGTGCTGGGTGCTCAGTGATCGGGGTGCTGGGTGCTCAGTACTCAGCGTGCTGGGTGCTCAGTACTCAGGGTGCTGGGTGCTCAGTGCTCAGGGTGCTGGGTGCTCAGTGCTCAGGGTGCTGGGTGCTCAGTGATCGGGGTGCTGGGTGCTCAGTACTCAGGGTGCTCAGTGCTCGGGGAGCTCGGTGCCCAGTACTCAGAGTGCTGGGTGCTCAGTACTCAGTGCTCGGGGTCCTGGGTGCTCCGTGCTCGGGGTGCTGGGTGCTCAGTTCTCTGGGTGCTTAGTGCTCAGTACTCAGGGTGCTGGGTGCTCAGTACTCAGGGTGCTGGGTGCTCATTCTCGGGGTGCTGGGTGCTCAGTGCTCGGGGTGCTCGGTTCTCAGTACTCAGGGTGCTGGGGGCTCAGTACTCAGGGTGCTGGGTGCTCAGTACTCAGGGTGCTCGGTTCTCAGTACTCAGGGTGCTGGGTGCTCTTTCTCGGGGTGCTGGGTGCTCAGTACTCAGGGTGATGGGTGCTCAGTGCTCGGGGTTCTGGGTGCTCAATGCTCAGGGTGATCGGTGCTCAGTACTCAGGGTGCTGGGTGCTCAGTGCTCAGGGTGCTGGGTGCTCAGTCCTCTGGGTGCTCAGTGCTCAGGGTGCTGGGTGCTCAGTGCTCGTGATGCTCGGTGCTCTGTACTCAGGGTGCTGAGTGCTCAGTACTCAGGGTGCTGGGTGCTCACTACTCAGGGTGCTGGGTGCTCAGTGCTCAGGGTGCTGGGTGATCACTGCTCAGGGTGCTGGGTGCTCAGTGCTCAGGGTGCTGGGTGCTCAGTGCTCGGGGTGCTGGGTGCTCAGTACTCAGTTTCCTGGGTGCTAAGTGTTCAGGGTGCTGGGTGCTCAGTGCTCGGGGCGCTGGATGCTCAGTGCTCGGGGTGCTCGGAGCTCAGTACTCAGGGTGCTGGGTGCTCAGTGCTCGGGGTGATCGGTGCTCAGTACTCAGGGTGCTGGGTGCTCAGTGCTCGGGGTGCTCGGTGCTCAGTACGTTGGGTGCTCACTACTCAGGGTGCTGGTTGCTCAGTGCTTGGGGTGATCGGTGCTCAGTACTCAGGGTGCTGGGTGCTCAGTGCTCGGGGTGCTCTGTGCTCAGTACGTTGGGTGCTCACTACTCAGGGTGCTGGGTGCTCAGTGCTCAGGGTGCTGGGTGCTCAGTGCTCAGGGTGCTGGGTGCTCAGTACTCAGGGTGCTGGGTGCTCAGTACTCAGGGTGCTCGGTGCTCAGTGCTCAGGGTGCTGGGTACTCAGTGCTCAGGGTGGTCGGTGCTCAGTACTCGGGGTGCTGGATGCTCATTCTCGGGGTGCTGGGTGCTCAGTGCTCGGGGTGCTGGGTGCTCAGTACTCAGTGTGCTGGGTGCTCAGTGCTCAGGGTGCTGGGTGCTCAGTACTCAGGGTGCTGGGTGCTCAGTGCTCAGGGTGCTGGGTGCTCAGTACTCAGGGTGCTGGGTGCTCAGTGCTCAGGGTGCTGGGTGCTCAGTACTCAGGGTGCTGGGAGCTCAGTGCTCAGGGTGATCGGTGCTCAGTACTCAGGGTGCTCAGTACTCAGTGTGCTGGGTGCTCAGTGCTCGGGGTGCTGGGTGCTCAGTACTCAGGGTGCTGGGTACTCAGTACTCAGGGTGCTCAGTGCTCAGGGTGCTCGGTGCTCAGTAATCAGGGTGCTCAGTGCTCAGTACTCAGCGTGCTGGGTGCTCAGTGCTCAGGGTGCTGGGTGCTCAGTGCTCAGGGTGCTCAGTACTCAGGGTGTTGGGTGCTCAGTGCTCGGGGTGCTGGGTGCTCAGTACTCAGGGTGCTGGGTGCTCAGTACTC
Source organism: Microtus oregoni (assembly GCF_018167655.1). NCBI lineage: Eukaryota > Metazoa > Chordata > Mammalia > Rodentia > Cricetidae > Microtus > Microtus oregoni. Next base: position 1,587,327 of record NW_024543101.1, on the reverse strand, counting down.
AGGGTGCTCAGTGCTCAGGGTGCTCGGTGCTCAGTACTCAGGGTGCTCAGTGCTCAGTACTCAGCGTGCTGGGTGCTCAGTGCTCAGGGTGCTGGGTGCTCAGTTCTCAGGGTGCTCAGTGCTCAGTTCTCAGGGTGCTCGGTTCTCAGTGCTCAGGGTGCTCAGTGCTCAGTACTCAGGGTGCTCAGTGCTCTGGGTGCTGGCTGCTCAGTGCTCGGGGTGCTGGTTGCTCAGTGCTCAGGGTGCTGGGTGCTCAGTACTCACGGTGCTCAGTGCTCAGGGTGCTGGGTGCTCAGTGCTCGGGGTGCTGGGTACTCAGTGCTCAGTACACAGGGTGCTGAGTGCTCAGTGCTCGGGGTGCTGGGTGCTCAGTGCTCAGTACTCAGGGTGCTGGATGCTCAGTGCTCGGGGTGCTGGATGCTCAGTATTCAGGGTGCTTGGTGCTCAGTGCTCAGGGTGCTGGGTGCTCAGTACTCAGGGTGCTGGGTGCTCAGTGCTCAGGGTGCTGGGTGCTCAGTACTCAGGGTGCTGGGTCCTCAGTGCTCAGGGTGCTGGGTGCTCAGTGCTCGGGGTGCTCAGTACTCAGGGTGCTGTGTGTTCAGTGCTCAGGGTACTGGGTGCTCAGTACTCAGGGTGCTCGGTGCTTAGTACTCAGGGTGCTGGGTGCTCAGTACTCCGGGTGCTGGGTGCTCAGTGCTCGGGGTGCTCAGTACTCAGGGTGCTGTGTGTTTAGTGCTCAGGGTACTGAGTGCTCAGTACTCAGGGTGCTCGGTGCTTAGTACTCAGGGTGCTGGGTGCTCAGTACTCCGGGTGCTGGGTGCTCAGTGCTGAGGGTGCTAGGTGCTCAGTACTCAGGGTGCTCATTGCTCAGGGTGCTGGGTGCTCAGTACTCAGGGTGCTGGGTGCTCAGTACTCAGGGTGCTCAGTGCTCAGTACTCAGGGTGCTCAGTGCTCAGTACTCAGGGTGCTCAGTGCTCAGGGTGCTGGGTGCTCAGTGCTCGGGGTGCTGGGTGCTCAGTGCTCAGGGTGCTGTGTGCTCAGTACACAGGGTGCTCAGTACTCAGGGTGCTGGGTGCTCAGTGCTCAGGGTGCTGGGTGCTCAGTGCTCAGGGTGCTGGTTGCTCAGTGCTCAGGGTGCTCAGTGCTCAGTACTCAGGGTGCTCAGTGCTCAGTACTCAGGGTGCTCAGTGCTCAGTACTCAGGGTGCTCAGTGCTCAGGGTGCTGGGTGCTCAGTGCTCAGGGTGCTCGGTGCTTAGTACTCATGGTGCTCGGTGCTGGGGGTGCTGGGTGCTCAGTACTCAGGGTGCTGGGTGCTCAGTGCTCAGGGTGCTCGGTGCTTAGTACTCATGGTGCTCGGTGCTCGGGGTGCTGCGTGCTCAGAGCTCGGGGTGCTGGGTGCTCAGTACTCGGGGTGCTCGGTGCTCAGTACTCAGGGTGCTGGGTGCTCAGTGCTATGGGTGCTGGGTGCTCAGTACTCAGGGTGCTGGGTGCTCAGTGCTCAGTACGCTGGGTGCTCAGTACTCAGGGTGCTGGGTGCTCAGTACTCAGGGTGCTGGGTGCTCAGTGCTCGGGGTGCTTGGTACTCATTAATCAGGGTGCTGGGTGCTCAGTACTCAGGGTGCTCAGTGCTTGGGGTGCTGGGAGCTCAGTACTCAGGGTGCTCAGTGCTTGGGGTGCAGGGTGCTCAGTACTCAGGGTGCTGGTTGCTCAGTGCTCAGGGTGCTGGGTGCTGAGTACTAAGGGTGCTGGGTGCTCAGTACTCAGGGTGCTGGGTGCTTAGTGCTCGAGGTGCTGGGTGCTCAGTGCTCGGGGTGCTGGGTGCTCAGTGCTCGGGGTGCTGGGTGCTCAGTGCTCGGGGTGCTGGGTGCTCAGTGCTCGGGGTGCTGGGTGCTCAGTGCTCGGGGTGCTCGGTTCTCAGTGCTCGGGGTGCTGAGTGCTCAGTACTCGGGGTGCTCAGTGCTCAGTACTCAGGGTGCTGGGTGCTCAGTGCTCAGGCTGCTGGGTGCTCAGTGCTCGGGGTGCTCTGTGCTCGGTGCTCAGGTTGCTGGGTGCTCAGTACTCAGGGTGCTCAGTGCTTGGGGTGCTGGGAGCTCAGTACTCAGGGTGCTCAGTGCTTGGGGTGCAGGATGCTCAGTATTCAGGGTGCTGGTTGCTCAGTGCTCAGGGTGCTGGGTGCTGAGTACTAAGGGTGCTGGGTGCTCAGTGCTCGGGGTGCTCAGTACTCAGTACTCAGGGTGCTGGGTGCTCAGTGCTTGGGGGTCTGGGTGCTCAGTGCACAGGGTGCTGGGTGCTCAGTGCTCGGGGTGCTGGGTGCTCAGTACTCGGGGTGCTCGGTGCTCAATACTCAGGGTGCTGGGTGCTCAGTACTCAGGGTGCTGGGTGCTCAGTACTCAGGGTGCTGGGTGCTCAGTACTCAGGGTGCTGGGTGCTCAGTACTCAGGGTGCTGGGTGCTTAGTACTCAGGGTGCTGGGTGCTCAGTGCTCAGGGTTCTGGGTGCTCAGTGCTCGGGGTGCTCGGTACTCAGTACTCAGGGTGCTGGGTGCTCAGTGCTCGGGGTGCTGGGTGCTCATTGCTCAGGGTGCTGGGTGCTCAGTACTCGGGGTGCTCGGTGCTCAGTACTCAGGGTGCTGGTTGCTCAGGGCTCAGGGTCCTCGGTGCTCAGTACTCAGGGTGCTCAGTAATCAGCGTGCTTTGTGCTCAGTGCTCAGGGTGCTCGGTGCTCAGTACTCAGGGTGCTCAGTGCTCAGTACTCAGCGTGCTGGGTGCTCAGTGCTCAGGGTGCTGGGTGCTCATTGCTCGGGGTGCTGGGTGCTCAGTACTCAGGGTGCTGGGTGCTCAGTGCTCGGGGTGCTAGGTGCTCAGTACTCAAGGTCCTGGGTGCTCAGTGCTCAGGGTGCTGGGTGCTCAGTCCTCGGCGTGCTCCGTGCTCAGTGATCAGGGTGCTGGGTGCTCAGTACTCAGGGTGCTCGGTGCTCAGTACTCAGGGTTCTCAGTGCTCAGTACTCAGGGTGCTGGGTGCTCAGTGCTCAGGGTGCTGGGTGCTCAGTACTCAGAGTGCTCAGTGCTCAGTACTCGGGGTGCTTGGTGCTCAGTACTCAGGGTGCTCAGTGCTCAGTACTCGGGGTGCTTGGTGCTCAGTGCTCAGGGTGCTCAGTGCTCAGTGCTCGGGGCGCTGGGTGCTCAGTGCTCGGGGCGCTGGGTGCTCAGTGCTCAGGGTGCTGGGTGCTCAGTAATCGGGGTGCTGGGTGCTCAGTGCTCAGGGTGCTCAGTGCTCAGTACTCAGTGCTCAGGGTGCTCAGTGCTCAGTGCTCAGGGTGCTGGGTGTTCAGTACTCAGGGTGCTGGGTGCTCAGTACTCAGGGTGCTGGGTGCTCAGTGCTCATGTTGCTGGGTGCTCAGTACTCTTGGTGTTGGGTGCTCAGTACTCAGGGTGCTGGGTGCTCAGTGCTCTGGGTGCTATGTCTTCAGTGCTCAGGGTGCTGGCTGCTCAGTGCTCAGGGTGCTTTGTGCTCAGTACTCAGGGTGCTGGGTGCTTAGTGCTCGAGGTGCTCGGTGCTCAGTACTCAAGGTGCTGGGTGCTCAGTGCTCAGGGTGCTGGGTGCTCAATCCTCGGGGTGCTCCGTGCTCAGGGTGCTGGGTGCTCAGTGCTCAGGGTGCTGGGTGCTCAGTGCTCGGGGTGCTGGGTGCTGAGTGCTCAGGGTGCTGGGTGCTCAGTGCTCGGGGTGCTCGGTGCTCAGTGCTCAGGGTCCTGGGTGCTCAGTACTCAGGGTGCTGGGTGCTTAGTACTCAGGGTGCTCAGTGCTCAGTACACAGGGTGCTGGGTGCTCAGTGCTCGGGGTGCTGGGTGCTCAGTGCTCAGTACTCTGTGTGCTGGGTGCTCAGTGCTCGGGGTGCTGGGTGCTCAGTACTCAGCGTGCTGGGTGCTCAGTACTCAGGGTGCTGGGTGCTCAGTGCTCAGGGTGCTGGGTGCTCAGTGCTCAGGGTGCTGGGTGCTCAGTGATCGGGGTGCTGGGTGCTCAGTACTCAGGGTGCTCAGTGCTCGGGGAGCTCGGTGCCCAGTACTCAGAGTGCTGGGTGCTCAGTACTCAGTGCTCGGGGTCCTGGGTGCTCCGTGCTCGGGGTGCTGGGTGCTCAGTTCTCTGGGTGCTTAGTGCTCAGTACTCAGGGTGCTGGGTGCTCAGTACACAGGGTGCTGGGTGCTCATTCTCTGGGTGCTGGGTGCTCAGTGCTCGGGGTGCTCGGTTCTCAGTACTCAGGGTGCTGGGGGCTCAGTACTCAGGGTGCTGGGTGCTCAGTACTCAGGGTGCTCGGTTCTCAGTACTCAGGGTGCTGGGTGCTCATTCTCGGGGTGCTGGGTGCTCAGTTCTCAGGGTGCTGGGTGCTCAGTGCTCGGGGTTATGGGTGCTCAATGCTCAGGGTGATCGGTGCTCAGTACTCAGGGTGCTGGGTGCTCAGTGCTCAGGGTGCTGGGTGCTCAGTCCTCTGGGTGCTCAGTGCTCAGGGTGCTGGGTGCTCAGTGCTCGTGGTGCTCGGTGCTCTGTACTCAGGGTGCTGAGTGCTCAGTACTCAGGGTGCTGGGTGCTCACTACTCAGGGTGCTGGGTGCTCAGTGCTCAGGGTGCTGGGTGATCAGTGCTCAGGGTGCTGGGTGCTCAGTGCTCAGGGTGCTGTGTGCTCAGTGCTCGGGGTGCTGGGTGCTCAGTACTCAGGGTCCTGGGTGCTAAGTGTTCAGGGTGCTGGGTGCTCAGTGCTCGGGGTGCTCGGAGCTCAGTACTCAGGGTGCTGGGTGCTCAGTGCTCGGGGTGATCGGTGCTCAGTACTCAGGGTGCTGGGTGCTCAGTGCTCGGGGTGCTCGGTGCTCAGTACGTTGGGAGCTCACTACTCAGGGTGCTGGGTGCTCAGTGCTTGGGGTGATCGGTGCTCAGTACTCAGGGTGCTGGGTGCTCAGTGCTCGGGGTGCTCTGTGCTCAGTACGTTGGGTGCTCACTACTCAGGGTGCTGGGTGCTCAGTGCTCAGGGTGCTGGGTGCTCAGTGCTCAGGGTGCTGGGTGCTCAGTACTCAGGGTGCTGGGTGCTCAGTACTCAGGGTGCTGGGTGCTCAGTGCTCAGGGTGCTGGGTACTCAGTGCTCAGGGTGGTCGGTGCTCAGTACTCGGGGTACTGGATGCTCATTCTCGGGGTGCTCGGTGCTCAGTGCTCGGGGTGCTGGGTGCTCAGTACTCAGGGTGCTGGGTGCTCAGTGCTCAGGGTGCTGGGTGCTCAGTACTCAGGGTGCTGGGTGCTCAGTGCTCAGGGTGCTGGGTGCTCAGTACTCAGGGTGCTGGGTGCTCAGTGCTCAGGGTGCTGGGTGCTCAGTACTCAGGGTCCTGGGAGCTCAGTGCTCAGGGTGATCGGTGCTCAGTACTCAGGGTGCTCAGTACTCAGTGTGCTGGGTGCTCAGTGCTCGGGGTGCTGGGTGCTCAGTACTCAGGGTGCTGGGTGCTCAGTACTCAGGGTGCTCAGTGCTCAGTACTCAGCGTGCTGGGTGCTCAGTGCTCAGGGTGCTGGGTGCTCAGTACTCAGGGTGCTCAGTGCTCAGGGTGCTCGGTGCTCAGTACTCAGGGTGCTCAGTGCTCAGTACTCAGCGTGCTGGGTGCTCAGTGCTCAGGGTGCTGGGTGCTCAGTTCTCAGGGTGCTCAGTGCTCAGTTCTCAGGGTGCTCGGTTCTCAGTGCTCAGGGTGCTCAGTACTCAGTACTCAGGGTGCTCAGTGCTCTGGGTGCTGGCTGCTCAGTGCTCGGGGTGCTGGTTGCTCAGTGCTCAGGGTGCTGGGTGCTCAGTACTCACGGTGCTCAGTGCTCAGGGTGCTGGGTGCTCAGTGCTCGGGGTGCTGGGTACTCAGTGCTCAGTACACAGGGTGCTGAGTGCTCAGTGCTCGGGGTGCTGGGTGCTCAGTGCTCAGTACTCAGGGTGCTGGATGCTCAGTGCTCGGGGTGCTGGATGCTCAGTATTCAGGGTGCTTGGTGCTCAGTGCTCAGGGTGCTGGGTGCTCAGTACTCAGGGTGCTGGGTGCTCAGTGCTCAGGGTGCTGGGTGCTCAGTACTCAGGGTGCTGGGTCCTCAGTGCTCAGGGTGCTGGGTGCTCAGTGCTCGGGGTGCTCAGTACTCAGGGTGCTGTGTGTTCAGTGCTCAGGGTACTGGGTGCTCAGTACTCAGGGTGCTCGGTGCTTAGTACTCAGGGTGCTGGGTGCTCAGTACTCCGGGTGCTGGGTGCTCAGTGCTCGGGGTGCTCAGTACTCAGGGTGCTGTGTGTTTAGTGCTCAGGGTACTGAGTGCTCAGTACTCAGGGTGCTCGGTGCTTAGTACTCAGGGTGCTGGGTGCTCAGTACTCCGGGTGCTGGGTGCTCAGTGCTCAGGGTGCTGGGTGCTCAGTACTCAGGGTGCTCATTGCTCAGGGTGCTGGGTGCTCAGTACTCAGGGTGCTGGGTGCTCAGTACTCAGGGTGCTCAGTGCTCAGTACTCAGGGTGCTCAGTGCTCAGTACTCAGGGTACTCAGTGCTCAGGGTGTTGGGTGCTCAGTGCTCGGGGTGCTGGGTGCTCAGTGCTCAGGGTGCTGTGTGCTCAGTACACAGGGTGCTCAGTACTCAGGGTGCTGGGTGCTCAGTGCTCAGGGTGCTGGGTGCTCAGTGCTCAGGGTGCTGGGTGCTCAGTGCTCAGGGTGCTCAGTGCTCAGTACTCAGGGTGCTCAGTTCTCAGTACTCAGGGTGCTCAGTGCTCAGTACTCAGGGTGCTCAGTGCTCAGGGTGCTGGGTGCTCAGTGCTCAGGGTACTCGGTGCTTAGTACTCATGGTGCTCGGTGCTGGGGGTGCTGGGTGCTCAGTACTCAGGGTGCTGGGTGCTCAGTGCTCAGGGTGCTCGGTGCTTAGTACTCATGGTGCTCGGTGCTCGGGGTGCTGCGTGCTCAGTGCTCGGTGTGCTGGGTGCTCAGTGCTCGGGGTGCAGGGTGCTGAGTGCTCGGTGTGCTGGGTTCTCAGTGCTCGGGGTGCTGGGTGCTCAGAGCTCGGGGTGCTGGGTGCTCAGTACTCGGGGTGCTCGGTGCTCAGTACTCAGCGTGCTGGGTGCTCAGTGCTATGGTTGCTGGGTGCTCAGTACTCAGGGTGCTGGGTGCTCAGTGCTCAGTACGCTGGGTGCTCAGTACTCAGGGTGCTGGGTGCTCAGTACTCAGGGTGCTGGGTGCTCAGTGCTCGGGGTGCTTGGTAATCATTAATCAGGGTGCTTTGTGCTCAGTACTCAGGGTGCTCAGTGCTTGGGGTGCTGGGAGCTCAGTACTCAGGGTGCTCAGTGCTTGGGGTGCAGGGTGCTCAGTACTCAGGGTGCTGGTTGCTCAGTGCTCAGGGTGCTGGGTGCTGAGTACTAAGGGTGCTGGGTGCTCAGTACTCAGGGTGCTGGGTGCTTAGTGCTCGGGGTGCTGGGTGCTCAGTGCTCGGGGTGCTGGGTGCTCAGTGCTCGGGGTGCTGGGTGCTCAGTGCTCGGGGTGCTGGGTGCTCAGTGCTCGGGGTGCTGGGTGCTCAGTGCTCGGGGTGCTCGGTTCTCAGTGCTCGGGGTGCTGAGTGCTCAGTACTCGGGGTGCTCAGTGCTCAGTACTCAGGGTGCTGGGTGCTCAGTGCTCAGGGTGCTGGGTGCTCAGTGCTCGGGGTGCTCTGTGCTCGGTGCTCAGGTTGCTGGGTGCTCAGTACTCGGGGTGCTGGGTGCTCAGTACTCAGGGTGCTGGGTGCTCATTGCTCGGGGTGCTGGGTGCTCAGTGCTACGGGTGCTGGGTGCTCAGTGCTCGGGGTGCTGGGTTCTCAGTGCTCGGGGCGCTGGGTGCTCAGTGCTCGGGGTGCTCGGTGCTCAGTACTCCGGGTGCTGGGTGCTCAGTGCTCAGGGTGCTGGGTGCTCAGTACTCAGGGTGCTCAGTACTCAGTACTCAGGGTGCTGGGTGCTCAGTGCTTGGGGGTCTGGGTGCTCAGTGCACAGGGTGCTGGGTGCTCAGTGCTCGGGGTGCTGGGAGCTCAGTACTCGGGGTGCTCGGTGCTCAATACTCAGGGTGCTGGGTGCTCAGTACTCAGGGTGCTGGGTGCTCAGTACTCAGGGTGCTGGGTGCTCAGTACTCAGGGTGCTGGGTGCTCAGTACTCAGGGTGCTGGGTGCTTAGTACTCAGGGTGCTGGGTGCTCAGTACTCAGCGTGCTTTGTGCTCAGTGCTCAGAATGCTGGGTGCTCAGTACTCAGGGTGCTCGGTGCTCAGTACTCAGGGTGTTCAGTGCTCAGTACTCAGCGTGCTGGGTGCTCAGTGCTCAGGGTGCTCGGTGCTCAGTACTCAGGGTGCTCAGTGCTCAGTACTCAGCGTGCTGGGTGCTCAGTGCTCAGGGTGCTGGGTGCTCAGTGCTCAGGGTACTCAGTGCTCAGTTCTCAGGGTGCTCGGTGCTCAGTGCTCAGGGTGCTCAGTGCTCAGTACTCAGGGTGCTCAGTGCTCTGGGTGCTGGGTGCTCAGTGCTCAGGGTGCTGGGTGCTCAGTGCTCAGGGTACTGGGTGCTCAGTACTCAGGGTGCTCAGTGCTCAGGGTGCTGGGTGCTCAGTGCTCGGGGTGTTGGGTACTCAGTGCTCAGTACACAGGGTGTTGAGTGCTCAGTGCTCGGGGTGCTGGGTGCTCAGTGCTCAGTACTCAGGGTGCTGGGTGCTCAGTGCTCGGGGTGCTGGATGCTCAGTACTCAGGGTGCTGGGTGCTCAGTGTTCAGGGTGCTGGGTGCTCAGTACTCAGGGTGCTAGGTGCTCAGTGCTCAGGGTGCTGGGTGCTCAGTACTCAGGGTGCTGGGTCCTCAGTGCTCAGGGTGCTGGGTGCTCAGTGCTCGGGTTGCTCAGTACTCAGGGTGCTGTGTGTTCAGTGCTCAGGGTACTGGGTGCTCAGTACTCAGGGTGCTCGGTGCTTAGTACTCAGGGTGCTGGGTGCTCAGTACTCCGGGTGCTGGGTGCTCAGTGCTCGGGGTGCTCGGTGCTCAATGCTCAGGGTGCTGGGTGCTCAGTACGCAGGGTGCTCATTGCTCAGTGTGCTGGGTGCTCAGTACTCAGGGTGCTGGGTGCTCAGTACTCAGGGTGCTCAGTGCTCAGTACTCAGGGTGCTCAGTGCTCAGTACTCAGGGTGCTCAGTGCTCAGGGTGCTGGGTGCTCAGTGCTCGGGGTGCTGGGTGCTCAGTGCTCAGGGTGCTGTGTGCTCAGTACTCAGGGTGCTCAGTACTCAGGGTGCTGGGTGCTCAGTGTTCAGGGTGCTGGGTGCTCAGTGCTCAGGGTGCTGGGTGCTCAGTGCTCAGGGTGCTCGGTGCTCAGTGCTCAGGTTGCTGGGTGCTCAGTACTCAGGGTGCTGGGTGCTCAGTACTCAGGGTGCTCAGTGCTCAGTACTCAGGGTGCTCAGTGCTCAGTACTCAGGGTGCTCAGTGCTCAGGGTGCTGGGTGCTCAGTGCTCGGGGTGCTGGGTACTCAGCCCTCAGGGTGCTGGGTGCTCAGTGCTCAGGGTGCTCGGTGCTTAGTACGCATGGTGCACGGTGCACGGGGTGCTGGGTGCTCAGTACTCAGTGTGCTGGGTGCACAGTGCTCAGGGTGCTGGGTGCTCAGTGCTCAGGGTGCTCGGTGCTTAGTACTCATGGTGCTCGGTGCTCGGGGTGCTGGGTGCTCAGTGCTAGGTGTGCTGGGTGCTCAGTGCTCAGGGTGCTGGGTGCTGAGTGGTCGGTGTGCTGGGTGCTCAGTGCTCGGGGTGCTGGGTGCTCAGTGCTCGGGTTGCTGGGTGCTCAGTACTCGGGGTGCTCGGTGCTCAGTACTCAGGGTGCTGGGTGCTCAGTGCTCAGGGTGCTGTGTGCTCAGTACTCAGGGTGCTGGGTGCTTGGTGCTCAGTACGCTGGGTGCTCAGTACTCAGGGTGCTGGGTGCTCAGTACTCAGGGTGCTTGGTGCTCAGTACTCAGGGTGCTGCGTGCTCAGTGCTCGGGGTGCTGGGTGCTCATTAATCAGGGTCCTGGGTGCTCAGTACTCAGGGTGCTCAGTGCTTGGGGTGCTGGGTGCTCAGTACTCAGGGTGCTCAGTGCTTGGGGTGCTGGGTGCTCAGTACTCAGGGTGCTGGGTGCTCGGTGCTCGGGGTGCTGGTTGCTCAGTGCTTGGGGTGCTGGGTGCTCAGTGCTGGGGGTGCTGGGTGCTCAGTGCTCGGGGTGCTGGGTGCTCAGTGCTCAGGGTGCTGGGTGCTCAGTGCTCGGGGTGCTGGGTGCTCAGTGACCGGGGTGCTCGGTGCTCAGTGCTCGGGGTGCTGGGTGCTCATTACTCAGATTGCTGGGTTCTCAGTACTCCGGGTGCTGGGTGCTCAGTACTCCGGGTGCTGGGTGCTCAGTGCTCGGGGTGCTCGGTGCTCAGTGCTCAAGGTGCTGGGTGCTCAGTACTCAGGGTGCTCATTGCTCAGGGTGCTGGGTGCTCAGTACTCAGTGTGCTGGGTGCTCAGTGCTCAGGGTGCTCCGTGCTCAGTACGTTGGGTGCTCAGTACTCAGGGTGCTGGGTGCTCAGTGCTCAGTGTGCTGGGTGCTCAGTACTCAGGGTGCTCAGTGCTTGGGGTGCAGGGTGCTCAGTACTCAGGGTGCTGGGTGCTCAGTGCTCGGGGTGCTTGGTACTGATTAATCAGGGTGCTGGGTGCTCAGTACTCAGGGTGCTCAGTGCTTGGGGTGCTGGGAGCTCAGTACTCAGGGTGCTCAGTGCTTGGGGTGCAGGGTGCTCAGTACTCAGGGTGCTGGTTGCTCAGTGCTCAGGGTGCTGGGTGCTGAGTACTACTAAGGGTGCTGGGTGCTCAGTACTCAGGGTGCTGGGTGCTTAGTGCTCGGGGTGCTGGGTGCTCAGTGCTCGGGGTGCTGGGTGCTCAGTGCTCGGGGTGCTGGGTGCTCAGTGCTCGGGGTGCTGGGTGCTCAGTGCTCGGGGTGCTGGGTGCTCAGTGCTCGGGGTGCTCGGTTCTCAGTGCTCGGGGTGCTGAGTGCTCAGTACTCGGGGTGCTCAGTGCTCAGTACTCAGGGTGCTGGGTGCTCAGTGCTCAGGGTGCTGGGTGCTCAGTGCTCGGGGTGCTCTGTGCTCGGTGCTCAGGTTGCTGGGTGCTCAGTACTCGGGGTGCTGGGTGCTCAGTACTCAGGGTGCTGGGTGCTCATTGCTCGGTGTGCTGGGTGCTCAGTGCTACGGGTGTGGGTGCTCAGTGCTCGGGGTGCTGGGTGCTCAGTGCTCGGGGCGCTGGGTGCTCAGTGCTCGGGGTGCTCGGTGCTCAGTACTCAGGGTGCTGGGTGCTCAGTGCTCGGGGTGCTCGGTGCTCAGTACTCCGGGTGCTGGGTGCTCAGTGCTCAGGGTGCTGGGTGCTCAGTACTCAGGGTGCTCAGTACTCAGTACTCAGGGAGCTGGGTGCTCAGTGCTTGGGGGTCTGGGTGCTCAGTGCACAGGGTGCTGGGTGCTCAGTGCTCGGGGTGCTGGGTGCTCAGTACTCGGGGTGCTCGGTGCTCAATACTCAGGGTGCTGGGTGCTCAGTACTCAGGGTGCTGGGTGCTCAGTACTCAGGGTGCTGGGTGCTCAGTACTCAGGGTGCTGGGTGCTCAGTACTCAGGGTGCTGGGTGCTTAGTACTCAGGGTGCTGGGTGCTCAGTGCTCAGGGTTCTGGGTGCTCAGTGCTCGGGGTGCTCGGTACTCAGTACGCAGGGTGCTGGGTGCTCAGTGCTCGGGGTGCTGGGTGCTCATTGCTCAGGGTGCTGGGTGCTCAGTACTCGGGGTGCTCGGTGCTCAGTACTCAGGGTGCTGGTTGCTCAGGGCTCAGGGTCCTCGGTGCTCAGTACTCAGGGTGCTCAGTAATCAGCGTGCTTTGTGCTCAGTGCTCAGAGTGCTGGGTGCTCAGTACTCAGGGTGCTCGGTGCTCAGTACTCAGGGTGTTCAGTGCTCAGTACTCAGCGTGCAGGGTGCTCAGTGCTCAGGGTGCTCGGTGCTCAGTACTCAGGGTGCTCAGTGCTCAGTACTCAGCGTGCTGGGTGCTCAGTGCTCAGGGTGCTGGGTGCTCAGTGCTCAGGGTGCTCAGTGCTCAGTTCTCAGGGTGCTCGGTGCTCAGTGCTCAGGGTGCTCAGTGCTCAGTACTCAGGGTGCTCAGTGCTCTGGGTGCTTTGTGCTCAGTGCTCGGGGTGCTGGGTGCTCAGTGCTCAGGGTGCTGGGTGCTCAGTACTCAGGGTGCTCAGTGCTCAGGGTGCTGGGTGCTCAGTGCTCGGGGTGCTGGGTACTCAGTGCTCAGTACACAGGGTGTTGAGTGCTCAGTGCTTGGGGTGCTGGGTGCTCAGTGCTCAGTACTCAGGGTGCTGGGTGCTCAGTGCTCGGGGTGCTGGATGCTCAGTACTCAGGGTGCTGGGTGCTCAGTGCTCAGGGTGCTGGGTGCTCAGTACTCAGGGTGCTAGGTGCTCAGTGCTCAGGGTGCTGGGTGCTCAGTACTCAGGGTGCTGGGTCATCAGTGCTCAGGGTGCTGGGTGCTCAGTGCTCGGGGTGCTCAATACTCAGGGTGCTGTGTGTTCAGTGCTCAGGGTACTGGGTGCTCAGTACTCAGGGTGCTCGGTGCTTAGTACTCAGGGTGCTGGGTGCTCAGTACTCCGGGTGCTGGGTGCTCAGTGCTCGGGGTGCTCGGTGCTCAGTGCTCAGGGTGCTGGGTGCTCAGTACGCAGGGTGCTCATTGCTCAGTGTGCTGGGTGCTCAGTACTCAGGGTGCTGGGTGCTCAGTACTCAGGGTGCTCAGTGCTCAGTACTCAGGGTGCTCAGTGCTCAGTACTCAGGGTGCTCAGTGCTCAGGGTGCTGGGTGCTCAGTGCTCGGGGTGCTGGGTGCTCAGTGCTCAGGGTGCTGTGTGCTCAGTACTCAGGGTGCTCAGTACTCAGGGTGCTGGGTGCTCAGTGTTCAGGGTGCTGGGTGCTCAGTGCTCAGGGTGCTGGGTGCTCAGTGCTCAGGGTGCTCGGTGCTCAGTGCTCAGGTTGCTGGGTGCTCAGTACTCAGGGTGCTGGGTGCTCAGTACTCAGGGTGCTCAGTGCTCAGTACTCAGGGTGCTCAGTGCTCAGTACTCAGGGTGCTCAGTGCTCAGGGTGCTGGGTGCTCAGTGCTCGGGGTGCTGGGTACTCAGTCCTCAGGGTGCTGGGTGCTCAGTGCTCAGGGTGCTCGGTGCTTAGTACTCATGGTGCACGGTGCACGGGGTGCTGGGTGCTCAGTACTCAGGGTGCTGGGTGCACAGTGCTCAGGGTGCTGGGTGCTCAGTGCTCAGGGTGCTCGGTGCTTAGTACTCATGGTGCTCGGTGCTCGGGGTGCTGGGTGCTCAGTGCTAGGTGTGCTGTGTGCTCAGTGCTCAGGGTGCTGGGTGCTGAGTGGTCGGTGTGCTGGGTGCTCAGTGCTCGGGGTGCTGGGTGCTCAGTGCTCGGGTTGCTGGGTGCTCAGTACTCGGGGTGCTCGGTGCTCAGTACTCAGGGTGCTGGGTGCTCAGTGCTCAGGGTGCTGTGTGCTCAGTACTCAGGGTGCTGGGTGCTCGGTGCTCAGTACGCTGGGTGCTCAGTACTCAGGGTGCTGGGTGCTCAGTACTCAGGGTGCTCGGTGCTCAGTACTCAGGGTGCTGCGTGCTCAGTGCTCGGGGTGCTGGGTGCTCATTAATCAGGGTCCTGGGTGCTCAGTAGTCAGGGTGCTCAGTGCTTGGGGTGCTGGGTGCTCAGTACTCAGGGTGCTCAGTGCTTGGGGTGCTGGGTGCTCAGTACTCAGGGTGCTGGGTGCTCAGTGCTCAGGGTGCTCCGTGCTCAGTACGTTGGGTGCTCAGTACTCAGGGTGCTGGGTGCTCAGTGCTCAGGGTGCTGGGTGCTCAGTGCTCAGGGTGCTGGGTGCTCAGTGCTCAGGGTGCTGGGTGCTCGGTGCTCGGGGTGCTGGGAGCTCAGTGCTCGGGGTGCTCGGTGCTCAGTACTCAGGGTGTTCAGTGCTCAGTAATCAGGGTGCTGGGTGCTCAGTGCTCAGGGCGCTGGGTGCTCAGTACTCAGGGTGCTGGGTGCTCAGTGCTCGGTGTGCTCGGTGCTCAGTACGTTGGTTGCTCAGTACTCAGGGTGCTGGGTGATCAGTGCTCAGGGTGATCGGTGCTCATTACTCAGGGTGCTCAGTACTCAGGGTGCTGGGTGCTCAGGGCTCGGGTTGCTGGGAGCTCAGTACTCAGGGTGCTGGGTGCTCAGTGCTCGGGGTGCTGGGTGCTGAGTCCTCAGGGTGCTGGGTGCTCAGTACTCGGGCTGCTCGGTGCTCAGTACTCAGAGTGCTGGGTGCTCAGTACTCAGGGTGCTGGGTGCTCAGTACTCAGTGTGCTCGCTGCTCAGTACTCAGTGTGCTGGGTGCTCAGTGCTCAGGGTGCTGGGTGCTCAGTACTCAGGGTGCTGGGTGCTCAGTGCTCAGGGTGATCGGTGCTCAGTCCTCAGGGTGCTCAGTACTCAGGGTGCTGGGTGCTCAGTGCTTGGGGGTCTGGGTGCTCAGTGCACAGGGTGCTGGGTGCTCAGTGCTCGGGGTGCTGGGTGCTCAGTACTCGGGGTGCTCGGTGCTCAATACTCAGGGTGCTGGGTGCTCAGTACTCAGGGTGCTGGGTGCTCAGTACTCAGGGTGCTGGGTGCTCAGTACTCAGGGTGCTGGGTGCTCAGTACTCAGGGTGCTGGGTGCTTAGTACTCAGGGTGCTGGGTGCTCAGTACTCAGCGTGCTTTGTGCTCAGTGCTCAGAGTGCTGGGTGCTCAGTACTCAGGGTGCTCGGTGCTCAGTACTCAGGGTGTTCAGTGCTCAGTACTCAGCGTGCTGGGTGCTCAGTGCTCAGGGTGCTCGGTGCTCAGTACTCAGGGTGCTCAGTGCTCAGTACTCAGCGTGCTGGGTGCTCAGTTCTCAGGGTGCTGGGTGCTCAGTGCTCAGGGTACTCAGTGCTCAGTTCTCAGGGTGCTCGGTGCTCAGTGCTCAGGGTGCTCAGTGCTCAGTACTCAGGGTGCTCAGTGCTCTGGGTGCTGGGTGCTCAGTGCTCAGGGTGCTGGGTGCTCAGTGCTCAGGGTGCTGGGTGCTCAGTACTCAGGGTGCTCAGTGCTCAGGGTGCTGGGTGCTCAGTGCTCGGGGTGCTGGGTACTCAGTGCTCAGTACACAGGGTGTTGAGTGCTCAGTGCTCGGGGTGCTGGGTGCTCAGTGCTCAGTACTCAGGGTGCTGGGTGCTCAGTGCTCGGGGTGCTGGATGCTCAGTACTCAGGGTGCTGGGTGCTCAGTGCTCAGGGTGCTGGGTGCTCAGTACTCAGGGTGCTAGGTGCTCAGTGCTCAGGGTGCTGGGTGCTCAGTACTCAGGGTGCTGGGTCCTCAGCGCTCAGGGTGCTGGGTGCTCAGTGCTCGGGTTGCTCAGTACTCAGGGTGCTGTGTGTTCAGTGCTCAGTGTACTGGGTGCTCAGTACTCAGGGTGCTCGGTGCTTAGTACTCAGGGTGCTGGGTGCTCAGTACTCCGGGTGCTGGGTGCTCAGTGCTCGGGGTGCTCGGTGCTCAGTGCTCAGGGTGCTGGGTGCTCAGTACGCAGGGTGCTCATTGCTCAGTGTGCTGGGTGCTCAGTACTCAGGGTGCTGGGTGCTCAGTACTCAGGGTGCTCAGTGCTCAGGGTGCTGGGTGCTCAGTGCTCGGGGTGCTGGGTGCTCAGTGCTCAGGGTGCTGGGTGCTCAGTGCCCAGGGTGCTCGGTGCTCAGTGCTCAGGTTGCTGGGTGGTCAGTACTCAGGGTGCTGGGTGCTCAGTACTCAGGGTGCTCAGTGCTCAGTACTCAGGGTGCTCAGTGCTCAGTACTCAGGGTGCTCAGTGCTCAGGGTGCTGGGTGCTCAGTGCTCGGGGTGCTGGGTACTCAGCCCTCAGGGTGCTGGGTGCTCAGTGCTCAGGGTGCTCGGTGCTTAGTACGCATGGTGCACGGTGCACGGGGTGCTGGGTGCTCAGTACTCAGTGTGCTGGGTGCACAGTGCTCAGGGTGCTGGGTGCTCAGTGCTCAGGGTGCTCGGTGCTTAGTACTCATGGTGCTCGGTGCTCGGGGTGCTGGGTGCTCAGTGCTAGGTGTGCTGGGTGCTCAGTGCTCAGGGTGCTGGGTGCTGAGTGGTCGGTGTGCTGGTTGCTCAGTGCTCGGGGTGCTGGGTGCTCAGTGCTCGGGTTGCTGGGTGCTCAGTACTCGGGGTGCTCGGTGCTCAGTACTCAGGGTGCTGGGTGCTCAGTGCTCAGGGTGCTGTGTGCTCAGTACTCAGGGTGCTGGGTGCTCGGTGCTCAGTACGCTGGGTGCTCAGTACTCAGGGTGCTGGGTGCTCAGTACTCAGGGTGCTTGGTGCTCAGTACTCAGGGTGCTGCGTGCTCAGTGCTCGGGGTGCTGGGTGCTCATTAATCAGGGTCCTGGGTGCTCAGTACTCAGGGTGCTCAGTGCTTGGGGTGCTGGGTGCTCAGTACTCAGGGTGCTCAGTGCTTGGGGTGCTGGGTGCTCAGTACTCAGGGTGCTGGGTGCTCGGTGCTCGGGGTGCTGGTTGCTCAGTGCTCGGGGTGCTGGGTGCTCAGTGCTGGGGGTGCTGGGTGCTCAGTGCTCGGGGTGCTGGGTGCTCAGTGCTCAGGGTGCTGGGTGCTCAGTGCTCGGGGTGCTGGGTGCTCAGTGACCGGGGTGCTCGGTGCTCAGTGCTCGGGGTGCTGGGTGCTCATTACTCAGATTGCTGGGTTCTCAGTACTCCGGGTGCTGGGTGCTCAGTGCTCGGGGTGCTCGGTGCTTAGTACTCAGGGGGCTGGGTGCTCAGTACTCCGGGTGCTGGGTGCTCAGTGCTCGGGGTGCTCGGTGCTCAGTGCTCAAGTTGTTGGGTGCTCAGTACTCAGGGTGCTCATTGCTCAGGGTGCTGGGTGCTCAGTACTCAGTGTGCTGGGTGCTCAGTGCTCAGGGTGCTCCGTGCTCAGTACGTTGGGTGCTCAGTACTCAGGGTGCTGGGTGCTCAGTGCTCAGTGTGCTGGGTGCTCAGTACTCAGGGTGCTCAGTGCTTGGGGTGCAGGGTGCTCAGTACTCAGGGTGCTGGGTGCTCAGTGCTCGGGGTGCTTGGTACTCATTAATCAGGGTGCTGGGTGCTCAGTACTCAGGGTGCTCAGTGCTTGGGGTGCTGGGAGCTCAGTACTCAGGGTGCTCAGTGCTTGGGGTGCAGGGTGCTCAGTACTCAGGGTGCTGGTTGCTCAGTGCTCAGGTTGCTGGGTGCTGAGTACTAAGGGTGCTGGGTGCTCAGTACTCAGGGTGCTGGGTGCTTAGTGCTCGGGGTGCTGGGTGCTCAGTGCTCGGGGTGCTGGGTGCTCAGTGCTCGGGGTGCTGGGTGCTCAGTGCTCGGGGTGCTGGGTGCTCAGTGCTCGGGGTGCTGGGTGCTCAGTGCTCGGGGTGCTCGGTTCTCAGTGCTCGGGGTGCTGAGTGCTCAGTACTCGGGGTGCTCAGTGCTCAGTACTCAGGGTGCTGGGTGCTCAGTGCTCAGGGTGCTGGGTGCTCAGTGCTCGGGGTGCTCTGTGCTAGGTGCTCAGGTTGCTGGGTGCTCAGTACTCGGGGTGCTGGGTGCTCAGTACTCAGGGTGCTCGGTGCTTAGTACTCAGGGTGCTGGGTGCTCAGTACTCCGGGTGCTGGGTGCTCAGTGCTCGGGGTGCTCGGTGCTCAGTGCTCAGGGTGCTGGGTGCTCAGTATGCAGGGTGCTCATTGCTCAGTGTGCTGGGTGCTCAGTACTCAGGGTGCTGGGTGCTCAGTACTCAGGGTGCTCAGTGCTCAGTACTCAGGGTGCTCAGTGCTCAGGGTGCTGGGTGCTCAGTGCTCGGGGTGCTGGGTGCTCAGTGCTCAGGGTGCTGTGTGCTCAGTACTCAGGGTGCTCAGTACTCAGGGTGCTGGGTGCTCAGTGTTCAGGGTGCTGGGTGCTCAGTGCTCAGGGTGCTGGGTGCTCAGTGCTCAGGGTGCTCAGTGCTCAGTGCTCAGGTTGCTGGGTGCTCAGTACTCAGGGTGCTGGGTGCTCAGTACTCAGGGTGCTCAGTGCTCAGTACTCAGGGTGCTCAGTGCTCAGTACTCAGGGTGCTCAGTGCTCAGGGTGCTGGGTGCTCAGTGCTCGGGGTGCTGGGTACTCAGCCCTCAGGGTGCTGGGTGCTCAGTGCTCAGGGTGCTCGGTGCTTAGTACGCATGGTGCACGGTGCACGGGGTGCTGGGTGCTCAGTACTCAGTGTGCTGGGTGCACAGTGCTCAGGGTGCTGGGTGCTCAGTGCTCAGGGTGCTCGGTGCTTAGTACTCATGGTGCTCGGTGCTCGGGGTGCTGGGTGCTCAGTGCTAGGTGTGCTGGGTGCTCAGTGCTCAGGGTGCTGGGTGCTGAGTGGTCGGTGTGCTGGGTGCTCAGTGCTCGGGGTGCTGGGTGCTCAGTGCTCGGGTTGCTGGGTGCTCAGTACTCGGGGTGCTCGGTGCTCAGTACTCAGGGTGCTGGGTGCTCAGTGCTCAGGGTGCTGTGTGCTCAGTACTCAGGGTGCTGGGTGCTCGGTGCTCAGTACGCTGGGTGCTCAGTACTCAGGGTGCTGGGTGCTCAGTACTCAGGGTGCTTGGTGCTCAGTACTCAGGGTGCTGCGTGCTCAGTGCTCGGGGTGCTGGGTGCTCATTAATCAGGGTCCTGGGTGCTCAGTACTCAGGGTGCTCAGTGCTTGGGGTGCTGGGTGCTCAGTACTCAGGGTGCTCAGTGCTTGGGGTGCTGGGTGCTCAGTACTCAGGGTGCTGGGTGCTCGGTGCTCGGGGTGCTGGTTGCTCAGTGCTCGGGGTGCTGGGTGCTCAGTGCTGGGCGTGCTGGGTGCTCAGTGCTCGGGGTGCTGGGTGCTCAGTGCTCAGGGTGCTGGGTGCTCAGTGCTCGGGGTGCTGGGTGCTCAGTGACCGGGGTGCTCGGTGCTCAGTGCTCGGGGTGCTGGGTGCTCTTTACTCAGATTGCTGGGTTCTCAGTACTCCGGGTGCTGGGTGCTCAGTGCTCGGGGTGCTCGGTGCTTAGTACTCAGGGGGCTGGGTGCTCAGTACTCCGGGTGCTGGGTGCTCAGTGCTCGGGGTGCTCGGTGCTCAGTGCTCAAGTTGCTGGGTGCTCAGTACTCTGGGTGCTCATTGCTCAGGGTGCTGGGTGCTCAGTACTCAGTGTGCTGGGTGCTCAGTGCTCAGGGTGCTCCGTGCTCAGTACGTTGGGTGCTCAGTACTCAGGGTGCTGGGTGCTCAGTGCTCAGTGTGCTGGGTGCTCAGTACTCAGGGTGCTCAGTGCTTGGGGTGCAGGGTGCTCAGTACTCAGGGTGCTGGGTGCTCAGTGCTCGGGGTGCTTGGTACTCATTAATCAGGGTGCTGGGTGCTCAGTACTCAGGGTGCTCAGTGCTTGGGGTGCTGGGAGCTCAGTACTCAGGGTGCTCAGTGCTTGGGGTGCAGGGTGCTCAGTACTCAGGGTGCTGGTTGCTCAGTGCTCAGGGTGCTGGGTGCTGAGTACTAAGGGTGCTGGGTGCTCAGTACTCAGGGTGCTGGGTGCTTAGTGCTCGGGGTGCTGGGTGCTCAGTGCTCGGGGTGCTGGGTGCTCAGTGCTCGGGGTGCTGGGTGCTCAGTGCTCGGGGTGCTGGGTGCTCAGTGCTCGGGGTGCTGGGTGCTCAGTGCTCGGGGTGCTCGGTTCTCAGTGCTCGGGGTGCTGAGTGCTCAGTACTCGGGGTGCTCAGTGCTCAGTACTCAGGGTGCTGGGTGCTCAGTGCTCAGGGTGCTGGGTGCTCAGTGCTCGGGGTGCTCTGTGCTCGGTGCTCAGGTTGCTGGGTGCTCAGTACTCGGGGTGCTGGGTGCTCAGTACTCAGGGTGCTGGGTGCTCATTGCTCGGTGTGCTGGGTGCTCAGTGCTACGGGTGCTGGGTGCTCAGTGCTCGGGGTGCTGGGTGCTCAGTGCTCGGGGTGCTGGGTGCTCAGTGCTCGGGGTGCTGGGTGCTCAGTGCTCGGGGTGCTGGGTGCTCAGTGCTCGGGGTGCTCGGTTCTCAGTGCTCGGGGTGCTGAGTGCTCAGTACTCGGGGTGCTCAGTGCTCAGTACTCAGGGTGCTGGGTGCTCAGTGCTCAGGGTGCTGGGTGCTCAGTGCTCGGGGTGCTCTGTGCTCGGTGCTCAGGTTGCTGGGTGCTCAGTACTCGGGGTGCTGGGTGCTCAGTACTCAGGGTGCTGGGTGCTCATTGCTCGGTGTGCTGGGTGCTCAGTGCTACGGGTGCTGGGTGCTCAGTGCTCGGGGTGCTGGGTGCTCAGTGCTCGGGGCGCTGGGTGCTCAGTGCTCGGATTGCTCGGTGCTCAGTACTCAGGGTGCTGGGTGCTCAGTGCTCGGGGTGCTCGGTGCTCAGTACTCCGGGTGCTGGGTGCTCAGTGCTCAGGGTGCTGGGTGCTCAGTACTCAGGGTGCTCAGTACTCAGTACTCAGGGTGCTGGGTGCTCAGTGCTTGGGGGTCTGGGTGCTCAGTGCACAGGGTGCTGGGTGCTCAGTGCTCGGGGTGCTGGGTGCTCAGTACTCGGGGTGCTCGGTGCTCAATACTCAGGGTGCTGGGTGCTCAGTACTCAGGGTGCTGGGTGCTCAGTACTCAGGGTGCTGGGTGCTCAGTACTCAGGGTGCTGGGTGCTCAGTACTCAAGGTGCTGGGTGCTTAGTACTCAGGGTGCTGGGTGCTCAGTGCTCAGGGTTCTGGGTGCTCAGTGCTCGGGGTGCTCGGTACTCAGTACGCAGGGTGCTGGGTGCTCAGTGCTCGGGGTGCTGGGTGCTCATTGCTCAGGGTGCTGGGTGCTCAGTACTCGGGGTGCTCGGTGCTCAGTACTCAGGGTGCTGGTTGCTCAGGGCTCAGGGTCCTCGGTGCTCAGTGCTCAGGGTGCTCAGTGCTCAGTACTCAGGGTGCTCAGTGCTCTGGGTGCTTTGTGCTCAGTGCTCGGGGTGCTGGGTGCTCAGTGCTCAGGGTGCTGGGTGCTCAGTACTCAGGGTGCTCAGTGCTCAGGGTGCTGGGTGCTCAGTGCTTGGGGTGCTGGGTGCTCAGTGCTCAGTACTCAGGGTGCTGGGTGCTCAGTGCTCGGGGTGCTGGATGCTCAGTACTCAGGGTGCTGGGTGCTCAGTGCTCAGGGTGCTGGGTGCTCAGTACTCAGGGTGCTAGGTGCTCAGTGCTCAGGGTGCTGGGTGCTCAGTACTCAGGGTGCTGGGTCCTCAGTGCTCAGGGTGCTGGGTGCTCAGTGCTCGGGGTGCTCAGTACTCAGGGTGCTGTGTGTTCAGTGCTCAGGGTACTGGGTGCTCAGTACTCAGGGTGCTCGGTGCTTAGTACTCAGGGTGCTGGGTGCTCAGTACTCCGGGTGCTGGGTGCTCAGTGCTCGGGGTGCTCGGTGCTCAGTGCTCAGTGTGCTGGGTGCTCAGTACGCAGGGTGCTCATTGCTCAGTGTGCTGGGTGCTCAGTACTCAGGGTGCTGGGTGCTCAGTACTCAGGGTGCTCAGTGCTCAGTACTCAGGGTGCTCAGTGCTCAGTACTCAGGGTGCTCAGTGCTCAGGGTGCTGGGTGCTCAGTGCTCGGGGTGCTGGGTGCTCAGTGCTCAGGGTGCTGTGTGCTCAGTACTCAGGGTGCTCAGTACTCAGGGTGCTGGGTGCTCAGTGTTCAGGGTGCTGGGTGCTCAGTGCTCAGGGTGCTGGGTGCTCAGTGCTCAGGGTGCTCGGTGCTCAGTGCTCAGGTTGCTGGGTGCTCAGTACTCAGGGTGCTGGGTGCTCAGTACTCAGGGTGCTCAGTGCTCAGTACTCAGGGTGCTCAGTGCTCAGTACTCAGGGTGCTCAGTGCTCAGGGTGCTGGGTGCTCAGTGCTCGGGGTGCTGGGTACTCAGTCCTCAGGGTGCTGGGTGCTCAGTGCTCAGGGTGCTCGGTGCTTAGTACTCATGGTGCACGGTGCACGGGGTGCTGGGTGCTCAGTACTCAGGGTGCTGGGTGCACAGTGCTCAGGGTGCTGGGTGCTCAGTGCTCAGGGTGCTCGGTGCTTAGTACTCATGGTGCTCGGTGCTCGGGGTGCTGGGTGCTCAGTGCTAGGTGTGCTGGGTGCTCAGTGCTCAGGGTGCTGGGTGCTGAGTGGTCGGTGTGCTGGGTGCTCAGTGCTCGGGGTGCTGGGTGCTCAGTGCTCGGGTTGCTGGGTGCTCAGTACTCGGGGTGCTCGGTGCTCAGTACTCAGGGTGCTGGGTGCTCAGTGCTCAGGGTGCTGTGTGCTCAGTACTCAGGGTGCTGGGTGCTCGGTGCTCAGTACGCTGGGTGCTCAGTACTCAGGGTGCTGGGTGCTCAGTACTCAGGGTGCTCGGTGCTCAGTACTCAGGGTGCTGCGTGCTCAGTGCTCGGGGTGCTGGGTGCTCATTAATCAGGGTCCTGGGTGCTCAGTAGTCAGGGTGCTCAGTGCTTGGGGTGCTGGGTGCCCAGTACTCAGGGTGCTCAGTGCTTGGGGTGCTGGGTGCTCAGTACTCAGGGTGCTGGGTGCTCAGTGCTCGGGGTGCTGGTTGCTCAGTGCTCGGGGTGCTGGGTGCTCAGTGCTGGGGGTGCTGGGTGCTCAGTGCTCGGGGTGCTGGGTGCTCAGTGCTCAGGGTGCTGGGTGCTCAGTGCTCGGGGTGCTGGGTGCTCAGTGACCGGGGTGCTCGGTGCTCAGTGCTCGGGGTGCTGGGTGCTCATTACTCAGAGTGCTGGGTTCTCAGTACTCCGGGTGCTGGGTGCTCAGTGCTCGGGGTGCTCGGTGCTTAGTACTCAGGGGGCTGGGTGCTCAGTACTCCGGGTGCTGGGTGCTCAGTGCTCGGGGTGCTCGGTGCTCAGTGCTCAAGGTGCTGGGTGCTCAGTACTCAGGGTGCTCATTGCTCAGGGTGCTGGGTGCTCAGTACTCAGTGTGCTGGGTGCTCAGTGCTCAGGGTGCTCCGTGCTCAGTACGTTGGGTGCTCAGTACTCAGGGTGCTGGGTGCTCAGTGATCAGGGTGCTGGGTGCTCAGTGCTCAGGGTGCTGGGTGCTCAGTGCTCAGGGTGCTGGGTGCTCGGTGCTCGGGGTGCTGGGAGCTCAGTGCTCGGGGTGCTCGGTGCTCAGTACTCAGGGTGTTCAGTACTCAGGGTGCTGGGTGCTCAGGGCTCGGGGTGCTGGGAGCTCAGTACTCAGGGTGCTGGGTGCTCAGTGCTCGGGGTGCTGGGTGCTCAGTGCTCAGGGTGCTGGGTGCTCAGTGCTCAGGGCGCTGGGTGCTCAGTACTCAGGGTGCTGGGTGCTCAGTGCTCGGTGTGCTCGGTGCTCAGTACGTTGGTTGCTCAGTACTCAGGGTGCTGGGTGATCAGTGCTCAGGGTGATCGGTGCTCATTACTCAGGGTGCTCAGTACTCAGGGTGCTGGGTGCTCAGGGCTCGGGGTGCTGGGAGCTCAGTACTCAGGGTGCTGGGTGCTCAGTGCTCGGGGTGCTGGGTGCTGAGTCCTCAGGGTGCTGGGTGCTCAGTACTCGGGCTGCTCGGTGCTCAGTACTCAGGGTGCTGGGTGCTCAGTACTCAGGGTGCTGGGTGCTCAGTACTCAGTGTGCTCGCTGCTCAGTACTCAGTGTGCTGGGTGCTCAGTGCTCAGGGTGCTGGGTGCTCAGTACTCAGGGTGCTGGGTGCTCAGTGCTCAGGGTGATCGGTGCTCAGTCCTCAGGGTGCTCAGTACTCAGGGTGCTGGGTGCTCAGTGCTCAGGTTGCTCAGTACTCAGGGTGCTGGGTGCTCAGTACTCAGGGTGCTGTGTGCTTAGTGCTCGGGGTGCTGGGTGCTCAGTACTCAGGGTGCTGGGTGCTCAGTGCTCAGGGTGCTCAGTGCTCGGGGAGCTCGGTGCTCAGTACTCATGGTGCTGTGTGCTCAGTACTCAGTGCTCGGGGTCCTGGGTGCTCAGCGCTCTGGGTGCTTAGTGCACAGTACTCAGGGTGCTGGGTGCTCAGTATTCAGGGTGCTCAGTCCTCGGGGTGCTGGGTGCTCAGTACTCAGGGTGCTGGGTGCTCAGTGCTCAGGGTGCTGGGTGCTCAGTGCTCAGGTTGCTGGGTGCTCAGTACTCAGGGTGCTGGGTGCTCAGTACTCAGGGTGCTCAGTGCTCAGTACTCAGGGTGCTCAGTGCTCAGTACTCAGGGTGCTCAGTGCTCAGGGTGCTGGGTGCTCAGTGCTCGGGGTGCTGGGTACTCAGTCCTCAGGGTGCTGGGTGCTCAGTGCTCAGGGTGCTCGGTGCTTAGTACTCATGGTGCTCGGTGCTCGGGGTGCTGGGTGCTCAGTACTCAGGGTGCTGGGTGCACAGTGCTCAGGGTGCTGGGTGCTCAGTGCTCAGGGTGCTCGGTGCTTAGTACTCATGGTGCTCGGTGCTCGGGGTGCTGGGTGCTCAGTGCTCGGTGTGCTGGGTGCTCAGTGCTCAGGGTGCTGGGTGCTGAGTGGTCGGTGTGCTGGGTGCTCAGTGCTCAGGGTGCTGGGTGCTCAGTGCTCGGGTTGCTGGGTGCTCAGTACTCGGGGTGCTCGGTGCTCAGTACTCAGGGTGCTGGGTGCTCAGTGCTCAGGGTGCTGGGTGCTCAGTACTCAGGGTGCTGGGTGCTCGGTGCTCAGTACGCTGGGTGCTCAGTACTCAGGGTGCTGGGTGCTCAGTACTCAGGGTGCTCGGTGCTCAGTACTCAGGGTGCTGCGTGCTCAGTGCTCGGGGTGCTGGGTGCTCATTAATCAGGGTCCTGGGTGCTCAGTACTCAGGGTGCTCAGTGCTTGGGGTGCTGGGTGCTCAGTACTCAGGGTGCTCAGTGCTTGGGGTGCAGGGTGCTCAGTACTCAGGGTGCTGGTTGCTCAGTGCTCAGGGTGCTGGGTGCTGAGTACTCAGGGTGCTGGGTGCTCAGTACTCAGGGTGCTGGGTGCTCAGTGCTCGGGGTGCTGGGTGCTCAGTGCTCGGGGTGCTGGGTGCTCAGTGCTGGGGGTGCTGGGTGCTCAGTGCTCAGGGTGCTGGGTGCTCAGTGCTCAGGGTGCTGTGTGCTCAGTGCTCGGGGTGCTGGGTGCTCAGTGCCCGGGGTGCTCGGTGCTCAGTGCTCGGGGTGCTGGGTGCTCATTACTCAGAGTGCTGGGTTCTCAGTACTCCGGGTGCTGGGTGCTCAGTGCTCGGGGTGCTCGGTGCTTAGTACTCAGGGTGCTGGGTGCTCAGTACTCCGGGTGCTGGGTGCTCAGTGCTCGGGGTGCTCGGTGCTCAGTGCTCAAGGTGCTGGGTGCTCAGTACTCAGGGTGCTCATTGCTCAGGGTGCTGGGTGCTCAGTACTCAGGGTGCTGGGTGCTCAGTGCTCAGGGTGCTCCGTGCTCAGTACGTTGGGTGCTCAGTACTCAGGGTGCTGGGTGCTCAGTGCTCAGGGTGCTGGGTGCTCAGTGCTCAGGGTGCTGGGTGCTCGGTGCTCGGGGTGCTGGATGCTCAGTACTCAGGGTGCTGGGTGCTCAGTGCTCGGGGTGCTGGATGCTCAGTACTCAGGGTGCTGGGTGCTCAGTGCTCAGGGTGCTGGGTGCTCAGTACTCAGGGTGCTAGGTGCTCAGTGCTCAGGGTGCTGGGTGCTCAGTACTCAGGGTGCTGGGTCCTCAGTGCTCAGGGTGCTGGGTGCTCAGTGCTCGGGGTGCTCAGTACTCAGGGTGCTGTGTGTTCAGTGCTCAGGGTACTGGGTGCTCAGTACTCAGGGTGCTCGGTGCTTAGTACTCAGGGTGCTGGGTGCTCAGTACTCAGGGTGCTGGGTGCTCAGTACTCAGTGTGCTCGCTGCTCAGTACTCAGTGTGCTGGGTGCTCAGTGCTCAGGGTGCTGGGTGCTCAGTACTCAGGGTGCTGGGTGCTCAGTGCTCAGGGTGATCGGTGCTCAGTCCTCAGGGTGCTCAGTACTCAGGGTGCTGGGTGCTCAGTGCTCAGGTTGCTCAGTACTCAGGGTGCTGGGTGCTCAGTACTCAGGGTGCTGTGTGCTCAGTGCTCGGGGTGCTGGGTGCTCAGTACTCAGGGTGCTGGGTGCTCAGTGCTCAGGGTGCTCAGTGCTCGGGGAGCTCGGTGCTCAGTACTCATGGTGCTGTGTGCTCAGTACTCAGTGCTCGGGGTCCTGGGTGCTCAGCGCTCTGGGTGCTTAGTGCACAGTACTCAGGGTGCTGGGTGCTCAGTATTCAGGGTGCTCAGTCCTCGGGGTGCTGGGTGCTCAGTACTCAGGGTGCTGGGTGCTCAGTGCTCAGGGTGCTGGGTGCTCAGTGCTCAGGTTGCTGGGTGCTCAGTACTCAGGGTGCTGGGTGCTCAGTACTCAGGGTGCTCAGTGCTCAGTACTCAGGGTGCTCAGTGCTCAGTACTCAGGATGCTCAGTGCTCAGGGTGCTGGGTGCTCAGTGCTCGGGGTGCTGGGTACTCAGTCCTCAGGGTGCTGGGTGCTCAGTGCTCAGGGTGCTCGGTGCTTAGTACTCATGGTGCTCGGTGCTCGGGGTGCTGGGTGCTCAGTACTCAGGGTGCTGGGTGCACAGTGCTCAGGGTGCTGGGTGCTCAGTGCTCAGGGTGCTCGGTGCTTAGTACTCATGGTGCTCGGTGCTCGGGGTGCTGGGTGCTCAGTGCTCGGTGTGCTGGGTGCTCAGTGCTCAGGGTGCTGGGTGCTGAGTGGTCGGTGTGCTGGGTGCTCAGTGCTCAGGGTGCTGGGTGCTCAGTGCTCGGGTTGCTGGGTGCTCAGTACTCGGGGTGCTCGGTGCTCAGTACTCAGGGTGCTGGGTGCTCAGAGCTCAGGGTGCTGGGTGCTCAGTACTCAGGGTGCTGGGTGCTCGGTGCTCAGTACGCTGGGTGCTCAGTACTCAGGGTGCTGGGTGCTCAGTACTCAGGGTGCTCGGTGCTCAGTACTCAGGGTGCTGCGTGCTCAGTGCTCGGGGTGCTGGGTGCTCATTAATCAGGGTCCTGGGTGCTCAGTACTCAGGGTGCTCAGTGCTTGGGGTGCTGGGTGCTCAGTACTCAGGGTGCTCAGTGCTTGGGGTGCAGGGTGCTCAGTACTCAGGGTGCTGGTTGCTCAGTGCTCAGGGTGCTGGGTGCTGAGTACTCAGGGTGCTGGGTGCTCAGTACTCAGGGTGCTGGGTGCTCAGTGCTCGGGGTGCTGGGTGCTCAGTGCTCGGGGTGCTGGGTGCTCAGTGCTGGGGGTGCTGGGTGCTCAGTGCTCAGGGTGCTGGGTGCTCAGTGCTCAGGGTGCTGTGTGCTCAGTGCTCGGGGTGCTGGGTGCTCAGTGCCCGGGGTGCTCGGTGCTCAGTGCTCGGGGTGTTGGGTGCTCATTACTCAGAGTGCTGGGTTCTCAGTACTCCGGGTGCTGGGTGCTCAGTGCTCGGGGTGCTCGGTGCTTAGTACTCAGGGTGCTGGGTGCTCAGTACTCCGGGTGCTGGGTGCTCAGTGCTCGGGGTGCTCGGTGCTCAGTGCTCAAGGTGCTGGGTGCTCAGTACTCAGGGTGCTCATTGCTCAGGGTGCTGGGTGCTCAGTACTCAGGGTGCTGGGTGCTCAGTGCTCAGGGTGCTCCGTGCTCAGTACGTTGGGTGCTCAGTACTCAGGGTGCTGGGTGCTCAGTGCTCAGGGTGCTGGGTGCTCAGTGCTCAGGGTGCTGGGTGCTCGGTGCTCGGGGTGCTGGATGCTCAGTACTCAGGGTGCTGGGTGCTCAGTGCTCGGGGTGCTGGATGCTCAGTACTCAGGGTGCTGGGTGCTCAGTGCTCAGGGTGCTGGGTGCTCAGTACTCAGGGTGCTAGGTGCTCAGTGCTCAGGGTGCTGGGTGCTCAGTACTCAGGGTGCTGGGTCCTCAGTGCTCAGGGTGCTGGGTGCTCAGTGCTCGGGGTGCTCAGTACTCAGGGTGCTGTGTGTTCAGTGCTCAGGGTACTGGGTGCTCAGTACTCAGGGTGCTCGGTGCTTAGTACTCAGGGTGCTGGGTGCTCAGTACTCCGGGTGCTGGGTGCTCATTGCTCGGGGTGCTCGGTGCTCAGTGCTCAGGGTGCTGGGTGCTCAGTACGCAGGGTGCTCATTGCTCAGTGTGCTGGGTGCTCAGTACTCAGGGTGCTGGGTGCTCAGTACTCAGGGTGCTCAGTGCTCAGTACTCAGGGTGCTCAGTGCTCAGTACTCAGGGTGCTCAGTGCTCAGGGTGCTGGGTGCTCAGTGCTCGGGGTGCTGGGTGCTCAGTGCTCAGGGTGCTGTGTGCTCAGTACTCAGGGTGCTCAGTACTCAGGGTGCTGGGTGCTCAGTGTTCAGGGTGCTGGGTGCTCAGTGCTCAGGGTGCTGGGTGCTCAGTGCTCAGGGTGCTCGGTGCTCAGTGCTCAGGTTGCTGGGTGCTCAGTACTCAGGGTGCTGGGTGCTCAGTACTCAGGGTGCTCAGTGCTCAGTACTCAGGGTGCTCAGTGCTCAGTACTCAGGGTGCTCAGTGCTCAGGGTGCTGGGTGCTCAGTGCTCGGGGTGCTGGGTACTCAGTCCTCAGGGTGCTGGGTGCTTAGTGCTCAGGGTGCTCGGTGCTTAGTACTCATGGTGCACGGTGCACGGGGTGCTGGGTGCTCAGTACTCAGGGTGCTGGGTGCCCAGTGCTCAGGGTGCTGGGTGCTCAGTGCTCAGGGTGCTCGGTGCTTAGTACTCATGGTGCTCGGTGCTCGGGGTGCTGGGTGCTCAGTGCTAGGTGTGCTGGGTGCTCAGTGCTCAGGGTGCTGGGTGCTGAGTGGTCGGTGTGCTGGGTGCTCAGTGCTCGGGGTGCTGGGTGCTCAGTGCTCGGGTTGCTGGGTGCTCAGTACTCAGGGTGCTGGGTGCTCAGTGCTCGGGGTGCTGGTTGCTCAGTGCTCGGGGTGCTGGGTGCTCAGTACTCAGGGTGCTGGGTGCTCGGTGCTCAGTACGCTGGGTGCTCAGTACTCAGGGTGCTGGGTGCTCAGTACTCAGGGTGCTCGGTGCTCAGTACTCAGGGTGCTGCGTGCTCAGTGCTCGGGGTGCTGGGTGCTCATTAATCAGGGTCCTGGGTGCTCAGTACTCAGGGTGCTCAGTGCTTGGGGTGCTGGGTGCTCAGTACTCAGGGTGCTCAGTGCTTGGGGTGCTGGGTGCTCAGTACTCAGGGTGCTGGGTGCTCAGTGCTCGGGGTGCTGGTTGCTCAGTGCTCGGGGTGCTGGGTGCTCAGTGCTGGGGGTGCTGGGTGCTCAGTGCTCGGGGTGCTGGGTGCTCAGTGCTCAGGGTGCTGGGTGCTCAGTGCTCGGGGTGCTGGGTGCTCAGTGACCGGGGTGCTCGGTGCTCAGTGCTCGGGGTGCTGGGTGCTCATTACTCAGAGTGCTGGGTTCTCAGTACTCCGGGTGCTTGGTGCTCAGTGCTCGGGGTGCTCGGTGCTTAGTACTCAGGGGGCTGGGTGCTCAGTACTCCGGGTGCTGGGTGCTCAGTGCTCGGGGTGCTCGGTGCTCAGTGCTCAAGGTGCTGGGTGCTCAGTACTCAGGGTGCTCATTGCTCAGGGTGCTGGGTGCTCAGTACTCAGTGTGCTGGGTGCTCAGTGCTCAGGGTGCTCCGTGCTCAGTACGTTGGGTGCTCAGTACTCAGGGTGCTGGGTGCTCAGTGCTCAGGGTGCTGGGTGCTCAGTGCTCAGGGTGCTGGGTGCTCAGTGCTCAGGGTGCTGGGTGCTCGGTGCTCGGGGTGCTGGGAGCTCAGTGCTCGGGGTGCTCGGTGCTCAGTACTCAGGGTGTTCAGTGCTCAGTAATCAGGGTGCTGGGTGCTCAGTGCTCAGGGCGCTGGGTGCTCAGTACTCAGGGTGCTGGGTGCTCAGTGCTCGGTGTGCTCGGTGCTCAGTACGTTGGTTGCTCAGTACTCAGGGTGCTGGGTGATCAGTGCTCAGGGTGATCGGTGCTCATTACTCAGGGTGCTCAGTACTCAGGGTGCTGGGTGCTCAGGGCTCGGGGTGCTGGGAGCTCAGTACTCAGGGTGCTGGGTGCTCAGTGCTCGGGGTGCTGGGTGCTGAGTCCTCAGGGTGCTGGGTGCTCAGTACTCGGGCTGCTCGGTGCTCAGTACTCAGGGTGCTGCGTGCTCAGTACTCAGGGTGCTGGGTGCTCATTACTCAGTGTGCTCGCTGCTCAGTACTCAGTGTGCTGGGTGCTCAGTGCTCAGGGTGCTGGGTGCTCAGTACTCAGGGTGCTGGGTGCTCAGTGCTCAGGGTGATCGGTGCTCAGTCCTCAGGGTGCTCAGTACTCAGGGTGCTGGGTGCTCAGTGCTCAGGTTGCTCAGTACTCAGGGTGCTGGGTGCTCAGTACTCAGGGTGCTGTGTGCTCAGTGCTCGGGGTGCTGGGTGCTCAGTACTCAGGGTGCTGGGTGCTCAGTGCTCAGGGTGCTCAGTGCTCGGGGAGCTCGGTGCTCAGTACTCATGGTGCTGTGTGCTCAGTACTCAGTGCTCGGGGTCCTGGGTGCTCAGCGCTCTGGGTGCTTAGTGCACAGTACTCAGGGTGCTGGGTGCTCAGTATTCAGGGTGCTCAGTCCTCGGGGTGCTGGGTGCTCAGTACTCAGGGTGCTGGGTGCTCAGTGCTCAGGGTGCTGGGTGCTCAGTGCTCAGGTTGCTGGGTGCTCAGTACTCAGGGTGCTGGGTGCTCAGTACTCAGGGTGCTCAGTGCTCAGTACTCAGGGTGCTCAGTGCTCAGTACTCAGGGTGCTCAGTGCTCAGGGTGCTGGGTGCTCAGTGCTCGGGGTGCTGGGTACTCAGTCCTCAGGGTGCTGGGTGCTCAGTGCTCAGGGTGCTCGGTGCTTAGTACTCATGGTGCTCGGTGCTCGGGGTGCTGGGTGCTCAGTACTCAGGGTGCTGGGTGCACAGTGCTCAGGGTGCTGGGTGCTCAGTGCTCAGGGTGCTCGGTGCTTAGTACTCATGGTGCTCGGTGCTCGGGGTGCTGGGTGCTCAGTGCTCTGTGTGCTGGGTGCTCAGTGCTCAGGGTGCTGGGTGCTGAGTGGTCGGTGTGCTGGGTGCTCAGTGCTCGGGGTGCTGGGTGCTCAGTGCTCGGGTTACTGGGTGCTCAGTACTCGGGGTGCTCGGTGCTCAGTACTCAGGGTGCTGGGTGCTCAGTGCTCAGGGTGCTGGGTGCTCAGTACTCAGGGTGCTGGGTGCTCGGTGCTCAGTACGCTGGGTGCTCAGTACTCAGGGTGCTGGGTGCTCAGTACTCAGGGTGCTCGGTGCTCAGTACTCAGGGTTCTGCGTGCTCAGTGCTCGGGGTGCTGGGTGCTCATTAATCAGGGTCCTGGGTGCTCAGTACTCAGGGTGCTCAGTGCTTGGGGTGCTGGGTGCTCAGTACTCAGGGTGCTCAGTGCTTGGGTTGCAGGGTGCTCAGTACTCAGGGTGCTGGTTGCTCAGTGCTCAGGGTGCTGGGTGCTGAGTACTCAGGGTGCTGGGTGCTCAGTACTCAGGGTGCTGGGTGCTCAGTGCTCGGGGTGCTGGGTGCTCAGTGCTCGGGGTGCTGGGTGCTCAGTGCTGGGGGTGCTGGGTGCTCAGTGCTCAGGGTGCTGGGTGCTCAGTGCTCAGGGTGCTGTGTGCTCAGTGCTCGGGGTGCTGGGTGCTCAGTGCCCGGGGTGCTCGGTACTCAGTGCTCGGGGTGCTGGGTGCTCATTACTCAGAGTGCTGGGTTCTCAGTACTCCGGGTGCTGGGTGCTCAGTGCTCGGGGTGCTCGGTGCTTAGTACTCAGGGTGCTGGGTGCTCAGTACTCCGGGTGCTGGGTGCTCAGTGCTCGGGGTGCTCGGTGCTCAGTGCTCAAGGTGCTGGGTGCTCAGTACTCAGGGTGCTCATTGCTCAGGGTGCTGGGTGCTCAGTACTCAGGGTGCTGGGTGCTCAGTGCTCAGGGTGCTCCGTGCTCAGTACGTTGGGTGCTCAGTACTCAGGGTGCTGGGTGCTCAGTGCTCAGGGTGCTGGGTGCTCATTGCTCAGGGTGCTGGGTGCTCGGTGCTCGGGGTGCTGGATGCTCAGTACTCAGGGTGCTGGGTGCTCAGTGCTTGGGGTGCTGGATGCTCAGTACTCAGGGTGCTGGGTGCTCAGTGCTCAGGGTGCTGGGTGCTCAGTACTCAGGGTGCTAGGTGCTCAGTGCTCAGGGTGCTGGGTGCTCAGTACTCAGGGTGCTGGGTCCTCAGTGCTCAGGGTGCTGGGTGCTCAGTGCTCGGGGTGCTCAGTACTCAGGGTGCTGGGTGCTCAGTGCTCAGGGTGCTGGGTGCTCAGTACTCAGGGTGCTAGGTGCTCAGTGCTCAGGGTGCTGGGTGCTCAGTACTCAGGGTGCTGGGTCCTCAGTGCTCAGGGTGCTGGGTGCTCAGTGCTCGGGGTGCTCAGTACTCAGGGTGCTGTGTGTTCAGTGCTCAGGGTACTGGGTGCTCAGTACTCAGGGTGCTCGGTGCTTAGTACTCAGGGTGCTGGGTGCTCAGTACTCCGGGTGCTGGGTGCTCAGTGCTCGGGGTGCTCGGTGCTCAGTGCTCAGGGTGCTGGGTGCTCAGTACGCAGGGTGCTCATTGCTCAGTGTGCTGGGTGCTCAGTACTCAGGGTGCTGGGTGCTCAGTACTCAGGGTGCTCAGTGCTCAGTACTCAGGGTGCTCAGTGCTCAGTACTCAGGGTGCTCAGTGCTCAGGGTGCTGGGTGCTCAGTGCTCGGGGTGCTGGGTGCTCAGTGCTCAGGGTGCTGTGTGCTCAGTACTCAGGGTGCTCAGTACTCAGGGTGCTGGGTGCTCAGTGTTCAGGGTGCTGGGTGCTCAGTGCTCAGGGTGCTGGGTTCTCAGTGCTCAGGGTGCTCGGTGCTCAGTGCTCAGGTTGCTGGGTGCTCAGTACTCAGGGTGCTGGGTGCTCAGTACTCAGGGTGCTCAGTGCTCAGTACTCAGGGTGCTCAGTGCTCAGTACTCAGGGTGCTCAGTGCTCAGGGTGCTGGGTGCTCAGTGCTCGGGGTGCTGGGTACTCAGTCCTCAGGGTGCTGGGTGCTCAGTGCTCAGGGTGCTCGGTGCTTAGTACTCATGGAGCACGGTGCACGGGGTGCTGGGTGCTCAGTACTCAGGGTGCTGGGTGCACAGTGCTCAGGGTGCTGGGTGCTCAGTGCTCAGGGTGCTCGGTGCTTAGTACTCATGGTGCTCGGTGCTCGGGGTGCTGGGTGCTCAGTGCTAGGTGTGCTGGGTGCTCAGTGCTCAGGGTGCTGGGTGCTGAGTGGTCGGTGTGCTGGGTGCTCAGTGCTCGGGGTGCTGGGTGCTCAGTGCTCGGGTTGCTGGGTGCTCAGTACTCGGGGTGCTCGGTGCTCAGTACTCAGGGTGCTGGGTGCTCAGTGCTCAGGGTGCTGTGTGCTCAGTACTCAGGGTGCTGGGTGCTCGGTGCTCAGTACGCTGGGTGCTCAGTACTCAGGGTGCTGGGTGCTCAGTACTCAGGGTGCTCGGTGCTCAGTACTCAGGGTGCTGCGTGCTCAGTGCTCGGGGTGATGGGTGCTCATTAATCAGGGTCCTGGGTGCTCAGTACTCAGGGTGCTCAGTGCTTGGGGTGCTGGGTGCTCAGTACTCAGGGTGCTCAGTGCTTGGGGTGCTGGGTGCTCAGTACTCAGGGTGCTGGGTGCTCAGTGCTCGGGGTGCTGGTTTCTCAGTGCTCGGTGTGCTGGGTGCTCAGTGCTGGGGGTGCTGGGTGCTCAGTGCTCGGGGTGCTGGGTGCTCAGTGCTCAGGGTGCTGGGTGCTCAGTGCTCGGGGTGCTGGGTGCTCAGTGACCGGGGTGCTCGGTGCTCAGTGCTCGGGGTGCTGGGTGCTCATTACTCAGAGTGCTGGGTTCTCAGTACTCCGGGTGCTGGGTGCTCAGTGCTCGGGGTGCTCGGTGCTTAGTACTCAGGGGGCTGGGTGCTCAGTACTCCGGGTGCTGGGTGTTCAGTGCTCGGGGTGCTCGGTGCTCAGTGCTCAAGGTGCTGGGTGCTCAGTACTCAGGGTGCTCATTGCTCAGGGTGCTGGGTGCTCAGTACTCAGTGTGCTGGGTGCTCAGTGCTCAGGGTGCTCCGTGCTCAGTACGTTTGGTGCTCAGTACTCAGGGTGCTGGGTGCTCAGTGCTCAGGGTGCTGGGTGCTCAGTGCTCAGGGTGCTGGGTGCTCAGTGCTCAGGGTGCTGGGTGCTCGGTGCTCGGGGTGCTGGGAGCTCAGTGCTCGGGTGCTCGGTGCTCAGTACTCAGGGTGTTCAGTGCTCAGTAATCAGGGTGCTGCGTGCTCAGTGCTCAGGGCGCTGGGTGCTCAGTACTCAGGGTGCTGGGTGCTCAGTGCTCGGTGTGCTCGGTGCTCAGTACGTTGGTTGCTCAGTACTCAGGGTGCTGGGTGATCAGTGCTCAGGGTGATCGGTGCTCATTACTCAGGGTGCTCAGTACTCAGGTTGCTGGGTGCTCAGGGCTCGGGGTGCTGGGAGCTCAGTACTCAGGGTGCTGGGTGCTCAGTGCTCGGGGTGCTGGGTGCTGAGTCCTCAGGGTGCTGGGTGCTCAGTACTCGGGCTGCTCGGTGCTCAGTACTCAGGGTGCTGGGTGCTCAGTACTCAGGGTGCTGGGTGCTCAGTAATCAGTGTGCTCGCTGCTCAGTACTCAGTGTGCTGGCTGCTCAGTGCTCAGGGTGCTGGGTGCTCAGTACTCAGGGTGCTGGGTGCTCAGTGCTCAGGGTGATCGGTGCTCAGTCCTCAGGGTGCTCAGTACTCAGGGTGATGGGTGCTCAGTGCTCAGGTTGCTCAGTACTCAGGGTGCTGGGTGCTCAGTACTCAGGGTGCTGTGTGCTCAGTGCTCGGGGTGCTGGGTGCTCAGTACTCAGGGTGCTGGGTGCTCAGTGCTCAGGGTGCTCAGTGCTCGGGGAGCTCGGTGCTCAGTACTCATGGTGCTGTGTGCTCAGTACTCAGTGCTCGGGGTCCTGGGTGCTCAGCGCTCTGGGTGCTTAGTGCACAGTACTCAGGGTGCTGGGTGCTCAGTATTCAGGGTGCTCAGTCCTCGGGGTGCTGGGTGCTCAGTACTCAGGGTGCTGGGTGCTCAGTGCTCAGGGTGCTGGGTGCTCAGTGCTCAGGTTGCTGGGTGCTCAGTACTCAGGGTGCTGGGTGCTCAGTACTCAGGGTGCTCAGTGCTCAGTACTCAGGGTGCTCAGTGCTCAGTACTCAGGGTGCTCAGTGCTCAGGGTGCTGGGTGCTCAGTGCTCGGGGTGCTGGGTACTCAGTCCTCAGGGTGCTGGGTGCTCAGTGCTCAGGGTGCTCGGTGCTTAGTACTCATGGTGCTCGGTGCTCGGGGTGCTGGGTGCTCAGTACTCAGGGTGCTGGGTGCACAGTGCTCAGGGTGCTGGGTGCTCAGTGCTCAGGGTGCTCGGTGCTTAGTACTCATGGTGCTCGGTGCTCGGGGTGCTGGGTGCTCAGTGCTCGGTGTGCTGGGTGCTCAGTGCTCAGGGTGCTGGGTGCTGAGTGGTCGGTGTGCTGGGTGCTCAGTGCTCGGGGTGCTGGGTGCTCAGTGCTCGGGTTGCTGGGTGCTCAGTACTCGGGGTGCTCGGTGCTCAGTACTCAGGGTGCTGGGTGCTCAGTGCTCAGGGTGCTGGGTGCTCAGTACTCAGGGTGCTGGGTGCTCGGTGCTCAGTACGCTGGGTGCTCAGTACTCAGGGTGCTGGGTGCTCAGTACTCAGGGTGCTCGGTGCTCAGTACTCAGGGTGCTGCGTGCTCAGTGCTCGGGGTGCTGGGTGCTCATTAATCAGGGTCCTGGGTGCTCAGTACTCAGGGTGCTCAGTGCTTGGGGTGCTGGGTGCTCAGTACTCAGGGTGCTCAGTGCTTGGGGTGCAGGGTGCTCAGTACTCAGGGTGCTGGTTGCTCAGTGCTCAGGGTGCTGGGTGCTGAGTACTCAGGGTGCTGGGTGCTCAGTACTCAGGGTGCTGGGTGCTCAGTGCTCGGGGTGCTGGGTGCTCAGTGCTCGGGGTGCTGGGTGCTCAGTGCTGGGGGTGCTGGGTGCTCAGTGCTCAGGGTGCTGGGTGCTCAGTGCTCAGGGTGCTGTGTGCTCAGTGCTCGGGGTGCTGGGTGCTCAGTGCCCGGGGTGCTCGGTGCTCAGTGCTCGGGGTGCTGGGTGCTCATTACTCAGAGTGCTGGGTTCTCAGTACTCCGGGTGCTGGGTGCTCAGTGCTCGGGGTGCTCGGTGCTTAGTACTCAGGGTGCTGGGTGCTCAGTACTCCGGGTGCTGGTTGCTCAGTGCTCGGGGTGCTCGGTGCTCAGTGCTCAAGGTGCTAGGTGCTCAGTACTCAGGGTGCTCATTGCTCAGGGTGCTGGGTGCTCAGTACTCAGGGTGCTGGGTGCTCAGTGCTCAGGGTGCTCCGTGCTCAGTACGTTGGGTGCTCAGTACTCAGGGTGCTGGGTGCTCAGTGCTCAGGGTGCTGGGTGCTCAGTGCTCAGGGTGCTGGGTGCTCGGTGCTCGGGGTGGTCGGTGCTCAGTACTCAGGGTGCTCAGTGCTCAGTAATCAGGGTGCTGGGTGCTCAGTGCTCAGGGCGCTGGGTGCTCAGTACTCAGGGTGCTGGGTGCTCAGTGCTCGGTGTGCTCGGTGCTCAGTACGTTGGGTGCTCAGTACTCAGGGTGCTGGGTGCTCAGTTCTCAGGGTGATCGGTGCTCATTACTCAGGGTGCTCAGTACTCAGGGTGCTGGGTGCTCAGGGCTCGGGGTGCTGGGAGCTCAGTACTCAGGGTGCTGGGTGCTCAGTGCTCGGGGTGCTGGGTGCTGAGTCCTCAGGGTGCTGGGTGCTCAGTACTCGGGCTGCTCGGTGCTCAGTACTCAGGGTGCTGGGTGCTCAGTACTCAGGGTGCTGGGTGCTCAGTACTCAGGGTGCTCGCTGCTCAGTACTCAGGGTGCTGGGTGCTCAGTGCTCAGGGTGCTGGGTGCTCAGTACTCAGGGTGCTGGGTGCTCAGTGCTCAGGGTGATCGGTGCTCAGTCCTCAG
This sequence comes from Microtus oregoni, assembly GCF_018167655.1. Taxonomy (NCBI): domain Eukaryota; kingdom Metazoa; phylum Chordata; class Mammalia; order Rodentia; family Cricetidae; genus Microtus; species Microtus oregoni. The sequence goes on along the minus strand of NW_024543101.1, from coordinate 1,550,408 downwards.
GGTGCTCAGTACTCAGGGTGCTGGGTGCTCAGTGCTCAGGTTGCTCAGTACTCAGGGTGCTGGGTGCTCAGTACTCAGGGTGCTGGGTGCTCAGTGCTCGGGGTGCTGGGTGCTCAGTACTCAGGGTGCTGGGTGCACAGTGCTCAGGGTGCTCAGTGCTCGGGGAGCTCGGTGCTCAGTACTCATGGTGCTGTGTGCTCAGTACTCAGGGCTCGGGGTCCTGGGTGCTCAGCGCTCTGGGTGCTTAGTGCACAGTACTCAGGGTGCTGCCTGCTCAGTATTCAGGGTGCTCAGTCCTCGGGGTGCTGGGTGCTCAGTACTCAGGGTGCTGGGTGCTCAGTGCTCAGGGTGCTGGGTGCTCAGTGCTCAGGGTGCTGGGTACTCAGTGATCGGGGTGCTGGGTGCTCAGTACTCAGGGTGCTGGGTGCTCAGTACTCAGGGTGCTGGGTGCTCAGTGCTCGGGGTGCTGGGTGCTCAGTGCTCGGGGTGCTGGGTGCTCAGTGCTCGGGGTGCTGGGTGCTCACTGCTCAGTACTCAGGGTGCTGATTGCTCAGTTCTCCGGGTGCTCGGTGCTCAGTGCTCAAGGTGCTGGTTGCTCAGTACTCAGGGTGCTCATTGCTCAGGGTGCTGGGTGCTCAGTACTCAGGGTGCTGTGTGCTCAGTGCTCCGGGTGCTCGGTGCTCAGTGCTCAAGGTGCTGGGTGCACAGTACTCAGGGTGCTCATTGCTCAGGGTGCTGGGTGCTCAGTACTCAGGGTGCTGGGTGCTCAGTGCTCAGGGTGCTCGGTGCTCAGTACGTTGGGTGCTCAGTATTCAGGGTGCTTGGTGCTCAGTGCTCAGGGTGCTGGGTGCTCAGTGCTCAGGGTGCTGGGTGCTCGGTGCTCGGGGTGCTGGGTGCTCAGTGCTCGGGGTGCTCGTTGCTCAGTACTCAGGGTGCCCAGTGCTCAGTACTCAGGGTGCTGGGTGATCAGTGCTCGGTGTGCTCGGTGCTCAGTACGTTGGGTGCTCAGTACTCAGGGTGCTGGGTGCTCAGTGCTCAGGGTGATCGGTGCTCAGTACTCAGTGTGCTCAGTACTCAGGGTGCTGGCTGCTCAGGGCTCGGGGTGCTGGGAGCTCAGTACTCAGGGTGCTGGGTGCTCAGTGCTCGGGGTGCTGGGTGCTGAGTCCTCAGGGTGCTGGGTGCTCAGTACTCGGGGTGCTCGGTGCTCAGTACTCAGGGTGCTGGGTGCTCAGTACTCAGGGTGCTGGGTGCTCAGTACTCAGGGTGCTCGCTGCTCAGTACTCAGGGTGCTGGGTGCTCAGTGCTCAGGGTGCTGGGTGCTCAGTACTCAGGGTGCTGGGTGCTCAGTGCTCAGGGTGATCAGTGCTCAGTCCTCAGGGTGCTCACTACTCAGGGTGCTGGGTGCTCAGTGCTCAGGTTGCTCAGTACTCAGGGTGCTGGGTGCTCAGTACTCAGGGTGCTGGGTGCTCAGTGCTCGGGGTGCTGGGTGCTCAGTACTCAGGGTGCTGGGTGCTCAGTGCTCAGGGTGCTGGGTGCTCAGTACTCAGGGTGCTGGGTGCTCAGTACTCAGGGTGCTCAGTGCTCGGGGAGCACGGTGCTCAGTACTCAGGGTGCTGGGTGCTCAGTACTCAGTGCTCGGGGTCCTGGGTGCTCAGCGCTCTGGGTGCTTAGTGCACAGTACTCAGGGTGCTGGGTGCTCAGTATTCAGGGTGCTCAGTGCTCGGGGTGCTGGGTGCTCAGTACTCAGGGTGCTGGGTGCTCATTGCTCAGGGTGCTGGGTGCTCAGTGCTCAGGGTGCTGGGTGCTCAGTGCTCAGGGTGCTGGGTACTCAGTGCTCGGGGTGCTGGGTGCTCAGTACTCATAGTTCTGGGTGCTCAGTGCTCAGTGTGCTGGGTGCTCAGTGTTCGGGGTGCTTGGTGCTCAGTGCTCGGGGTGCTGGGTGCTCAGTGCTCGGGGTGCTCGCTGCTCAGTACTCAGTGTGCTGGATGCTCAGTGCTCCGGGTGCTCAGTACTCAGGGTGCTGTGTGTTCAGTGCTCAGGGTGCTGGGTGCTCAGTACTCAGGGTGCTCGGTGCTTAGTACTCAGGGTGCTGGGTGCTCAGTACTCGGGGTGCTGGGTGCTCAGTGCTCGGGGTGCTCGGTGCTCAGTGCTCAAGGTGCTGGGTGCTCAATACTCAGGGTGCTCATTGCTCAGGGTGGTGGGTGCTCAGTACTCAGGGTGCTGGGTGCTCAGTACTCAGGGTGCTCGGTGCTAAGTACTCAGGGTGCTCAGTGCTCAGGGTGCTGGGTGCTCAGTGCTCGGGGTGCTGGGTACTCAGTGCTCAGTACACAGGGTGCTGGGTGCTCAGTACTCAGGGTGCTGGGTGCTCAGTACTCAGGGTGCTGGGTGCTCAGTGCTCGGGGTGCTTGGTGCTCAGTGCTCGGGTTGCTGGGTGCTCAGTGCTCGGGGTGCTCGCTGCTCAGTACTCAGTGTGCTGGGTGCTCAATGCTCCGGGTGCTCAGTACTCAGGGTGCTGTGTGTTCAGTGCTCAGGGTGCTGGGTGCTCAGTACTCAGGGTGCTCGGTGCTTAGTACTCCGGGTGCTGTGTGCTCAGTGCTCGGGGTGCTCGGTGCTCAGTGCTCAAGGTGCTGGGTGCTCAATACTCAGGGTGCTCATTGCTCAGGGTGCTGGGTGCTCAGTACTCAGGGTGCTGGGTGCTCAGTGCTCAGGGTGCTCGGTGCTCAGTACGTTGGGTGCTCAGTACTCAGGGTGCTGGGTGCTCAGTGCTCAGGGTGCTGGGTGCTCAGTGCTCAGGGTGCTGGGTGCTCAGTGCTCAGGGTGCTAGGTGCTCGGTGCTCGGGGTGCTGGGTGCTCAGTGCTCGGGGTGCTCGGTGCTCAGTACTCAGGGTGCTCAGTGCTCATTACTCAGGGTGCTGGGTGCTCAGTGCTCAGGGTGCTGGGTGCTCAGTACTCAGGGAGCTGGGTGCTCAGTACTCAGGGTGCTCCGTGTTCAGTACTCAGGGTGCTGGGTGCTCAGTGCTCGGGGTGCTGGGTGCTCAGTACTCAGGGTGCTGGGTGCTCAGTGCTCGGGGTGCTCGGTGCTCAGTGCTCGCGGTGCTGGGTGCTCAGTGCTCTGGGTGCTGGGTGCTCAGTGCTCAGAGTGCTGGGTGCTCAGTACTCAGGGTGCTCGGTGCTCAGTACTCAGGGTGCTCAGTACTCAGCGTGCTGGGTGCTCAGTGCTCAGGGTGCTCGGTGCTCATTACTCAGGGTGCTCAGTGCTCAGTACTCAGCATGCTGGGTGCTCAGTGCTCAGCGTGCTGGGTGCTCAGTACTCAGGGTGCTGGGTGCTTATTTCTCAGGGTGCTCGGTCCTCAGTGCTCAGGGTGCTGGGTGCTCAGTACTCAGGGTGCTGGGTGCTCCGTGCTCAGGGTGCTCAGTGCTCAGTACTAAGGGTGCTCAGTGCTCAGTGCTCTGGGTTCTGGGTGCTCAGTGCTCGGGGTGCTGGGTGCTCAGTGCTCAGGGTGCTGGGTGCTCAGTACTCAGGGTGCTCAGTGTTCGGGGAGCACGGTGCTCAGTACTCAGGGTGCTGGGTGCTCAGTACTCAGTGCTCGGGGTCCTGGGTGCTCAGCGCTCTGGGTGCTTAGTGCACAGTACTCAGGGTGCTGGGTGCTCAGTATTCAGGGTGCTCAGTGCTCGGGGTGCTGGGTGCTCAGTACTCAGGGTGCTGGGTGCTCATTGCTCAGGGTGCTGGGTGCTCAGTGCTCAGGGTGCTGGGTGCTCAGTGCTCAGGGTGCTGGGTACTCAGTGCTCGGGGTGCTGGGTGCTCAGTACTCATAGTTCTGGGTGCTCAGTGCTCAGTGTGCTGGGTGCTCAGTGTTCGGGGTGCTTGGTGCTCAGTGCTCGGGGTGCTGGGTGCTCAGTGCTCGGGGTGCTCGCTGCTCAGTACTCAGTGTGCTGGATGCTCAGTGCTCCGGGTGCTCAGTACTCAGGGTGCTGTGTGTTCAGTGCTCAGGGTGCTGGGTGCTTAGTACTCAGGGTGCTCGGTGCTTAGTACTCAGGGTGCTGGGTGCTCAGTACTCGGGGTGCTGGGTGCTCAGTGCTCGGGGTGCTCGGTGCTCAGTGCTCAAGGTGCTGGGTGCTCAATACTCAGGGTGCTCATTGCTCAGGGTGGTGGGTGCTCAGTACTCAGGGTGCTGGGTGCTCAGTACTCAGGGTGCTCGGTGCTAAGTACTCAGGGTGCTCAGTGCTCAGGGTGCTGGGTGCTCAGTGCTCGGGGTGCTGGGTAATCAGTGCTCAGTACACAGGGTGCTGGGTGCTCAGTACTCAGGGTGCTGGGTGCTCAGTACTCAGGGTGCTGGGTGCTCAGTGCTCGGGGTGCTTGGTGCTCAGTGCTCGGGTTGCTGGGTGCTCAGTGCTCGGGGTGCTCGCTGCTCAGTACTCAGTGTGCTGGGTGCTCAATGCTCCGGGTGCTCAGTACTCAGGGTGCTGTGTGTTCAGTGCTCAGGGTGCTGGGTGCTCAGTGCTCGGGGTGCTGGGTACTCAGTGCTCAGTACACAGGGTGCTGAGTGCTCAGTGCTCGGGGTGCTGGGTGCTCAGTGCTCAGTACTCAGGGTGCTGGGTGCTCGGTGCTCGGGGTGCTGGGTGCTCAGTACTCAGGGTGCTGGGTGCTCATTGCTCAGGGTGCTGGGTGCTCAGTGCTCAGGGTGCTGGGTGCTCAGTGCTCAGGGTGCTGGGTACTCAGTGCTCGGGGTGCTGGGTGCTCAGTACTCATAGTTCTGGGTGCTCAGTGCTCAGTGTGCTGGGTGCTCAGTGTTCGGGGTGCTTGGTGCTCAGTGCTCGGGGTGCTGGGTGCTCAGTGCTCGGGGTGCTCGCTGCTCAGTACTCAGTGTGCTGGATGCTCAGTGCTCCGGGTGCTCAGTACTCAGGGTGCTGTGTGTTCAGTGCTCAGGGTGCTGGGTGCTCAGTACTCAGGGTGCTCGGTGCTTAGTACTCAGGGTGCTGGGTGCTCAGTACTCGGGGTGCTGGGTGCTCAGTGCTCGGGGTGCTCGGTGCTCAGTGCTCAAGGTGCTGGGTGCTCAATACTCAGGGTGCTCATTGCTCAGGGTGGTGGGTGCTCAGTACTCAGGGTGCTGGGTGCTCAGTACTCAGGGTGCTCGGTGCTAAGTACTCAGGGTGCTCAGTGCTCAGGGTGCTGGGTGCTCAGTGCTCGGGGTGCTGGGTACTCAGTGCTCAGTACACAGGGTGCTGGGTGCTCAGTACTCAGGGTGCTGGGTGCTCAGTACTCAGGGTGCTGGGTGCTCAGTGCTCGGGGTGCTTGGTGCTCAGTGCTCGGGTTGCTGGGTGCTCAGTGCTCGGGGTGCTCGCTGCTCAGTACTCAGTGTGCTGGGTGCTCAATGCTCCGGGTGCTCAGTACTCAGGGTGCTGTGTGTTCAGTGCTCAGGGTGCTGGGTGCTCAGTACTCAGGGTGCTCGGTGCTTAGTACTCCGGGTGCTGTGTGCTCAGTGCTCGGGGTGCTCGGTGCTCAGTGCTCAAGGTGCTGGGTGCTCAATACTCAGGGTGCTCATTGCTCAGGGTGCTGGGTGCTCAGTACTCAGGGTGCTGGGTGCTCAGTGCTCAGGGTGCTCGGTGCTCAGTACGTTGGGTGCTCAGTACTCAGGGTGCTGGGTGCTCAGTGCTCAGGGTGCTGGGTGCTCAGTGCTCAGGGTGCTGGGTGCTCAGTGCTCAGGGTGCTAGGTGCTCGGTGCTCGGGGTGCTGGGTGCTCAGTGCTCGGGGTGCTCGGTGCTCAGTACTCAGGGTGCTCAGTGCTCATTACTCAGGGTGCTGGGTGCTCAGTGCTCAGGGTGCTGGGTGCTCAGTACTCAGGGAGCTGGGTGCTCAGTACTCAGGGTGCTCGGTGCTAAGTACTCAGGGTGCTCAGTGCTCAGGGTGCTGGGTGCTCAGTGCTCGGGGTGCTGGGTACTCAGTGCTCAGTACACAGGGTGCTGGGTGCTCAGTACTCAGGGTGCTGGGTGCTCAGTACTCAGGGTGCTGGGTGCTCAGTGCTCGGGGTGCTTGGTGCTCAGTGCTCGGGTTGCTGGGTGCTCAGTGCTCGGGGTGCTCGCTGCTCAGTACTCAGTGTGCTGGGTGCTCAATGCTCCGGGTGCTCAGTACTCAGGGTGCTGTGTGTTCAGTGCTCAGGGTGCTGGGTGCTCAGTACTCAGGGTGCTCGGTGCTTAGTACTCCGGGTGCTGTGTGCTCAGTGCTCGGGGTGCTCGGTGCTCAGTGCTCAAGGTGCTGGGTGCTCAATACTCAGGGTGCTCATTGCTCAGGGTGCTGGGTGCTCAGTACTCAGGGTGCTGGGTGCTCAGTGCTCAGGGTGCTCGGTGCTCAGTACGTTGGGTGCTCAGTACTCAGGGTGCTGGGTGCTCAGTGCTCAGGGTGCTGGGTGCTCAGTGCTCAGGGTGCTGGGTGCTCAGTGCTCAGGGTGCTAGGTGCTCGGTGCTCGGGGTGCTGGGTGCTCAGTGCTCGGGGTGCTCGGTGCTCAGTACTCAGGGTGCTCAGTGCTCATTACTCAGGGTGCTGGGTGCTCAGTGCTCAGGGTGCTGGGTGCTCAGTACTCAGGGAGCTGGGTGCTCAGTACTCAGGGTGCTCCGTGTTCAGTACTCAGGGTGCTGGGTGCTCAGTGCTCGGGGTGCTGGGTGCTCAGTACTCAGGGTGCTGGGTGCTCAGTGCTCGGGGTGCTCGGTGCTCAGTGCTCGCGGTGCTGGGTGCTCAGTGCTCTGGGTGCTGGGTGCTCAGTGCTCAGAGTGCTGGGTGCTCAGTACTCAGGGTGCTCGGTGCTCAGTACTCAGGGTGCTCAGTACTCAGCGTGCTGGGTGCTCAGTGCTCAGGGTGCTCGGTGCTCATTACTCAGGGTGCTCAGTGCTCAGTACTCAGCATGCTGGGTGCTCAGTGCTCAGCGTGCTGGGTGCTCAGTACTCAGGGTGCTGGGTGCTTATTTCTCAGGGTGCTCGGTCCTCAGTGCTCAGGGTGCTGGGTGCTCAGTACTCAGGGTGCTGGGTGCTCCGTGCTCAGGGTGCTCAGTGCTCAGTACTAAGGGTGCTCAGTGCTCAGTGCTCTGGGTTCTGGGTGCTCAGTGCTCGGGGTGCTGGGTGCTCAGTGCTCAGGGTGCTGGGTGCTCAGTACTCAGGGTGCTCAGTGTTCGGGGAGCACGGTGCTCAGTACTCAGGGTGCTGGGTGCTCAGTACTCAGTGCTCGGGGTCCTGGGTGCTCAGCGCTCTGGGTGCTTAGTGCACAGTACTCAGGGTGCTGGGTGCTCAGTATTCAGGGTGCTCAGTGCTCGGGGTGCTGGGTGCTCAGTACTCAGGGTGCTGGGTGCTCATTGCTCAGGGTGCTGGGTGCTCAGTGCTCAGGGTGCTGGGTGCTCAGTGCTCAGGGTGCTGGGTACTCAGTGCTCGGGGTGCTGGGTGCTCAGTACTCATAGTTCTGGGTGCTCAGTGCTCAGTGTGCTGGGTGCTCAGTGTTCGGGGTGCTTGGTGCTCAGTGCTCGGGGTGCTGGGTGCTCAGTGCTCGGGGTGCTCGCTGCTCAGTACTCAGTGTGCTGGATGCTCAGTGCTCCGGGTGCTCAGTACTCAGGGTGCTGTGTGTTCAGTGCTCAGGGTGCTGGGTGCTCAGTACTCAGGGTGCTCGGTGCTTAGTACTCAGGGTGCTGGGTGCTCAGTACTCGGGGTGCTGGGTGCTCAGTGCTCGGGGTGCTCGGTGCTCAGTGCTCAAGGTGCTGGGTGCTCAATACTCAGGGTGCTCATTGCTCAGGGTGGTGGGTGCTCAGTACTCAGGGTGCTGGGTGCTCAGTACTCAGGGTGCTCGGTGCTAAGTACTCAGGGTGCTCAGTGCTCAGGGTGCTGGGTGCTCAGTGCTCGGGGTGCTGGGTAATCAGTGCTCAGTACACAGGGTGCTGGGTGCTCAGTACTCAGGGTGCTGGGTGCTCAGTACTCAGGGTGCTGGGTGCTCAGTGCTCGGGGTGCTTGGTGCTCAGTGCTCGGGTTGCTGGGTGCTCAGTGCTCGGGGTGCTCGCTGCTCAGTACTCAGTGTGCTGGGTGCTCAATGCTCCGGGTGCTCAGTACTCAGGGTGCTGTGTGTTCAGTGCTCAGGGTGCTGGGTGCTCAGTGCTCGGGGTGCTGGGTACTCAGTGCTCAGTACACAGGGTGCTGAGTGCTCAGTGCTCGGGGTGCTGGGTGCTCAGTGCTCAGTACTCAGGGTGCTGGGTGCTCGGTGCTCGGGGTGCTGGGTGCTCAGTACTCAGGGTGCTGGGTGCTCATTGCTCAGGGTGCTGGGTGCTCAGTGCTCAGGGTGCTGGGTGCTCAGTGCTCAGGGTGCTGGGTACTCAGTGCTCGGGGTGCTGGGTGCTCAGTACTCATAGTTCTGGGTGCTCAGTGCTCAGTGTGCTGGGTGCTCAGTGTTCGGGGTGCTTGGTGCTCAGTGCTCGGGGTGCTGGGTGCTCAGTGCTCGGGGTGCTCGCTGCTCAGTACTCAGTGTGCTGGATGCTCAGTGCTCCGGGTGCTCAGTACTCAGGGTGCTGTGTGTTCAGTGCTCAGGGTGCTGGGTGCTCAGTACTCAGGGTGCTCGGTGCTTAGTACTCAGGGTGCTGGGTGCTCAGTACTCGGGGTGCTGGGTGCTCAGTGCTCGGGGTGCTCGGTGCTCAGTGCTCAAGGTGCTGGGTGCTCAATACTCAGGGTGCTCATTGCTCAGGGTGGTGGGTGCTCAGTACTCAGGGTGCTGGGTGCTCAGTACTCAGGGTGCTCGGTGCTAAGTACTCAGGGTGCTCAGTGCTCAGGGTGCTGGGTGCTCAGTGCTCGGGGTGCTGGGTACTCAGTGCTCAGTACACAGGGTGCTGGGTGCTCAGTACTCAGGGTGCTGGGTGCTCAGTACTCAGGGTGCTGGGTGCTCAGTGCTCGGGGTGCTTGGTGCTCAGTGCTCGGGTTGCTGGGTGCTCAGTGCTCGGGGTGCTCGCTGCTCAGTACTCAGTGTGCTGGGTGCTCAATGCTCCGGGTGCTCAGTACTCAGGGTGCTGTGTGTTCAGTGCTCAGGGTGCTGGGTGCTCAGTACTCAGGGTGCTCGGTGCTTAGTACTCCGGGTGCTGTGTGCTCAGTGCTCGGGGTGCTCGGTGCTCAGTGCTCAAGGTGCTGGGTGCTCAATACTCAGGGTGCTCATTGCTCAGGGTGCTGGGTGCTCAGTACTCAGGGTGCTGGGTGCTCAGTGCTCAGGGTGCTCGGTGCTCAGTACGTTGGGTGCTCAGTACTCAGGGTGCTGGGTGCTCAGTGCTCAGGGTGCTGGGTGCTCAGTGCTCAGGGTGCTGGGTGCTCAGTGCTCAGGGTGCTAGGTGCTCGGTGCTCGGGGTGCTGGGTGCTCAGTGCTCGGGGTGCTCGGTGCTCAGTACTCAGGGTGCTCAGTGCTCATTACTCAGGGTGCTGGGTGCTCAGTGCTCAGGGTGCTGGGTGCTCAGTACTCAGGGAGCTGGGTGCTCAGTACTCAGGGTGCTCCGTGTTCAGTACTCAGGGTGCTGGGTGCTCAGTGCTCGGGGTGCTGGGTGCTCAGTACTCAGGGTGCTGGGTGCTCAGTGCTCGGGGTGCTCGGTGCTCAGTGCTCGCGGTGCTGGGTGCTCAGTGCTCTGGGTGCTGGGTGCTCAGTGCTCAGAGTGCTGGGTGCTCAGTACTCAGGGTGCTCGGTGCTCAGTACTCAGGGTGCTCAGTACTCAGCGTGCTGGGTGCTCAGTGCTCAGGGTGCTCGGTGCTCATTACTCAGGGTGCTCAGTGCTCAGTACTCAGCATGCTGGGTGCTCAGTGCTCAGCGTGCTGGGTGCTCAGTACTCAGGGTGCTGGGTGCTTATTTCTCAGGGTGCTCGGTCCTCAGTGCTCAGGGTGCTGGGTGCTCAGTACTCAGGGTGCTGGGTGCTCCGTGCTCAGGGTGCTCAGTGCTCAGTACTAAGGGTGCTCAGTGCTCAGTGCTCTGGGTTCTGGGTGCTCAGTGCTCGGGGTGCTGGGTGCTCAGTGCTCAGGGTGCTGGGTGCTCAGTACTCAGGGTGCTCAGTGTTCGGGGAGCACGGTGCTCAGTACTCAGGGTGCTGGGTGCTCAGTACTCAGTGCTCGGGGTCCTGGGTGCTCAGCGCTCTGGGTGCTTAGTGCACAGTACTCAGGGTGCTGGGTGCTCAGTATTCAGGGTGCTCAGTGCTCGGGGTGCTGGGTGCTCAGTACTCAGGGTGCTGGGTGCTCATTGCTCAGGGTGCTGGGTGCTCAGTGCTCAGGGTGCTGGGTGCTCAGTGCTCAGGGTGCTGGGTACTCAGTGCTCGGGGTGCTGGGTGCTCAGTACTCATAGTTCTGGGTGCTCAGTGCTCAGTGTGCTGGGTGCTCAGTGTTCGGGGTGCTTGGTGCTCAGTGCTCGGGGTGCTGGGTGCTCAGTGCTCGGGGTGCTCGCTGCTCAGTACTCAGTGTGCTGGATGCTCAGTGCTCCGGGTGCTCAGTACTCAGGGTGCTGTGTGTTCAGTGCTCAGGGTGCTGGGTGCTCAGTACTCAGGGTGCTCGGTGCTTAGTACTCAGGGTGCTGGGTGCTCAGTACTCGGGGTGCTGGGTGCTCAGTGCTCGGGGTGCTCGGTGCTCAGTGCTCAAGGTGCTGGGTGCTCAATACTCAGGGTGCTCATTGCTCAGGGTGGTGGGTGCTCAGTACTCAGGGTGCTGGGTGCTCAGTACTCAGGGTGCTCGGTGCTAAGTACTCAGGGTGCTCAGTGCTCAGGGTGCTGGGTGCTCAGTGCTCGGGGTGCTGGGTAATCAGTGCTCAGTACACAGGGTGCTGGGTGCTCAGTACTCAGGGTGCTGGGTGCTCAGTACTCAGGGTGCTGGGTGCTCAGTGCTCGGGGTGCTTGGTGCTCAGTGCTCGGGTTGCTGGGTGCTCAGTGCTCGGGGTGCTCGCTGCTCAGTACTCAGTGTGCTGGGTGCTCAATGCTCCGGGTGCTCAGTACTCAGGGTGCTGTGTGTTCAGTGCTCAGGGTGCTGGGTGCTCAGTGCTCGGGGTGCTGGGTACTCAGTGCTCAGTACACAGGGTGCTGAGTGCTCAGTGCTCGGGGTGCTGGGTGCTCAGTGCTCAGTACTCAGGGTGCTGGGTGCTCGGTGCTCGGGGTGCTGGATGCTCAGTGCTCAGGGTGCTGGGTGCTCAGTACTCAGGGTGCTGGGTGCTCAGTGCTCAGGGTGCTGGGTCCTCAGTACTCAGGGTGCTGGTTCCTCAGTGCTCAGGGTGCTGGGTGCTCAGTGCTCGGGGTGCTCAGTACTCAGGGTGCTGTGTGTTCAGTGCTCAGGATACTGGGTGCTCAGTACGCAGGGTGCTAGGTGCTTAGTACTCAGGGTGCTGGGTGCTCAGTACTCCGGGTGCTGGGTGCTCAGTGCTCGGGGTGCTCGGTGCTCAGTGCTCGGGGTGCTAGGTGCTCAGTGCTCAGGTTGCTGGGTGCTCAGTACTCAGGGTGCTCATTGCTCAGGGTGCTGGGTGCTCAGTACTCAGGGTGCTGGGTGCTCAGTACTCAGGGTGCTCAGTGCTCAGTACTCAGGGTGCTCAGTGCTCAGTACTCAGGGTGCTCAGTGCTCAGGGTGCTGGGTGCTCAGTGCTCTGGGTGCTGGGTGCTCAGTGCTCAGGGTGCTGTGTGCTCAGTACTCAGGGTGCTGTGTGCTCAGTACTCAGGGTGCTCAGTACTCAGGGTGCTGGGTGCTCAGTGCTCAGGGTGCTGGGTGCTCAGTGCTCAGGGTGCTCAGTGCTCAGTGCTCAGGTTGCTGGGTGCTCAGTACTCAGGGTGCTGGGTGCTCAGTACTCAGGGTGCTCAGTGCTCAGTACTCAGGGTGCTGGGTGCTCAGTGCTCAGGGTGCTGGGTGCTCAGTACTCAGGGTGCTGGGTGCTCAGTACTCAGGGTGCTCGGTGCTCAGTACTCAGGGTGCTGGGTGCTCAGTGCTCAGTACGCTGGTTGCTCAGTACTCAGGGTGCTGGGTGCTCAGTACTCAGGGTGCTCGGTGCTCAGTACTCAGGGTGCTGGGTGCTCAGTGCTCGGGGTGCTGGGTGCTCATTAATCAGGGTGCTGGGTACTCAGTACTCAGGGTGCTCAATGCTTGGGGTGCTGGGTGCTCAGTACTCATGGTGCTCAGTGCTTGGGGTGCAGTGTGCTCAGTACTCAGGGTGCTGGTTGCTCAGTGCTCAGGGTGCTGGGTGCTCAGTACTCAGGGTGCTGGGTGCTCAGTGCTCGGGGTGCTGGGTGCTCAGTGCTCGGGGTGCTGGGTGCTCAGTGCTCAGTACTCAGGGTGCTGGGTGCTCAGTGCCCGGGGTCCTGGGTACTCAGTGCTCAGTACACAGGGTGCTGCGTGCTCAGTGCTCGGGGTGCTGGGTGCTCAGTGCTCAGTACTCAGGGTGCTGGGTGCTCGGTGCTCTGGGTGCTGGATGCTCAGTGCTCAGGGTGCTGGGTGCTCAGTACTCAGGGTGATGGGTGCTCAGTGCTCAGGGTGCTGGGTCCTCAGTACTCAGGGTGCTGGTTCCTCAGTGCTCAGGGTGCTGGGTGCTCAGTGCTCGGGGTGCTCAGTACTCAGGGTGCTGTGTGTTCAGTGCTCAGGATACTGGGTGCTCAGTACTCAGGGTGCTAGGTGCTTAGTACTCAGGGTGCTGGGTGCTCAGTACTCCGGGTGCTGGGTGCTCAGTGCTCGGGGTGCTCGGTGCTCAGTACTCGGGGTGCTCGGTGCTCAGTGCTCAGGTTGCTGGGTGCTCAGTACTCAGGGTGCTCATTGCTCAGGGTGCTGGGTGCTCAGTACTCAGGGTGCTGGGTGCTCAGTACTCAGGGTGCTCAGTGCTCAGTACTCAGGGTGCTCAGTGCTCAGTACTCAGGGTGCTCAGTGCTCAGGGTGCTGGGTGCTCAGTGCTCTGGGTGCTGGGTGCTCAGTGCTCAGGGTGCTGGGTGCTCAGTACTCAGGGTGCTGTGTGCTCAGTACTCAGGGTGCTCAGTACTCAGGGTGCTGGGTGCTCAGTGCTCAGGGTGCTGGGTGCTCAGTGCTCAGGGTGCTCGGTGCTCAGTGCTCAGGTTGCTGGGTGCTCAGTACTCAGGGTGCTGGGTGCTCAGTACTCAGGGTGCTCAGTGCTCAGTACTCAGGGTGCTGGGTGCTCAGTGCTCAGGGTGCTGGGTGCTCAGTACTCAGGGTGCTGGGTGCTCAGTACTCAGGGTGCTCGGTGCTCAGTACTCAGGGTGCTGGGTGCTCAGTGCTCAGTACGCTGGTTGCTCAGTACTCAGGGTGCTGGGTGCTCAGTACTCAGGGTGCTCGGTGCTCAGTACTCAGGGTGCTGGGTGCTCAGTGCTCGGGGTGCTGGGTGCTCATTAATCAGGGTGCTGGGTGCTCAGTACTCAGGGTGCTCATCAGGGTGCTGGGTGCTCAGTACTCAGGGTGCTGGGTGCTCAGTGCTCGGGGTGCTGGGTGCTCAGTGCTCGGGGTGCTGGGTGCTCAGTGCTCAGTACTCAGGGTGCTGGGTGCTCAGTGCTCGGGGTGCTGGATGCTCAGTACTCAGGGTGCTGGGTCCTCAGTGCTCAGGGTGCTGGGTGCTAAGTGCTCGGGGTGCTCAGTACTCAGGGTGCTGTGTGTTCAGTGCTCAGGGTACTGGGTGCTCAGTACTCAGGGTGCTCAGTGCTTAGTACTCAGGGTGCTGGGTGCTCAGTACTCCGGGTGCTGGGTGCTCAGTGCTTGGTGTGTTCAGTGCTCAGTGCTCAGGGTGCTGGGTGCTCAGTACTCAGGGTGCTCATTGCTCAGGGTGCTGGGTGCTCAGTACTCAGGGTGCTGGGTGCTCAGTACTCAGGGTGCTCAGTGCTCAGTACTCAGGGTGCTCAGTACTCAGGGTGCTGGTTGCTCAGGGCTCGGGGTGCTGGGAGCTCAGTACTCATGGTGCTGTGTGCTCAGTGCTCGGGGTGCTGGGTGCTGAGTCCTCAGGGTGCTGGGTGCTCAGTACTTGGGGTGCTCGGTGCTCAGTACTCAGGGTGCTGGGTGCTCAGTACTCAGGGTGATGGGTGCTCAGTACTCAGGGTGCTCGCTGCTCAGTACTCAGGGTGCTGGGTGCTCAGTGCTCAGGGTGCTGGATGCTCAGAACTCAGGTTGCTGGGTGCTCAGTGCTCGGGGTGCTGGGTGCTCAGTACTCACGGTGCTGGGTGCTCAGTGCTCGGGGTGCTGGGTGCTCAGTACTCAGGGTGCTGGGTGCTCAGTGCTCAGGGTGCTGGGTGCTCAGTACTCAGGGTGCTGGGTGCTCAGTGCTCAGTACGCTGGTTGCTCAGTACTCAGGGTGCTGGGTGCTCAGTACTCAGGGTGCTCGGTGCTCAGTACTCAGGGTGCTGGGTGCTCAGTGCTCGGGGTGCTGGGTGCTCATTAATCAGGGTGCTGGGTGCTCAGTACTCAGGGTGCTCAATGCTTGGGGTGCTGGGTGCTCAGTACTCATGGTGCTCAGTGCTTGGGGTGCAGTGTGCTCAGTACTCAGGGTGCTGGGTGCTCAGTACTCAGGGTGCTGGGTGCTGAGTACTCAGGGTGCTGGGTGCTCAGTACTCGGGGTGCTGGGTGCTCAGTGCTCGGGGTGCTGGGTGCTCAGTGCTCGGGGTGCTGGGTGCTGAGTGCTCAGTACTCAGGGTGCTGGGTGCTCAGTGCTCGGGGTCCTGGGTACTCAGTGCTCAGTACACAGGGTGCTGAGTGCTCAGTGCTCGGGGTGCTGGGTGCTCAGTGCTCAGTACTCAGGGTGCTGGGTGCTCGGTGCTCTGGGTGCTGGATGCTCAGTGCTCAGGGTGCTGGGTGCTCAGTACTCAGGGTGCTGGGTGCTCAGTGCTCAGGGTGCTGGGTCCTCAGTACTCAGGGTGCTCGTTCCTCAGTGCTCAGGGTGCTGGGTGCTCAGTGCTCGGGGTGCTCAGTACTCAGGGTGCTGTGTGTTCAGTGCTCAGGATACTGGGTGCTCAGTACTCAGGGTGCTAGGTGCTTAGTACTCAGGGTGCTGGGTGCTCAGTACTCCGGGTGCTGGGTGCTCAGTGCTCGGGGTGCTCGGTGCTCAGTGCTCGGGGTGCTCGGTGCTCAGTGCTCAGGTTGCTGGGTGCTCAGTACTCAGGGTGCTCATTGCTCAGGGTGCTGGGTGCTCAGTACTCAGGGTGCTGGGTGCTCAGTACTCAGGGTGCTCAGTGCTCAGTACTCAGGGTGCTCAGTGCTCAGTACTCAGGGTGCTCAGTGCTCAGGGTGCTGGGTGCTCAGTGCTCTGGGTGCTGGGTGCTCAGTGCTCAGGGTGCTGGGTGCTCAGTACTCAGGGTGCTGTGTGCTCAGTACTCAGGGTGCTCAGTACTCAGGGTGCTGGGTGCTCAGTGCTCAGGGTGCTGGGTGCTCAGTGCTCAGGGTGCTCGGTGCTCAGTGCTCAGGTTGCTGGGTGCTCAGTACTCAGGGTGCTGGGTGCTCAGTACTCAGGGTGCTCAGTGCTCAGTACTCAGGGTGCTGGGTGCTCAGTGCTCAGGGTGCTGGGTGCTCAGTACTCAGGGTGCTGGGTGCTCAGTACTCAGGGTGCTCGGTGCTCAGTACTCAGGGTGCTGGGTGCTCAGTGCTCAGTACGCTGGTTGCTCAGTACTCAGGGTGCTGGGTGCTCAGTACTCAGGGTGCTCGGTGCTCAGTACTCAGGGTGCTGGGTGCTCAGTGCTCGGGGTGCTGGGTGCTCATTAATCAGGGTGCTGGGTGCTCAGTACTCAGGGTGCTCATCAGGGTGCTGGGTGCTCAGTACTCAGGGTGCTGGGTGCTCAGTGCTCGGGGTGCTGGGTGCTCAGTGCTCGGGGTGCTGGGTGCTCAGTGCTCAGTACTCAGGGTGCTGGGTGCTCAGTGCTCGGGGTGCTGAATGCTCAGTACTCAGGCTGCTGGGTCCTCAGTGCTCAGGGTGCTGGGTGCTAAGTGCTCGGGGTGCTCAGTACTCAGGGTGCTGTGTGTTCAGTGCTCAGGGTACTGGGTGCTCAGTACTCAGGGTGCTCAGTGCTTAGTACTCAGGGTGCTGGGTGCTCAGTACTCCGGGTGCTGGGTGCTCAGTGCTCGGTGTGTTCAGTGCTCAGTGCTCAGGGTGCTGGGTGCTCAGTACTCAGGGTGCTCATTGCTCAGGGTGCTGGGTGCTCAGTACTCAGGGTGCTGGGTGCTCAGTACTCAGGGTGCTCAGTGCTCAGTACTCAGGGTGCTCAGTACTCAGGGTGATGGTTGCTCAGGGCTCGGGGTGCTGGGACCTCAGTACTCAGGGTGCTGTGTGCTCAGTGCTCGGGGTGCTGGGTGCTGAGTCCTCAGGGTGCTGGGTGCTCAGTACTTGGGGTGCTCGGTGCTCAGTACTCAGGGTGCTGGGTGCTCAGTACTCAGGGTGATGGGTGCTCAGTACTCAGGGTGCTCGCTGCTCAGTACTTAGGGTGCTGGGTGCTCAGTGCTCAGGGTGCTGGGTGCTCAGAACTCAGGTTGCTGGGTGCTCAGTGCTCGGGGTGCTGGGTGCTCAGTACTCACGGTGCTGGGTGCTCAGTGCTCGGGGTGCTGGGTGCTCAGTACTCAGGGTGCTGGGTGCTCAGTGCTCAGGGTGCTGGGTGCTCAGTACTCAGGGTGCTGGGTGCTCAGTACTCAGGGTGCGCAGTGCTCGGGGAGCTCGGTGCTCAGTAAAAAGGGTGCTGGGTGTTCAGTACTCAGTGCTCGGGGTCCTGGGTGCTCAGCGCTCTGGGTGCTTAGTGCACAGTACTCAGGGTGCTGGGTGCTCAGTATTCAGGGTGCTCAGTGCTCGGGGTGCTGGGTGCTCAGTACTCAGGGTGCTCGGTGCTCAGTGCTCAGGTTGCTGGGTGCTCAGGGTGCTGGGTGCTCAGTACTCAGGGTGCTCAGTGCTCAGTACTCAGGGTGCTCGGTGCTCAGTACTCAGGGTGCTCAGTGCTCAGGGTGCTGGGTGCTCAGTGCTCTGGGTGCTGGGTGCTCAGTGCTCAGGGTGCTGTGTGCTCAGTACTCAGGGTGCTGTGTGCTCAGTACTCAGGGTGCTCAGTACTCAGGGTGCTGGGTGCTCAGTGCTCAGGGTGCTGGGTGCTCAGTGCTCAGGGTGCTCGGTGCTCAGTGCTCAGGTTGCTGGGTGCTCAGTACTCAGGGTGCTGGGTGCTCAGTACTCAGGGTGCTCAGTGCTCAGTACTCAGGGTGCTGGGTGCTCAGTGCTCAGGGTGCTGGGTGCTCAGTACTCAGGGTGCTGGGTGCTCAGTACTCAGGGTGCTCGGTGCTCAGTACTCAGGGTGCTGGGTGCTCAGTGCTCAGTACGCTGGTTGCTCAGTACTCAGGGTGCTGGGTGCTCAGTACTCAGGGTGCTCGGTGCTCAGTACTCAGGGTGCTGGGTGCTCAGTGCTCGGGGTGCTGGGTGCTCATTAATCAGGGTGCTGGGTGCTCAGTACTCAGGGTGCTCAGTGCTTGGGGTGCTGGGTGCTCAGTACTCATGGTGCTCAGTGCTTGGGGTGCAGTGTGCTCAGTACTCAGGGTGCTGGTTGCTCAGTGCTCAGGGTGCTGGGTGCTGAGTACTCAGGGTGCTGGGTGCTCAGTACTCAGGGTGCTGGGTGCTCAGTGCTCGGGGTGCTGGGTGCTCAGTGCTCGGGGTGCTGGGTGCTCAGTGCTCAGTACTCAGGGTGCTGGGTGCTCAGTGCTCGGGGTCCTGGGTACTCAGTGTTCAGTACACAGGGTGCTGAGTGCTCAGTGCTCGGGGTGCTGGGTGCTCAGTGCTCAGTACTCAGGGTGCTGGGTGCTCGGTGCTCTGGGTGCTGGATGCTCAGTGCTCAGGGTGCTGGGTGCTCAGTACTCAGGGTGCTGTGTGCTCAGTGCTCAGGGTGATGGGTCCTCAGTACTCAGGGTGCTGGTTCCTCAGTGCTCAGGGTGCTGGGTGCTCAGTGCTCGGGGTGCTCAGTACTCAGGGTGCTGTGTGTTCAGTGCTCAGGATACTGGGTGCTCAGTACTCAGGGTGCTAGGTGCTTAGTACTCAGGGTGCTGGGTGCTCAGTACTCCGGGTGCTGGGTGCTCAGTGCTCGGGGTGCTCGGTGCTCAGTACTCGGGGTGCTCGGTGCTCAGTGCTCAGGTTGCTGGGTGCTCAGTACTCAGGGTGCTCATTGCTCAGGGTGCTGGGTGCTCAGTACTCAGGGTGCTGGGTGCTCAGTACTCAGGGTGCTCAGTGCTCAGTACTCAGGGTGCTCAGTGCTCAGTACTCAGGGTGCTCAGTGCTCAGGGTGCTGGGTGCTCAGTGCTCTGGGTGCTGGGTGCTCAGTGCTCAGGGTGCTGGGTGCTCAGTACTCAGGGTGCTGTGTGCTCAGTACTCAGGGTGCTCAGTACTCAGGGTGCTGGGTGCTCAGTGCTCAGGGTGCTGGGTGCTCAGTGCTCAGGGTGCTCGGTGCTCAGTACTCAGGGTGCTGGGTGCTCAGTACTCAGGGTGATCAGTGCTCGGGGAGCTCGGTGCTCAGTGCTCAGGTTGCTGGGTGCTCAGTACTCAGGGTGCTGGGTGCTCAGTACTCAGGGTGATCAGTGCTCAGGGTGCTCGGTGCTCAGTGCTCAGGTTGCTGGGTGCTCAGTACTCAGGGTGCTGGGTGCTCAGTGCTCAGTACGCTGGTTGCTCAGTACTCAGGGTGCTGGGTGCTCAGTACTCAGGGTGCTCGGTGCTCAGTACTCAGGGTGCTGGGTGCTCAGTGCTCGGGGTGCTGGGTGCTCATTAATCAGGGTGCTGGGTGCTCAGTACTCAGGGTGCTCATCAGGGTGCTGGGAGCTCAGTTCTCAGGGTGCTGGGTGCTCAGTGCTCGGGGTGCTGGGTGCTCAGTGCTCGGGGTGCTGGGTGCTCAGTGCTCAGTACTCAGGGTGCTGGGTGCTCAGTGCTCGGGGTGCTGGATGCTCAGTACTCAGGGTGCTGGGTCCTCAGTGCTCAGGGTGCTGGGTGCTAAGTGCTCGGGGTGCTCAGTACTCAGGGTGCTGTGTGTTCAGTGCTCAGGGTACTGGGTGCTCAGTACTCAGGGTGCTCAGTGCTTAGTACTCAGGGTGCTGGGTGCTCAGTACTCCGGGTGCTGGGTCCTCAGTGCTCGGTGTGTTCAGTGCTCAGTGCTCAGGGTGCTGGGTGCTCAGTACTCAGGGTGCTCATTGCTCAGGGTGCTGGGTGCTCAGTACTCAGGGTGCTGGGTGCTCAGTACTCAGGGTGCTCAGTGCTCAGTACTCAGGGTGCTCAGTACTCAGGGTGCTGGTTGCTCAGGGCTCGGGGTGCTGGGAGCTCAGTACTCAGGGTGCTGTGTGCTCAGTGCTCGGGGTGCTGGGTGCTGAGTCCTCAGGGTGCTGGGTGCTCAGTACTTGGGGTGCTCGGTGCTCAGTACTCAGGGTGCTGGGTGCTCAGTACTCAGGGTGATGGGTGCTCAGTACTCAGGGTGCTCGCTGCTCAGTACTCAGGGTGCTGGGTGCTCAGTGCTCAGGGTGCTGGATGCTCAGAACTCAGGTTGCTGGGTGCTCAGTGCTCGGGGTGCTGGGTGCTCAGTACTCACGGTGCTGGGTGCTCAGTGCTCGGGGTGCTGGGTGCTCAGTACTCAGGGTGCTGGGTGCTCAGTGCTCAGGGTGCTGGGTGCTCAGTACTCAGGGTGCTGGGTGCTCAGTACTCAGTACGCTGGTTGCTCAGTACTCAGGGTGCTGGGTGCTCAGTACTCAGGGTGCTCGGTGCTCAGTACTCAGGGTGCTGGGTGCTCAGTGCTCGGGGTGCTGGGTGCTCATTAATCAGGGTGCTGGGTGCTCAGTACTCAGGGTGCTCAATGCTTGGGGTGCTGGGTGCTCAGTACTCATGGTGCACAGTGCTTGGGGTGCAGTGTGCTCAGTACTCAGGGTGCTGGTTGCTCAGTGCTCAGGGTGCTGGGTGCTGAGTACTCAGGGTGCTGGGTGCTCAGTACTCAGGGTGCTGGGTGCTCAGTGCTCAGGGTGCTGGGTGCTCAGTGCTCGGGGTGCTGGGTGCTGAGTGCTCAGTACTCAGGGTGCTGGATGCTCAGTGCTCGGGGTCCTGGGTACTCAGTGCTCAGTACACAGGGTGCTGAGTGCTCAGTGCTCGGGGTGCTGGGTGCTCAGTGCTCAGTACTCAGGGTGCTGGGTGCTCGGTGCTCTGGGTGCTGGATGCTCAGTGCTCAGGGTGCTGGGTGCTCAGTACTCAGGGTGCTGGGTGCTCAGTGCTCAGGGTGCTGGGTCCTCAATACTCAGGGTGCTGGTTCCTCAGTGCTCAGGGTGCTGGGTGCTCAGTGCTCGGGGTGCTCAGTACTCAGGGTGCTGTGTGTTCAGTGCTCAGGATACTGGGTGCTCAGTACTCAGGGTGCTAGGTGCTTAGTACTCAGGGTGCTGGGTGCTCAGTACTCCGGGTGCTGGGTGCTCAGTGCTCGGGGTGCTCGGTGCTCAGTGCTCGGGGTGCTCGGTGCTCAGTGCTCAGGTTGCTGGGTGCTCAGTACTCAGGGTGCTCAGTGCTCAGGGTGCTGGGTGCTCAGTACTCAGGGTGCTGGGTGCTCAGTACTCAGGGTGCTCGGTGCTCAGTACTCAGGGTGCTGGGTGCTCAGTGCTCAGTACGCTGGTTGCTCAGTACTCAGGGTGCTGGGTGCTCAGTACTCAGGGTGCTCGGTGCTCAGTACTCAGGGTGCTGGGTGCTCAGTGCTCGGGGTGCTGGGTGCTCATTAATCAGGGTGCTGGGTGCTCAGTACTCAGGGTGCTCAGTGCTTGGGGTGCTGGGTGCTCAGTACTCATGGTGCTCAGTGCTTGGGGTGCAGTGTGCTCAGTACTCAGGGTGCTGGTTGCTCAGTGCTCAGGGTGCTGGGTGCTGAGTACTCAGGGTGCTGGGTGCTCAGTACTCAGGGTGCTGGGTGCTCAGTGCTCGGGGTGCTGGGTGCTCAGTGCTCGGGGTGCTGGGTGCTCAGTGCTCAGTACTCAGGGTGCTGGGTGCTCAGTGCTCGGGGTCCTGGGTACTCAGTGCTCAGTACACAGGGTGCTGAGTGCTCAGTGCTCGGGGTGCTGGGTGCTCAGTGCTCAGTACTCAGGGTGCTGGGTGCTCGGTGCTCTGGGTGCTGGATGCTCAGTGCTCAGGGTGCTGGGTGCTCAGTACTCAGGGTGCTGTGTGCTCAGTGCTCAGGGTGATGGGTCCTCAGTACTCAGGGTGCTGGTTCCTCAGTGCTCAGGGTGCTGGGTGCTCAGTGCTCGGGGTGCTCAGTACTCAGGGTGCTGTGTGTTCAGTGCTCAGGATACTGGGTGCTCAGTACTCAGGGTGCTAGGTGCTTAGTACTCAGGGTGCTGGGTGCTCAGTACTCCGGGTGCTGGGTGCTCAGTGCTCGGGGTGCTCGGTGCTCAGTACTCGGGGTGCTCGGTGCTCAGTGCTCAGGTTGCTGGGTGCTCAGTACTCAGGGTGCTCATTGCTCAGGGTGCTGGGTGCTCAGTACTCAGGGTGCTGGGTGCTCAGTACTCAGGGTGCTCAGTGCTCAGTACTCAGGGTGCTCAGTGCTCAGTACTCAGGGTGCTCAGTGCTCAGGGTGCTGGGTGCTCAGTGCTCTGGGTGCTGGGTGCTCAGTGCTCAGGGTGCTGGGTGCTCAGTACTCAGGGTGCTGTGTGCTCAGTACTCAGGGTGCTCAGTACTCAGGGTGCTGGGTGCTCAGTGCTCAGGGTGCTGGGTGCTCAGTGCTCAGGGTGCTCGGTGCTCAGTGCTCAGGTTGCTGGGTGCTCAGTACTCAGGGTGCTGGGTGCTCAGTACTCAGGGTGCTCAGTGCTCAGTACTCAGGGTGCTGGGTGCTCAGTGCTCAGGGTGCTGGGTGCTCAGTACTCAGGGTGCTGGGTGCTCAGTACTCAGGGTGCTCGGTGCTCAGTACTCAGGGTGCTGGGTGCTCAGTGCTCAGTACGCTGGTTGCTCAGTACTCAGGGTGCTGGGTGCTCAGTACTCAGGGTGCTCGGTGCTCAGTACTCAGGGTGCTGGGTGCTCAGTGCTCGGGGTGCTGGGTGCTCATTAATCAGGGTGCTGGGTGCTCAGTACTCAGGGTGCTCATCAGGGTGCTGGGTGCTCAGTTCTCAGGGTGCTGGGTGCTCAGTGCTCGGGGTGCTGGGTGCTCAGTGCTCGGGGTGCTGGGTGCTCAGTGCTCAGTACTCAGGGTGCTGGGTGCTCAGTGCTCGGGGTGCTGGATGCTCAGTACTCAGGGTGCTGGGTCCTCAGTGCTCAGGGTGCTGGGTGCTAAGTGCTCGGGGTGCTCAGTACTCAGGGTGCTGTGTGTTCAGTGCTCAGGGTACTGGGTGCTCAGTACTCAGGGTGCTCAGTGCTTAGTACTCAGGGTGCTGGGTGCTCAGTACTCCGGGTGCTGGGTCCTCAGTGCTCGGTGTGTTCAGTGCTCAGTGCTCAGGGTGCTGGGTGCTCAGTACTCAGGGTGCTCATTGCTCAGGGTGCTGGGTGCTCAGTACTCAGGGTGCTGGGTGCTCAGTACTCAGGGTGCTCAGTGCTCAGTACTCAGGGTGCTCAGTACTCAGGGTGCTGGTTGCTCAGGGCTCGGGGTGCTGGGAGCTCAGTACTCAGGGTGCTGTGTGCTCAGTGCTCGGGGTGCTGGGTGCTGAGTCCTCAGGGTGCTGGGTGCTCAGTACTTGGGGTGCTCGGTGCTCAGTACTCAGGGTGCTGGGTGCTCAGTACTCAGGGTGATGGGTGCTCAGTACTCAGGGTGCTCGCTGCTCAGTACTCAGGGTGCTGGGTGCTCAGTGCTCAGGGTGCTGGATGCTCAGAACTCAGGTTGCTTGGTGCTCAGTGCTCGGGGTGCTGGGTGCTCAGTACTCACGGTGCTGGGTGCTCAGTGCTCGGGGTGCTGGGTGCTCAGTACTCAGGGTGCTGGGTGCTCAGTGCTCAGGGTGCTGGGTGCTCAGTACTCAGGGTGCTGGGTGCTCAGTGCTCAGTACGCTGGTTGCTCAGTACTCAGGGTGCTGGGTGCTCAGTACTCAGGGTGCTCGGTGCTCAGTACTCAGGGTGCTGGGTGCTCAGTGCTCGGGGTGCTGGGTGCTCATTAATCAGGGTGCTGGGTGCTCAGTACTCAGGGTGCTCAATGCTTGGGGTGCTGGGTGCTCAGTACTCATGGTGCTCAGTGCTTGGGGTGCAGTGTGCTCAGTACTCAGGGTGCTGGTTGCTCAGTGCTCAGGGTGCTGGGTGCTGAGTACTCAGGGTGCTGGGTGCTCAGTACTCAGGGTGCTGGGTGCTCAGTGCTCGGGGTGCTGGGTGCTCAGTGCTCGGGGTGCTGGGTGCTGAGTGCTCAGTACTCAGGGTGCGGGGTGCTCAGTGCTCGGGGTCCTGGGTACTCAGTGCTCAGTACACAGGGTGCTGAGTGCTCAGTGCTCGGGGTGCTGGGTGCTCAGTGCTCAGTACTCAGGGTGCTGGGTGCTCGGTGCTCTGGGTGCTGGATGCTCAGTGCTCAGGGTGCTGGGTGCTCAGTACTCAGGGTGCTGGGTGCTCAGTGCTCAGGGTGCTGGGTCCTCAGTACTCAGGGTGCTGGTTCCTCAGTGCTCAGGGTGCTGGGTGCTCAGTGCTCGGGGTGCTCAGTACTCAGGGTGCTGTGTGTTCAGTGCTCAGGATACTGGGTGCTCAGTACTCAGGGTGCTAGGTGCTTAGTACTCAGGGTGCTGGGTGCTCAGTACTCCGGGTGCTGGGTGCTCAGTGCTCGGGGTGCTCGGTGCTCAGTGCTCGGGGTGCTCGGTGCTCAGTGCTCAGGTTGCTGGGTGCTCAGTACTCAGGGTGCTCATTGCTCAGGGTGCTGGGTGCTCAGTACTCAGGGTGCTGGGTGCTCAGTACTCAGGGTGCTCAGTGCTCAGTACTCAGGGTGCTCAGTGCTCAGTACTCAGGGTGCTCAGTGCTCAGGGTGCTGGGTGCTCAGTGCTCTGGGTGCTGGGTGCTCAGTGCTCAGGGTGCTGGGTGCTCAGTACTCAGGGTGCTGTGTGCTCAGTACTCAGGGTGCTCAGTACTCAGGGTGCTGGGTGCTCAGTGCTCAGGGTGCTGGGTGCTCAGTGCTCAGGGTGCTCGGTGCTCAGTGCTCAGGTTGCTGGGTGCTCAGTACTCAGGGTGCTGGGTGCTCAGTACTCAGGGTGCTCAGTGCTCAGTACTCAGGGTGCTGGGTGCTCAGTGCTCAGGGTGCTGGGTGCTCAGTACTCAGGGTGCTGGGTGCTCAGTACTCAGGGTGCTCGGTGCTCAGTACTCAGGGTGCTGGGTGCTCAGTGCTCAGTACGCTGGTTGCTCAGTACTCAGGGTGCTGGGTGCTCAGTACTCAGGGTGCTCGGTGCTCAGTACTCAGGGTGCTGGGTGCTCAGTGCTCGGGGTGCTGGGTGCTCATTAATCAGGGTGCTGGGTGCTCAGTACTCAGGGTGCTCATCAGGGTGCTGGGTGCTCAGTACTCAGGGTGCTGGGTGCTCAGTGCTCGGGGTGCTGGGTGCTCAGTGCTCGGGGTGCTGGGTGCTCAGTGCTCAGTACTCAGGGTGCTGGGTGCTCAGTGCTCGGGGTGCTGGATGCTCAGTACTCAGGGTGCTTGGTCCTCAGTGCTCAGGGTGCTGGGTGCTAAGTGCTCGGGGTGCTCAGTACTCAGGGTGCTGTGTGTTCAGTGCTCAGGGTACTGGGTGCTCAGTACTCAGGGTGCTCAGTCCTTAGTACTCAGGGTGCTGGGTGCTCAGTACTCCGGGTGCTGGGTGCTCAGTGCTCGGTGTGTTCAGTGCTCAGTGCTCAGGGTGCTGGGTGCTCAGTACTCAGGGTGCTCATTGCTCAGGGTGCTGGGTGCTCAGTACTCAGGGTGCTGGGTGCTCAGTACTCAGGGTGCTCAGTGCTCAGTACTCAGGGTGCTCACTACTCAGGGTGATGGTTGCTCAGGGCTCGGGGTGCTGGGAGCTCAGTACTCAGGGTGCTGTGTGCTCAGTGCTCGGGGTGCTGGGTGCTGAGTCCTCAGGGTGCTGGGTGCTCAGTACTTGGGGTGCTCGGTGCTCAGTACTCAGGGTGCTGGGTGCTCAGTACTCAGGGTGATGGGTGCTCAGTACTCAGGGTGCTCGCTGCTCAGTACTTAGTGTGCTGGGTGCTCAGTGCTCAGGGTGCTGGGTGCTCAGAACTCAGGTTGCTGGGTGCTCAGTGCTCGGGGTGCTGGGTGCTCAGTACTCACGGTGCTGGGTGCTCAGTGCTCGGGGTGCTGGGTGCTCAGTACTCAGGGTGCTGGGTGCTCAGTGCTCAGGGTGCTGGGTGCTCAGTACTCAGGGTGCTGGGTGCTCAGTACTCAGGGTGCGCAGTGCTCGGGGAGCTCGGTGCTCAGTAAAAAGGGTGCTGGGTGTTCAGTACTCAGTGCTCGGGGTCCTGGGTGCTCAGCGCTCTGGGTGCTTAGTGCACAGTACTCAGGGTGCTGGGTGCTCAGTATTCAGGGTGCTCAGTGCTCGGGGTGCTGGGTGCTCAGTACTCAGGGTGCTCGGTGCTCAGTGCTCAGGTTGCTGGGTGCTCAGTACTCAGGGTGCTGGGTGCAAAGTGCTCAGGGTGCTGGGTGCTCAGTACTCAGGGTGCTGGGTGCTCGGTGCTCAGTACGCTGGGTGCTCAATACTCAGGGTGCTCAGTGCTCAGTACTCAGTGTGCTCGGTGCTCAATACTCAGGGTGCTGGGTGCTCAGTGCTCGGGGTGCTGGGTGCTCATTAATCAGGGTGCTGGGTGCTCAGTACTCACGGTGCTCAGTGCTTGGGGTGCTGGGTGCTCAGTACTCAGGGTGCTCAGTGCTTGGGGTGCAGGGTGCTCAGTACTCAGGGTGCTGGGTGCTCAGTGCTCGGGGTGCTGGGTGCTGAGTGCTCAGTACTCAGGGTGCTGGGTGCTCAGTGCTCGGGGTCCTGGGTACTCAGTGCTCAGTACACAGGGTGCTGAGTGCTCAGTGCTCGGGGTGCTGGGTGCTCAGTGCTCAGTACTCAGGGTGCTGGGTGCTCGGTGCTCTGGGTGCTGGATGCTCAGTGCTCAGGGTGCTGGGTGCTCAGTACTCAGGGTGCTGGGTGCTCAGTGCTCAGGGTGCTGGGTCCTCAGTACTCAGGGTGCTGGTTCCTCAGTGCTCAGGGTGCTGGGTGCTCAGTGCTCGGGGTGTTCAGTACTCAGGGTGCTGTGTGTTCAGTGCTCAGGATACTGGGTGCTCAGTACTCAGGGTGCTAGGTGCTTAGTACTCAGGGTGCTGGGTGCTCAGTACTCCGGGTGCTGGGTGCTCAGTGCTCGGGGTGCTCGGTGCTCAGTGCTCGGGGTGCTCGGTGCTCAGTGCTCAGGTTGCTGGGTGCTCAGTACTCAGGGTGCTCATTGCTCAGGGTGCTGGGTGCTCAGTACTCAGGGTGCTGGGTGCTCAGTACTCAGGGTGCTCAGTGCTCAGTACTCAGGGTGCTCAGTGCTCAGTACTCAGGGTGCTCAGTGCTCAGGGTGCTGGGTGCTCAGTGCTCTGGGTGCTGGGTGCTCAGTGCTCAGGGTGCTGGGTGCTCAGTACTCAGGGTGCTGTGTGCTCAGTACTCAGGGTGCTCAGTACTCAGGGTGCTGGGTGCTCAGTGCTCAGGGTGCTGGGTGCTCAGTGCTCAGGGTGCTCGGTGCTCAGTGCTCAGGTTGCTGGGTGCTCAGTATTCAGGGTGCTGGGTGCTCAGTACTCAGGGTGCTCAGTGCTCAGTACTCAGGGTGCTGGGTGCTCAGTGCTCAGGGTGCTGGGTGCTCAGTACTCAGGGTGCTGGGTGCTCAGTACTCAGGGTGCTCGGTGCTCAGTACTCAGGGTGCTGGGTGCTCAGTGCACAGTACGCTGGTTGCTCAGTACTCAGGGTGCTGGGTGCTCAGTACTCAGGGTGCTCGGTGCTCAGTACTCAGGGTGCTGGGTGCTCAGTGCTCGGGGTGCTGGGTGCTCATTAATCAGGGTGCTGGGTGCTCAGTACTCAGGGTGCTCATCAGGGTGCTGGGTGCTCAGTACTCAGGGTGCTGGGTGCTCAGTGCTCGGGGTGCTGGGTGCTCAGTGCTCGGGGTGCTGGGTGCTCAGTGCTCAGTACTCAGGGTGCTGGGTGCTCAGTGCTCGGGGTGCTGGATGCTCAGTACACAGGCTGCTGGGTCCTCAGTGCTCAGGGTGCTGGGTGCTAAGTGCTCGGGGTGCTCAGTACTCAGGGTGCTGTGTGTTCAGTGCTCAGGGTACTGGGTGCTCAGTACTCAGGGTGCTCAGTGCTTAGTACTCAGGGTGCTGGGTGCTCAGTACTCCGGGTGCTGGGTGATCAGTGCTCGGTGTGTTCAGTGCTCAGTGCTCAGGGTGCTGGGTGCTCAGTACTCAGGGTGCTCATTGCTCAGGGTGCTGGGTGCTCAGTACTCAGGGTGCTGGGTGCTCAGTACTCAGGGTGCTCAGTGCTCAGTGCTCGGGGTGCTGGGTGCTGAGTCCTCAGGGTGCTGGGTGCTCAGTACTTGGGGTGCTCGGTGCTCAGTACTCAGGGTGCTGGGTGCTCAGTACTCACGGTGCTCGCTGCTCAGTACTCAGGGTGCTCGCTGCTCAGTACTTAGGGTGCTGGGTGCTCAGTGCTCAGGGTGCTGGGTGCTCAGAACTCAGGTTGCTGGGTGCTCAGTGCTCGGGGTGCTGGGTGCTCAGTACTCACGGTGCTGGGTGCTCAGTGCTCGGGGTGCTGGGTGCTCAGTACTCAGGGTGCTGGGTGCTCAGTGCTCAGGGTGCTGGGTGCTCAGTACTCAGGGTGCTGGGTGCTCAGTACTCAGGGTGCGCAGTGCTCGGGGAGCTCGGTGCTCAGTACACAGGGTGCTGGGTGTTCTGTACTCAGTGCTCGGGGTCCTGGGTGCTCAGCGCTCTGGGTGCTTAGTGCACAGTACTCAGGGTGCTGGGTGCTCAGTATTCAGGGTGCTCAGTGCTCGGGGTGCTGGGTGCTCAGTACTCAGGGTGCTCGGTGCTCAGTGCTCAGGTTGCTGGGTGCTCAGTACTCAGGGTGCTGGGTGCAAAGTGCTCAGGGTGCTGGGTGCTCAGTACTCAGGGTGCTGGGTGCTCGGTGCTCAGTACGCTGGGTGCTCAATACTCAGGGTGCTCGGTGCTCAGTACTCAGTGTGCTCGGTGCTCAATACTCAGGGTGCTGGGTGCTCAGTGCTCGGGGTGCTGGGTGCTCATTAATCAGGGTGCTGGGTGCTCAGTACTCAGGGTGCTCAGTGCTTGGGGTGCTGGGTGCTCAGTACTCAGGGTGCTCAGTGCTTGTGATGCAGGGTGCTCAGTACTCAGGGTGCTGGTTGCTCAGTGCTCAAGGTGCTGGGTGCTGAGTACTCAGGGTGCTGGTTGCTCAGTACTCAGGGTGCTGGGTGCTCAGTGCTCGGGGTACTGGGTGCTCAGGGCTCAGTACTCAGGGTGCTGGGTGCTCAGTGATCGGGGTCCTGGATGCTCAGTACTCAGGGTGCTGGCTGCTCAGTGCTCAGGGTGCTGGGTGCTCAGTACTCAGGGTGCTGGGTGCTCAGTGCTCAGGCTGCTGGGTGCTCAGTACTCAGGGTGCTGGGTATTCAGTGCTCAGGGTGCTGGGTGCTCAGTGCTCGGGGTGCTCAGTACTCAGGGTGCTGTGTGTTCAGTGCTCAGGGTACTGGGTGCTCAGTACTCAGGGTGCTCGGTGCTTAGTACTCAGGGTGCTGGGTGCTCAGTACTCTGGGTGCTGGGTGCTCAGTGCGCGGGGTTTTCGGTGCTCAGTGCTCAGGGTGCTGGGTGCTCAGTACTCAGGGTGCTCATTGCTCAGGGTGCTGGGTGCTCAGTACTCAGGGTGCTGGGTGCTCAGTACTCAGGGTGCTCCGTGCTCAGTACTCAGGGTGCTCAGTACTCAGGGTGCTGGCTGCTCAGTGCTCGGGGTGCTGGGTGCTGAGTCCTCAGGGTGCTGGGTGCTCAGTACTCGGGGTGCTCGGTGCTCAGTACTCAGGGTGCTGGGTGCTCAGTACTCAGGGTGCTGGGTGCTCAGTACTCAGGGTGCTCGCTGCTCAGTACTCAGGGTGCTGGGTGCTCAGTGCTCAGGGTGCTGGGTGCTCAGTAATCAGGGTGATGGGTGCTCAGTGCTCAGGGTGCTCAGTACTCAGGGTGCTGGGTGCTCAGTGCTCAGGTTGCTCAGGACTCAGGGTGCTGGGTGCTCAGTACTCAGGGTGCTGTGTGCTCAGTTCTCGGGGTGCTGGGTGCTCAGTACTCAGGGTGCTGGGAGCTCAGTGCTCAGGGTGCTGGGTGCTCAGTACTCAGGGTTCTGGGTGCTCAGTACTCAGGGTGATCAGTGCTCGGGGAGCTCGGTACTCAGTACTCAGGGTGCTGGGTGCTCAGTACTCAGTGCTCGGGGTCCTGGGTGCTCAGCGCTCTGGGTGCTTAGTGCACAGTACTCAGGGTGCTGGGTGCTCAGTATTCAGGGTGCTCAGTGCTTGGGGTGCTGGGTGCTCAGTACTCAGGGTGCTGGGTGCTCAGTGCTCAGGGTGCTGGGTGCTCAATGCTCAGGGTGCTGGGTGCTCAGTGCTCAGGGTGCTGGGTACTCAGTGCTCGGGGTGCTGGGTGCTCAGTACTCAGGGTGCTGGGTGCTCAGTACTCAGGGTGCTGGGTGCTCAGTGCTCGGGGTGCTTGGTGCTCAGTGCTCGGGGTGCTGGGTGCTCAGGGATCGGGGTGCTCGCTGCTCAGTACTCAGGGTGCTGGGTGCTCAGTGCTCCGGGTGCTCAGTACTCAGGGTGCTGTGTGTTCAGTGCTCGGGGTGCTGGGTGCTCAGTGCTCGGGGTGCTCGGTGCTCAGGGTGCTGGGTGCTCAGTACTCAGGGTGCTGGGTGCTCAGTACTCAGGGTGCTCAGTGCTCAGTACTCAGGGTGCTCAGTACTCAGGGTGCTGGCTGCTCAGGGCTCGGGGTGCTGGGAGCTCAGTACTCAGGGTGCTGTGTGCTCAGTGCTCGGGGTGCTGGGTGCTGAGTCCTCAGGGTGCTGGGTGCTCAGTACTCAGGGTGCTCGGTGCTCAGTACTCAGGGTGCTGGGTGCTCAGTACTCAGGGTGATGGGTGCTCAGTACTCAGGGTGCTCGCTGCTCAGTACTCAGGGTGCTGGGTGCTCAGTGCTCAGGGTGCTGAGTGCTCAGTACTCAGGGTGCTGGGTGCTCAGTGCTCAGGGTGATCGGTGCTCAGTCCTCAGGGTACTCAGTACTCAGGGTGCTGGGTGCTCAGTGCTCAGGTTGCTGGGTGCTCAGTGCTCGGGGTGCTGGGTGCTCAGTACTCAGGGTGCTGGGTGCTCAGTGCTCGGGGTGCTGGGTGCTCAGTACTCAGGGTGCTGGGTGCTCAGTGCTCTGGGTGCTGGGTGCTCAGTGCTCAGGGTGCTGTGTGCTCAGTACTCAGGGTGCTGTGTGCTCAGTACTCAGGGTGCTCAGTACTCAGGGTGCTGGGTGCTCAGTGCTCAGGGTGCTGGGTGCTCAGTGCTCAGGGTGCTCGGTGCTCAGTGCTCAGGTTGCTGGGTGCTCAGTACTCAGGGTGCTGGGTGCTCAGTACTCAGGGTGCTCAGTGCTCAGTACTCAGGGTGCTGGGTGCTCAGTGCTCAGGGTGCTGGGTGCTCAGTACTCAGGGTGCTGGGTGCTCAGTACTCAGGGTGCTCGGTGCTCAGTACTCAGGGTGCTGGGTGCTCAGTGCTCAGTACGCTAGTTGCTCAGTACTCAGGGTGCTGGGTGCTCAGTACTCAGGGTGCTCGGTGCTCAGTACTCAGGGTGCTGGGTGCTCAGTGCTCGGGGTGCTGGGTGCTCATTAATCAGGGTGCTGGGTGCTCAGTACTCAGGGTGCTCAATGCTAGGGGTGCTGGGTGCTCAGTACTCATGGTGCTCAGTGCTTGGGGTGCAGTGTGCTCAGTACTCAGGGTGCTGGTTGCTCAGTGCTCAGGGTGCTGGGTGCTGAGTACTCAGGGTGCTGGGTGCTCAGTACTCAGGGTGCTGGGTGCTCAGTGCTCGGGGTGCTGGGTGCTCAGTGCTCGGGGTGCTGGGTGCTCAGTGCTCAGTACTCAGGGTGCTGGGTGCTCAGTGCTCGGGGTCCTGGGTACTCAGTGCTCAGTACACAGGGTGCTGAGTGCTCAGTGCTCGGGGTGCTGGGTGCTCAGTGCTCAGTACTCAGGGTGCTGGGTGCTCGGTGTTCTGGGTGCTGGATGCTAAGTGCTCAGGGTGCTGGGTGCTCAGTACTCCGGGTGCTGGGTGCTCAGTGCTCAGGGTGCTGGGTCCTCAGTACTCAGGGTGCTGGTTCCTCAGTGCTCAGGGTGCTGGGTACTCAGTGCTCGGGGTGCTCAGTACTCAGGGTGCTGTGTGTTCAGTGCTCAGGATACTGGGTGCTCAGTACTCAGGGTGCTAGGTGCTTAGTACTCAGGGTGCTGGGTGCTCAGTACTCCGGGTGCTGGGTGCTCAGTGCTCGGGGTGCTCGGTGCTCAGTACTCGGGGTGCTCGGTGCTCAGTGCTCAGGTTGCTGGGTGCTCAGTACTCAGGGTGCTCATTGCTCAGGGTGCTGGGTGCTCAGTACTCAGGGTGCTGGGTGCTCAGTACTCAGGGTGCTCAGTGCTCAGTACTCAGGGTGCTCAGTGCTCAGTACTCAGGGTGCTCAGTGCTCAGGGTGCTGGGTGCTCAGTGCTCTGGGTGCTGGGTGCTCAGTGCTCAGGGTGCTGGGTGCTCAGTACTCAGGGTGCTGTGTGCTCAGTACTCAGGGTGCTCAGTACTCAGGGTGCTGGGTGCTCAGTGCTCAGGGTGCTGGGTGCTCAGTGCTCAGGGTGCTCGGTGCTCAGTGCTCAGGTTGCAGGGTGCTCAGTACTCAGGGAGCTGGGTGCTCAGTACTCAGGGTGCTCAGTGCTCAGTACTCAGGGTGCTGTGTGCTCAGTGCTCAGGGTGCTGGGTGCTCAGTGCTCAGGGTGCTGTGTGCTCAGTGCTCGGGGTGCTGGGTGCTGAGTCCTCAGGGTGCTGGGTTCTCAGTACTTGGGGTGCTCGGTGCTCAGTACTCAGGGTGCTGGGTGCTCAGTACTCACGGTGCTCGCTGCTCAGTACTCAGGGTGCTCGCTGCTCAGTACTTAGGGTGCTGGGTGCTCAGTGCTCAGGGTGCTGGGTGCTCAGAACTCAGGTTGCTGGGTGCTCAGTGCTCGGGGTGCTGGGTGCTCAGTACTCACGGTGCTGGGTGCTCAGTGCTCGGGGTGCTGGGTGCTCAGTACTCAGGGTGCTGGGTGCTCAGTGCTCAGGGTGCTGGGTGCTCAGTACTCAGGGTGCTGGGTGCTCAGTACTCAGGGTGCGCAGTGCTCGGGGAGCTCGGTGCTCAGTACACAGGGTGCTGGGTGTTCAGTACTCAGTGCTCGGGGTCCTGGGTGCTCAGCGCTCTGGGTGCTTAGTGCACAGTACTCAGGGTGCTGGGTGCTCAGTATTCAGGGTGCTCAGTGCTCGGGGTGCTGGGTGCTCAGTACTCAGGGTGCTCGGTGCTCAGTGCTCAGGTTGCTGGGTGCTCAGTACTCAGGGTGCTGGGTGCAAAGTGCTCAGGGTGCTGGGTGCTCAGTACTCAGGGTGCTGGGTGCTCGGTGCTCAGTACGCTGGGTGCTCAATACTCAGGGTGCTCGGTGCTCAGTACTCAGTGTGCTCGGTGCTCAATACTCAGGGTGCTGGGTGCTCAGTGCTCGGGGTGCTGGGTGCTCATTAATCAGGGTGCTGGGTGCTCAGTACTCAGGGTGCTCAGTGCTTGGGGTGCTGGGTGCTCAGTACTCAGGGTGCTCAGTGCTTGTGATGCAGGGTGCTCAGTACTCAGGGTGCTGGTTGCTCAGTGCTCAAGGTGCTGGGTGCTGAGTACTCAGGGTGCTGGTTGCTCAGTACTCAGGGTGCTGGGTGCTCAGTGCTCGGGGTACTGGGTGCTCAGGGCTCAGTACTCAGGGTGCTGGGTGCTCAGTGATCGGGGTCCTGGATGCTCAGTACTCAGGGTGCTGGCTGCTCAGTGCTCAGGGTGCTGGGTGCTCAGTACTCAGGGTGCTGGGTGCTCAGTGCTCAGGCTGCTGGGTGCTCAGTACTCAGGGTGCTGGGTATTCAGTGCTCAGGGTGCTGGGTGCTCAGTGCTCGGGGTGCTCAGTACTCAGGGTGCTGTGTGTTCAGTGCTCAGGGTACTGGGTGCTCAGTACTCAGGGTGCTCGGTGCTTAGTACTCAGGGTGCTGGGTGCTCAGTACTCTGGGTGCTGGGTGCTCAGTGCGCGGGGTTTTCGGTGCTCAGTGCTCAGGGTGCTGGGTGCTCAGTACTCAGGGTGCTCATTGCTCAGGGTGCTGGGTGCTCAGTACTCAGGGTGCTGGGTGCTCAGTACTCAGGGTGCTCCGTGCTCAGTACTCAGGGTGCTCAGTACTCAGGGTGCTGGCTGCTCAGTGCTCGGGGTGCTGGGTGCTGAGTCCTCAGGGTGCTGGGTGCTCAGTACTCGGGGTGCTCGGTGCTCAGTACTCAGGGTGCTGGGTGCTCAGTACTCAGGGTGCTGGGTGCTCAGTACTCAGGGTGCTCGCTGCTCAGTACTCAGGGTGCTGGGTGCTCAGTGCTCAGGGTGCTGGGTGCTCAGTAATCAGGGTGATGGGTGCTCAGTGCTCAGGGTGCTCAGTACTCAGGGTGCTGGGTGCTCAGTGCTCAGGTTGCTCAGGACTCAGGGTGCTGGGTGCTCAGTACTCAGGGTGCTGTGTGCTCAGTTCTCGGGGTGCTGGGTGCTCAGTACTCAGGGTGCTGGGAGCTCAGTGCTCAGGGTGCTGGGTGCTCAGTACTCAGGGTTCTGGGTGCTCAGTACTCAGGGTGATCAGTGCTCGGGGAGCTCGGTACTCAGTACTCAGGGTGCTGGGTGCTCAGTACTCAGTGCTCGGGGTCCTGGGTGCTCAGCGCTCTGGGTGCTTAGTGCACAGTACTCAGGGTGCTGGGTGCTCAGTATTCAGGGTGCTCAGTGCTTGGGGTGCTGGGTGCTCAGTACTCAGGGTGCTGGGTGCTCAGTGCTCAGGGTGCTGGGTGCTCAATGCTCAGGGTGCTGGGTGCTCAGTACTCAGGGTGCTGGGTGCTCAGTGCTCGGGGTGCTTGGTGCTCAGTGCTCGGGGTGCTGGGTGCTCAGGGATCGGGGTGCTCGCTGCTCAGTACTCAGGGTGCTGGGTGCTCAGTGATCCGGGTGCTCAGTACTCAGGGTGCTGTGTGTTCAGTGCTCGGGGTGCTGGGTGCTCAGTGCTCGGGGTGCTCGGTGCTCAGGGTGCTGGGTGCTCAGTACTCAGGGTGCTGGGTGCTCAGTACTCAGGGTGCTCAGTGCTCAGTACTCAGGGTGCTCAGTACTCAGGGTGCTGGCTGCTCAGGGCTCGGGGTGCTGGGAGCTCAGTACTCAGGGTGCTGTGTGCTCAGTGCTCGGGGTGCTGGGTGCTGAGTCCTCAGGGTGCTGGGTGCTCAGTACTCAGGGTGCTCGGTGCTCAGTACTCAGGGTGCTGGGTGCTCAGTACTCAGGGTGATGGGTGCTCAGTACTCAGGGTGCTCGCTGCTCAGTACTCAGGGTGCTGGGTGCTCAGTGCTCAGGGTGCTGAGTGCTCAGTACTCAGGGTGCTGGGTGCTCAGTGCTCAGGGTGATCGGTGCTCAGTCCTCAGGGTACTCAGTACTCAGGGTGCTGGGTGCTCAGTGCTCAGGTTGCTGGGTGCTCAGTGCTCGGGGTGCTGGGTGCTCAGTACTCAGGGTGCTGGGTGCTCAGTGCTCGGGGTGCTGGGTGCTCAGTACTCAGGGTGCTGGGTGCTCAGTGCTCTGGGTGCTGGGTGCTCAGTGCTCAGGGTGCTGTGTGCTCAGTACTCAGGGTGCTGTGTGCTCAGTACTCAGGGTGCTCTGTACTCAGGGTGCTGGGTGTTCAGTGCTCAGGGTGCTGGGTGCTCAGTGCTCAGGGTGCTCGGTGCTCAGTGCTCAGGTTGCTGGGTGCTCAGTACTCAGGGTGCTGGGTGCTCAGTACTCAGGGTGCTCAGTGCTCAGTACTCAGGGTGCTGGGTGCTCAGTTTTCAGGGTGCTGGGTGCTCAGTACTCAGGGTGCTGGGTGCTCAGTACTCAGGGTGCTCGGTGCTCAGTACTCAGGGTGCTGGGTGCTCAGTGCTCAGTACGCTGGTTGCTCAGTACTCAGGGTGCTGGGTGCTCAGTACTCAGGGTGCTCGGTGCTCAGTACTCAGGGTGCTGGGTGCTCAGTGCTCGGGGTGCTGGGTGCTCATTAATCAGGGTGCTGGGTGCTCAGTACTCAGGGTGCTCAATGCTTGGGGTGCTGGGTGCTCAGTACTCATGGTGCTCAGTGCTTGGGGTGCAGTGTGCTCAGTACTCAGGGTGCTGGTTGCTCAGTGCTCAGGGTGCTGGGTGCTGAGTACTCAGGTTGCTGGGTGCTCAGTACTCAGGGTGCTGGGTGCTCAGTGCTCGGGGTGCTGGGTGCTCAGTGCTCGGGGTGCTGGGTGCTCAGTGCTCAGTACTCAGGGTGCTGGGTGCTCAGTGCTCGGGGTACTGGGTGCTCAGGGCTCAGTACTCAGGGTGCTGGGTGCTCAGTGATCGGGGTCCTGGATGCTCAGTACTCAGGGTGCTGGCTGCTCAGTGCTCAGGGTGCTGGGTGCTCAGTACTCAGGGTGCTGGGTGCTCAGTGCTCAGGCTGCTGGGTGCTCAGTACTCAGGGTGCTGGGTATTCAGTGCTCAGGGTGCTGGGTGCTCAGTGCTCGGGGTGCTCAGTACTCAGGGTGCTGTGTGTTCAGTGCTCAGGGTACTGGGTGCTCAGTACTCAGGGTGCTCGGTGCTTAGTACTCAGGGTGCTGGGTGCTCAGTACTCTGGGTGCTGGGTGCTCAGTGCGCGGGGTTTTCGGTGCTCAGTGCTCAGGGTGCTGGGTGCTCAGTACTCAGGGTGCTCATTGCTCAGGGTGCTGGGTGCTCAGTACTCAGGGTGCTGGGTGCTCAGTACTCAGGGTGCTCCGTGCTCAGTACTCAGGGTGCTCAGTACTCAGGGTGCTGGCTGCTCAGTGCTCGGGGTGCTGGGTGCTGAGTCCTCAGGGTGCTGGGTGCTCAGTACTCGGGGTGCTCGGTGCTCAGTACTCAGGGTGCTGGGTGCTCAGTACTCAGGGTGCTGGGTGCTCAGTACTCAGGGTGCTCGCTGCTCAGTACTCAGGGTGCTGGGTGCTCAGTGCTCAGGGTGCTGGGTGCTCAGTAATCAGGGTGATGGGTGCTCAGTGCTCAGGGTGCTCAGTACTCAGGGTGCTGGGTGCTCAGTGCTCAGGTTGCTCAGGACTCAGGGTGCTGGGTGCTCAGTACTCAGGGTGCTGTGTGCTCAGTTCTCGGGGTGCTGGGTGCTCAGTACTCAGGGTGCTGGGAGCTCAGTGCTCAGGGTGCTGGGTGCTCAGTACTCAGGGTTCTGGGTGCTCAGTACTCAGGGTGATCAGTGCTCGGGGAGCTCGGTACTCAGTACTCAGGGTGCTGGGTGCTCAGTACTCAGTGCTCGGGGTCCTGGGTGCTCAGCGCTCTGGGTGCTTAGTGCACAGTACTCAGGGTGCTGGGTGCTCAGTATTCAGGGTGCTCAGTGCTTGGGGTGCTGGGTGCTCAGTACTCAGGGTGCTGGGTGCTCAGTGCTCAGGGTGCTGGGTGCTCAATGCTCAGGGTGCTGGGTGCTCAGTGCTCAGGGTGCTGGGTACTCAGTGCTCGGGGTGCTGGGTGCTCAGTACTCAGGGTGCTGGGTGCTCAGTACTCAGGGTGCTGGGTGCTCAGTGCTCGGGGTGCTTGGTGCTCAGTGCTCGGGGTGCTGGGTGCTCAGGGATCGGGGTGCTCGCTGCTCAGTACTCAGGGTGCTGGGTGCTCAGTGCTCCGGGTGCTCAGTACTCAGGGTGCTGTGTGTTCAGTGCTCGGGGTGCTGGGTGCTCAGTGCTCGGGGTGCTCGGTGCTCAGGGTGCTGGGTGCTCAGTACTCAGGGTGCTGGGTGCTCAGTACTCAGGGTGCTCAGTGCTCAGTACTCAGGGTGCTCAGTACTCAGGGTGCTGGCTGCTCAGGGCTCGGGGTGCTGGGAGCTCAGTACTCAGGGTGCTGTGTGCTCAGTGCTCGGGGTGCTGGGTGCTGAGTCCTCAGGGTGCTGGGTGCTCAGTACTCAGGGTGCTCGGTGCTCAGTACTCAGGGTGCTGGGTGCTCAGTACTCAGGGTGATGGGTGCTCAGTACTCAGGGTGCTCGCTGCTCAGTACTCAGGGTGCTGGGTGCTCAGTGCTCAGGGTGCTGAGTGCTCAGTACTCAGGGTGCTGGGTGCTCAGTGCTCAGGGTGATCGGTGCTCAGTCCTCAGGGTACTCAGTACTCAGGGTGCTGGGTGCTCAGTGCTCAGGTTGCTGGGTGCTCAGTGCTCGGGGTGCTGGGTGCTCAGTACTCAGGGTGCTGGGTGCTCAGTGCTCGGGGTGCTGGGTGCTCAGTACTCAGGGTGCTGGGTGCTCAGTGCTCTGGGTGCTGGGTGCTCAGTGCTCAGGGTGCTGTGTGCTCAGTACTCAGGGTGCTGTGTGCTCAGTACTCAGGGTGCTCAGTACTCAGGGTGCTGGGTGCTCAGTGCTCAGGGTGCTGGGTGCTCAGTGCTCAGGGTGCTCGGTGCTCAGTGCTCAGGTTGCTGGGTGCTCAGTACTCAGGGTGCTGGGTGCTCAGTACTCAGGGTGCTCAGTGCTCAGTACTCAGGGTGCTGGGTGCTCAGTGCTCAGGGTGCTGGGTGCTCAGTACTCAGGGTGCTGGGTGCTCAGTACTCAGGGTGCTCGGTGCTCAGTACTCAGGGTGCTGGGTGCTCAGTGCTCAGTACGCTGGTTGCTCAGTACTCAGGGTGCTGGGTGCTCAGTACTCAGGGTGCTCGGTGCTCAGTACTCAGGGTGCTGGGTGCTCAGTGCTCGGGGTGCTGGGTGCTCATTAATCAGGGTGCTGGGTGCTCAGTACTCAGGGTGCTCAATGCTTGGGGTGCTGGGTGCTCAGTACTCATGGTGCTCAGTGCTTGGGGTGCAGTGTGCTCAGTACTCAGGGTGCTGGTTGCTCAGTGCTCAGGGTGCTGGGTGCTGAGTACTCAGGGTGCTGGGTGCTCAGTACTCAGGGTGCTGGGTGCTCAGTGCTCGGGGTGCTGGGTGCTCAGTGCTCGGGGTGCTGGGTGCTCAGTGCTCAGTACTCAGGGTGCTGGGTGCTCAGTGCTCGGGGTCCTGGGTACTCAGTGCTCAGTACACAGGGTGCTGAGTGCTCAGTGCTCGGGGTGCTGGGTGCTCAGTGCTCAGTACTCAGGGTGCTGGGTGCTCGGTGCTCAGTACTCAGGGTGCTGGGTGCTCAGTGCTCGGGGTTCTGGGTGCTCAGTACTCAGGGTGATCAGTGCTCGGGGAGCTCGGTACTCAGTACTCAGGGTGCTGGGTGCTCAGTACTCAGTGCTCGGGGTCCTGGGTGCTCAGCGCTCTGGGTGCTTAGTGCACAGTACTCAGGGTGCTGGGTGCTCAGTATTCAGGGTGCTCAGTGCTTGGGGTGCTGGGTGCTCAGTACTCAGGGTGCTGGGTGCTCAGTGCTCAGGGTGCTGGGTGCTCAATGCTCAGGGTGCTGGGTGCTCAGTGCTCAGGGTGCTGGGTACTCAGTGCTCGGGGTGCTGGGTGCTCAGTACTCAGGGTGCTGGGTGCTCAGTACTCAGGGTGCTGGGTGCTCAGTGCTCGGGGTGCTTGGTGCTCAGTGCTCGGGGTGCTGGGTGCTCAGGGATCGGGGTGCTCGCTGCTCAGTACTCAGGGTGCTGGGTGCTCAGTGCTCCGGGTGCTCAGTACTCAGGGTGCTGTGTGTTCAGTGCTCGGGGTGCTGGGTGCTCAGTGCTCGGGGTGCTCGGTGCTCAGGGTGCTGGGTGCTCAGTACTCAGGGTGCTGGGTGCTCAGTACTCAGGGTGCTCAGTGCTCAGTACTCAGGGTGCTCAGTACTCAGGGTGCTGGCTGCTCAGGGCTCGGGGTGCTGGGAGCTCAGTACTCAGGGTGCTGTGTGCTCAGTGCTCGGGGTGCTGGGTGCTGAGTCCTCAGGGTGCTGGGTGCTCAGTACTCAGGGTGCTCGGTGCTCAGTACTCAGGGTGCTGGGTGCTCAGTACTCAGGGTAATGGGTGCTCAGTACTCAGGGTGCTCGCTGCTCAGTACTCAGGGTGCTGGGTGCTCAGTGCTCAGGGTGCTGAGTGCTCAGTACTCAGGGTGCTGGGTGCTCAGTGCTCAGGGTGATCGGTGCTCAGTCCTCAGGGTACTCAGTACTCAGGGTGCTGGGTGCTCAGTGCTCAGGTTGCTGGGTGCTCAGTGCTCGGGGTGCTGGGTGCTCAGTACTCAGGGTGCTGGGTGCTCAGTGCTCGGGGTGCTGGGTGCTCAGTACTCAGGGTGCTGGGTGCTCAGTGCTCTGGGTGCTGGGTGCTCAGTGCTCAGGGTGCTGTGTGCTCAGTACTCAGGGTGCTGTGTGCTCAGTACTCAGGGTGCTCTGTACTCAGGGTGCTGGGTGTTCAGTGCTCAGGGTGCTGGGTGCTCAGTGCTCAGGGTGCTCGGTGCTCAGTGCTCAGGTTGCTGGGTGCTCAGTACTCAGGGTGCTGGGTGCTCAGTACTCAGGGTGCTCAGTGCTCAGTACTCAGGGTGCTGGGTGCTCAGTTTTCAGGGTGCTGGGTGCTCAGTACTCAGGGTGCTGGGTGCTCAGTACTCAGGGTGCTCGGTGCTCAGTACTCAGGGTGCTGGGTGCTCAGTGCTCAGTACGCTGGTTGCTCAGTACTCAGGGTGCTGGGTGCTCAGTACTCAGGGTGCTCGGTGCTCAGTACTCAGGGTGCTGGGTGCTCAGTGCTCGGGGTGCTGGGTGCTCATTAATCAGG
Source organism: Microtus oregoni (assembly GCF_018167655.1). NCBI lineage: Eukaryota > Metazoa > Chordata > Mammalia > Rodentia > Cricetidae > Microtus > Microtus oregoni. The sequence goes on along the minus strand of NW_024543101.1, from coordinate 1,510,617 downwards.
GTGCTGGGTGCTCAGTACTCAGGGTGCTCAATGCTTGGGGTGCTGGGTGCTCAGTACTCATGGTGCTCAGTGCTTGGGGTGCAGTGTGCTCAGTACTCAGGGTGCTGGTTGCTCAGTGCTCAGGGTGCTGGGTGCTGAGTACTCAGGGTGCTGGGTGCTCAGTACTCAGGGTGCTGGGTGCTCAGTGCTCGGGGTGCTGGGTGCTCAGTGCTCGGGGTGCTGGGTGCTCAGTGCTCAGTACTCAGGGTGCTGGGTGCTCAGTGCTCGGGGTACTGGGTGCTCAGGGCTCAGTACTCAGGGTGCTGGGTGCTCAGTGATCGGGGTCCTGGATGCTCAGTACTCAGGGTGCTGGCTGCTCAGTGCTCAGGGTGCTGGGTGCTCAGTACTCAGGGTGCTGGGTGCTCAGTGCTCAGGCTGCTGGGTGCTCAGTACTCAGGGTGCTGGGTATTCAGTGCTCAGGGTGCTGGGTGCTCAGTGCTCGGGGTGCTCAGTACTCAGGGTGCTGTGTGTTCAGTGCTCAGGGTACTGGGTGCTCAGTACTCAGGGTGCTCGGTGCTTAGTACTCAGGGTGCTGGGTGCTCAGTACTCTGGGTGCTGGGTGCTCAGTGCGCGGGGTTTTCGGTGCTCAGTGCTCAGGGTGCTGGGTGCTCAGTACTCAGGGTGCTCATTGCTCAGGGTGCTGGGTGCTCAGTACTCAGGGTGCTGGGTGCTCAGTACTCAGGGTGCTCCGTGCTCAGTACTCAGGGTGCTCAGTACTCAGGGTGCTGGCTGCTCAGTGCTCGGGGTGCTGGGTGCTGAGTCCTCAGGGTGCTGGGTGCTCAGTACTCGGGGTGCTCGGTGCTCAGTACTCAGGGTGCTGGGTGCTCAGTACTCAGGGTGCTGGGTGCTCAGTACTCAGGGTGCTCGCTGCTCAGTACTCAGGGTGCTGGGTGCTCAGTGCTCAGGGTGCTGGGTGCTCAGTAATCAGGGTGATGGGTGCTCAGTGCTCAGGGTGCTCAGTACTCAGGGTGCTGGGTGCTCAGTGCTCAGGTTGCTCAGGACTCAGGGTGCTGGGTGCTCAGTACTCAGGGTGCTGTGTGCTCAGTTCTCGGGGTGCTGGGTGCTCAGTACTCAGGGTGCTGGGAGCTCAGTGCTCAGGGTGCTGGGTGCTCAGTACTCAGGGTTCTGGGTGCTCAATACTCAGGGTGATCAGTGCTCGGGGAGCTCGGTACTCAGTACTCAGGGTGCTGGGTGCTCAGTACTCAGTGCTCGGGGTCCTGGGTGCTCAGCGCTCTGGGTGCTTAGTGCACAGTACTCAGGGTGCTGGGTGCTCAGTATTCAGGGTGCTCAGTGCTTGGGGTGCTGGGTGCTCAGTACTCAGGGTGCTGGGTGCTCAGTGCTCAGGGTGCTGGGTGCTCAATGCTCAGGGTGCTGGGTGCTCAGTGCTCAGGGTGCTGGGTACTCAGTGCTCGGGGTGCTGGGTGCTCAGTACTCAGGGTGCTGGGTGCTCAGTACTCAGGGTGCTGGGTGCTCAGTGCTCGGGGTGCTTGGTGCTCAGTGCTCGGGGTGCTGGGTGCTCAGGGATCGGGGTGCTCGCTGCTCAGTACTCAGGGTGCTGGGTGCTCAGTGCTCCGGGTGCTCAGTACTCAGGGTGCTGTGTGTTCAGTGCTCGGGGTGCTGGGTGCTCAGTGCTCGGGGTGCTCGGTGCTCAGGGTGCTGGGTGCTCAGTACTCAGGGTGCTGGGTGCTCAGTACTCAGGGTGCTCAGTGCTCAGTACTCAGGGTGCTCAGTACTCAGGGTGCTGGCTGCTCAGGGCTCGGGGTGCTGGGAGCTCAGTACTCAGGGTGCTGTGTGCTCAGTGCTCGGGGTGCTGGGTGCTGAGTCCTCAGGGTGCTGGGTGCTCAGTACTCAGGGTGCTCGGTGCTCAGTACTCAGGGTGCTGGGTGCTCAGTACTCAGGGTGATGGGTGCTCAGTACTCAGGGTGCTCGCTGCTCAGTACTCAGGGTGCTGGGTGCTCAGTGCTCAGGGTGCTGAGTGCTCAGTACTCAGGGTGCTGGGTGCTCAGTGCTCAGGGTGATCGGTGCTCAGTCCTCAGGGTACTCAGTACTCAGGGTGCTGGGTGCTCAGTGCTCAGGTTGCTGGGTGCTCAGTGCTCGGGGTGCTGGGTGCTCAGTACTCAGGGTGCTGGGTGCTCAGTGCTCGGGGTGCTGGGTGCTCAGTACTCAGGGTGCTGGGTGCTCAGTGCTCTGGGTGCTGGGTGCTCAGTGCTCAGGGTGCTGTGTGCTCAGTACTCAGGGTGCTGTGTGCTCAGTACTCAGGGTGCTCAGTACTCAGGGTGCTGGGTGCTCAGTGCTCAGGGTGCTGGGTGCTCAGTGCTCAGGGTGCTCGGTGCTCAGTGCTCAGGTTGCTGGGTGCTCAGTACTCAGGGTGCTGGGTGCTCAGTACTCAGGGTGCTCAGTGCTCAGTACTCAGGGTGCTGGGTGCTCAGTGCTCAGGGTGCTCGGTGCTCAGTACTCAGGGTGCTGGGTGCTCAGTGCTCAGTACGCTGGTTGCTCAGTACTCAGGGTGCTGGGTGCTCAGTACTCAGGGTGCTCGGTGCTCAGTACTCAGGGTGCTGGGTGCTCAGTGCTCGGGGTGCTGGGTGCTCATTAATCAGGGTGCTGGGTGCTCAGTACTCAGGGTGCTCAATGCTTGGGGTGCTGGGTGCTCAGTACTCATGGTGCTCAGTGCTTGGGGTGCAGTGTGCTCAGTACTCAGGGTGCTGGTTGCTCAGTGCTCAGGGTGCTGGGTGCTGAGTACTCAGGGTGCTGGGTGCTCAGTACTCAGGGTGCTGGGTGCTCAGTGCTCGGGGTGCTGGGTGCTCAGTGCTCGGGGTGCTGGGTGCTCAGTGCTCAGTACTCAGGGTGCTGGGTGCTCAGTGCTCGGGGTCCTGGGTACTCAGTGCTCAGTACACAGGGTGCTGAGTGCTCAGTGCTCGGGGTGCTGGGTGCTCAGTGCTCAGTACTCAGGGTGCTGGGTGCTCGGTGCTCAGTACTCAGGGTGCTGGGTGCTCAGTGCTCGGGGTTCTGGGTGCTCAGTACTCAGGGTGATCAGTGCTCGGGGAGCTCGGTACTCAGTACTCAGGGTGCTGGGTGCTCAGTACTCAGTGCTCGGGGTCCTGGGTGCTCAGCGCTCTGGGTGCTTAGTGCACAGTACTCAGGGTGCTGGGTGCTCAGTATTCAGGGTGCTCAGTGCTTGGGGTGCTGGGTGCTCAGTACTCAGGGTGCTGGGTGCTCAGTGCTCAGGGTGCTGGGTGCTCAGTACTCAGGGTGCTGTGTGCTCAGTTCTCGGGGTGCTGGGTGCTCAGTACTCAGGGTGCTGGGAGCTCAGTGCTCAGGGTGCTGGGTGCTCAGTACTCAGGGTTCTGGGTGCTCAGTACTCAGGGTGATCAGTGCTCGGGGAGCTCGGTACTCAGTACTCAGGGTGCTGGGTGCTCAGTACTCAGTGCTCGGGGTCCTGGGTGCTCAGCGCTCTGGGTGCTTAGTGCACAGTACTCAGGGTGCTGGGTGCTCAGTATTCAGGGTGCTCAGTGCTTGGGGTGCTGGGTGCTCAGTACTCAGGGTGCTGGGTGCTCAGTGCTCAGGGTGCTGGGTGCTCAATGCTCAGGGTGCTGGGTGCTCAGTGCTCAGGGTGCTGGGTACTCAGTGCTCGGGGTGCTGGGTGCTCAGTACTCAGGGTGCTGGGTGCTCAGTACTCAGGGTGCTGGGTGCTCAGTGCTCGGGGTGCTTGGTGCTCAGTGCTCGGGGTGCTGGGTGCTCAGGGATCGGGGTGCTCGCTGCTCAGTACTCAGGGTGCTGGGTGCTCAGTGCTCCGGGTGCTCAGTACTCAGGGTGCTGTGTGTTCAGTGCTCGGGGTGCTGGGTGCTCAGTGCTCGGGGTGCTCGGTGCTCAGGGTGCTGGGTGCTCAGTACTCAGGGTGCTGGGTGCTCAGTACTCAGGGTGCTCAGTGCTCAGTACTCAGGGTGCTCAGTACTCAGGGTGCTGGCTGCTCAGGGCTCGGGGTGCTGGGAGCTCAGTACTCAGGGTGCTGTGTGCTCAGTGCTCGGGGTGCTGGGTGCTGAGTCCTCAGGGTGCTGGGTGCTCAGTACTCAGGGTGCTCGGTGCTCAGTACTCAGGGTGCTGGGTGCTCAGTACTCAGGGTGATGGGTGCTCAGTACTCAGGGTGCTCGCTGCTCAGTACTCAGGGTGCTGGGTGCTCAGTGCTCAGGGTGCTGAGTGCTCAGTACTCAGGGTGCTGGGTGCTCAGTGCTCAGGGTGATCGGTGCTCAGTCCTCAGGGTACTCAGTACTCAGGGTGCTGGGTGCTCAGTGCTCAGGTTGCTGGGTGCTCAGTGCTCGGGGTGCTGGGTGCTCAGTACTCAGGGTGCTGGGTGCTCAGTGCTCGGGGTGCTGGGTGCTCAGTACTCAGGGTGCTGGGTGCTCAGTGCTCTGGGTGCTGGGTGCTCAGTGCTCAGGGTGCTGTGTGCTCAGTACTCAGGGTGCTGTGTGCTCAGTACTCAGGGTGCTCAGTACTCAGGGTGTTGGGTGCTCAGTGCTCAGGGTGCTGGGTGCTCAGTGCTCAGGGTGCTCGGTGCTCAGTGCTCAGGTTGCTGGGTGCTCAGTACTCAGGGTGCTGGGTGCTCAGTACTCAGGGTGCTCAGTGCTCAGTACTCAGGGTGCTGGGTGCTCAGTGCTCAGGGTGCTGGGTGCTCAGTACTCAGGGTGCTGGGTGCTCAGTACTCAGGGTGCTCGGTGCTCAGTACTCAGGGTGCTGGGTGCTCAGTGCTCAGTACGCTGGTTGCTCAGTACTCAGGGTGCTGGGTGCTCAGTACTCAGGGTGCTCGGTGCTCAGTACTCAGGGTGCTGGGTGCTCAGTGCTCGGGGTGCTGGGTGCTCATTAATCAGGGTGCTGGGTGCTCAGTACTCAGGGTGCTCAATGCTTGGGGTGCTGGGTGCTCAGTACTCATGGTGCTCAGTGCTTGGGGTGCAGTGTGCTCAGTACTCAGGGTGCTGGTTGCTCAGTGCTCAGGGTGCTGGGTGCTGAGTACTCAGGGTGCTGGGTGCTCAGTACTCAGGGTGCTGGGTGCTCAGTGCTCGGGGTGCTGGGTGCTCAGTGCTCGGGGTGCTGGGTGCTCAGTGCTCAGTACTCAGGGTGCTGGGTGCTCAGTGCTCGGGGTCCTGGGTACTCAGTGCTCAGTACACAGGGTGCTGAGTGCTCAGTGCTCGGGGTGCTGGGTGCTCAGTGCTCAGTACTCAGGGTGCTGGGTGCTCGGTGCTCAGTACTCAGGGTGCTGGGTGCTCAGTGCTCGGGGTTCTGGGTGCTCAGTACTCAGGGTGATCAGTGCTCGGGGAGCTCGGTACTCAGTACTCAGGGTGCTGGGTGCTCAGTACTCAGTGCTCGGGGTCCTGGGTGCTCAGCGCTCTGGGTGCTTAGTGCACAGTACTCAGGGTGCTGGGTGCTCAGTATTCAGGGTGCTCAGTGCTTGGGGTGCTGGGTGCTCAGTACTCAGGGTGCTGGGTGCTCAGTGCTCAGGGTGCTGGGTGCTCAATGCTCAGGGTGCTGGGTGCTCAGTGCTCAGGGTGCTGGGTACTCAGTGCTCGGGGTGCTGGGTGCTCAGTACTCAGGGTGCTGGGTGCTCAGTACTCAGGGTGCTGGGTGCTCAGTGCTCGGGGTGCTTGGTGCTCAGTGCTCGGGGTGCTGGGTGCTCAGGGATCGGGGTGCTCGCTGCTCAGTACTCAGGGTGCTGGGTGCTCAGTGCTCCGGGTGCTCAGTACTCAGGGTGCTGTGTGTTCAGTGCTCGGGGTGCTGGGTGCTCAGTGCTCGGGGTGCTCGGTGCTCAGGGTGCTGGGTGCTCAGTACTCAGGGTGCTGGGTGCTCAGTACTCAGGGTGCTCAGTGCTCAGTACTCAGGGTGCTCAGTACTCAGGGTGCTGGCTGCTCAGGGCTCGGGGTGCTGGGAGCTCAGTACTCAGGGTGCTGTGTGCTCAGTGCTCGGGGTGCTGGGTGCTGAGTCCTCAGGGTGCTGGGTGCTCAGTACTCAGGGTGCTCGGTGCTCAGTACTCAGGGTGCTGGGTGCTCAGTACTCAGGGTGATGGGTGCTCAGTACTCAGGGTGCTCGCTGCTCAGTACTCAGGGTGCTGGGTGCTCAGTGCTCAGGGTGCTGAGTGCTCAGTACTCAGGGTGCTGGGTGCTCAGTGCTCAGGGTGATCGGTGCTCAGTCCTCAGGGTACTCAGTACTCAGGGTGCTGGGTGCTCAGTGCTCAGGTTGCTGGGTGCTCAGTGCTCGGGGTGCTGGGTGCTCAGTACTCAGGGTGCTGGGTGCTCAGTGCTCGGGGTGCTGGGTGCTCAGTACTCAGGGTGCTGGGTGCTCAGTGCTCTGGGTGCTGGGTGCTCAGTGCTCAGGGTGCTGTGTGCGCAGTACTCAGGGTGCTGTGTGCTCAGTACTCAGGGTGCTCAGTACTCAGGGTGCTGGGTGCTCAGTGCTCAGGGTGCAGGGTGCTCAGTGCTCAGGGTGCTCGGTGCTCAGTGCTCAGGTTGCTGGGTGCTCAGTACTCAGGGTGCTGGGTGCTCAGTACTCAGGGTGCTCAGTGCTCAGTACTCAGGGTGCTGGGTGCTCAGTGCTCAGGGTGCTGGGTGCTCAGTACTCAGGGTGCTGGGTGCTCAGTACTCAGGGTGCTCGGTGCTCAGTACTCAGGGTGCTGGGTGCTCAGTGCTCAGTACGCTGGTTGCTCAGTACTCAGGGTGCTGGGTGCTCAGTACTCAGGGTGCTCGGTGCTCAGTACTCAGGGTGCTGGGTGCTCAGTGCTCGGGGTGCTGGGTGCTCATTAATCAGGGTGCTGGGTGCTCAGTACTCAGGGTGCTCAATGCTTGGGGTGCTGGGTGCTCAGTACTCATGGTGCTCAGTGCTTGGGGTGCAGTGTGCTCAGTACTCAGGGTGCTGGTTGCTCAGTGCTCAGGGTGCTGGGTGCTGAGTAGTCAGGGTGCTGGGTGCTCAGTACTCAGGGTGCTGGGTGCTCAGTGCTCGGGGTGCTGGGTGCTCAGTGCTCGGGGTGCTGGGTGCTCAGTGCTCAGTACTCAGGGTGCTGGGTGCTCAGTGCTCGGGGTCCTGGGTACTCAGTGCTCAGTACACAGGGTGCTGAGTGCTCAGTGCTCGGGGTGCTGGGTGCTCAGTGCTCAGTACTCAGGGTGCTGGGTGCTCGGTGCTCTGGGTGCTGGATGCTAAGTGCTCAGGGTGCTGGGTGCTCAGTACTCCGGGTGCTGGGTGCTCAGTGCTCAGGGTGCTGGGTCCTCAGTACTCAGGGTGCTGGTTCCTCAGTGCTCAGGGTGCTGGGTACTCAGTGCTCGGGGTGCTCAGTACTCAGGGTGCTGTGTGTTCAGTGCTCAGGATACTGGGTGCTCAGTACTCAGGGTGCTAGGTGCTTAGTACTCAGGGTGCTGGGTGCTCAGTACTCCGGGTGCTGGGTGCTCAGTGCTCGGGGTGCTCGGTGCTCAGTACTCGGGGTGCTCGGTGCTCAGTGCTCAGGTTGCTGGGTGCTCAGTACTCAGGGTGCTCATTGCTCAGGGTGCTGGGTGCTCAGTACTCAGGGTGCTGGGTGCTCAGTACTCAGGGTGCTCAGTGCTCAGTACTCAGGGTGCTCAGTGCTCAGTACTCAGGGTGCTCAGTGCTCAGGGTGCTGGGTGCTCAGTGCTCTGGGTGCTGGGTGCTCAGTGCTCAGGGTGCTGGGTGCTCAGTACTCAGGGTGCTGTGTGCTCAGTACTCAGGGTGCTCAGTACTCAGGGTGCTGGGTGCTCAGTGCTCAGGGTGCTGGGTGCTCAGTGCTCAGGGTGCTCGGTGCTCAGTGCTCAGGTTGCAGGGTGCTCAGCACTCAGGGAGCTGGGTGCTCAGTACTCAGGGTGCTCAGTGCTCAGTACTCAGGGTGCTGTGTGCTCAGTGCTCAGGGTGCTGGGTGCTCAGTACTCAGGGTGCTGGGTGCTCAGTACTCAGGGTGCTCGGTGCTCAGTACTCAGGGTGCTGGGTGCTCAGTGCTCAGTACGCTGGTTGCTCAGTACTCAGGGTGCTGGGTGCTCAGTACTCAGGGTGCTCGGTGCTCAGTACTCAGGGTGCTGGGTGCTCAGTGCTCGGGGTGCTGGGTGCTCATTAATCAGGGTGCTGGGTGCTCAGTACTCAGGGTGCTCATCAGGGTGCTGGGTGCTCAGTACTCAGGGTGCTGGGTGCTCAGTGCTCGGGGTGCTGGGTGCTCAGTGCTCGGGGTGCTGGGTGCTCAGTGCTCAGTACTCAGGGTGCTGGGTGCTCAGTGCTCGGGGTGCTGGATGCTCAGTACTCAGGGTGCTGGGTCCTCAGTGCTCAGGGTGCTGGGTGCTAAGTGCTCGGGGTGCTCAGTACTCAGGGTGCTGTGTGTTCAGTGCTCAGGGTACTGGGTGCTCAGTACTCAGGGTGCTCAGTGCTTAGTACTCAGGGTGCTGGGTGCTCAGTACTCCGGTTGCTGGGTGCTCAGTGCTCGGTGTGTTCAGTGCTCAGTGCTCAGGGTGCTGGGTGCTCAGTACTCAGGGTGCTCATTGCTCAGGGTGCTGGGTGCTCAGTACTCAGGGTGCTCAGTGCTCAGTACTCAGGGTGCTCAGTGCTCAGTACTCAGGGTGCTCAGTACTCAGGGTGCTGGTTGCTCAGGGCTCGGGGTGCTGGGAGCTCAGTACTCAGGGTGCTGTGTGCTCAGTGCTCGGGGTGCTGGGTGCTGAGTCCTCAGGGTGCTGGGTGCTCAGTACTTGGGGTGCTCGGTGCTCAGTACTCAGGGTGCTCGGTGCTCAGTACTCAGTACGCTGGTTGCTCAGTACTCAGGGTGCTGGGTGCTCAGTACTCAGGGTGCTCGGTGCTCAGTACTCAGGGTGCTCAGTGCTCAGTACTCAGGGTGCTGGGTGCTCGGTGCTCTGGGTGCTGGATGCTAAGTGCTCAGGGTGCTGGGTGCTCAGTACTCCGGGTGCTGGGTGCTCAGTGCTCAGGGTGCTGGGTCCTCAGTACTCAGGGTGCTGGTTCCTCAGTGCTCAGGGTGCTGGGTACTCAGTGTTCGGGGTGCTCAGTACTCAGGGTGCTGTGTGTTCAGTGCTCAGGATACTGGGTGCTCAGTACTCAGGGTGCTAGGTGCTTAGTACTCAGGGTGCTGGGTGCTCAGTACTCCGGGTGCTGGGTGCTCAGTGCTCGGGGTGCTCGGTGCTCAGTACTCGGGGTGCTCGGTGCTCAGTGCTCAGGTTGCTGGGTGCTCAGTACTCAGGGTGCTCATTGCTCAGGGTGCTGGGTGCTCAGTACTCAGGGTGCTGGGTGCTCAGTACTCAGGGTGCTCAGTGCTCAGTACTCAGGGTGCTCAGTGCTCAGTACTCAGGGTGCTCAGTGCTCAGGGTGCTGGGTGCTCAGTGCTCTGGGTGCTGGGTGCTCAGTGCTCAGGGTGCTGGGTGCTCAGTACTCAGGGTGCTGTGTGCTCAGTACTCAGGGTGCTCAGTACTCAGGGTGCTGGGTGCTCAGTGCTCAGGGTGCTGGGTGCTCAGTGCTCAGGGTGCTCGGTGCTCAGTGCTCAGGTTGCAGGGTGCTCAGTACTCAGGGAGCTGGGTGCTCAGTACTCAGGGTGCTCAGTGCTCAGTACTCAGGGTGCTGTGTGCTCAGTGCTCAGGGTGCTGGGTGCTCAGTACTCAGGGTGCTGGGTGCTCAGTACTCAGGGTGCTCGGTGCTCAGTACTCAGGGTGCTGGGTGCTCAGTGCTCAGTACGCTGGTTGCTCAGTACTCAGGGTGCTGGGTGCTCAGTACTCAGGGTGCTCGGTGCTCAGTACTCAGGGTGCTGGGTGCTCAGTGCTCGGGGTGCTGGGTGCTCATTAATCAGGGTGCTGGGTGCTCAGTACTCAGGGTGCTCATCAGGGTGCTGGGTGCTCAGTACTCAGGGTGCTGGGTGCTCAGTGCTCGGGGTGCTGGGTGCTCAGTGCTCGGGGTGCTGGGTGCTCAGTGCTCAGTACTCAGGGTGCTGGGTGCTCAGTGCTCGGGGTGCTGGATGCTCAGTACTCAGGGTGCTGGGTCCTCAGTGCTCAGGGTGCTGGGTGCTAAGTGCTCGGGGTGCTCAGTACTCAGGGTGCTGTGTGTTCAGTGCTCAGGGTACTGGGTGCTCAGTACTCAGGGTGCTCAGTGCTTAGTACTCAGGGTGCTGGGTGCTCAGTACTCCGGTTGCTGGGTGCTCAGTGCTCGGTGTGTTCAGTGCTCAGTGCTCAGGGTGCTGGGTGCTCAGTACTCAGGGTGCTCATTGCTCAGGGTGCTGGGTGCTCAGTACTCAGGGTGCTGGGTGCTCAGTACTCAGGGTGCTCAGTGCTCAGTACTCAGGGTGCTCAGTACTCAGGGTGCTGGTTGCTCAGGGCTCGGGGTGCTGGGAGCTCAGTACTCAGGGTGCTGTGTGCTCAGTGCTCGGGGTGCTGGGTGCTGAGTCCTCAGGGTGCTGGGTGCTCAGTACTTGGGGTGCTCGGTGCTCAGTACTCAGGGTGCTGGGTGCTCAGTACTCAGGGTGATGGGTGCTCAGTACTCAGGGTGCTCGCTGCTCAGTACTCAGGGTGCTGGGTGCTCAGTGCTCAGGGTGCTGGATGCTCAGAACTTAGGTTGCTGGGTGCTCAGTGCTCGGGGTGCTGGGTGCTCAGTACTCACGGTGCTGGGTGCTCAGTGCTCGGGGTGCTGGGTGCTCAGTACTCAGGGTGCTGGGTGCTCAGTGCTCAGGGTGCTGGGTGCTCAGTACTCAGGGTGCTGGGTGCTCAGTGCTCGGGGTGCTGGGTGCTCAGTACTCAGGGTGCTGGGTGCTCAGTGCTCAGTACGCTGGTTGCTCAGTACTCAGGGTGCTGGGTGCTCAGTACTCAGGGTGCTCGGTGCTCAGTACTCAGGGTGCTGGGTGCTCAGTGCTCGGGGTGCTGGGTGCTCATTAATCAGGGTGCTGGGTGCTCAGTACTCAGGGTGCTCAATGCTTGGGGTGCTGGGTGCTCAGTACTCATGGTGCTCAGTGCTTGGGGTGCAGTGTGCTCAGTACTCAGGGTGCTGGTTGCTCAGTGCTCAGGGTGCTGGGTGCTGAGTACTCAGGGTGCTGGGTGCTCAGTACTCAGGGTGCTGGGTGCTCAGTGCTCGGGGTGCTGGGTGCTCAGTGCTCGGGGTGCTGGGTGCTCAGTGCTCAGTACTCAGGGTGCTGGGTGCTCAGTGCTCGGGGTCCTGGGTACTCAGTGCTCAGTACACAGGGTGCTGAGTGCTCAGTGCTCGGGGCGCTGGGTGCTCAGTGCTCAGTACTCAGGGTGCTGGGTGCTCGGTGCTCTGGGTGCTGGATGCTCAGTGCTCAGGGTGCTGGGTGCTCAGTACTCAGGGTGCTGGGTGCTCAGTGCTCAGGGTGCTGGGTCCTCAGTACTCAGGGTGCTGGTTCCTCAGTGCTCAGGGTGCTGGGTGCTCAGTGCTCGGGGTGCTCAGTACTCAGGGTGCTGTGTGTTCAGTGCTCAGGATACTGGGTGCTCAGTACTCAGGGTGCTAGGTGCTTACTACTCAGGGTGCTGGGTGCTCAGTACTCCGGGTGCTGGGTGCTCAGTGCTCGGGGTGCTCGGTGCTCAGTGCTCGGGGTGCTCGGTGCTCAGTACTCAGGGTGCTCAGTGCTCAGTACTCAGGGTGCTCAGTGCTCAGTACTCAGGGTGCTCAGTGCTCAGGGTGCTGGGTGCTCAGTGCTCTGGGTGCTGGGTGCTCAGTGCTCAGGGTGCTGGGTGCTCAGTACTCAGGGTGCTGTGTGCTCAGTACTCAGGGTGCTCAGTACTCAGGGTGCTGGGTGCTCAGTGCTCAGGGTGCTGGGTGCTCAGTGCTCAGGGTGCTCGGTGCTCAGTGCTCAGGTTGCTGGGTGCTCAGTACTCAGGGTGCTGGGTGCTCAGTACTCAGGGTGCTCAGTGCTCAGTACTCAGGGTGCTGGGTGCTCAGTGCTCAGGGTGCTGGGTGCTCAGTACTCAGGGTGCTGGGTGCTCAGTACTCAGGGTGCTCGGTGCTCAGTACTCAGGGTGCTGGGTGCTCAATGCTCAGTACGCTGGTTGCTCAGTACTCAGGGTGCTGGGTGCTCAGTACTCAGGGTGCTCGGTGCTCAGTACTCAGGGTGCTGGGTGCTCAGTGCTCGGGGTGCTGGGTGCTCATTAATCAGGGTGCTGGGTGCTCAGAACTCAGGGTGCTCATCAGGGTGCTGGGTGCTCAGTTCTCAGGGTGCTGGGTGCTAGGTGCTCGGGGTGCTGGGTGCTCAGTGCTCGGGGTGCTGGGTGCTCAGTGCTCAGTACTCAGGGTGCTGGGTGCTCAGTGCTCGGGGTGCTGGATGCTCAGTACTCAGGGTGCTGGGTCCTCAGTGCTCAGGGTGCTGGGTGCTAAGTGCTCGGGGTGCTCAGTACTCAGGGTGCTGTGTGTTCAGTGCTCAGGGTACTGGGTGCTCAGTACTCAGGGTGCTCAGTGCTTAGTACTCAGGGTGCTGGGTGCTCAGTACTCCGGGTGCTGGGTGCTCAGTGCTCGGTGTGTTCAGTGCTCAGTGCTCAGGGTGCTGGGTGCTCAGTACTCAGGGTGCTCATTGCTCAGGGTGCTGGGTGCTCAGTACTCAGGGTGCTGGGTGCTCAGTACTCAGGGTGCTCTGTGCTCAGTACTCAGGGTGCTCAGTACTCAGGGTGATGGTTGCTCAGGGCTCGGGGTGCTGGGAGCTCAGTACTCAGGGTGCTGTGTGCTCAGTGCTCGGGGTGCTGGGTGCTGAGTCCTCAGGGTGCTGGGTGCTCAGTACTTGGGGTGCTCGGTGCTCAGTACTCAGGGTGCTGGGTGCTCAGTACTCAGGGTGATGGGTGCTCAGTACTCAGGGTGCTCGCTGCTCAGTACTTAGGGTGCTGGGTGCTCAGTGCTCAGGGTGCTGGGTGCTCAGAACTCAGGTTGCTGGGTGCTCAGTGCTCGGGGTGCTGGGTGCTCAGTACTCACGGTGCTGGGTGCTCAGTGCTCGGGGTGCTGCGTGCTCAGTACTCAGGGTGCTGGGTGCTCAGTGCTCAGGGTGCTGGGTGCTCAGTACTCAGGGTGCTGGGTGCTCAGTACTCAGGGTGCGCAGTGCTCGGGGAGCTCGGTGCTCAGTACACAGGGTGCTGGGTGTTCAGTACTCAGTGCTCGGGGTCCTGGGTGCTCAGCGCTCTGGGTGCTTAGTGCACAGTACTCAGGGTGCTGGGTGCTCAGTATTCAGGGTGCTCAGTGCTCGGGGTGCTGGGTGCTCAGTACTCAATGTGCTCGGTGCTCAGTGCTCAGGTTGCTGGGTGCTCAGTACTCAGGGTGCTGGGTGCAAAGTGCTCAGGGTGCTGGGTGCTCAGAACTCAGGGTGCTGGGTGCTCGGTGCTCAGTACGCTGGGTGCTCAATACTCAGGGTGCTCGGTGCTCAGTACTCAGTGTGCTCGGTGCTCAATACTCAGGGTGCTGGGTGCTCAGTGCTCGGGGTGCTGGGTGCTCAGTGCTCGGGGTACTGGGTGCTCAGGGCTCAGTACTCAGGGTGCTGGGTGCTCAGTGATCGGGGTCCTGGATGCTCAGTACTCAGGGTGCTGGCTGCTCAGTGCTCAGGGTGCTGGGTGCTCAGTACTCAGGGTGCTGGGTGCTCAGTGCTCAGGCTGCTGGGTGCTCAGTACTCAGGGTGCTGGGTATTCAGTGCTCAGGGTGCTGGGTGCTCAGTGCTCGGGGTGCTCAGTACTCAGGGTGCTGTGTGTTCAGTGCTCAGGGTACTGGGTGCTCAGTACTCAGGGTGCTCGGTGCTTAGTACTCAGGGTGCTGGGTGCTCAGTACTCTGGGTGCTGGGTGCTCAGTGCGCGGGGTTTTCGGTGCTCAGTGCTCAGGGTGCTGGGTGCTCAGTACTCAGGGTGCTCATTGCTCAGGGTGCTGGGTGCTCAGTACTCAGGGTGCTGGGTGCTCAGTACTCAGGGTGCTCCGTGCTCAGTACTCAGGGTGCTCAGTACTCAGGGTGCTGGCTGCTCAGTGCTCGGGGTGCTGGGTGCTGAGTCCTCAGGGTGCTGGGTGCTCAGTACTCGGGGTGCTCGGTGCTCAGTACTCAGGGTGCTGGGTGCTCAGTACTCAGGGTGCTGGGTGCTCAGTACTCAGGGTGCTCGCTGCTCAGTACTCAGGGTGCTGGGTGCTCAGTGCTCAGGGTGCTGGGTGCTCAGTAATCAGGGTGATGGGTGCTCATTGCTCAGGGTGCTCAGTACTCAGGGTGCTGGGTGCTCAGTGCTCAGGTTGCTCAGGACTCAGGGTGCTGGGTGCTCAGTACTCAGGGTGCTGTGTGCTCAGTTCTCGGGGTGCTGGGTGCTCAGTACTCAGGGTGCTGGGAGCTCAGTGCTCAGGGTGCTGGGTGCTCAGTACTCAGGGTTCTGGGTGCTCAGTACTCAGGGTGATCAGTGCTCGGGGAGCTCGGTGCTCAGTACTCAGGGTGCTGGGTGCTCAGTACTCAGTGCTCGGGGTCCTGGGTGCTCAGCGCTCTGGGTGCTTAGTGCACAGTACTCAGGGTGCTGGGTGCTCAGTATTCAGGGTGCTCAGTGCTTGGGGTGCTGGGTGCTCAGTACTCAGGGTGCTGGGTGCTCAGTGCTCAGGGTGCTGGGTGCTCAATGCTCAGGGTGCTGGGTGCTCAGTGCTCAGGGTGCTGGGTACTCAGTGCTCGGGGTGCTGGGTGCTCAGTACTCAGGGTGCTGGGTGCTCAGTACTCAGGGTGCTGGGTGCTCAGTGCTCGGGGTGCTTGGTGCTCAGTGCTCGGGGTGCTGGGTGCTCAGGGATCGGGGTGCTCGCTGCTCAGTACTCAGGGTGCTGGGTGCTCAGTGCTCCGGGTGCTCAGTACTCAGGGTGCTGTGTGTTCAGTGCTCGGGGTGCTGGGTGCTCAGTGCTCGGGGTGCTCGGTGCTCAGGTTGCTGGGTGCTCAGTACACAGGGTGCTGGGTGCTCAGTACTCAGGGTGCTCAGTGCTCAGTACTCAGGGTGCTCAGTACTCAGGGTGCTGGCTGCTCAGGGCTCGGGGTGCTGGGAGCTCAGTACTCAGGGTGCTGTGTGCTCAGTGCTCGGGGTGCTGGGTGCTGAGTCCTCAGGGTGCTGGGTGCTCAGTACTCAGGGTGCTCGGTGCTCAGTACTCAGGGTGCTGGGTGCTCAGTACTCAGGGTGATGGGTGCTCAGTACTCAGGGTGCTCGCTGCTCAGTACTCAGGGTGCTGGGTGCTCAGTGCTCAGGGTGCTGGGTGCTCAGTACTCAGGGTGCTGGGTGCTCAGTGCTCAGGGTGATCGGTGCTCAGTCCTCAGGGTACTCAGTACTCAGGGTGCTGGGTGCTCAGTGCTCAGGTTGCTGGGTGCTCAGTGCTCGGGGTGCTGGGTGCTCAGTACTCAGTGTGCTGGGTGCTCAGTGCTCGGGGTGCTGGGTGCTCAGTACTCAGGGTGCTGGGTGCTCAGTGCTCAGGGTGCTGGGTGCTCAGTACTCAGGGTGCTGGGTGCTCAGTACTCAGGTTGCGCAGTGCTCGGGGAGCTCGGTGCTCAGTACACAGGGTGCTGGGTGTTCAGTACTCAGTGCTCGGGGTCCTGGGTGCTCAGCGCTCTGGGTGCTTAGTGCACAGTACTCATGGTGCTGGGTGCTCAGTATTCAGGGTGCTCAGTGCTCGGGGTGCTGGGTGCTCAGTACTCAGGGTGCTCGGTGCTCAGTGCTCAGGTTGCTGGCTGCTCAGTACTCAGCCTGCTTGGTGCTCAGTACTCAGGTTGCTCAGTGCTCAGTACTCAGGGTGCTGGGTGCTCAGTGCTCAGGGTGCTGGGTGCTCAGTACTCAGGGTGCTGGGTGCTCGGTGCTCAGTACGCTGGGTGCTCAATACTCAGGGTGCTCGGTGCTCAGTACTCAGTGTGCTCGGTGCTCAATACTCAGGGTGCTGGGTGCTCAGTGCTCGGGGTGCTGGGTGCTCATTAATCAGGGTGCTGGGTGCTCAGTACTCAGGGTGCTCAGTGCTTGGGGTGCTGGGTGCTCAGTACTCAGGGTGCTCAGTGCTTGTGGTGCAGGGTGCTCAGTACTCAGGGTGCTGGTTGCTCAGTGCTCAAGGTGCTGGGTGCTGAGTACTCAGGGTGCTGGGTGCTCAGTACTCAGGGTGCTGGGTGCTCACTGCTCGGGGTGCTGGGTGCTCAGTGCTCGGTGTACTGGGTGCTCAGGGCTCAGTACTCAGGGTGCTGGGTGCTCAGTGATCGGGGTCCTGGATGCTCAGTACTCAGGGTGCTGGCTGCTCAGTGCTCAGGGTGCTGGGTGCTCAGTACTCAGGGTGCTGGGTGCTCAGTGCTCAGGCTGCTGGGTGCTCAGTACTCAGGGTGCTGGGTCCTCAGTGCTCAGGGTGCTGGGTGCTCAGTGCTCAGGGTGCTCAGTACTCAGGGTGCTGTGTGTTCAGTGCTCAGGGTACTGGGTGCTCAGTACTCAGGGTGCTCGGTGCTTAGTACTCAGGGTGCTGGGTGCTCAGTACTCTGGGTGCTGGGTGCTCAGTGCTCGGGGTTTTCGGTGCTCAGTGCTCAGGGTGCTTTGTGCTCAGTACTCAGGGTGCTCATTGCTCAGGGTGCTGGGTGCTCAGTACTCAGGGTGCTGGGTGCTCAGTACTCAGGGTGCTCAGTGCTCAGTACTCAGGGTGCTCAGTACTCAGGGTGCTGGCTGCTCAGGCCTCGGGGTGCTGGGAGCTCAGTACTCAGGGTGCTGGGTGCTCAGTGCTCGGGGTGCTGGGTGCTGAGTCCTCAGGGTGCTGGGTGCTCAGTACTCTGGGTGCTCGGTGCTCAGTACTCAGGGTGCTGGGTGCTCAGTACTCAGGGTGCTGGGTGCTCAGTACTCAGGGTGCTGGGTGCTCAGTGCTCAGGGTGCTGGGTGCTCAGTACTCAGGGTGCTGGGTGCTCAGTGCTCAGGGTGCTCAGTACTCAGGGTGCTGGGTGCTCAGTGCTCAGGTTGCTCAGTACTCAGGGTGCTGGGTGCTCAGTACTCAGGGTGCTGGGTGCTCACTGCTCGGGGTGCTGGGTGCTCAGTGCTCGGGGTACTGGGTGCTCAGGGCTCAGTACTCAGGGTGCTGGGTGCTCAGTGATCGGGGTCCTGGATGCTCAGTACTCAGGGTGCTGTGTGCTCAGTTCTCGGGGTGCTGGGTGCTCAGTACTCAGGGTGCTGGGAGCTCAGTGCTCAGGGTGCTGGGTGCTCAGTACTCAGGGTGCTGGGTGCTCAGTACTCAGGGTGCTCAGTGCTCGGGGAGCTCGGTGCTCAGTACTCAGGGTGCTGGGTGCTCAGTACTCAGTGCTCGGTGTCCTGGGTGCTCAGCGCTCTGGGTGCTTAGTGCACAGTACTCAGGGTGCTGGGTGCTCAGTATTCAGGGTGCTCAGTGCTCGGGGTGCTGGGTGCTCAGTACTCAGTGTGCTGGGTGCTCAGTGCTCAGGGTGCTGGGTGCTCAATTCTCAGGGTGCTGGGTGCTCAGTGCTCAGGGTGCTGGGTACTCAGTGCTCGGGGTGCTGGGTGCTCAGTACTCAGGGTGCTGGGTGCTCAGTACTCAGGGTGCTGGGTGCTCAGTGCTCGGGGTGCTTGGTGCTCAGTGCTCGGGGTGCTGGGTGCTCAGTGATCGGGGTGCTCGCTGCTCAGTACTCAGGGTACTGGGTGCTCAGTGCTCCGGGTGCTCAGTACTCAGGGTGCTGTGTGTTCAGTGCTCGGGTTGCTGGGTGCTCAGTGCTCGGGGTGCTCAGTGCTCAGTACTCAGGGTGCTCAGTGCTCATTACTCAGGGTGCTGGGTGCTCAGTGCTCAGGGTGCTGGGTGCTCAGTACTCAGGGTGCTGGGTGCTCGGTGCTCAGTACGCTGGGTGCTCAGTTCTCAGGGTGCTGGGTGCTCAGTACTCAGGGTGCTCGGTGCTCAGTACTCAGGGTGCTGGGTGCTCAGTGCTAAGGGTGCTGGGTGATCAGTACTCAGGGAGCTGGGTGCTCAGTGCTCGGGGTGCTGGGTGCTCAGTCCTCGGGGTGCTGGGTGCTCAGTGCTCGGGGTGCTCGGTGCTCAGTACTCAGTGTGCGCGGTGCTCAGTACTCAGGGTGCTCAGTACTCAGCATGCTGGGTGCTCAGTGCTCAGGGTGCTGGGTGCTCAGTGCTCGGGGTGCTGGGTACTCAGTGCTCAGTACACAGGGTGCTGAGTGCTCAGTGCTCGGGGTGCTGAGTGCTCAGTGCTCAGTACTCAGGTTGCTGGGTGCTCGGTGCTCGGGGTGCTGGATGCTCAGTACTCAGATTGCTGGGTGCTCAGTGCTCAGGGTGCTGTGTGCTCAGTACTCAGGGTGCTGGGTGCTCAGTGCTCAGGGTGCTGGGTGCTCAGTAATCAGGGTGCTGGGTCCTCAGTGCTCAGGGTGCTGGGTGCTCAGTGCTCGGGGTGCTCAGTGCTTGGGGTGCTGGGTGCTCAGTATTCAGGGTGCTCAGTGCTTGGGGTGAACTGTGC
This sequence comes from Microtus oregoni, assembly GCF_018167655.1. Lineage (NCBI taxonomy): Eukaryota > Metazoa > Chordata > Mammalia > Rodentia > Cricetidae > Microtus > Microtus oregoni. The sequence continues at coordinate 1,492,157 of NW_024543101.1, read as the reverse complement.
TCAGTACTCAGGGTGCTGGTTGCTCAGTGCTCAGGGTGCGGGGTGCTGAGTACTCAGGGTGCTGGGTGCTCAGTACTCAGGGTGCTGGGTGCTCAGTGCTCGGGGTGCTGGGTGCTCAGTGCTCAGGGTGCTGGGTGCTCAGTGCGCAGTACTCAGGGTGCTGGGTGCTCAGTGCTCGGGGTGCTGGATGCTCAGTACTCAGGGTGCTGGGTGCTCAGTGCTCAGGGTGCTGGGTGCTCAGTACTCAGGGTGCTGGGTGCTCAGTGCTCAGGCTGCTGGGTGCTCAGTACTCAGGGTGCTGGGTCCTCAGTGCTCAGGGTGCTGGGTGCTCAGTGCTCGGGGTGCTAAGTACTCAGGGTGCTGTGTGTTCAGTGCTCACGGTACTGGGTGCTCAGTACTCAGGGTGCTGGGTGCTCAGTGCTCAGGGTGCTCAGTACTCAGGGTGCTGGGTGCTCAGTGCTCGGGGTGTTCGGTGCTCAGTGCTCAGGGTGCTGGGTGCTCAGTACTCAGGGTGCTCATTGCTCAGGGTGCTTGGTGCTCACTACTCAGGGTGCTGGGTGCTCAGTACTCAGGGTGCACAGTGCTCAGTACTCAGGGTGCTCAGTGCTCAGTACTCAGGGTGCTCAGTGCTCAGGGTGCTGGGTGCTCAGTGCTCGGGGTACTGGGTGCTCAGTGCTCAGGGTGCTGTGTGCTCAGTACTCAGGGTGCTCAGTACTCAGGGTGCTGGGTGCTCAGTGCTCAGGGTGCTGGGTGCTCAGTGCTCAGGGTGCTGGGTGCTCAGTGCTCAGGGTGCTTGGTGCTCAGTGCTCAGGTTCCTGGGTGCTCAGTATTCAGGGTGCTGGGTGCTCAGTACTCAGGGTGCTCAGTGCTCAGTACTCAGGGTGCTCAGTGCTCAGTACTCAGGGTGCTCAGTGCTCAGGGTGCTGCGTGCTCATTGTTCGTTGTGCTGGGTACTCAGTCCTCAGGGTGCTGGGTGCTCAGTGCTCACTGTGCTCGGTGCTTAGTACTCATGGCGCTCGGTGTTCGGGGTGCTGGGTGCTCTGTACTCAGGGTGCTGGGTGCACAGTGCTCAGGGTGCTGGGTGCTCAGTGCTCAGGGTGCTCAGTGCTTAGTACTCATGGTGCTCGGTGCTCGGGGTGCTGGGTGCTCAGTGCTCGGTGTGCTGGGTGCTCAGTGCTCGGGGTGCTGGGTGCTGAGTGCTCGGTGGGCTGGGTGCTCAGTGCTCGGGGTGCTGGGTGCTCAGTGCTCGGTTTGCTGGGTGCTCAGTACTCGGGGTGCTCGGTGCTCAGTACTCAGGGTGCTGGGTGCTCAGTGCTCTGGGTGCTGGGTGCTCAGTACTCAGGGTGCTGGGTGCTCGGTGCTCAGTACGCTGGGTGCTCAGTACTCAGGGTGCTGGGTGCTCAGTACTCAGGGTGCTCGGAGCTCAGTACTCAGGGTGCTGGGTGCTCAGTGCTCGGGGTGCTGGGTGCTCATTAATCAGGGTGCTGGGTGCTCAGTACTCAGGGTGCTCAGTGCTTTGGGTGCTGGGTGCTCAGTACTCAGGGTGCTCAGTGCTTGGGGTGCAGGGTGCTCAGTACTCAGGGTGCTGGGTGCTCAGTGCTCAGGGTGCTGGGTGCTGAGTACTCAGGGTGCTGGGTGCTCAGTGCTCGGGGTGCTGGGTGCTCAGTGCTCGGGGTGCTGGCTGCTCAGTGCTCAGGGTGCTGGGTGCTCAGTGCTCGGGGTGCTGGGTGCTCAGTGCTCGGGGTGCTCGGTGCTCAGTGCTCGGGGTGCTGGGTGCTCAGTACTCGGGGTGCTGGGTGCTCGGTGCTCAGGTTCCTGGGTGCTCAGTACTCGGGGTGCTGGGTGCTCAGTACTCAGGGTGCTGGGTGCTCATTGCTCGGGGTGCTGGGTGCTCAGTGCTCGGGGTGCTGGGTGCTCAATGCTCTTGGCGCTGGGTGCTCAGTGCTCAGGGTGATCGGTGCTCAGTACATTGGGTGCTCAGTACTCAGGGTGCTGGGTGCTCAGTGCTCAGGGTGATCGGTGCTCAGTACTCAGGGTGCTCAGTACTCAGGGTGCTGGGTGCTCAGGGCTAGGGGTGCTGGGAGCTCAGTACTCAGGGTGCTGGTTGCCCAGTGCTCGGTGTGCTGGGTGCTGAGTCCTCAGGGTGCTGGGTGCTCAGTACTCGGGGTGCTCGGTGCTCAGTACTCAGGGTGCTGGATGCTGAGTACTCAGGGTGCTGGGTGCTCAGTACTCAGGGTGCTCGCTGCTCAGTACTCAGGGTGCTGGGTGCTCAGTGCTCAGGGTGCTGGCTGCTCAGTACTCAGGGTGCTAGGTGCTCAGTACTCAGGGTGCTGGGTGCTCAGAACTCCGGGTGCTGGGTGCTCAGTGCTCGGGGTGCTCGGTGCTCAGTACTCAGTGTGCTCGGTGCTCAATACTCAGGGTGCTGGGTGCTCAGTGCTCGGGGTGCTGGGTGCTCATTAATCAGGGTGCTGGGTGCTCAGTACTCAGGGTGCTCAGTGCTTGGGGTGCTGGGTGCTCAGTACTCAGGGTGCTCAGTGCTTGTGGTGCAGGGTGCTCAGTACTCAGGGTGCTGGTTGCTCAGTGCTCAAGGTGCTGGGTGCTGAGTACTCAGGGTGCTGTGTGCTCAGTACTCGGGGTGCTGGGTGCTCAGTGCTCGGGGTACTGGTTGCTCAGGGCTCAGTACTCAGGGTGCTGGGTGCTCAGTACTCAGGGTGCTCGGTGCTTAGTACTCAGGGTGCTGGGTGCTCAGTACTCTGGGTGCTGGGTGCTCAGTGCTCGGGGTTTTCGGTGCTCAGTGCTCAGGGTGCTGGGTGCTCAGTACTGAGGGTGCTCATTGCTCAGGGTGCTGGGTGCTCAGTACTCAGGGTGCTGGGTGCTCAGTACTCAGGGTGCTCAGTGCTCAGTACTCAGGGTGCTCAGTACTCAGGGTGCTGGCTGCTCAGGCCTCGGGGTGCTGGGAGCTCAGTACTCAGGGTGCTGGGTGCTCAGTGCTCGGGGTGCTGGGTGCTGAGTCCTCAGGGTGCTGGGTGCTCAGTACTCGGGGTGCTCGGTGCTCAGTACTCAGGGTGCTGGGTGCTCAGTACTCAGGGTGCTGGGTGCTCAGTACTCAGGGTGCTCGCTGCTCAGTACTCAGGGTGCTGGGTGCTCAGTGCTCAGGGTGCTGGGTGCTCAGTACTCAGGGTGCAGGGTGCTCAGTGCTCAGGGTGCTCAGTACTCAGGGTGCTGGGTGCTCAGTGCTCAGGTTGCTCAGTACTCAGGGTGCTGGGTGCTCAGTACTCAGGGTGCTGTGTGCTCAGTTCTCGGGGTGCTGGGTGCTCAGTACTCAGGGTGCTGGGAGCTCAGTGCTCAGGGTGCTGGGTGCTCAGTACTCAGGGTGCTCAGTGCTCGGGGAGCTCGGTGCTCAGTACTCAGGGTGCTGGGTGCTCAGTACTCAGTGCTCGGGGTCCTGGGTGCTCAGCGCTCTGGGTGCTTAGTGCACAGTACTCAGGGTGCTGGGTGCTCAGTATTCAGGGTGCTCAGTGCTCGGGGTGCTGGGTGCTCAGTACTCAGGGTGCTGGGTGCTCAGTGCTCAGGGTGCTGGGTGCTCAATGCTCAGGGTGCTGGGTGCTCAGTGCTCAGGGTGCTGGGTATTCAGTGCTCGGGGTGCTGGGTGCTCAGTACTCAGGGTGCTGGGTGCTCAGTACTCAGGGTGCTGGGTGCTCAGTGCTCGGGGTGCATGGTGCTCAGTGCTCGGGGTGCTGGGTGCTCAGTGATCGGGGTGCTCGCTGCTCAGTACTCAGGGTGCTGGGTGCTCAGTGCTCCAGGTGCTCAGTACTCAGGGTGCTGTGTGTTCAGTGCTCGGGGTGCTGGGTGCTCAGTGCTCGGGGTGCTCAGTGCTCATTACTCAGGGTGCTGGGTGCTCAGTGCTCAGGGTGCTGGGTGCTCAGTACTCAGGGTGCTGGGTGCTCGGTGCTCAGTACGCTGGGTGCTCAGTACTCAGGGTGCTGTGTGTTCAGTGCTCGGGGTGCTGGGTGATCAGTACTCAGGGTGCTGGGTGCTCAGTGCTCGGGGTGCTGGGTGCTCAGTGCTCGGGGTGCTGGGTGCTCAGTGCTCGGGGTGCTCGGTGCTCAGTACTCAGTGTGCTCGGTGCTCAGTACTCAGGGTGCTCAGTACTCAGCATGCTGGGTGCTCAGTGCTCAGGGTGCTGGGTGCTCAGTGCTCGGGGTGCTGGGTACTCAGTGCTCAGTACACAGGGTGCTGAGTGCTCAGTGCTCGGGGTGCTGGGTGCTCAGTGCTCAGTACTCAGGTTGCTGGGTGCTCGGTGCTCGGGGTGCTGGATGCTCAGTACTCAGAGTGCTGGGTGCTCAGTGCTCAGGGTGCTGTGTGCTCAGTACTCAGGGTGCTGGGTGCTCAGTGCTCAGGGTGCTGGGTGCTCAGTACCCAGGGTGCTGGGTCCTCAGTGCTCAGGGTGCTGGGTGCTCAGTGCTCGGGGTGCTCAGTGCTTGGGGTGCTGGGTGCTCAGTACTCAGGGTGCTCAGTGCTTGGGGTGAACTGTGCTCAGTACTCAGGGTGCTGGTTGCTCAGTGCTCAGGGTGCGGGTTGCTGAGTACTCAGGGTGCTGGGTGCTCAGTACTCAGGGTGCTGGGTGCTCAGTGCTCGGGGTGCTGGGTGCTCAGTGCTCGGGGTGCTGGGTGGTCAGTGCTCAGTACTCAGGGTGCTGGGTTCTCAGTGCTCGGGGTGCTGGATGCTCAGTACTCAGGGTGCTGGGTGCTCAGTGCTCAGGGTGCTGGGTGCTCAGTACTCAGGGTGCTGGGTGCTCAGTGCTCAGGCTGCTGGGTGCTCAGTACTCAGGGTGCTGGGTCCTCTGTGCTCAGGGTGCTGGGTGCTCAGTGCTCGGGGTGCTAAGTACTCAGGGTGCTGTGTGTTCAGTGCTCACGGTACTGGGTGCTCAGTACTCAGGGTGCTCGGTGCTTAGTACTCAGGGTGCTGGGTGCTCAGTACTCCGGGTGCTGGGTGCTCAGTGCTCGGGGTGTTCGGTGCTCAGTGCTCAGGGTGCTGGGTGCTCAGTACTCAGGGTGCTCATTGCTCAGGGTGCTTGGTGCTCAGTACTCAGGGTGCTGGGTGCTCAGTACTCAGGGTGCACAGTGCTCAGTACTCAGGGTGCTCAGTGCTCAGTACTCAGGGTGCTCAGTGCTCAGGGTGCTGGGTGCTCAGTGCTCGGGGTGCTGGGTGCTCAGTGCTCAGGGTGCTGTGTGCTCAGTACTCAGGGTGCTCAGTACTCAGGGTGCTGGGTGCTCAGTGCTCAGGGTGCTGGGTGCTCAGTGCTCAGGGTGCTGGGTGCTCAGTGCTCAGGGTGCTTGGTGCTCAGTGCTCAGGTTGCTGGGTGCTCAGTATTCAGGGTGCTGGGTGCTCAGTACTCAGGGTGCTCAGTGCTCAGTACTCAGGGTGCTCAGTGCTCAGTACTCAGGGTGCTCAGTGCTCAGGGTGCTGCGTGCTCATTGCTCGTTGTGCTGGGTACTCAGTCCTCAGGGTGCTGGATGCTCAGTGCTCACTGTGCTCGGTGCTTAGTACTCATGGCGCTCGGTGTTCGGGGTGCTGGGTGCTCTGTACTCACGGTGCTGGGTGCACAGTGCTCAGGGTGCTGGGTGCTCAGTGCTCAGGGTGCTCGGTGCTTAGTACTCATGGTGCTCGGTGCTCGGGGTGCTGGGTGCTCAGTGCTCGGTGTGCTGGGTGCTCAGTGCTCGGGGTGCTGGGTGCTGAGTGCTCGGTGGGCTGGGTGCTCAGTGCTCGGGGTGCTGGGTGCTCAGTGCTCGGTTTGCTGGGTGCTCAGTACTCGGGGTGCTCGGTGCTCAGTACTCAGGGTGCTGGGTGCTCAGTGCTCAGGGTGCTGGGTGCTCAGTACTCAGGGTGCTGGGTGCTCGGTGCTCAGTACGCTGGGTGCTCAGTACTCAGGGTGCTGGGTGCTCAGTACTCAGGGTGCTCGGAGCTCAGTACTCAGGGTGCTGGGTGCTCAGTGCTCGGGGTGCTGGGTGCTCATTAATCAGGGTGCTGGGTGCTCAGTACTCAGGGTGCTCAGTGCTTGGGGTGCTGGGTGCTCAGTACTCAGGGTGCTCAGTGCTTGGGGTGCAGGGTGCTCAGTACTCAGGGTGCTGGGTGCTCAGTGCTCAGGGTGCTGGGTGCTGAGTACTCAGGGTGCTGGGTGCTCAGTGTTCGGGGTGCTGGGTGCTCAGTGCTCGGGGTGCTGGGTGCTCAGTGCTCAGGGTGCTGGGTGCTCAGTGCTCGGGGTGCTGGGTGCTCAGTGCTCGGGGTGCTCGGTGCTCAGTGCTCGGGGTGCTGGGTGCTCAGTACTCGGGGTGCTGGGTGCTCGGTGCTCAGGTTCCTGGGTGCTCAGTACTCGGGGTGCTGGGTGCTCAGTACTCAGGGTGCTGGGTGCTCATTGCTCTTGGTGCTGGGTGCTCAGTGCTCGGGGTGCTGGGTGCTCAGTGCTCGGGGCGCTGGGTGCTCAGTGCTCAGGGTGATCGGTGCTCAGTACATTGGGTGCTCAGTACTCAGGGTGCTGGGTGCTCAGTGCTCAGGGTGATCGGTGCTCAGTACTCAGGGTGCTCAGTACTCAGGGTGCTGGGTGCTCAGGGCTAGGGGTGCTGGGAGCTCAGTACTCAGGGTGCTGGTTGCTCAGTGCTCGGGGTGCTGGGTGCTGAGTCCTCAGGGTGCTGGGTGCTCAGTACTCGGGGTGCTCGGTGCTCAGTACTCAGGGTGCAGGGTGCTGAGTACTCAGGGTGCTGGGTGCTCAGTACTCAGGGTGCTCGCTGCTCAGTACTCAGGGTGCTGGGTGCTCAGTGCTCAGGGTGCTGGCTGCTCAGTACTCAGGGTGCTAGGTGCTCAGTACTCAGGGTGCTGGGTGCTCAGTACTCCGGGTGCTGGGTGCTCAGTGCTCGGGGTGCTCGGTGCTCAGTGCTCAGGGTGCTGGGTGCTCAGTACTCAAGGTGCTCATTGCTCAGGGTGCTGGGTGCTCAGTACTCAGGGTGCTGGGTGCTCAGTACTCAGGGTGCTCAGTGCTCAGTACTCAGGGTGCTCAGTGCTCAGTACTCAGGGTGCTCAGTGCTCAGGGTGCTGGGTGCTCAGTGCTCTGGGTGCTGGGTGCTCAGTGCTCAGGGTGCTGTGTGCTCAGTACTCAGGGTGGTCAGTACTCAGGGTGCTGGGTGCTCAGTGCTCAGTACTCAGGGTGCTCAGTGCTCAGGGTGCTGCGTGCTCATTGCTCGTTGTGCTGGGTACTCAGTCCTCAGGGTGCTGGGTGCTCAGTGCTCACTGTGCTCGGTGCTTAGTACTCATGGCCCTCGGTGTTCGGGGTGCTGGGTGCTCAGTACTCAGGGTGCTGGGTGCACAGTGCTCAGGGTGCTGGGTGCTCAGTGCTCAGGGTGCTCGGTGCTTAGTACTCATGGTGCTCGGTGCTCGGGGTGCTGGGTGCTCAGTGCTCGGGGTGCTGGGTGCTCAGTGCTCGGTTTGCTGGGTGCTCAGTACTCGGGGTGCTCGGTGCTCAGTACTCAGGGTGCTGGGTGCTCAGTGCTCAGGGTGCTGGGTGCTCAGGACTCAGGGTGCTGGGTGCTCGGTGCTCAGTACGCTGGGTGATCAGTACTCAGGGTGCTGGGTGCTCAGTGCTCGGGGTGATGGGTGCTCATTAATCAGGGTGCTGGGTGCTCAGTACTCAGGGTGCTCAGTGCTTGGGGTGCTGGGTGCTCAGTACTCAGGGTGCTCAGTGCTTGGGGTGCAGGGTGCTCAGTACTCAGGGTGCTGGGTGCTCAGTGCTCAGGGTGCTGGGTGCTGAGTACTCAGGGTGCTGGGTGCTCAGTGCTCGGGGTGCTGGGTGCTCAGTGCTCGGGGTGCTGGGTGCACAGTGCTCAGGGTGCTGGGTGCTCAGTGCTCGGGGTGCTGGGTGCTCAGTGCTCGGGGTGCTCGGTGCTCAGTGCTCGGGGTGCTGGGTGCTCAGTACTCAGGGTGCTGGGTGCTCGGTGCTCAGGTTCCTGGGTGCTCAGTACTCGGGGTGCTGGGTGCTCAGTACTCAGGGTGCTGGGTGCTCATTGCTCGGGGTGCTGGGTGCTCAGTGCTCGGGGTGCTGGGTGCTCAGTGCTCGGGGCGCTGGGTGCTCAGTGCTCAGGGTGATCGGTGCTCAGTACATTGGGTGCTCAGTACTCAGGGTGCTGGGTGCTCAGTGCTCAGGGTGATCGGTGCTCAGTACTCAGGGTGCTCAGTACTCAGGGTGCTGGGTGCTCAGGGCTAGGGGTGCTGGGAGCTCAGTACTCAGGGTGCTGGTTGCTCAGTGCTCGGGGTGCTGGGTGCTGAGTCCTCAGGGTGCTGGGTGCTCAGTACTCGGGGTGCTTGGTGCTCAGTACTCAGGGTGCTGGGTGCTGAGTACTCAGGGTGCTGGGTGCTCAGTACTCAGGGTGCTCGCTGCTCAGTACTCAGGGTGCTGGGTGCTCAGTGCTCAGGGTGCTGGCTGCTCAGTACTCAGGGTGCTAGGTGCTCAGTACTCAGAGTGCTGGGTGCTCAGTACTCCGGGTGCTGGGTGCTCAGTGCTCGGGGTGCTCGGTGCTCAGTGCTCAGGGTGCTGGCTGCTCAGTGCTCAGGGTGCTGGGTGCTCAGTGCTCAGGGTGCTGGGTGCTCAGTACTCAGGGTGCTGGGTGCTCAGTGCTCAGGCTGCTGGGTGCTCAGTACTCAGGGTGCTGGGTCCTCAGTGCTCAGGGTGCTGGGTGCTCAGTGCTCAGGGTGCTCAGTACTCAGGGTGCTGTGTGTTCAGTGCTCAGGGTACTGGGTGCTCAGTACTCAGGGTGCTCGGTGCTTAGTACTCAGGGTGCTGGGTGCTCAGTACTCTGGGTGCTGGGTGCTCAGTGCTCGGGGTTTTCGGTGCTCAGTGCTCAGGGTGCTTTGTGCTCAGTACTCAGGGTGCTCATTGCTCAGGGTGCTGGGTGCTCAGTACTCAGGGTGCTGGGTGCTCAGTACTCAGGGTGCTCAGTGCTCAGTACTCAGGGTGCTCAGTACTCAGGGTGCTGGCTGCTCAGGCCTCGGGGTGCTGGGAGCTCAGTACTCAGGGTGCTGGGTGCTCAGTGCTCGGGGTGCTGGGTGCTGAGTCCTCAGGGTGCTGGGTGCTCAGTACTCTGGGTGCTCGGTGCTCAGTACTCAGGGTGCTGGGTGCTCAGTACTCAGGGTGCTGGGTGCTCAGTACTCAGGGTGCTGGGTGCTCAGTGCTCAGGGTGCTGGGTGCTCAGTACTCAGGGTGCTGGGTGCTCAGTGCTCAGGGTGCTCAGTACTCAGGGTGCTGGGTGCTCAGTGCTCAGGTTGCTCAGTACTCAGGGTGCTGGGTGCTCAGTACTCAGGGTGCTGGGTGCTCACTGCTCGGGGTGCTGGGTGCTCAGTGCTCGGGGTACTGGGTGCTCAGGGCTCAGTACTCAGGGTGCTGGGTGCTCAGTGATCGGGGTCCTGGATGCTCAGTACTCAGGGTGCTGTGTGCTCAGTTCTCGGGGTGCTGGGTGCTCAGTACTCAGGGTGCTGGGAGCTCAGTGCTCAGGGTGCTGGGTGCTCAGTACTCAGGGTGCTGGGTGCTCAGTACTCAGGGTGCTCAGTGCTCGGGGAGCTCGGTGCTCAGTACTCAGGGTGCTGGGTGCTCAGTACTCAGTGCTCGGTGTCCTGGGTGCTCAGCGCTCTGGGTGCTTAGTGCACAGTACTCAGGGTGCTGGGTGCTCAGTATTCAGGGTGCTCAGTGCTCGGGGTGCTGGGTGCTCAGTACTCAGTGTGCTGGGTGCTCAGTGCTCAGGGTGCTGGGTGCTCAATTCTCAGGGTGCTGGGTGCTCAGTGCTCAGGGTGCTGGGTACTCAGTGCTCGGGGTGCTGGGTGCTCAGTACTCAGGGTGCTGGGTGCTCAGTACTCAGGGTGCTGGGTGCTCAGTGCTCGGGGTGCTTGGTGCTCAGTGCTCGGGGTGCTGGGTGCTCAGTGATCGGGGTGCTCGCTGCTCAGTACTCAGGGTGCTGGGTGCTCAGTGCTCCGGGTGCTCAGTACTCAGGGTGCTGTGTGTTCAGTGCTCGGGTTGCTGGGTGCTCAGTGCTCGGGGTGCTCAGTGCTCAGTACTCAGGGTGCTCAGTGCTCATTACTCAGGGTGCTGGGTGCTCAGTGCTCAGGGTGCTGGGTGCTCAGTACTCAGGGTGCTGGGTGCTCGGTGCTCAGTACGCTGGGTGCTCAGTACTCAGGGTGCTGGGTGCTCAGTACTCAGGGTGCTCGGTGCTCAGTACTCAGGGTGCTGGGTGCTCAGTGCTAAGGGTGCTGGGTGATCAGTACTCAGGGAGCTGGGTGCTCAGTGCTCGGGGTGCTGGGTGCTCAGTCCTCGGGGTGCTGGGTGCTCAGTGCTCGGGGTGCTCGGTGCTCAGTACTCAGTGTGCGCGGTGCTCAGTACTCAGGGTGCTCAGTACTCAGCATGCTGGGTGCTCAGTGCTCAGGGTGCTGGGTGCTCAGTGCTCGGGGTGCTGGGTACTCAGTGCTCAGTACACAGGGTGCTGAGTGCTCAGTGCTCGGGGTGCTGAGTGCTCAGTGCTCAGTACTCAGGTTGCTGGGTGCTCGGTGCTCGGGGTGCTGGATGCTCAGTACTCAGATTGCTGGGTGCTCAGTGCTCAGGGTGCTGTGTGCTCAGTACTCAGGGTGCTGGGTGCTCAGTGCTCAGGGTGCTGGGTGCTCAGTAATCAGGGTGCTGGGTCCTCAGTGCTCAGGGTGCTGGGTGCTCAGTGCTCGGGGTGCTCAGTGCTTGGGGTGCTGGGTGCTCAGTATTCAGGGTGCTCAGTGCTTGGGGTGAACTGTGCTCAGTACTCAGGGTGCTGGTTGCTCAGTGCTCAGGGTGCGGGGTGCTGAGTACTCAGGGTGCTGGGTGCTCAGTACTCAGGGTGCTGGGTGCTCAGTGCTCGGGGTGCTGGGTGCTCAGTGCTCAGGGTGCTGGGTGCTCAGTGCGCAGTACTCAGGGTGCTGGGTGCTCAGTGCTCGGGGTGCTGGATGCTCAGTACTCAGGGTGCTGGGTGCTCAGTGCTCAGGGTGCTGGGTGCTCAGTACTCAGGGTGCTGGGTGCTCAGTGCTCAGGCTGCTGGGTGCTCAGTACTCAGGGTGCTGGGTCCTCAGTGCTCAGGGTGCTGGGTGCTCAGTGCTCGGGGTGCTAAGTACTCAGGGTGCTGTGTGTTCAGTGCTCACGGTACTGGGTGCTCAGTACTCAGGGTGCTGGGTGCTCAGTGCTCAGGGTGCTCAGTACTCAGGGTGCTGGGTGCTCAGTGCTCGGGGTGTTCGGTGCTCAGTGCTCAGGGTGCTGGGTGCTCAGTACTCAGGGTGCTCATTGCTCAGGGTGCTTGGTGCTCACTACTCAGGGTGCTGGGTGCTCAGTACTCAGGGTGCACAGTGCTCAGTACTCAGGGTGCTCAGTGCTCAGTACTCAGGGTGCTCAGTGCTCAGGGTGCTGGGTGCTCAGTGCTCGGGGTACTGGGTGCTCAGTGCTCAGGGTGCTGTGTGCTCAGTACTCAGGGTGCTCAGTACTCAGGGTGCTGGGTGCTCAGTGCTCAGGGTGCTGGGTGCTCAGTGCTCAGGGTGCTGGGTGCTCAGTGCTCAGGGTGCTTGGTGCTCAGTGCTCAGGTTCCTGGGTGCTCAGTATTCAGGGTGCTGGGTGCTCAGTACTCAGGGTGCTCAGTGCTCAGTACTCAGGGTGCTCAGTGCTCAGTACTCAGGGTGCTCAGTGCTCAGGGTGCTGCGTGCTCATTGTTCGTTGTGCTGGGTACTCAGTCCTCAGGGTGCTGGGTGCTCAGTGCTCACTGTGCTCGGTGCTTAGTACTCATGGCGCTCGGTGTTCGGGGTGCTGGGTGCTCTGTACTCAGGGTGCTGGGTGCACAGTGCTCAGGGTGCTGGGTGCTCAGTGCTCAGGGTGCTCAGTGCTTAGTACTCATGGTGCTCGGTGCTCGGGGTGCTGGGTGCTCAGTGCTCGGTGTGCTGGGTGCTCAGTGCTCGGGGTGCTGGGTGCTGAGTGCTCGGTGGGCTGGGTGCTCAGTGCTCGGGGTGCTGGGTGCTCAGTGCTCGGTTTGCTGGGTGCTCAGTACTCGGGGTGCTCGGTGCTCAGTACTCAGGGTGCTGGGTGCTCAGTGCTCTGGGTGCTGGGTGCTCAGTACTCAGGGTGCTGGGTGCTCGGTGCTCAGTACGCTGGGTGCTCAGTACTCAGGGTGCTGGGTGCTCAGTACTCAGGGTGCTCGGAGCTCAGTACTCAGGGTGCTGGGTGCTCAGTGCTCGGGGTGCTGGGTGCTCATTAATCAGGGTGCTGGGTGCTCAGTACTCAGGGTGCTCAGTGCTTGGGGTGCTGGGTGCTCAGTACTCAGGGTGCTCAGTGCTTGGGGTGCAGGGTGCTCAGTACTCAGGGTGCTGGGTGCTCAGTGCTCAGGGTGCTGGGTGCTGAGTACTCAGGGTGCTGGGTGCTCAGTGCTCGGGGTGCTGGGTGCTCAGTGCTCGGGGTGCTGGCTGCTCAGTGCTCAGGGTGCTGGGTGCTCAGTGCTCGGGGTGCTGGGTGCTCAGTGCTCGGGGTGCTCGGTGCTCAGTGCTCGGGGTGCTGGGTGCTCAGTACTCGGGGTGCTGGGTGCTCGGTGCTCAGGTTCCTGGGTGCTCAGTACTCGGGGTGCTGGGTGCTCAGTACTCAGGGTGCTGGGTGCTCATTGCTCGGGGTGCTGGGTGCTCAGTGCTCGGGGTGCTGGGTGCTCAATGCTCTTGGCGCTGGGTGCTCAGTGCTCAGGGTGATCGGTGCTCAGTACATTGGGTGCTCAGTACTCAGGGTGCTGGGTGCTCAGTGCTCAGGGTGATCGGTGCTCAGTACTCAGGGTGCTCAGTACTCAGGGTGCTGGGTGCTCAGGGCTAGGGGTGCTGGGAGCTCAGTACTCAGGGTGCTGGTTGCCCAGTGCTCGGTGTGCTGGGTGCTGAGTCCTCAGGGTGCTGGGTGCTCAGTACTCGGGGTGCTCGGTGCTCAGTACTCAGGGTGCTGGATGCTGAGTACTCAGGGTGCTGGGTGCTCAGTACTCAGGGTGCTCGCTGCTCAGTACTCAGGGTGCTGGGTGCTCAGTGCTCAGGGTGCTGGCTGCTCAGTACTCAGGGTGCTAGGTGCTCAGTACTCAGGGTGCTGGGTGCTCAGAACTCCGGGTGCTGGGTGCTCAGTGCTCGGGGTGCTCGGTGCTCAGTACTCAGTGTGCTCGGTGCTCAATACTCAGGGTGCTGGGTGCTCAGTGCTCCGGGTGCTGGGTGCTCATTAATCAGGGTGCTGGGTGCTCAGTACTCAGGGTGCTCAGTGCTTGGGGTGCTGGGTGCTCAGTACTCAGGGTGCTCAGTGCTTGTGGTGCAGGGTGCTCAGTACTCAGGGTGCTGGTTGCTCAGTGCTCAAGGTGCTGGGTGCTGAGTACTCAGGGTGCTGTGTGCTCAGTACTCGGGGTGCTGGGTGCTCAGTGCTCGGGGTACTGGTTGCTCAGGGCTCAGTACTCAGGGTGCTGGGTGCTCAGTACTCAGGGTGCTCGGTGCTTAGTACTCAGGGTGCTGGGTGCTCAGTACTCTGGGTGCTGGGTGCTCAGTGCTCGGGGTTTTCGGTGCTCAGTGCTCAGGGTGCTGGGTGCTCAGTACTGAGGGTGCTCATTGCTCAGGGTGCTGGGTGCTCAGTACTCAGGGTGCTGGGTGCTCAGTACTCAGGGTGCTCAGTGCTCAGTACTCAGGGTGCTCAGTACTCAGGGTGCTGGCTGCTCAGGCCTCGGGGTGCTGGGAGCTCAGTACTCAGGGTGCTGGGTGCTCAGTGCTCGGGGTGCTGGGTGCTGAGTCCTCAGGGTGCTGGGTGCTCAGTACTCGGGGTGCTCGGTGCTCAGTACTCAGGGTGCTGGGTGCTCAGTACTCAGGGTGCTGGGTGCTCAGTACTCAGGGTGCTCGCTGCTCAGTACTCAGGGTGCTGGGTGCTCAGTGCTCAGGGTGCTGGGTGCTCAGTACTCAGGGTGCAGGGTGCTCAGTGCTCAGGGTGCTCAGTACTCAGGGTGCTGGGTGCTCAGTGCTCAGGTTGCTCAGTACTCAGGGTGCTGGGTGCTCAGTACTCAGGGTGCTGTGTGCTCAGTTCTCGGGGTGCTGGGTGCTCAGTACTCAGGGTGCTGGGAGCTCAGTGCTCAGGGTGCTGGGTGCTCAGTACTCAGGGTGCTCAGTGCTCGGGGAGCTCGGTGCTCAGTACTCAGGGTGCTGGGTGCTCAGTACTCAGTGCTCGGGGTCCTGGGTGCTCAGCGCTCTGGGTGCTTAGTGCACAGTACTCAGGGTGCTGGGTGCTCAGTATTCAGGGTGCTCAGTGCTCGGGGTGCTGGGTGCTCAGTACTCAGGGTGCTGGGTGCTCAGTGCTCAGGGTGCTGGGTGCTCAATGCTCAGGGTGCTGGGTGCTCAGTGCTCAGGGTGCTGGGTATTCAGTGCTCGGGGTGCTGGGTGCTCAGTACTCAGGGTGCTGGGTGCTCAGTACTCAGGGTGCTGGGTGCTCAGTGCTCGGGGTGCATGGTGCTCAGTGCTCGGGGTGCTGGGTGCTCAGTGATCGGGGTGCTCGCTGCTCAGTACTCAGGGTGCTGGGTGCTCAGTGCTCCAGGTGCTCAGTACTCAGGGTGCTGTGTGTTCAGTGCTCGGGGTGCTGGGTGCTCAGTGCTCGGGGTGCTCAGTGCTCATTACTCAGGGTGCTGGGTGCTCAGTGCTCAGGGTGCTGGGTGCTCAGTACTCAGGGTGCTGGGTGCTCGGTGCTCAGTACGCTGGGTGCTCAGTACTCAGGGTGCTGTGTGTTCAGTGCTCGGGGTGCTGGGTGATCAGTACTCAGGGTGCTGGGTGCTCAGTGCTCGGGGTGCTGGGTGCTCAGTGCTCGGGGTGCTGGGTGCTCAGTGCTCGGGGTGCTCGGTGCTCAGTACTCAGTGTGCTCGGTGCTCAGTACTCAGGGTGCTCAGTACTCAGCATGCTGGGTGCTCAGTGCTCAGGGTGCTGGGTGCTCAGTGCTCGGGGTGCTGGGTACTCAGTGCTCAGTACACAGGGTGCTGAGTGCTCAGTGCTCGGGGTGCTGGGTGCTCAGTGCTCAGTACTCAGGTTGCTGGGTGCTCGGTGCTCGGGGTGCTGGATGCTCAGTACTCAGAGTGCTGGGTGCTCAGTGCTCAGGGTGCTGTGTGCTCAGTACTCAGGGTGCTGGGTGCTCAGTGCTCAGGGTGCTGGGTGCTCAGTACCCAGGGTGCTGGGTCCTCAGTGCTCAGGGTGCTGGGTGCTCAGTGCTCGGGGTGCTCAGTGCTTGGGGTGCTGGGTGCTCAGTACTCAGGGTGCTCAGTGCTTGGGGTGAACTGTGCTCAGTACTCAGGGTGCTGGTTGCTCAGTGCTCAGGGTGCGGGTTGCTGAGTACTCAGGGTGCTGGGTGCTCAGTACTCAGGGTGCTGGGTGCTCAGTGCTCGGGGTGCTGGGTGCTCAGTGCTCGGGGTGCTGGGTGGTCAGTGCTCAGTACTCAGGGTGCTGGGTTCTCAGTGCTCGGGGTGCTGGATGCTCAGTACTCAGGGTGCTGGGTGCTCAGTGCTCAGGGTGCTGGGTGCTCAGTACTCAGGGTGCTGGGTGCTCAGTGCTCATGCTGCTGGGTGCTCAGTACTCAGGGTGCTGGGTCCTCTGTGCTCAGGGTGCTGGGTGCTCAGTGCTCGGGGTGCTAAGTACTCAGGGTGCTGTGTGTTCAGTGCTCACGGTACTGGGTGCTCAGTACTCAGGGTGCTCGGTGCTTAGTACTCAGGGTGCTGGGTGCTCAGTACTCCGGGTGCTGGGTGCTCAGTGCTCGGGGTGTTCGGTGCTCAGTGCTCAGGGTGCTGGGTGCTCAGTACTCAGGGTGCTCATTGCTCAGGGTGCTTGGTGCTCAGTACTCAGGGTGCTGGGTGCTCAGTACTCAGGGTGCACAGTGCTCAGTACTCAGGGTGCTCAGTGCTCAGTACTCAGGGTGCTCAGTGCTCAGGGTGCTGGGTGCTCAGTGCTCGGGGTGCTGGGTGCTCAGTGCTCAGGGTGCTGTGTGCTCAGTACTCAGGGTGCTCAGTACTCAGGGTGCTGGGTGCTCAGTGCTCAGGGTGCTGGGTGCTCAGTGCTCAGGGTGCTGGGTGCTCAGTGCTCAGGGTGCTTGGTGCTCAGTGCTCAGGTTGCTGGGTGCTCAGTATTCAGGGTGCTGGGTGCTCAGTACTCAGGGTGCTCAGTGCTCAGTACTCAGGGTGCTCAGTGCTCAGTACTCAGGGTGCTCAGTGCTCAGGGTGCTGCGTGCTCATTGCTCGTTGTGCTGGGTACTCAGTCCTCAGGGTGCTGGATGCTCAGTGCTCACTGTGCTCGGTGCTTAGTACTCATGGCGCTCGGTGTTCGGGGTGCTGGGTGCTCTGTACTCACGGTGCTGGGTGCACAGTGCTCAGGGTGCTGGGTGCTCAGTGCTCAGGGTGCTCGGTGCTTAGTACTCATGGTGCTCGGTGCTCGGGGTGCTGGGTGCTCAGTGCTCGGTGTGCTGGGTGCTCAGTGCTCGGGGTGCTGGGTGCTGAGTGCTCGGTGGGCTGGGTGCTCAGTGCTCGGGGTGCTGGGTGCTCAGTGCTCGGTTTGCTGGGTGCTCAGTACTCGGGGTGCTCGGTGCTCAGTACTCAGGGTGCTGGGTGCTCAGTGCTCAGGGTGCTGGGTGCTCAGTACTCAGGGTGCTGGGTGCTCGGTGCTCAGTACGCTGGGTGCTCAGTACTCAGGGTGCTGGGTGCTCAGTACTCAGGGTGCTCGGAGCTCAGTACTCAGGGTGCTGGGTGCTCAGTGCTCGGGGTGCTGGGTGCTCATTAATCAGGGTGCTGGGTGCTCAGTACTCAGGGTGCTCAGTGCTTGGGGTGCTGGGTGCTCAGTACTCAGGGTGCTCAGTGCTTGGGGTGCAGGGTGCTCAGTACTCAGGGTGCTGGGTGCTCAGTGCTCAGGGTGCTGGGTGCTGAGTACTCAGGGTGCTGGGTGCTCAGTGTTCGGGGTGCTGGGTGCTCAGTGCTCGGGGTGCTGGGTGCTCAGTGCTCAGGGTGCTGGGTGCTCAGTGCTCGGGGTGCTGGGTGCTCAGTGCTCGGGGTGCTCGGTGCTCAGTGCTCGGGGTGCTGGGTGCTCAGTACTCGGGGTGCTGGGTGCTCGGTGCTCAGGTTCCTGGGTGCTCAGTACTCGGGGTGCTGGGTGCTCAGTACTCAGGGTGCTGGGTGCTCATTGCTCTTGGTGCTGGGTGCTCAGTGCTCGGGGTGCTGGGTGCTCAGTGCTCGGGGCGCTGGGTGCTCAGTGCTCAGGGTGATCGGTGCTCAGTACATTGGGTGCTCAGTACTCAGGGTGCTGGGTGCTCAGTGCTCAGGGTGATCGGTGCTCAGTACTCAGGGTGCTCAGTACTCAGGGTGCTGGGTGCTCAGGGCTAGGGGTGCTGGGAGCTCAGTACTCAGGGTGCTGGTTGCTCAGTGCTCGGGGTGCTGGGTGCTGAGTCCTCAGGGTGCTGGGTGCTCAGTACTCGGGGTGCTCGGTGCTCAGTACTCAGGGTGCAGGGTGCTGAGTACTCAGGGTGCTGGGTGCTCAGTACTCAGGGTGCTCGCTGCTCAGTACTCAGGGTGCTGGGTGCTCAGTGCTCAGGGTGCTGGCTGCTCAGTACTCAGGGTGCTAGGTGCTCAGTACTCAGGGTGCTGGGTGCTCAGTACTCCGGGTGCTGGGTGCTCAGTGCTCGGGGTGCTCGGTGCTCAGTGCTCAGGGTGCTGGGTGCTCAGTACTCAAGGTGCTCATTGCTCAGGGTGCTGGGTGCTCAGTACTCAGGGTGCTGGGTGCTCAGTACTCAGGGTGCTCAGTGCTCAGTACTCAGGGTGCTCAGTGCTCAGTACTCAGGGTGCTCAGTGCTCAGGGTGCTGGGTGCTCAGTGCTCTGGGTGCTGGGTGCTCAGTGCTCAGGGTGCTGTGTGCTCAGTACTCAGGGTGGTCAGTACTCAGGGTGCTGGGTGCTCAGTGCTCAGTACTCAGGGTGCTCAGTGCTCAGGGTGCTGCGTGCTCATTGCTCGTTGTGCTGGGTACTCAGTCCTCAGGGTGCTGGGTGCTCAGTGCTCACTGTGCTCGGTGCTTAGTACTCATGGCCCTCGGTGTTCGGGGTGCTGGGTGCTCAGTACTCAGGGTGCTGGGTGCACAGTGCTCAGGGTGCTGGGTGCTCAGTGCTCAGGGTGCTCGGTGCTTAGTACTCATGGTGCTCGGTGCTCGGGGTGCTGGGTGCTCAGTGCTCGGGGTGCTGGGTGCTCAGTGCTCGGTTTGCTGGGTGCTCAGTACTCGGGGTGCTCGGTGCTCAGTACTCAGGGTGCTGGGTGCTCAGTGCTCAGGGTGCTGGGTGCTCAGGACTCAGGGTGCTGGGTGCTCGGTGCTCAGTACGCTGGGTGATCAGTACTCAGGGTGCTGGGTGCTCAGTGCTCGGGGTGATGGGTGCTCATTAATCAGGGTGCTGGGTGCTCAGTACTCAGGGTGCTCAGTGCTTGGGGTGCTGGGTGCTCAGTACTCAGGGTGCTCAGTGCTTGGGGTGCAGGGTGCTCAGTACTCAGGGTGCTGGGTGCTCAGTGCTCAGGGTGCTGGGTGCTGAGTACTCAGGGTGCTGGGTGCTCAGTGCTCGGGGTGCTGGGTGCTCAGTGCTCGGGGTGCTGGGTGCACAGTGCTCAGGGTGCTGGGTGCTCAGTGCTCGGGGTGCTGGGTGCTCAGTGCTCGGGGTGCTCGGTGCTCAGTGCTCGGGGTGCTGGGTGCTCAGTACTCAGGGTGCTGGGTGCTCGGTGCTCAGGTTCCTGGGTGCTCAGTACTCGGGGTGCTGGGTGCTCAGTACTCAGGGTGCTGGGTGCTCATTGCTCGGGGTGCTGGGTGCTCAGTGCTCGGGGTGCTGGGTGCTCAGTGCTCGGGGCGCTGGGTGCTCAGTGCTCAGGGTGATCGGTGCTCAGTACATTGGGTGCTCAGTACTCAGGGTGCTGGGTGCTCAGTGCTCAGGGTGATCGGTGCTCAGTACTCAGGGTGCTCAGTACTCAGGGTGCTGGGTGCTCAGGGCTAGGGGTGCTGGGAGCTCAGTACTCAGGGTGCTGGTTGCTCAGTGCTCGGGGTGCTGGGTGCTGAGTCCTCAGGGTGCTGGGTGCTCAGTACTCGGGGTGCTTGGTGCTCAGTACTCAGGGTGCTGGGTGCTGAGTACTCAGGGTGCTGGGTGCTCAGTACTCAGGGTGCTCGCTGCTCAGTACTCAGGGTGCTGGGTGCTCAGTGCTCAGGGTGCTGGCTGCTCAGTACTCAGGGTGCTAGGTGCTCAGTACTCAGAGTGCTGGGTGCTCAGTACTCCGGGTGCTGGGTGCTCAGTGCTCGGGGTGCTCGGTGCTCAGTGCTCAGGGTGCTGGGTGCTCAGTACTCAAGGTGCTCATTGCTCAGGGTGCTGGGTGCTCAGTACTCAGGGTGCTGGGTGCTCAGTACTCAGGGTGCTCAGTGCTCAGTACTCAGGGTGCTCAGTGCTCAGTACTCAGGGTGCTCAGTGCTCAGGGTGCTGGGTGCTCAGTGCTCTGGGTGCTGGGTGCTCAGTGCTCAGGGTGCTGTGTGCTCAGTACTCAGGGTGGTCAGTACTCAGGGTGCTGGGTGCTCAGTGCTCAGGGTGCTGGGTGCTCAGTGCTCAGGGTGCTGGGTGCTCAGTGCTCAGGGTGCTCGGTGCTCAGTGCTCAGGTTGCTGGGTGCTCAGTACTCAGGGTGCTGGGTGCTCAGTACTCAGGGTGCTCAGTGCTCAGTACTCAGGGTGCTGGGTGCTCAGTGCTCAGGGTGCTGGGTGCTCAGTACTCAGGGTGCTGGGTGCTCGGTGCTCAGTACGCTGGGTGCTCAGTACTCAGGGTGCTGGGTGCTCAGTACTCAGGGTGCTCGGTGCTCAGTACTCAGGGTGCTGGGTGTTCAGTGCTCGGGGTGCTGGGTGCTCATTAATCAGGGTGCTGGGTGCTCAGTACTCAGGGTGCTCAGTTCTTGGGGTGCTGGGTGCTCAGTACTCAGGGTGCTCAGTGCTTGGGGTGAACTGTGCTCAGTACTCAGGGTGCTGGTTGCTCAGTACTCAGGGTGCGGGGTGCTGTGTACTCAGGGTGCTGGGTGCTCAGTACTCAGGGTGCTGGGTGCTCAGTCCTCGGGGTGCTGGGTGCTCAGTGCTCGGGGTGCTGGTTGCTCAGTACTCAGGGTGCTGGGTGCTCAGTGCTCGGGATGCTGGATGCTCAGTACTCAGGGTGCTGGGTGCTCAGTGCTCAGGGTGCTGGGTGCTCAGTACTCAGGGTGCTGGGTGCTCAGTGTTCAGGCTGCTGGGTGCTCAGTACTCAGGGTGCTGGGTCCTCAGTGCTCAGGGTGCTGGGTGCTCAGTGCCCGGGGTGCTAAGTACTCAGGGTGCTGTGTGTTCAGTGCTCACGGTACTGGGTGCTCAGTACTCAGGGTGCTCGGTGCTTAGTACTCAGGGTGCTGGGTGCTCAGTACTCAGGGTGCTCAGTGCTCAGGGTGCTGGGTGCTCATTGCTCGGGGTGCTGGGTGCTCAGTGCTACGGGTGCTGGGTGCTCAGTGCTCGGGGTGCTGGGTGCTCAGTGCTCGGGGCGCTGGGTGCTCAGTGCTCAGGGTGATCGGTGCTCAGTACATTGGGTGCTCAGTACTCAGGGTGCTGGGTGCTCAGTGCTCAGGGTGATCGGTGCTCAGTACTCAGGGTGCTCAGTACTCATGGTGCTGGGTGCTCAGGGCTCGGGGTGCTGGGAGCTCAGTACTCAGGGTGCTGGTTGCTCAGTGCTCGGGGTGCTGGGTGCTGAGTCCTCAGGGTGCTGGGTGCTCAGTTCTCGGGGTGCTCGGTGCTCAGTACTCAGGGTGCTGGGTGCTCAGTACTCAGGGTGCTGGGTGCTCAGTACTCAGGGTGCTCGCTGCTCAGTACTCAGGGTGCTGGGTGCTCAGTGCTCAGGGTGCTGGCTGCTCAGTACTCAGGGTGCTAGGTGCTCAGTACTCAGGGTGCTGGGTGCTCAGTACTCTGGGTGCTGGGTGCTCAGTGCTCGGGGTGCTCGGTGCTCAGTGCTCAGGGTGCTGAGTGCTCAGTACTCAAGGTGCTCATTGCTCAGGGTGCTGGGTGTTCAGTACTCAGGGTGCTGGGTGCTCAGTACTCAGGGTGCTCAGTGCTCAGTACTCAGGGTGCTCAGTGCTCAGTACTCAGGGTGCTCAGTGCTCAGGGTGCAGGGTGCTCAGTGCTCTGGGTGCTGGGTGCTCAGTGCTCAGGGTGCTGTGTGCTCAGTACTCAGGGTGGTCAGTACTCAGGGTGCTGGGTGCTCAGTGCTCAGGGTGCTGGGTGCTCAGTGCTCAGGGTGCTGGGTGCTCAGTGCTCAGGGTGCTCGGTGCTCAGTGCTCAGGTTGCTGGGTGCTCAGTACTCAGGGTTCTGGGTGCTCCGTACTCAGGGTGCTCAGTGCTCAGTACTCAGGGTGCTGGGTGCTCAGTGCTCAGGGTGCTGGGTGCTCAGTACTCAGGGTGCTTGGAGCTCGGTGCTCAGTACGCTGGGTGCTCAATACTCAGGGTGCTGGGTGCTTAGTACTCAGGGTGCTCGGTGCTCAGTACTCAGGGTGCTGGGTGTTCAGTGCTCGGGGTGCTGGGTGCTCATTAATCAGGGTGCTGGGTGCTCAGTACTCAGGGTGCTCAGTTCTTGGGGTGCTGGGTGCTCAGTACTCAGGGTGCTCAGTGCTTGGGGTGAACTGTGCTCAGTACTCAGGGTGCTCCTTGCTCAGTGCTCAGGGTGCGGGGTGCTGAGTACTCAGGGTGCTGGGTGCTCAGTACTCAGGGTGCTGGGTGCTCAGTCCTCGGGGTGCTGGGTGCTCAGTGCTCGGGGTGCTGGGTGCTCAGTGCTCAGTACTCAGGGTGCTGGGTGCTCAGTGCTCGGGGTGCTGGATGCTCAGTACTCAGGGTGCTGGGTGCTCAGTGCTCAGGGTGCTGGGTGCTCAGTACTCAGGGTGCTGGGTGCTCAGTGCTAAGGCTGCTGGGTGCTCAGTACTCAGGGTGCTGGGTGCTCAGTACTCAGGGTGCTCAGAGCTCAGTACTCAGGGTGCTGGGTGCTCAGTGCTCGGGGTGCTGGGTGCTCATTAATCAGGGTGCTGGGTGCTCAGTACTCAGGGTGCTCAGTGCTTGGGGTGCTGGGTGCTCAGTACTCAGGGTGCTCAGTGCTTGGGGTGCAGGGTGCTCAGTACTCAGGGTGATGGGTGCTCAGTGCTCAGGGTGCTGGGTGCTGAGTACTCAGGGTGCTGGGTGCTCAGTGCTTGGGGTGCTGGGTGCTCAGTGCTCGGGGTGCTGGGTGCTCAGTGCTCGGGGTGCTGGGTGCTCAGTGCTCAGGGTGCTGGGTGCTCAGTGCTCGGGGTGCTGGGTGCTCAGTTC
Organism: Microtus oregoni; assembly: GCF_018167655.1. Taxonomy (NCBI): domain Eukaryota; kingdom Metazoa; phylum Chordata; class Mammalia; order Rodentia; family Cricetidae; genus Microtus; species Microtus oregoni. The sequence goes on along the minus strand of NW_024543101.1, from coordinate 1,469,744 downwards.
TCGGGGTGCTCGGTGCTCAGTGCTCGGGGTGCTGGGTGCTCAGTACTCGGGGTGCTGGGTGCTCAGTGCTCAGGGTGCTGGGTGCTCAGTGCTCGGGGTGCTGGGTGCTCGGTGCTCAGGTTCCTGGGTGCTCAGTACTCGGGGTGCTGGGTGCTCAGTACTCAGGGTGCTGGGTGCTCATTGCTCGGGGTGCTGGGTGCTCAGTGCTACGGGTGCTGGGTGCTCAGTGCTCGGGGTGCTGGGTGCTCAGTGCTCGGGGCGCTGGGTGCTCAGTGCTCAGGGTGATCGGTGCTCAGTACATTGGGTGCTCAGTACTCAGGGTGCTGGGTGCTCAGGGCTCGGGGTGCTGGGAGCTCAGTACTGAGGGTGCTGGTTGCTCAGTGCTTGGGGTGCTGGGTGCTGAGTCCTCAGGGTGCTGGGTGCTCAGTACTCGGGGTGCTGGGTGCTCAGTACTCAGGGTGCTGGGTGCTCAGTACTCAGGGTGCTCGCTGCTCAGTACTCAGGGTGCTGGGTGCTCAGTGCTCAGGGTGCTGGCTGCTCAGTACTCAGTGTGCTAGGTGCTCAGTACTCAGGGTGCTGGGTGCTCAGTACTCCGGGTACTGGGTGCTCAGTGCTCGGGGTGCTCGATGCTCAGTGCTCAGGGTGCTGGGTGCTCAGTACTCAAGGTGCTCATTGCTCAGGGTGCTGGGTGCTCAGTACTCAGGGTGCTGGGTGCTCAGTACTCAGGGTGCTCAGTGCTCAGTACTCACGGTGCTCAGTGCTCAGTACTCAGGGTGCTCAGTGCTCAGGGTGCTGGGTGCTCAGTGCTCTGGGTGCTGGGTGCTCAGTGCTCAGGGTGCTGTGTGCTCAGTACTCAGGGTGGTCAGTACTCAGGGTGCTGGGTGCTCAGTGCTCAGGGTGCTGGGTGCTCAGTGCTCAGGGTGCTGGGTGCTCAGTGCTCAGGGTGCTCGGTGCTCAGTGCTCAGGTTGCTGGGTGCTCAGTACTCAGGGTTCTGGGTGCTCAGTACTCAGGGTGCTCAGTGCTCAGTACTCAGGGTGCTGGGTGCTCAGTGCTCAGGGTGCTGGGTGCTCAGTACTCAGGGTGCTGGGTGCTCGGTGCTCAGTACGCTGGGTGCTCAGTACTCAGGGTGCTGGGTGCTCAGTGCTCGGGGTGCTCGGTGCTCAGTACTCAGGGTGCTGGGTGTTCAGTGCTCGGGGTGCTGGGTGCTCATTAATCAGGGTGCTGGGTGCTCAGTACTCAGGGTGCTCTGTTCTTGGGGTGCTGGGTGCTCAGTACTCAGGGTGCTCAGTGCTTGGGGTGAACTGTGCTCAGTACTCAGGGTGCTGGTTGCTCAGTGCTCAGGGTGCGGGGTGCTGAGTACTCAGGGTGCTGGGTGCTCAGTGCTCGGGGTGCTGGGTGCTCAGTGCTCAGTACTCAGGGTGCTGGGTGCTCAGTGCTCGGGGTGCTGGATGCTCAGTACTCAGGGTGCTGGTTGCTCAGTGCTCAGGGTGCTGGGTGCTCAGTACTCAGGGTGCTGGGTGCTCAGTGCTCAGGCTGCTGGGTGCTCAGTACTCAGGGTGCTGGGTCCTCAGTGCTCAGGGTGCTGGGTGCTCAGTGCTCGGGGTGCTAAGTACTCAGGGTGCTGTGTGTTCAGTGCTCACGGTACTGGGTGCTCAGTACTCAGGGTGCTCGGTGCTTAGTACTCAGGGTGCTGGGTGCTCAGTACTCCGGGTGCTGGGTGCTCAGTGCTCGGGGTGTTCGGTGCTCAGTGCTCAGGGTGCTGGGTGCTCAGTACTCAGGGTGCTCATTTCTCAGGGTGCTTGGTGCTCAGTACTCAGGGTGCTGGGTGCTCAGTACTCAGGGTGCTCAGTGCTCAGGGTGCTGGGTGCTCAGTGCTCGGGGTGCTGGGTGCTCAGTGCTCAGGGTGCTGTGTGCTCAGTACTCAGGGTGCTCAGTAGTCAGGGTGCTGGGTGCTCAGTGCTCAGGGTGCTGGGTGCTCAGTGCTCAGGGTGCTGGGTGCTCAGTGCTCAGGGTGCTCGGTGCTCAGTGCTCAGGTTGCTGGGTGCTCAGTATTCAGGGTGCTGGGTGCTCAGTACTCAGGGTGCTCAGTGCTCAGTACTCAGGGTGCTCAGTGCTCAGTACTCAGGGTGCTCAGTGCTCAGGGTGCTGCGTGCTCATTGCTCGTTGTGCTGGGTACTCAGTCCTCAGGGTGCTGTGTGCTCAGTGCTCAGGGTGCTCGGTGCTTAGTACTCATGGTGCTCGGTGTTCGGGGTGCTGGGTGCTCAGTACTCAGGGTGCTGGGTGCACAGTGCTCAGGGTGCTGGGTGCTCAGTGCTCAGGGTGCTCGGTGCTTAGTACTTATGGTGCTCGGTGCTCGGGGTGCTGGGTGCTCAGTGCTCGGTGTGCTGGGTGCTCAGTGCTCGGGGTGCTGGGTGCTGAGTGCTCGGTGGGATGGGTGCTCAGTGCTCGGGGTGCTGGGTGCTCAGTGCTCGGGTTGCTGGGTGCTCAGTACTCGGTGTGCTCGGTGCTCATTACTCAGGGTGCTGGGTGCTCACTGCTCAGGGTGCTGGGTGCTCAGTACTCAGGGTGCTGGGTGCTCAGTGCTCAGTACGCTGGGTGCTCAGTACTCAGGGTGCTGGGTGCTCAGTACTCAGGGTCCTCGGAGCTCAGTACTCAGGGTGCTCTGTGCTCAGTGCTCGGGGTGCTGGGTGCTCATTAATCAGGGTGCTGGGTGCTCAGTACTCAGTGTGCTCAGTGCTTGGGGTGCTGGGTACTCAGTACTCAGGGTGCTCAGTGCTTGGGGTGCAGGGTGCTCAGTACTCAGGGTGCTGGGTGCTCAGTGCTCAGGGTGCTGGGTGCTCAGTACTCAGGGTGCTGGATGCTCAGTGCTCGGGGTGCTGGGTGCTCAGTGCTCGGGGTGCTGGGTGCTCAGTGCTCGGGGTGCTGGGTGCTCGGTGCTCAGGGTGCTGGGTGCTCAGTGCTCGGGGTGCTGGGTGCTCAGTGCTCGGGGTGCTCGGTGCTCAGTGCTCGGGGTGCTGGGTGCTCAGTACTCGGGGTGCTGGGTGCTCAGTGCTACGGGTGCTGGGTGCTCAGTGCTCGGGGTGCTGGGTGCTCAGTGCTCAGGGCGCTGGGTGCTCAGTGCTCAGGGTGATCGGTGCTCAGTACATTGGGTGCTCAGTACTCAGGGCGCTGGGTGCTCAGTGCTCAGGGTGATCGGTGCTCAGTAATCAGGGTGCTCAGTACTCAGGGTGCTGGGTGCTCAGGGCTCGGGGTGCTGGGTGCTGAGTCCTCAGGGTGCTGGGTGCTCAGTACTCGGGGTGCTCGGTGCTCAGTACTCAGGGTGCTGGGTGCTCAGTACTCAGGGTGCTCGCTGCTCAGTACTCAGGGTGCTGGGTGCTCAGTGCTCAGGGTGCTGGGTGCTCAGTACTCAGGGTGCTGGGTGCTCAATGCTCAGGGTGATCGGTGCTCAGTCCTCAGGGTGCTCAGTCCTCAGGGTGCTCAGTACTCAGGGTGCTGGGTGCTCAGTGCTCAGGGTGCTGGGTGCTCAGTGCTCAGGGTGCTGGGTGCTCAGTGCTCAGGGTGCTCGGTGCTCAGTGCTCAGGTTGCTGGGTGCTCAGTATTCAGGGTGCTGGGTGCTCAGTACTCAGGGTGCTCAGTGCTCAGTACTCAGGGTGCTCAGTGCTCAGTACTCAGGGTGCTCAGTGCTCAGGGTGCTGGGTGCTCAGTGCTCGGGGTGCTGGGTACTCAGTCCTCAGGGTGCTGGGTGCTCAGTTCTCAGGGTGCTCGGTGCTTAGTACTCATGGTGCTCGGTGTTCGGGGTGCTGGGTGCTCAGTACTCAGGGTGCTGGGTGCACAGTGCTCAGGGTGCTGGGTGCTCAGTGCTCAGGGTGCTCGGTGCTTAGTACTCATGGTGCTCGGTGCTCGGGGTGCTGGGTGCTCAGTGCTCGGTGTGCTGGGTGCTCAGTGCTCAGGGTGCTGGGTGCTGAGTGCTCGGTGGGCTGGGTGCTCAGTGCTCGGGGTGCTGGGTGCTCAGTGCACGGTTTGCTGGGTGCTCAGTACTCGGTGTGCTCGGTGCTCAGTACTCAGGGTGCTGGGTGCTCAGTGCTCAGGGTGCTGGGTGCTCAGTACTCAGGGTTCTGGGTGCTCGGTGCTCAGTACGCTGGGTGCTCAGTAAACAGGGTGCTGGGTGCTCAGTACTCAGGGTGCTCGGTGCTCAGTACTCAGGGTGCTGGGTGCTCAGTGCTCGGGGTGCTGGTTGCTCATTAATCAGGGTGCTGGGTGCTCAGTACTCAGTGTGCTCATTGCTTGGGGTGCTGGGTGCTCAGTAGTCAGGGTGCTCAGTACTTGGGTTGCAGGGTGCTCAGTACTCAGGGTGCTGGGTGCTCAGTGCTAAGGGTGCTGGGTGCTGAGTACTCACGGTGCTGGGTGCTCAGTGCTCGGGGTGCTGGGTGCTCAGTGCTCGGGGTGCTGGGTGCTCAGTGCTCGGGGTGCTGGGTGCTCAGTGCTCAGAGTGCTGGGTGCTCAGTGCTCGGGGTGCTGGGTGCTCAGTACTCGGGGTGCTGGGTGCTCAGTGCTCAGGGTGCTGGGTGCTCAGTGCTCGGGGTGCTGGGTGCTCGGTGCTCAGGTTCCTGGATGCTCTGTACTCGGGGTGCTGGGTGCTCAGTACTCAGGGTGCTGGGTGCTCAGTGCTCAGGGTGCTCGGTGCTCAGAACTCAGGGTCCTGGGTGCTCAGTGCTCGGTGTGCTCGGTGCTCAGTACATTGGGTGCTCAGTACTCAGGGTGCTGGGTGCTCAGTGCTCAGGGTGATCGGTCCTCAGTACTCAGGGTGCTCAGTACTCAGGGTGCTGGGTGCTCAGGGCTCGGGGTGCTGGGAGCTCAGTACTCAGGGTGCTGGTTGCTCAGTGCTCGGGGTGCTGGGTGCTGAGTCCTCAGGGTGCTGGGTGCTCAGTACTCGGGGTGCTCGTTGCTCAGTTCTCAGGGTGCTGGGTGCTCAGTACTCAGGGTGCTGGGTGCTCAGTACTCAGGGTGCTCGCTGCTCAGTACTCAGGGTGCTGGGTGCTCAGTGCTCAGGGTGCTGGGTGCTCAGTACTCAGGGTGCTGGGTGCTCAGTGCTCAGGGTGATCGGTGCTCAGTCCTCAGGGTGCTCAGTACTCAGGGTGCACAGTACTCAGGGTGCTGGGTGCTCAGTGCTCAGGGTGCTGGGTGCTCAGTGCTCAGGGTGCTGGGTGCTCAGTGCTCAGGGTGCTCGGTGCTCAGTGCTCAGGTTGCTGGGTGCTCAGTATTCAGGGTTCTGGGTGCTCAGTACTCAGGGTGCTCAGTGCTCAGTACTCAGGGTGCTCAGTGCTCAGTACTCAGGGTGCTCAGTGCTCAGGGTGCTGGGTGCTCAGTGCTCGGGGTGCTGGGTACTCAGTCCTCAGGGTGCTGGGTGCTCAGTGCTCAGGGTGCTCGGTGCTTAGTACTCATGGTGCTCGGTGTTCGGGGTGCTGGGTGCTCAGTACTCAGGGTGCTGGGTGCACAGTGCTCAGGGTGCTGGGTGCTCAGTGCTCAGGGTGCTCGGTGCTTAGTACTCATGGTGCTCGGTGCTCGGGGTGCTGGGTGCTCAGTGCTCGGTGTGCTGGGTGCTCAGTGCTCGGGGTGCTGGGTGCTGAGTGCTCGGTGGGCTGGGTGCTCAGTGCTCGGTGTGCTGGGTGCTCAGTGCTCGGTTTGCTGGGTGCTCAGTACTCGGGGTGCTCGGTGCTCAGTACTCAGGGTGCTGGGTGCTCAGTGCTCAGGGTGCTGGGTGCTCAGTACTCAGGGTGCTGGGTGCTCGGTGCTCAGTACGTGGGGGCTCAGTACTCAGGGTGCTGGGTGCTCAGTACTCAGGGTGCTCGGTGCTCAGTACTCAGGGTGCTGGCTGCTCAGTGCTCGGGGTGCTGGGTGCTCATTAATCAGGGTGCTGGGTGCTCAGTACTCAGGGTGCTGGGTGCTCAGTGCTCAGGGTGATCGGTGCTCAGTCCTCAGGGTGCTCAGTACTCAGGGTGCTCCGTACTCAGGGTGCTGGGTGCTCAGTGCTCAGGGTGCTGGGTGCTCAGTGCTCAGGGTGCTGGGTGCTCAGTGCTCAGGGTGCTCGGTGCTCAGTGCTCAGGTTGCTGGGTGCTCAGTATTCAGGGTGCTGGGTGCTCAGTACTCAGGGTGCTCAGTGCTCAGTACTCTGGGTGCTCAGTGCTCAGGGTGTTGGGTGCTCAGTGCTCGGGGTGCTGGGTACTCAGTCCTCAGGTTGCTGGGTGCTCAGTGCTCAGGGTGCTGGATGCTCAGTGCTCAGGGTGCTGGGTGCTCAGTACTCAGGGTGCTGGATGCTCAGTGCTCGGGGTGCTGGGTGCTCAGTGCTCGGGGTGCTGGGTGCTCAGTGCTCGGGGTGCTGGGTGCTCAGTGCTCAGGATGCTGGGTGCTCAGTGCTCGGGGCGCTGGGTGCTCAGTGCTCAGGGTGATCGGTGCTCAGTACATTGGGTGCTCAGTACTCAGGGCGCTGGGTGCTCAGTGCTCAGGGTGATCGGTGCTCAGTAATCAGGGTGCTCAGTACTCAGGGTGCTGGGTGCTCAGGGCTCGGGGTGCTGGGAGCTCAGTACTCAGGGTGCTGGTTGCTCAGTGCTCGGGGTGCTGGGTGCTGAGTCCTCAGGGTGCTGGGTGCTCAGTACTCGGGGTGCTCGGTGCTCAGTACTCAGGGTGCTGGGTGCTCAGTACTCAGGGTGCTCGCTGCTCAGTACTCAGGGTGCTGGGTGCTCAGTGCTCAGGGTGCTGGGTGCTCAGTACTCAGGGTGCTGGGTGCTCAATGCTCAGGGTGATCGGTGCTCAGTCCTCAGGGTGCTCAGTCCTCAGGGTGCTCAGTACTCAGGGTGCTGGGTGCTCAGTGCTCAGGGTGCTGGGTGCTCAGTGCTCAGGGTGCTGGGTGCTCAGTGCTCAGGGTGCTCGGTGCTCAGTGCTCAGGTTGCTGGGTGCTCAGTATTCAGGGTGCTGGGTGCTCAGTACTCAGGGTGCTCAGTGCTCAGTACTCAGGGTGCTCAGTGCTCAGTACTCAGGGTGCTCAGTGCTCAGGGTGCTGGGTGCTCAGTGCTCGGGGTGCTGGGTACTCAGTCCTCAGGGTGCTGGGTGCTCAGTTCTCAGGGTGCTCGGTGCTTAGTACTCATGGTGCTCGGTGTTCGGGGTGCTGGGTGCTCAGTACTCAGGGTGCTGGGTGCACAGTGCTCAGGGTGCTGGGTGCTCAGTGCTCAGGGTGCTCGGTGCTTAGTACTCATGGTGCTCGGTGCTCGGGGTGCTGGGTGCTCAGTGCTCGGTGTGCTGGGTGCTCAGTGCTCAGGGTGCTGGGTGCTGAGTGCTCGGTGGGCTGGGTGCTCAGTGCTCGGGGTGCTGGGTGCTCAGTGCACGGTTTGCTGGGTGCTCAGTACTCGGTGTGCTCGGTGCTCAGTACTCAGGGTGCTGGGTGCTCAGTGCTCAGGGTTCTGGGTGCTCAGTACTCAGGGTGCTGGGTGCTCGGTGCTCAGTACGCTGGGTGCTCAGTAAACAGGGTGCTGGGTGCTCAGTACTCAGGGTGCTCGGTGCTCAGTACTCAGGGTGCTGGGTGCTCAGTGCTCGGGGTGCTGGGTGCTCATTAATCAGGGTGCTGGGTGCTCAGTACTCAGTGTGCTCATTGCTTGGGGTGCTGGGTGCTCAGTAGTCAGGGTGCTCAGTGCTTGGGGTGCAGGGTGCTCAGTACTCAGGGTGCTGGGTGCTCAGTGCTAAGGGTGCTGGGTGCTGAGTACTCACGGTGCTGGGTGCTCAGTGCTCGGGGTGCTGGGTGCTCAGTGCTCGGGGTGCTGGGTGCTCAGTGCTCGGGGTGCTGGGTGCTCAGTGCTCAGAGTGCTGGGTGCTCAGTGCTCGGGGTGCTGGGTGCTCAGTACTCGGGGTGCTGGGTGCTCAGTGCTCAGGGTGCTGGGTGCTCAGTGCTCGGGGTGCTGGGTGCTCGGTGCTCAGGTTCCTGGATGCTCAGTACTCGGGGTGCTGGGTGCTCAGTACTCAGGGTGCTGGGTGCTCAGTGCTCAGGGTGCTCGGTGCTCAGAACTCAGGGTCCTGGGTGCTCAGTGCTCGGTGTGCTCGGTGCTCAGTACATTGGGTGCTCAGTACTCAGGGTGCTGGGTGCTCAGTGCTCAGGGTGATCGGTCCTCAGTACTCAGGGTGCTCAGTACTCAGGGTGCTGGGTGCTCAGGGCTCGGGGTGCTGGGAGCTCAGTACTCAGGGTGCTGGTTGCTCAGTGCTCGGGGTGCTGGGTGCTGAGTCCTCAGGGTGCTGGGTGCTCAGTACTCGGGGTGCTCGTTGCTCAGTTCTCAGGGTGCTGGGTGCTCAGTACTCAGGGTGCTGGGTGCTCAGTACTCAGGGTGCTCGCTGCTCAGTACTCAGGGTGCTGGGTGCTCAGTGCTCAGGGTGCTGGGTGCTCAGTACTCAGGGTGCTGGTTGCTCAGTGCTCAGGGTGATCGGTGCTCAGTCCTCAGGGTGCTCAGTACTCAGGGTGCACAGTACTCAGGGTGCTGGGTGCTCAGTGCTCAGGGTGCTGGGTGCTCAGTGCTCAGGGTGCTGGGTGCTCAGTGCTCAGGGTGCTCGGTGCTCAGTGCTCAGGTTGCTGGGTGCTCAGTATTCAGGGTTCTGGGTGCTCAGTACTCAGGGTGCTCAGTGCTCAGTACTCAGGGTGCTCAGTGCTCAGTACTCAGGGTGCTCAGTGCTCAGGGTGCTGGGTGCTCAGTGCTCGGGGTGCTGGGTACACAGTCCTCAGGGTGCTGGGTGCTCAGTACTCAGGGTGCTCAGTGCTCAGTACTCTGGGTGCTCAGTGCTCAGGGTGTTGGGTGCTCAGTGCTCGGGGTGCTGGGTACTCAGTCCTCAGGTTGCTGGGTGCTCAGTGCTCAGGGTGCTCGGTGCTTAGTATGCAAGGTGCTCGGTGTTCGGGGTGCTGGGTGCTCAGTACTCAGGGTGCTGGGTGCTCAGTGCTCGGGGTGCTGGGTGCTCATTAATCAGGGTGCTGGGTGCTCAGTACTCAGGGTGCTCAGTGCTTGTGGTGCTGGGTGCTCAGTACTCATGGTGCTCGGTGTTCGGGGTGCTGGGTGCTCAGTACTCAGGGTGCTGGGTGCACAGTGCTCAGGGTGCTGGGTGCTCAGTGCTCAGGGTGCTCGGTGCTTAGTACTCATGGTGCTCGGTGCTCGGGGTGCTGGGTGCTCAGTGCTCGGTGTGCTGGGTGCTCAGTGCTCGGGGTGCTGGGTGCTGAGTGCTCTGTGGGATGGGTGCTCAGTGCTCGGGGTGCTGGGTGCTCAGTGCTCGGTTTGCTGGGTGCTCAGTACTCGGTGTGCTCGGTGCTCAGTACTCAGGGTGCTGGGTGCTCAGTGCTCAGGGTGCTGGGTGCTCAGTACTCAGGGTGCTGGGTGCTCAGTGCTCAGTACGCTGGGTGCTCAGTACTCAGGGTGCTGGGTGCTCAGTACTCAGGGTCCTCGGAGCTCAGTACTCAGGGTGCTGGGTGCTCAGTGCTCAGGGTGCTGGGTGCTCAGTGCTCAGGGTGCTGGGTGCTCAGTACTCAGGGTGCTGGGTGCTCAGTGCTAAGGCTACTGGGTGCTCAGTACTCAGGGTGCTGGGTGCTCAGTACTCAGGGTGCTCAGAGCTCAGTACTCAGGGTGCTGGGTGCTCAGTGCTCGGGGTGCTGGGTGCTCATTAATCAGGGTGCTGGGTGCTCAGTACTCAGGGTGCTCAGTGCTTGGGGTGCTGGGTGCTCAGTACTCAGGGTGCTCAGTGCTTGGGGTGCAGGGTGCTCAGCACTCAGGGTGATGGGTGCTCAGTGCTCAGGGTGCTGGGTGCTGAGTACTCAGGGTGCTGGGTGCTCAGTGCTTGGGGTGCTGGGTGCTCAGTGCTCGGGGTGCTGGGTGCTCAGTGCTCGGGGTGCTGGGTGCTCAGTGCTCAGGGTGCTGGGTGCTCAGTGCTCGGGGTGCTGGGTGCTCAGTTCTCGGGGTGCTCGGTGCTCAGTGCTCGGGGTGCTGGGTGCTCAGTACTCGGGGTGCTGGGTGCTCAGTGCTCAGGGTGCTGGGTGCTCAGTGCTCGGGGTGCTGGGTGCTCGGTGCTCAGGTTCCTGGGTGCTCAGTACTCGGGGTGCTGGGTGCTCAGTACTCAGGGTGCTGGGTGCTCATTGCTCGGGGTGCTGGGTGCTCAGTGCTACGGGCGCTGGGTGCTCAGTGCTCAGGGTGATTGGTGCTCAGTACATTGGGTGCTCAGTACTCAGGGTGCTGGGTGCTCAGGGCTCGGGGTGCTGGGAGCTCAGTACTCAGGGTGCTGGTTGCTCAGTGCTTGGGGTGCTGGGTGCTGAGTCCTCAGGGTGCTGGGTGCTCAGTACTCGGGGTGCTGGGTGCTCAGTACTCAGGGTGCTGGGTGCTCAGTACTCAGGGTGCTCGCTGCTCAGTACTCAGGGTGCTGGGTGCTCAGTGCTCAGGGTGCTGGCTGCTCAGTACTCAGGGTGCTAGGTGCTCAGTACTCAGGGTGCTGGGTGCTCAGTACTCCGGGTACTGGGTGCTCAGTGCTCGGGGTGCTCGGTGCTCAGAGCTCAGGGTGCTGGGTGCTCAGTACTCAAGGTGCTCATTGCTCAGGGTGCTGGGTGCTCAGTACTCAGGGTGCTGGGTGCTCAGTACTCAGGGTGCTCAGTGCTCAGTACTCACGGTGCTCAGTGCTCAGTACTCAGGGTGCTCAGTGCTCAGGGTGCTGGGTGCTCAGTGCTCTGGGTGCTGGGTGCTCAGTGCTCAGGGTGCTGTGTGCTCAGTACTCAGGGTGGTCAGTACTCAGGGTGCTGGGTGCTCAGTGCTCAGGGTGCTGGGTGCTCAGTGCTCAGGGTGCTGGGTGCTCAGTGCTCTGGGTGCTCGGTGCTCAGTGCTCAGGTTGCTGGGTGCTCAGTACTCAGGGTTCTGGGTGCTCAGTACTCAGGGTGCTCAGTGCTCAGTACTCAGGGTGCTGGGTGCTCAGTGCTCAGGGTGCTGGGTGCTCAGTACTCAGGGTGCTGGGTGCTCGGTGCTCAGTACGCTGGGTGCTCAGTACTCAGGGTGCTGGGTGCTCAGTGCTCGGGGTGCTCGGTGCTCAGTACTCAGGGTGCTGGGTGTTCAGTGCTCGGGGTGCTGGGTGCTCATTAATCAGGGTGCTGGGTGCTCAGTACTCAGGGTGCTCTGTTCTTGGGGTGCTGGGTGCTCAGTACTCAGGGTGCTCAGTGCTTGGGGTGAACTGTGCTCAGTACTCAGGGTGCTGGTTGCTCAGTGCTCAGGGTGCGGGGTGCTGAGTACTCAGGGTGCTGGGTGCTCAGTACTCAGGGTGCTTGGTGCTCAGTCCTCGGGGTGCTGGGTGCTCAGTGCTCGGGGTGCTGGGTGCTCAGTGCTCAGTACTCAGGGTGCTGGTTGCTCAGTGCTCGGGGTGCTGGATGCTCAGTACTCAGGGTGCTGGTTGCTCAGTGCTCAGGGTGCTGGGTGCTCAGTACTCAGGGTGCTGGGTGCTCAGTGCTCAGGCTGCTGGGTGCTCAGTACTCAGGGTGCTGGGTCCTCAGTGCTCAGGGTGCTGGGTGCTCAGTGCTCGGGGTGCTAAGTACTCAGGGTGCTGTGTGTTCAGTGCTCACGGTACTGGGTGCTCAGTACTCAGGGTGCTCGGTGCTTAGTACTCAGGGTGCTGGGTGCTCAGTACTCCGGGTGCTGGGTGCTCAGTGCTCGGGGTGTTCGGTGCTCAGTGCTCAGGGTGCTGGGTGCTCAGTACTCAGGGTGCTCATTTCTCAGGGTGCTTGGTGCTCAGTACTCAGGGTGCTGGGTGCTCAGTACTCAGGGTGCTCAGTGCTCAGGGTGCTGGGTGCTCAGTGCTCGGGGTGCTGGGTGCTCAGTGCTCAGGGTGCTGTGTGCTCAGTACTCAGGGTGCTCAGTACTCAGGGTGCTGGGTGCTCAGTGCTCAGGGTGCTGGGTGCTCAGTGCTCAGGGTGCTGGGTGCTCAGTGCTCAGGGTGCTCGGTGCTCAGTGCTCAGGTTGCTGGGTGCTCAGTATTCAGGGTGCTGGGTGCTCAGTACTCAGGGTGCTCAGTGCTCAGTACTCAGGGTGCTCAGTGCTCAGTACTCAGGGTGCTCAGTGCTCAGGGTGCTGCTGCTCATTGCTCGTTGTGCTGGGTACTCAGTCCTCAGGTTGCTGGGTGCTCAGTGCTCAGGGTGCTCGGTGCTTAGTATGCAAGGTGCTCGGTGTTCGGGGTGCTGGGTGCTCAGTACTCAGGGTGCTGGGTGCTCAGTGCTCGGGGTGCTGGGTGCTCATTAATCAGGGTGCTGGGTGCTCAGTACTCAGGGTGCTCAGTGCTTGTGGTGCTGGGTGCTCAGTACTCATGGTGCTCGGTGTTCGGGGTGCTGGGTGCTCAGTACTCAGGGTGCTGGGTGCACAGTGCTCAGGGTGCTGGGTGCTCAGTGCTCAGGGTGCTCGGTGCTTAGTACTCATGGTGCTCGGTGCTCGGGGTGCTGGGTGCTCAGTGCTCGGTGTGCTGGGTGCTCAGTGCTCGGGGTGCTGGGTGCTGAGTGCTCTGTGGGATGGGTGCTCAGTGCTCGGGGTGCTGGGTGCTCAGTGCTCGGTTTGCTGGGTGCTCAGTACTCGGTGTGCTCGGTGCTCAGTACTCAGGGTGCTGGGTGCTCAGTGCTCAGGGTGCTGGGTGCTCAGTACTCAGGGTGCTGGGTGCTCAGTGCTCAGTACGCTGGGTGCTCAGTACTCAGGGTGCTGGGTGCTCAGTACTCAGGGTCCTCGGAGCTCAGTACTCAGGGTGCTGGGTGCTCAGTGCTCAGGGTGCTGGGTGCTCAGTGCTCAGGGTGCTGGGTGCTCAGTACTCAGGGTGCTGGGTGCTCAGTGCTAAGGCTACTGGGTGCTCAGTACTCAGGGTGCTGGGTGCTCAGTACTCAGGGTGCTCAGAGCTCAGTACTCAGGGTGCTGGGTGCTCAGTGCTCGGGGTGCTGGGTGCTCATTAATCAGGGTGCTGGGTGCTCAGTACTCAGGGTGCTCAGTGCTTGGGGTGCTGGGTGCTCAGTACTCAGGGTGCTCAGTGCTTGGGGTGCAGGGTGCTCAGCACTCAGGGTGATGGGTGCTCAGTGCTCAGGGTGCTGGGTGCTGAGTACTCAGGGTGCTGGGTGCTCAGTGCTTGGGGTGCTGGGTGCTCAGTGCTCGGGGTGCTGGGTGCTCAGTGCTCGGGGTGCTGGGTGCTCAGTGCTCAGGGTGCTGGGTGCTCAGTGCTCGGGGTGCTGGGTGCTCAGTTCTCGGGGTGCTCGGTGCTCAGTGCTCGGGGTGCTGGGTGCTCAGTACTCGGGGTGCTGGGTGCTCAGTGCTCAGGGTGCTGGGTGCTCAGTGCTCGGGGTGCTGGGTGCTCGGTGCTCAGGTTCCTGGGTGCTCAGTACTCGGGGTGCTGGGTGCTCAGTACTCAGGGTGCTGGGTGCTCATTGCTCGGGGTGCTGGGTGCTCAGTGCTACGGGCGCTGGGTGCTCAGTGCTCAGGGTGATTGGTGCTCAGTACATTGGGTGCTCAGTACTCAGGGTGCTGGGTGCTCAGGGCTCGGGGTGCTGGGAGCTCAGTACTCAGGGTGCTGGTTGCTCAGTGCTTGGGGTGCTGGGTGCTGAGTCCTCAGGGTGCTGGGTGCTCAGTACTCGGGGTGCTGGGTGCTCAGTACTCAGGGTGCTGGGTGCTCAGTACTCAGGGTGCTCGCTGCTCAGTACTCAGGGTGCTGGGTGCTCAGTGCTCAGGGTGCTGGCTGCTCAGTACTCAGGGTGCTAGGTGCTCAGTACTCAGGGTGCTGGGTGCTCAGTACTCCGGGTACTGGGTGCTCAGTGCTCGGGGTGCTCGGTGCTCAGAGCTCAGGGTGCTGGGTGCTCAGTACTCAAGGTGCTCATTGCTCAGGGTGCTGGGTGCTCAGTACTCAGGGTGCTGGGTGCTCAGTACTCAGGGTGCTCAGTGCTCAGTACTCACGGTGCTCAGTGCTCAGTACTCAGGGTGCTCAGTGCTCAGGGTGCTGGGTGCTCAGTGCTCTGGGTGCTGGGTGCTCAGTGCTCAGGGTGCTGTGTGCTCAGTACTCAGGGTGGTCAGTACTCAGGGTGCTGGGTGCTCAGTGCTCAGGGTGCTGGGTGCTCAGTGCTCAGGGTGCTGGGTGCTCAGTGCTCTGGGTGCTCGGTGCTCAGTGCTCAGGTTGCTGGGTGCTCAGTACTCAGGGTTCTGGGTGCTCAGTACTCAGGGTGCTCAGTGCTCAGTACTCAGGGTGCTGGGTGCTCAGTGCTCAGGGTGCTGGGTGCTCAGTACTCAGGGTGCTGGGTGCTCGGTGCTCAGTACGCTGGGTGCTCAGTACTCAGGGTGCTGGGTGCTCAGTGCTCGGGGTGCTCGGTGCTCAGTACTCAGGGTGCTGGGTGTTCAGTGCTCGGGGTGCTGGGTGCTCATTAATCAGGGTGCTGGGTGCTCAGTACTCAGGGTGCTCTGTTCTTGGGGTGCTGGGTGCTCAGTACTCAGGGTGCTCAGTGCTTGGGGTGAACTGTGCTCAGTACTCAGGGTGCTGGTTGCTCAGTGCTCAGGGTGCGGGGTGCTGAGTACTCAGGGTGCTGGGTGCTCAGTACTCAGGGTGCTTGGTGCTCAGTCCTCGGGGTGCTGGGTGCTCAGTGCTCGGGGTGCTGGGTGCTCAGTGCTCAGTACTCAGGGTGCTGGTTGCTCAGTGCTCGGGGTGCTGGATGCTCAGTACTCAGGGTGCTGGTTGCTCAGTGCTCAGGGTGCTGGGTGCTCAGTACTCAGGGTGCTGGGTGCTCAGTGCTCAGGCTGCTGGGTGCTCAGTACTCAGGGTGCTGGGTCCTCAGTGCTCAGGGTGCTGGGTGCTCAGTGCTCGGGGTGCTAAGTACTCAGGGTGCTGTGTGTTCAGTGCTCACGGTACTGGGTGCTCAGTACTCAGGGTGCTCGGTGCTTAGTACTCAGGGTGCTGGGTGCTCAGTACTCCGGGTGCTGGGTGCTCAGTGCTCGGGGTGTTCGGTGCTCAGTGCTCAGGGTGCTGGGTGCTCAGTACTCAGGGTGCTCATTTCTCAGGGTGCTTGGTGCTCAGTACTCAGGGTGCTGGGTGCTCAGTACTCAGGGTGCTCAGTGCTCAGGGTGCTGGGTGCTCAGTGCTCGGGGTGCTGGGTGCTCAGTGCTCAGGGTGCTGTGTGCTCAGTACTCAGGGTGCTCAGTACTCAGGGTGCTGGGTGCTCAGTGCTCAGGGTGCTGGGTGCTCAGTGCTCAGGGTGCTGGGTGCTCAGTGCTCAGGGTGCTCGGTGCTCAGTGCTCAGGTTGCTGGGTGCTCAGTATTCAGGGTGCTGGGTGCTCAGTACTCAGGGTGCTCAGTGCTCAGTACTCAGGGTGCTCAGTGCTCAGTACTCAGGGTGCTCAGTGCTCAGGGTGCTGCTGCTCATTGCTCGTTGTGCTGGGTACTCAGTCCTCAGGGTGCTGGGTGCTCAGTGCTCAGGGTGCTCGGTGCTTAGTACTCATGGTGCTCGGTGTTCGGGGTGCTGGGTGCTCAGTACTCAGGGTGCTGGGTGCACAGTGCTCAGGGTGCTGGGTGCTCAGTGCTCAGGGTGCTCGGTGCTTAGTACTCATGGTGCTCGGTGCTCGGGGTGCTGGGTGCTCAGTGCTCGGTGTGCTGGGTGCTCAGTGCTCGGGGTGCTGGGTGCTGAGTGCTCGGTGGGATGGGTGCTCAGTGCTCGGGGTGCTGGGTGCTCAGTGCTCGGGTTGCTGGGTGCTCAGTACTCGGTGTGCTCGGTGCTCATTACTCAGGGTGCTGGGTGCTCACTGCTCAGGGTGCTGGGTGCTCAGTACTCAGGGTGCTGGGTGCTCAGTGCTCAGTACGCTGGGTGCTCAGTACTCAGGGTGCTGGGTGCTCAGTACTCAGGGTCCTCGGTGCTCAGTACTCAGGGTGCTCTGTGCTCAGTGCTCGGGGTGCTGGGTGCTCATTAATCAGGGTGCTGGGTGCTCAGTACTCAGTGTGCTCAGTGCTTGGGGTGCTGGGTGCTCAGTACTCAGGGTGCTCAGTGCTTGGGGTGCAGGGTGCTCAGTACTCAGGGTGCTGGGTGCTCAGTGCTCAGGGTGCTGGGTGCTCAGTACTCAGGGTGCTGGATGCTCAGTGCTCGGGGTGCTGGGTGCTCAGTGCTCGGGGTGCTGGGTGCTCAGTGCTCAGGGTGCTGGGTGCTCAGTGCTCAGGGTGCTGGGTGCTCAGTGCTCGGGGTGCTGGGTGCTCAGTGCTCGGGGTGCTCGGTGCTCAGTGCTCGGGGTGCTGGGTGCTCAGTACTCGGGGTGCTGGGTGCTCAGTGCTACGGGTGCTGGGTGCTCAGTGCTCGGGGTGCTGGGTGCTCAGTGCTCGGGGCGCTGGGTGCTCAGTGCTCAGGGTGATCGGTGCTCAGTACATTGGGTGCTCAGTACTCAGGGCGCTGGGTGCTCAGTGCTCAGGGTGATCGGTGCTCAGTAATCAGGGTGCTCAGTACTCAGGGTGCTGGGTGCTCAGGGCTCGGGGTGCTGGGAGCTCAGTACTCAGGGTGCTGGTTGCTCAGTGCTCGGGGTGCTGGGTGCTGAGTCCTCAGGGTGCTGGGTGCTCAGTACTCGGGGTGCTCGGTGCTCAGTACTCAGGGTGCTGGGTGCTCAGTACTCAGGGTGCTCGCTGCTCAGTACTCAGGGTGCTGGGTGCTCAGTGCTCAGGGTGCTGGGTGCTCAGTACTCAGGGTGCTGGGTGCTCAATGCTCAGGGTGATCGGTGCTCAGTCCTCAGGGTGCTCAGTCCTCAGGGTGCTCAGTACTTAGGGTGCTGGGTGCTCAGTGCTCAGGGTGCTGGGTGCTCAGTGCTCAGGGTGCTGGGTGCTCAGTGCTCAGGGTGCTCGGTGCTCAGTGCTCAGGTTGCTGGGTGCTCAGTATTCAGGGTGCTGGGTGCTCAGTACTCAGGGTGCTCAGTGCTCAGTACTCAGGGTGCTCAGTGCTCAGTACTCAGGGTGCTCAGTGCTCAGGGTGCTGGGTGCTCAGTGCTCGGGGTGCTGGGTACTCAGTCCTCAGGGTGCTGGGTGCTCAGTTCTCAGGGTGCTCGGTGCTTACTACTCATGGTGCTCGGTGTTCGGGGTGCTGGGTGCTCAGTACTCAGGGTGCTGGGTGCACAGTGCTCAGGGTGCTGGGTGCTCAGTGCTCAGGGTGCTCGGTGCTTAGTACTCATGGTGCTCGGTGCTCGGGGTGCTGGGTGCTCAGTGCTCGGTGTGCTGGGTGCTCAGTGCTCAGGGTGCTGGGTGCTGAGTGCTCGGTGGGCTGGGTGCTCAGTGCTCGGGGTGCTGGGTGCTCAGTGCACGGTTTGCTGGGTGCTCAGTACTCGGTGTGCTCGGTGCTCAGTACTCAGGGTGCTGGGTGCTCAGTGCTCAGGGTGCTGGGTGCTCAGTACTCAGGGTGCTGGGTGCTCGTTGCTCAGTACGCTGGGTGCTCAGTAAACAGGGTGCTGGGTGCTCAGTACTCAGGGTGCTCGGTGCTCAGTACTCAGGGTGCTGGGTGCTCAGTGCTCGGGGTGCTGGGTGCTCATTAATCAGGGTGCTGGGTGCTCAGTACTCAGTGTGCTCATTGCTTGGGGTGCTGGGTGCTCAGTAGTCAGGGTGCTCAGTGCTTGGGGTGCAGGGTGCTCAGTACTCAGGGTGCTGGGTGCTCGGTGCTCAGGTTCCTGGATGCTCAGTACTCGGGGTGCTGGGTGCTCAGTACTCAGGGTGCTGGGTGCTCATTGCTCGGGGTGCTGGGTGCTCAGTGCTACGGGTGCTGGGTGCTCAGTGCTCGGGGTGCTGGGTGCTCAGTGCTCGGGGCGCTGGGTGCTCAGTGCTCGGGGTGCTCGGTGCTCAGTACTCAGGGTGCTGGGTGCTCAGTGCTCAGGGTGCTCGGTGCTCAGAACTCAGGGTCCTGGGTGCTCAGTGCTCGGTGTGCTCGGTGCTCAGTACATTGGGTGCTCAGTACTCAGGGTGCTGGGTGCTCAGTGCTCAGGGTGATCGGTCCTCAGTACTCAGGGTGCTCAGTACTCAGGGTGCTGGGTGCTCAGGGCTCGGGGTGCTGGGAGCTCAGTACTCAGGGTGCTGGTTGCTCAGTGCTCGGGGTGCTGGGTGCTGAGTCCTCAGGGTGCTGGGTGCTCAGTACTCGGGGTGCTCGTTGCTCAGTTCTCAGGGTGCTGGGTGCTCAGTACTCAGGGTGCTGGGTGCTCAGTACTCAGGGTGCTCGCTGCTCAGTACTCAGGGTGCTGGGTGCTCAGTGCTCAGGTTGCTGGGTGCTCAGTACTCAGGGTGCTGGGTGCTCAGTGCTCAGGGTGATCGGTGCTCAGTCCTCAGGGTGCTCAGTACTCAGGGTGCACAGTACTCAGGGTGCTGGGTGCTCAGTGCTCAGGGTGCTGGGTGCTCAGTGCTCAGGGTGCTGGGTGCTCAGTGCTCAGGGTGCTCGGTGCTCAGTGCTCAGGTTGCTGGGTGCTCAGTATTCAGGGTGCTGGGTGCTCAGTACTCAGGGTGCTCAGTGCTCAGTACTCAGGGTGCTCAGTGCTCAGTACTCAGGGTGCTCAGTGCTCAGGGTGCTGGGTGCTCAGTGCTCGGGGTGCTGGGTACTCAGTCCTCAGGGTGCTGGGTGCTCAGTGCTCAGGGTGCTCGGTGCTTAGTACTCATGGTGCTCAGTGTTCGGGGTGCTGGGTGCTCAGTACTCAGGGTGCTGGGTGCACAGTGCTCAGGGTGCTGGGTGCTCAGTGCTCAGGGTGCTCGGTGCTTAGTACTCATGGTGCTCGGTGCTCGGGGTGCTGGGTGCTCAGTGCTCGGTGTGCTGGGTGCTCAGTGCTCGGGGTGCTGGGTGCTGAGTGCTCGGTGGGCTGGGTGCTCAGTGCTCGCGGTGCTGGGTGCTCAGTGCTCGGTTTGCTGGGTGCTCAGTACTCGGGGTGCTCGGTGCTCAGTACTCAGGGTGCTGGGTGCTCAGTGCTCAGGGTGCTGGGTGCTCAGTACTCAGGGTGCTGGGTGCTCGGTGCTCAGTACGTGGGGGCTCAGTACTCAGGGTGCTGGGTGCTCAGTACTCAGGGTGCTCGGTGCTCAGTACTCAGGGTGCTGGCTGCTCAGTGCTCGGGGTGCTGGGTGCTCATTAATCAGGGTGCTGGGTGCTCAGTACTCAGGGTGCTGGGTGCTTAGTGCTCAGGGTGATCGGTGCTCAGTCCTCAGGGTGCTCAGTACTCAGGGTGCTCAGTACTCAGGGTGCTGGTTGCTCAGTGCTCAGGGTGCTGGGTGCTCAGTGCTCAGGGTGCTGGGTGCTCAGTGCTCAGGGTGCTCGGTGCTCAGTGCTCAGGTTGCTGGGTGCTCAGTATTCAGGGTGCTGGGTGCTCAGTACTTAGGGTGCTCAGTGCTCAGTACTCAGGATGCTCAGTGCTCAGTACTCTGGGTGCTCAGTGCTCAGGGTGTTGGGTGCTCAGTGCTCGGGGTGCTGGGTACTCAGTCCTCAGGTTGCTGGGTGCTCAGTGCTCAGGGTGCTCGGTGCTTAGTATGCAAGGTGCTCGGTGTTCGGGGTGCTGGGTGCTCAGTACTCAGGGTGCTGGGTGCTCAGTGCTCGGGGTGCTGGGTGCTCATTAATCAGGGTGCTGGGTGCTCAGTACTCAGGGTGCTCAGTGCTTGGGGTGCTGGGTGCTCAGTACTCATGGTGCTCGGTGTTCGGGGTGCTGGGTGCTCAGTGCTCGGGGTGCTGGGTGCTCAGTGCTCGGGGTGCTGGGTGCTCAGTGCTCAGGGTGCTGGGTGCTCAGTGCTCGGGGTGCTGGGTGCTCAGTGCTCGGGGTGCTCGGTGCTCAGTGCTCGGGGTGCTGGGTGCTCAGTACTCGGGGTGCTGGGTGCTCAGTGCTACGGGTGCTGGGTGCTCAGTGCTCGGGGTGCTGGGTGCTCAGTGCTCGGGGCGCTGGGTGCTCAGTGCTCAGGGTGATCGGTGCTCAGTACATTGGGTGCTCAGTACTCAGGGCGCTGGGTGCTCAGTGCTCAGGGTGATCGGTGCTCAGTAATCAGGGTGCTCAGTGCTCAGTACTCAGGGTGCTGGGTGCTCAGTACTCAGGGTGCTCGCTGCTCAGTACTCAGGGTGCTGGGTGCTCAGTGCTCAGGGTGCTCGGTGCTCAGTACTCAGGGTGCTGGGTGCTCAATGCTCAGGGTGATCGGTGCTCAGTCCTCAGGGTGCTCAGTCCTCAGGGTGCTCAGTACTCAGGGTGCTGGGTGCTCAGTGCTCAGGGTGCTGGGTGCTCAGTGCTCAGGGTGCTGGGTGATCAGTGCTCTGGGTGCTCGGTGCTCAGTGCTCAGGTTGCTGGGTGCTCAGTACTCAGGGTTCTGGGTGCTCAGTACTCAGGGTGCTCAGTGCTCAGTACTCAGGGTGCTGGGTGCTCAGTGCTCAGGGTGCTGGGTGCTCAGTACTCAGGGTGCTGGGTGCTCGGTGCTCAGTACGCTGGGTGCTCAGTACTCAGGGTGCTGGGTGCTCAGTGCTCGGGGTGCTCGGTGCTCAGTACTCAGGGTGCTGGGTGTTCAGTGCTCGGGGTGCTGGGTGCTCATTAATCAGGGTGCTGGGTGCTCAGTACTCAGGGTGCTCTGTTCTTGGGGTGCTGGGTGCTCAGTACTCAGGGTGCTCAGTGCTTGGGGTGAACTGTGCTCAGTACTCAGGGTGCTGTTTGCTCAGTGCTCAGGGTGCGGGGTGCTGAGTACTCAGGGTGCTGGGTGCTCAGTACTCAGGGTGCTTGGTGCTCAGTCCTCGGGGTGCTGGGTGCTCAGTGCTCGGGGTGCTGGGTGCTCAGTGCTCAGTACTCAGGGTGCTGGTTGCTCAGTGCTCGGGGTGCTGGATGCTCAGTACTCAGGGTGCTGGTTGCTCAGTGCTCAGGGTGCTGGGTGCTCAGTACTCAGGGTGCTGGGTGCTCAGTGCTCAGGCTGCTGGGTGCTCAGTACTCAGGGTGCTGGGTCCTCAGTGCTCAGGGTGCTGGGTGCTCAGTGCTCGGGGTGCTAAGTACTCAGGGTGCTGTGTGTTCAGTGCTCACGGTACTGGGTGCTCAGTACTCAGGGTGCTCGGTGCTTAGTACTCAGGGTGCTGGGTGCTCAGTACTCCGGGTGCTGGGTGCTCAGTGCTCGGGGTGTTCGGTGCTCAGTGCTCAGGGTGCTGGGTGCTCAGTACTCAGGGTGCTCATTTCTCAGGGTGCTTGGTGCTCAGTACTCAGGGTGCTGGGTGCTCAGTACTCAGGGTGCTCAGTGCTCAGGGTGCTGGGTGCTCAGTGCTCGGGGTGCTGGGTGCTCAGTGCTCAGGGTGCTGTGTGCTCAGTACTCAGGGTGCTCAGTACTCAGGGTGCTGGGTGCTCAGTGCTCAGGGTGCTGGGTGCTCAGTGCTCAGGGTGCTGGGTGCTCAGTGCTCAGGGTGCTCGGTGCTCAGTGCTCAGGTTGCTGGGTGCTCAGTATTCAGGGTGCTGGGTGCTCAGTACTCAGGGTGCTCAGTGCTCAGTACTCAGGGTGCTCAGTGCTCAGTACTCAGGGTGCTCAGTGCTCAGGGTGCTGCGTGCTCATTGCTCGTTGTGCTGGGTACTCAGTCCTCAGGGTGCTGGGTGCTCAGTGCTCAGGGTGCTCGGTGCTTAGTACTCATGGTGCTCGGTGTTCGGGGTGCTGGGTGCTCAGTACTCAGGGTGCTGGGTGCACAGTGCTCAGGGTGCTGGGTGCTCAGTGCTCAGGGTGCTCGGTGCTTAGTACTCATGGTGCTCGGTGCTCGGGGTGCTGGGTGCTCAGTGCTCGGTGTGCTGGGTGCTCAGTGCTCGGGGTGCTGGGTGCTGAGTGCTCGGTGGGATGGGTGCTCAGTGCTCGGGGTGCTGGGTGCTCAGTGCTCGGGTTGCTGGGTGCTCAGTACTCGGTGTGCTCGGTGCTCATTACTCAGGGTGCTGGGTGCTCACTGCTCAGGGTGCTGGGTGCTCAGTACTCAGGGTGCTGGGTGCTCAGTGCTCAGTACGCTGGGTGCTCAGTACTCAGGGTGCTGGGTGCTCAGTACTCAGGGTCCTCGGAGCTCAGTACTCAGGGTGCTCTGTGCTCAGTGCTCGGGGTGCTGGGTGCTCATTAATCAGGGTGCTGGGTGCTCAGTACTCAGTGTGCTCAGTGCTTGGGGTGCTGGGTGCTCAGTACTCAGGGTGCTCAGTGCTTGGGGTGCAGGGTGCTCAGTACTCAGGGTGCTGGGTGCTCAGTGCTCAGGGTGCTGGGTGCTCAGTACTCAGGGTGCTGGATGCTCAGTGCTCGGGGTGCTGGGTGCTCAGTGCTCGGGGTGCTGGGTGCTCAGTGCTCAGGGTGCTGGGTGCTCAGTGCTCAGGGTGCTGGGTGCTCAGTGCTCGGGGTGCTGGGTGCTCAGTGCTCGGGGTGCTCGGTGCTCAGTGCTCGGGGTGCTGGGTGCTCAGTACTCGGGGTGCTGGGTGCTCAGTGCTACGGGTGCTGGGTGCTCAGTGCTCGGGGTGCTGGGTGCTCAGTGCACGGGGCGCTGGGTGCTCAGTGCTCAGGGTGATCGGTGCTCAGTACATTGGGTGCTCAGTACTCAGGGCGCTGGGTGCTCAGTGCTCAGGGTGATCGGTGCTCAGTAATCAGGGTGCTCAGTACTCAGGGTGCTGGGTGCTCAGGGCTCGGGGTGCTGGGAGCTCAGTACTCAGGGTGCTGGTTGCTCAGTGCTCGGGGTGCTGGGTGCTGAGTCCTCAGGGTGCTGGGTGCTCAGTACTCGGGGTGCTCGGTGCTCAGTACTCAGGGTGCTGGGTGCTCAGTACTCAGGGTGCTCGCTGCTCAGTACTCAGGGTGCTGGGTGCTCAGTGCTCAGGGTGCTGGGTGCTCAGTACTCAGGGTGCTGGGTGCTCAATGCTCAGGGTGATCGGTGCTCAGTCCTCAGGGTGCTCAGTCCTCAGGGTGCTCAGTACTCAGGGTGCTGGGTGCTCAGTGCTCAGGGTGCTGGGTGCTCAGTGCTCAGGGTGCTGGGTGCTCAGTGCTCAGGGTGCTCGGTGCTCAGTGCTCAGGTTGCTGGGTGCTCAGTATTCAGGGTGCTGGGTGCTCAGTACTCAGGGTGCTCAGTGCTCAGTACTCAGGGTGCTCAGTGCTCAGTACTCAGGGTGCTCAGTGCTCAGGGTGCTGGGTGCTCAGTGCTCGGGGTGCTGGGTACTCAGTCCTCAGGGTGCTGGGTGCTCAGTTCTCAGGGTGCTCGGTGCTTACTACTCATGGTGCTCGGTGTTCGGGGTGCTGGGTGCTCAGTACTCAGGGTGCTGGGTGCACAGTGCTCAGGGTGCTGGGTGCTCAGTGCTCAGGGTGCTCGGTGCTTAGTACTCATGGTGCTCGGTGCTCGGGGTGCTGGGTGCTCAGTGCTCGGTGTGCTGGGTGCTCAGTGCTCAGGGTGCTGGGTGCTGAGTGCTCGGTTTGCTGGGTGCTCAGTGCTCGGTGTGCTGGGTGCTCAGTGCACGGTTTGCTGGGTGCTCAGTACTCGGTGTGCTCGGTGCTCAGTACTCAGGGTGCTGGGTGCTCAGTGCTCAGGGTGCTGGGTGCTCAGTACTCAGGGTGCTGGGTGCTCGGTGCTCAGTACGCTGGGTGCTCAGTAAACAGGGTGCTGGGTGCTCAGTACTCAGGGTTCTCGGTGCTCAGTACTCAGGGTGCTGGGTGCTCAGTGCTCGGGGTGCTGGGTGCTCATTAATCAGGGTGCTGGGTGCTCAGTACTCAGTGTGCTCATTGCTTGGGGTGCTGGGTGCTCAGTAGTCAGGGTGCTCAGTGCTTGGGGTGCAGGGTGCTCAGTACTCAGGGTGCTGGGTGCTCGGTGCTCAGGTTCCTGGATGCTCAGTACTCGGGGTGCTGGGTGCTCAGTACTCAGGGTGCTGGGTGCTCATTGCTCGGGGTGCTGGGTGCTCAGTGCTACGGGTGCTGGGTGCTCAGTGCTCGGGGTGCTGGGTGCTCAGTGCTCGGGGCGCTGGGTGCTCAGTGCTCGGGGTGCTCGGTGCTCAGTACTCAGGGTGCTGGGTGCTCAGTGCTCAGGGTGCTTGGTGCTCAGAACTCAGGGTCCTGGGTGCTCAGTGCTCGGTGTGCTCGGTGCTCAGTACATTGGGTGCTCAGTACTCAGGGTGCTGGGTGCTCAGTGCTCAGGGTGATCGGTCCTCAGTACTCAGGGTGCTCAGTACTCAGGGTGCTGGGTGCTCAGGGCTCGGGGTGCTGGGAGCTCAGTACTCAGGGTGCTGGTTGCTCAGTGCTCGGGGTGCTGGGTGCTGAGTCCTCAGGGTGCTGGGTGCTCAGTACTCGGGGTGCTCGTTGCTCAGTTCTCAGGGTGCTGGGTGCTCAGTACTCAGGGTGCTGGGTGCTCAGTACTCAGGGTGCTCGCTGCTCAGTACTCAGGGTGCTGGGTGCTCAGTGCTCAGGTTGCTGGGTGCTCAGTACTCAGGGTGCTGGGTGCTCAGTGCTCAGGGTGATCGGTGCTCAGTCCTCAGGGTGCTCAGTACTCAGGGTGCACAGTACTCAGGGTGCTGGGTGCTCAGTGCTCAGGGTGCTGGGTGCTCAGTGCTCAGGGTGCTGGGTGCTCAGTGCTCAGGGTGCTCGGTGCTCAGTGCTCAGGTTGCTGGGTGCTCAGTATTCAGGGTGCTGGGTGCTCAGTACTCAGGGTGCTCAGTGCTCAGTACTCAGGGTGCTCAGTGCTCAGTACTCAGGGTGCTCAGTGCTCAGGGTGCTGGGTGCTCAGTGCTCGGGGTGCTGGGTACTCAGTCCTCAGGGTGCTGGGTGCTCAGTGCTCAGGGTGCTCGGTGCTTAGTACTCATGGTGCTCGGTGTTCGGGGTGCTGGGTGCTCAGTACTCAGGGTGCTGGGTGCACAGTGCTCAGGGTGCTGGGTGCTCAGTGCTCAGGGTGCTCGGTGCTTAGTACTCATGGTGCTCGGTGCTCGGGGTGCTGGGTGCTCAGTGCTCGGTGTGCTGGGTGCTCAGTGCTCGGGGTGCTGGGTGCTGAGTGCTCGGTGGGCTGGGTGCTCAGTGCTCGCGGTGCTGGGTGCTCAGTGCTCGGTTTGCTGGGTGCTCAGTACTCGGGGTGCTCGGTGCTCAGTACTCAGGGTGCTGGGTGCTCAGTGCTCAGGGTGCTGGGTGCTCAGTACTCAGGGTGCTGGGTGCTCGGTGCTCAGTACGTGGGGGCTCAGTACTCAGGGTGCTGGGTGCTCAGTACTCAGGGTGCTCGGTGCTCAGTACTCAGGGTGCTGGCTGCTCAGTGCTCGGGGTGCTGGGTGCTCATTAATCAGGGTGCTGGGTGCTCAGTACTCAGGGTGCTGGGTGCTCAGTGCTCAGGGTGATCGGTGCTCAGTCCTCAGGGTGCTCAGTACTCAGGGTGCTCAGTACTCAGGGTGCTGGTTGCACAGTGCTCAGGGTGCTGGGTGCTCAGTGCTCAGGGTGCTGGGTGCTCAGTGCTCAGGGTGCTCGGTGCTCAGTGCTCAGGTTGCTGGGTGCTCAGTATTCAGGGTGCTGGGTGCTCAGTACTTAGGGTGCTCAGTGCTCAGTACTCAGGTTGCTCAGTGCTCAGTACTCTGGGTGCTCAGTGCTCAGGGTGTTGGGTGCTCAGTGCTCGGGGTGCTGGGTACTCAGTCCTCAGGTTGCTGGGTGCTCAGTGCTCAGGGTGCTCGGTGCTTAGTATGCAAGGTGCTCGGTGTTCGGGGTGCTGGGTGCTCAGTACTCAGGGTGCTGGGTGCTCAGTGCTCGGGGTGCTGGGTGCTCATTAATCAGGGTGCTGGGTGCTCAGTACTCAGGGTGCTCAGTGCTTGGGGTGCTGGGTGCTCAGTACTCATGGTGCTCGGTGTTCGGGGTGCTGGGTGCTCAGTGCTCGGGGTGCTGGGTGCTCAGTGCTCGGGGTGCTGGGTGCTCAGTGCTCAGGGTGCTGGGTGCTCAGTGCTCGGGGTGCTGGGTGCTCAGTGCTCGGGGTGCTCGGTGCTCAGTGCTCGGGGTGCTGGGTGCTCAGTACTCGGGGTGCTGGGTGCTCAGTGCTACGGGTGCTGGGTGCTCAGTGCTCGGGGTGCTGGGTGCTCAGTGCTCGGGGCGCTGGGTGCTCAGTGCTCAGGGTGATCGGTGCTCAGTACATTGGGTGCTCAGTACTCAGGGCGCTGGGTGCTCAGTGCTCAGGGTGATCGGTGCTCAGTAATCAGGGTGCTCAGTGCTCAGTACTCAGGGTGCTGGGTGCTCAGTACTCAGGGTGCTCGCTGCTCAGTACTCAGGGTGCTGGGTGCTCAGTGCTCAGGGTGCTCGGTGCTCAGTACTCAGGGTGCTGGGTGCTCAATGCTCAGGGTAATCGGTGCTCAGTCCTCAGGGTGCTCAGTCCTCAGGGTGCTCAGTACTCAGGGTGCTGGGTGCTCAGTGCTCAGGGTGCTGGGTGCTCAGTGCTCAGGGTGCTGGGTGCTCAGTGCTCAGGGTGCTCGGTGCTCAGTGCTCAGGTTGCTGGGTGCTCAGTATTCAGGGTGCTGGGTGCTCAGTACTCAGGGTGCTCAGTGCTCAGGGTGCTGGGTGCTCAGTGCTCGGGGTGCTGGGTACTCAGTCCTCAGGGTGCTGGGTGCTCAGTTCTCAGGGTGCTCGGTGCTTAGTACTCATGGTGCTCGGTGTTCGGGGTGCTGGGTGCTCAGTACTCAGGGTGCTGGGTGCACAGTGCTCAGGGTGCTGGGTGCTCAGTGCTCAGGGTGCTCGGTGCTTAGTACTCATGGTGCTCGGTGCTCGGGGTGCTGGGTGCTCAGTGCTCGGTGTGCTGGGTGCTCAGTGCTCAGGGTGCTGGGTGCTGAGTGCTCGGTGGGCTGGGTGCTCAGTGCTCGGGGTGCTGGGTGCTCAGTGCACGGTTTGCTGGGTGCTCAGTACTCGGTGTGCTCGGTGCTCAGTACTCAGGGTGCTGGGTGCTCAGTGCTCAGGGTGCTGGGTGCTCAGTACTCAGGGTGCTGGGTGCTCGGTGCTCAGTACGCTGGGTGCTCAGTAAACAGGGTGCTGGGTGCTCAGTACTCAGGGTGCTCGGTGCTCAGTACTCAGGGTGCTGGGTGCTCAGTGCTCGGGGTGCTGGGTGCTCATTAATCAGGGTGCTGGGTGCTCAGTACTCAGTGTGCTCATTGCTTGGGGTGCTGGGTGCTCAGTAGTCAGGGTGCTCAGTGCTTGGGGTGCAGGGTGCTCAGTACTCAGGGTGCTGGGTGCTCAGTGCTAAGGGTGCTGGGTGCTGAGTACTCACGGTGCTGGGTGCTCAGTGCTCGGGGTGCTGGGTGCTCAGTGCTCGGGGTGCTGGGTACTCAGTGCTCGGGGTGCTGGGTGCTCAGTGCTCAGAGTGCTGGGTGCTCAGTGCTCGGGGTGCTGGGTGCTCAGTACTCGGGGTGCTGGGTGCTCAGTGCTCAGGGTGCTGGGTGCTCAGTGCTCGGGGTGCTGGGTGCTCGGTGCTCAGGTTCCTGGATGCTCAGTACTCGGGGTGCTGGGTGCTCAGTACTCAGGGTGCTGGGTGCTCATTGCTCGGGGTGCTGGGTGCTCAGTGCTACGGGTGCTGGGTGCTCAGTGCTCGGGGTGCTGGGTGCTCAGTGCTCGGGGCGCTGGGTGCTCAGTGCTCGGGGTGCTCGGTGCTCAGTACTCATGGTGCTGGGTGCTCAGTGCTCAGGGTGTTGGGTGCTCAGTGCTCGGGGTGCTGGGTACTCAGTCCTCAGGTTGCTGGGTGCTCAGTGCTCAGGGTGCTCGGTGCTTAGTATGCAAGGTGCTCGGTGTTCGGGGTGCTGGGTGCTCAGTACTCAGGGTGCTGGGTGCTCAGTGCTCGGGGTGCTGGGTGCTCATTAATCAGGGTGCTGGGTGCTCAGTACTCAGGGTGCTCAGTGCTTGGGGTGCTGGGTGCTCAGTACTCATGGTGCTCGGTGTTCGGGGTGCTGGGTGCTCAGTGCTCGGGGTGCTGGGTGCTCAGTGCTCGGGGTGCTGGGTGCTCAGTGCTCAGGGTGCTGGGTGCTCAGTGCTCGGGGTGCTGGGTGCTCAGTGCTCGGGGTGCTCGGTGCTCAGTGCTCGGGGTGCTGGGTGCTCAGTACTCGGGGTGCTGGGTGCTCAGTGCTACGGGTGCTGGGTGCTCAGTGCTCGGGGTGCTGGGTGCTCAGTGCTCGGGGCGCTGGGTGCTCAGTGCTCAGGGTGATCGGTGCTCAGTACATTGGGTGCTCAGTACTCAGGGCGCTGGGTGCTCAGTGCTCAGGGTGATCGGTGCTCAGTAATCAGGGTGCTCAGTGCTCAGTACTCAGGGTGCTGGGTGCTCAGTACTCAGGGTGCTCGCTGCTCAGTACTCAGGGTGCTGGGTGCTCAGTGCTCAGGGTGCTCGGTGCTCAGTACTCAGGGTGCTGGGTGCTCAATGCTCAGGGTGATCGGTGCTCAGTCCTCAGGGTGCTCAGTCCTCAGGGTGCTCAGTACTTAGGGTGCTGGGTGCTCAGTGCTCAGGGTGCTGGGTGCTCAGTGCTCAGGGTGCTGGGTGCTCAGTGCTCAGGGTGCTCGGTGCTCAGTGCTCAGGTTGCTGGGTGCTCAGTATTCAGGGTGCTGGGTGCTCAGTACTCAGGGTGCTCAGTGCTCAGTACTCAGGGTGCTCAGTGCTCAGTACTCAGGGTGCTCAGTGCTCAGGGTGCTGGGTGCTCAGTGCTCGGGGTGCTGGGTACTCAGTCCTCAGGGTGCTGGGTGCTCAGTTCTCAGGGTGCTCGGTGCTTAGTACTCATGGTGCTCGGTGTTCGGGGTGCTGGGTGCTCAGTACTCAGGGTGCTGGGTGCACAGTGCTCAGGGTGCTGGGTGCTCAGTGCTCAGGGTGCTCGGTGCTTAGTACTCATGGTGCTCGGTGCTCGGGGTGCTGGGTGCTCAGTGCTCGGTGTGCTGGGTGCTCAGTGCTCAGGGTGCTGGGTGCTGAGTGCTCGGTGGGCTGGGTGCTCAGTGCTCGGGGTGCTGGGTGCTCAGTGCACGGTTTGCTGGGTGCTCAGTACTCGGTGTGCTCGGTGCTCAGTACTCAGGGTGCTGGGTGCTCAGTGCTCAGGGTGCTGGGTGCTCAGTACTCAGGGTGCTGGGTGCTCGGTGCTCAGTACGCTGGGTGCTCAGTAAACAGGGTGCTGGGTGCTCAGTACTCAGGGTGCTCGGTGCTCAGTACTCAGGGTGCTGGGTGCTCAGTGCTCGGGGTGCTGGGTGCTCATTAATCAGGGTGCTGGGTGCTCAGTACTCAGTGTGCTCATTGCTTGGGGTGCTGGGTGCTCAGTAGTCAGGGTGCTCAGTGCTTGGGGTGCAGGGTGCTCAGTACTCAGGGTGCTGGGTGCTCAGTGCTAAGGGTGCTGGGTGCTGAGTACTCACGGTGCTGGGTGCTCAGTGCTCGGGATGCTGGGTGCTCAGTGCTCGGGGTGCTGGGTGCTCAGTGCTCGGGGTGCTGGGTGCTCAGTGCTCAGAGTGCTGGGTGCTCAGTGCTCGGGGTGCTGGGTGCTCAGTACTCGGGGTGCTGGGTGCTCAGTGCTCAGGGTGCTGGGTGCTCAGTGCTCGGGGTGCTGGGTGCTCGGTGCTCAGGTTCCTGGATGCTCAGTACTCGGGCTGCTGGGTGCTCAGTACTCAGGGTGCTGGGTGCTCATTGCTCGGGGTGCTGGGTGCTCAGTGCTACGGGTGCTGGGTGCTCAGTGCTCGGGGTGCTGGGTGCTCAGTGCTCGGGGCGCTGGGTGCTCAGTGCTCGGGGTGCTCGGTGCTCAGTACTCAGGGTGCTGGGTGCTCAGTGCTCAGGGTGTTGGGTGCTCAGTGCTCGGGGTGCTGGGTACTCAGTCCTCATGTTGCTGGGTGCTCAGTGCTCAGGGTGCTCGGTGCTTAGTATGCAAGGTGCTCGGTGTTCGGGGTGCTGGGTGCTCAGTACTCAGGGTGCTGGGTGCTCAGTGCTCGGGGTGCTGGGTGCTCATTAATCAGGGTGCTGGGTGCTCAGTACTCAGGGTGCTCAGTGCTTGGGGTGCTGGGTGCTCAGTACTCATGGTGCTCGGTGTTCAGGGTGCTGGGTGCTCAGTGCTCGGGGTGCTGGGTGCTCAGTGCTCGGGATGCTGGGTGCTCAGTGCTCAGGGTGCTGGGTGCTCAGTGCTCGGGGTGCTGGGTGCTCAGTGCTCGGGGTGCTCGGTGCTCAGTGCTCGGGGTGCTGGGTGCTCAGTACTCGGGGTGCTGGGTGCTCAGTGCTACGGGTGCTGGGTGCTCAGTGCTCGGGGTGCTGGGTGCTCAGTGCTCGGGGCGCTGGGTGCTCAGTGCTCAGGGTGATCGGTGCTCAGTACATTGGGTGCTCAGTACTCAGGGCGCTGGGTGCTCAGTGCTCAGGGTGAACGGTGCTCAGTAATCAGGGTGCTCAGTGCTCAGTACTCAGGGTGCTGGGTGCTCAGTACTCAGGGTGCTCGCTGCTCAGTACTCAGGGTGCTGGGTGCTCAGTGCTCAGGGTGCTCGGTGCTCAGTACTCAGGGTGCTGGGTGCTCAATGCTCAGGGTGATCGGTGCTCAGTCCTCAGGGTGCTCAGTCCTCAGGGTGCTCAGTACTCAGGGTGCTGGGTGCTCAGTGCTCAGGGTGCTGGGTGCTCAGTGCTCAGGGTGCTGGGTGCTCAGTGCTCAGGGTGCTCGGTGCTCAGTGCTCAGGTTGCTGGGTGCTCAGTATTCAGGGTGCTGGGTGCTCAGTACTCAGGGTGCTCAGTGCTCAGTACTCAGGGTGCTCAGTGCTCAGTACTCAGGGTGCTCAGTGCTCAGGGTGCTGGGTGCTCAGTGCTCGGGGTGCTGGGTACTCAGTCCTCAGGGTGCTGGGTGCTCAGTTCTCAGGGTGCTCGGTGCTTAGTACTCATGGTGCTCGGTGTTCGGGGTGCTGGGTGCTCAGTACTTAGGGTGCTGGGTGCACAGTGCTCAGGGTGCTGGGTGCTCAGTGCTCAGGGTGCTCGGTGCTTAGTACTCATGGTGCTCGGTGCTCGGGGTGCTGGGTGCTCAGTGCTCGGTGTGCTGGGTGCTCAGTGCTCAGGGTGCTGGGTGCTGAGTGCTCGGTGGGCTGGGTGCTCAGTGCTCGGGGTGCTGGGTGCTCAGTGCACGGTTTGCTGGGTGCTCAGTACTCGGTGTGCTCGGTGCTCAGTACTCAGGGTGCTGGGTGCTCAGTGCTCAGGGTGCTGGGTGCTCAGTACTCAGGGTGCTGGGTGCTCGGTGCTCAGTACGCTGGGTGCTCAGTAAACAGGGTGCTGGGTGCTCAGTACTCAGGGTGCTCGGTGCTCAGTACTCAGGGTGCTGGGTGCTCAGTGCTCGGGGTGCTGGGTGCTCATTAATCAGGGTGCTGGGTGCTCAGTACTCAGTGTGCTCATTGCTTGGGGTGCTGGGTGCTCAGTAGTCAGGGTGCTCAGTGCTTGGGGTGCAGGGTGCTCAGTACTCAGGGTGCTGGGTGCTCAGTGCTAAGGGTGCTGGGTGCTGAGTACTCACGGTGCTGGGTGCTCAGTGCTCGGGGTGCTGGGTGCTCAGTGCTCGGGGTGCTGGGTGCTCAGTGCTCGGGGTGCTGGGTGCTCAGTGCTCAGAGTGCTGGGTGCTCAGTGCTCGGGGTGCTGGGTGCTCAGTACTCGGGGTGCTGGGTGCTCAGTGCTCAGGGTGCTGGGTGCTCAGTGCTCGGGGTGCTGGGTGCTCGGTGCTCAGGTTCCTGGATGCTCAGTACTCAGGGTGCTGGGTGCTCAGTACTCAGGGTGCTGGGTGCTCATTGCTCGGGGTGCTGGGTGCTCAGTGCTACGGGTGCTGGGTGCTCAGTGCTCGGGGTGCTGGGTGCTCAGTGCTCGGGGTGCTGGGTGCTCAGTGCTCGGGGTGCTGGGTGCTCAGTGCTCGGGGTGCTGGGTGCTCAGTGCTCAGAGTGCTGGGTGCTCAGTGCTCGGGGTGCTGGGTGCTCAGTACTCGGGGTGCTGGGTGCTCAGTGCTCAGGGTGCTGGGTGCTCAGTGCTCGGGGTGCTGGGTGCTCGGTGCTCAGGTTCCTGGATGCTCAGTACTCGGGGTGCTGGGTGCTCAGTACTCAGGGTGCTGGGTGCTCATTGCTCGGGGTGCTGGGTGCTCAGTGCTACGGGTGCTGGGTGCTCAGTGCTCGGGGTGCTGGGTGCTCAGTGCTCGGGGCGCTGGGTGCTCAGTGCTCGGGGTGCTCGGTGCTCAGTACTCAGGGTGCTGGGTGCTCAGTGCTCAGGGTGCTCGGTGCTCAGAACTCAGGGTCCTGGGTGCTCAGTGCTCGGTGTGCTCGGTGCTCAGTACATTGTGTGCTCAGTACTCAGGGTGCTGGGTGCTCAGTGCTCAGGGTGATCGGTCCTCAGTACTCAGGGTGCTCAGTACTCAGGGTGCTGGGTGCTCAGGGCTTGGGGTGCTGGGAGCTCAGTACTCAGGGTGCTGGTTGCTCAGTGCTCGGGGTGCTGGGTGCTGAGTCCTCAGGGTGCTGGGTGCTCAGTACTCGGGGTGCTCGTTGCTCAGTTCTCAGGGTGCTGGGTGCTCAGTACTCAGGGTGCTGGGTGCTCAGTACTCATGGTGCTCGCTGCTCAGTACTCAGGGTGCTGGGTGCTCAGTGCTCAGGGTGCTGGGTGCTCAGTACTCAGGGTGCTGGGTGCTCAGTGCTCAGGGTGATCGGTGCTCAGTCCTCAGGGTGCTCAGTACTCAGGGTGCACAGTACTCAGGGTGCTGGGTGCTCAGTGCTCAGGGTGCTGGGTGCTCAGTGCTCAGGGTGCTGGGTGCTCAGTGCTCAGGGTGCTCGGTGCTCAGTGCTCAGGTTGCTGGGTGCTCAGTATTCAGGGAGCTGGGTGCTCAGTACTCAGGGTGCTCAGTGCTCAGTACTCAGGGTGCTCAGTGCTCAGTACTCAGGGTGCTCAGTGCTCAGGGTGCTGGGTGCTCAGTGCTCGGGGTGCTGGGTACTCAGTCCTCAGGGTGCTGGGTGCTCAGTTTCTCAGGGTGCTCGGTGCTTAGTACTCATGGTGCTCGGTGTTCGGCGTGCTGGGTGCTCAGTACTCAGGGTGCTGGGTGCACAGTGCTCAGGGTGCTGGGTGCTCAGTGCTCAGGGTGCTCGGTGCTTAGTACTCATGGTGCTCGGTGCT
Source organism: Microtus oregoni (assembly GCF_018167655.1). NCBI lineage: Eukaryota > Metazoa > Chordata > Mammalia > Rodentia > Cricetidae > Microtus > Microtus oregoni. Next base: position 1,436,700 of record NW_024543101.1, on the reverse strand, counting down.
CGGGGTGCTGGGTGCTCAGTGCTCGGTGTGCTGGGTGCTCAGTGCTCGGGGTGCTGGGTGCTGAGTGCTCGGTGGGCTGGGTGCTCAGTGCTCGGGGTGCTGGGTGCTCAGTGCTCGGTTTGCTGGGTGCTCAGTACTCGGGGTGCTCGGTGCTCAGTACTCAGGGTGCTGGGTGCTCAGTGCTCAGGGTGCTGGGTGCTCAGTGCTCGGGGTGCTGGGTACTCAGTCCTCAGGGTGCTGGGTGCTCAGTGCTCAGGGTGCTCGGTGCTTAGTACTCATGGTGCTCGGTGTTCGGGGTGCTGGGTGCTCAGTACTCAGGGTGCTGGGTGCACAGTGCTCAGGGTGCTGGGTGCTCAGTGCTCAGGGTGCTCGGTGTTTAGTACTCATGGTGCTCGGTGCTCGGGGTGCTGGGTGTTCAGTGCTCGGTGTGCTGGGTGCTCAGTGCTCGGGGTGCTGGGTGCTGAGTGCTCGGTGGGCTGGGTGCTCAGTGCTCGGGGTGCTGGGTGCTCAGTGCTCGGTTTGCTGGGTGCTCAGTACCCGGGGTGCTCGGTGCTCAGTACTCAGGGTGCTGGGTGCTCAGTGCTCAGGGTGCTGGGTGCTCAGTACTCAGGGTGCTGGGTGCTCGGTGCTCAGTACGCTGGGTGCTCAGTACTCAGGGTGCTGGGTGCTCAGTACTCAGGGTGCTCGGTGCTCAGTACTCAGGGTGCTGGGTGCTCAGTGCTCGGGGTGCTGGGTGCTCATTAATCAGGGTGCTGGGTGCTCAGTACTCAGGGTGCTCAGTGCTTGGGGTGCTGGGTGCTCAGTACTCAGGGTGCTCAGTGCTTGGGGTGCAGGGTGCTCAGTACTCAGGGTGCTGGGTGCTCAGTGCTCAGGGAGCTGGGTGCTGAGTACTCAGGGTGCTGGGTGCTCAGTACTCAGGGTGCTGGGTGCTCAGTGCTCGGGGTGCTGGGTGCTCAGTGCTCGGGGTGCTGGGTGCTCAGTGCTCGGGGTGCTGGGTGCTCAGTGCTCGGGGTGCTGGGTGCTCAGTGCTCGGGGTGCAGGGTGCTCGGTGCTCAGGTTCCTGGGTGCTCAGTACTCGGGGTGCTGGGTGCTCAGTACTCAGGGTGCTGGGTGCTCAGTGCTCGGGGTGCTGGGTGCTCAGTGCTCGGGGCGCTGGGTGCTCAGTGCTCGGGGTGCTCGGTGCTCAGTACTCAGTTTTATGGGTGCTCAGTGCTCAGGGTGCTCGGTTCTCAGAACTCAGGGTGCTGGGTGCTCAGTGCTCAGTGTGCTCGGTGCTCAGTACATTGGGTGCTCAGTACTCAGGGTGCTGGGTGCTCAGTGCTCAGGGTGCTGGTTGCTCAGTGCTCAGGGTGCTGGGTGCTCAGTGCTCAGGGTGCTCGGTGCTCAGTGCTCAGGTTGCTGGGTGCTCAGTATTCAGGGTGCTGGGTGCTCAGTACTCAGGGTGCTCAGTGCTCAGTACTCAGGGTGCTCAGTGCTCAGTACTCAGGGTGCTCAGTGCTCAGGGTGCTGGGTGCTCAGTGCTCGGGGTGCTGGGTACTCAGTCCTCAGGTTGCTGGGTGCTCAGTGCTCAGGGTGCTCGGTGCTTAGTACGCAAGGTGCTCGGTGTTCGGGGTGCTGGGTGCTCAGTACTCAGGGTGCTGGGTGCACAGTGCTCAGGGTGCTGGGTGCTCAGTGCTCAGGGTGCTCGGTGCTTAGTACTCATGGTGCTTGGTGCTCGGGGTGCTTGGTGCTCAGTGCTCGGTGTGCTGGGTGCTCAGTGCTCAGGGTGCTGGGTGCTGAGTGCTCGGTGGGCTGGGTGCTCAGTGCTCGGGGTGCTGGGTGCTCAGTGCTCGGTTTGCTGGGTGCTCAGTACTCGGGGTGCTCGGTGCTCAGTACTCAGGGTGCTGGGTGCTCAGTGCTCAGGGTGCTGGGTGCTCAGTACTCAGGGTGCTGGGTGCTCGGTGCTCAGTACGCTGGGTGCACAGTACTCAGGGTGCTGGGTGCTCAGTACTCAGGGTGCTCGGTGCTCAGTACTCAGGGTGCTGGGTGCTTAGTGCTCGGGGTGCTGGGTGCTCATTAATCAGGGTGCTGGGTGCTCAGTACTCAGGGTGCTCAGTGCTTGGGGTGCTGGGTGCTCAGTACTCAGGGTGCTCAGTGCTTGGGGTGCAGGTTGCTCAGTACTCAGGGTGCTGGGTGCTCAGTGCTCAGGGAGCTGGGTGCTGAGTACTCAGGGTGCTGGGTGCTCAGTACTCAGGGTGCTGGGTGCTCAGTGCTCGGGGTGCTCGGTGCTCAGTGCTCAGGGTGCTGGGTGCTCAGTACTCAGGGTGCTGGGTGCACAGTGCTCAGGGTGCTGGGTGCTCAGTGCTCAGGGTGCTCGGTGCTTAGTACTCATGGTGCTCGGTGCTCGGGGTGCTGGGTGCTCAGTGCTCGGTGTGCTGGGTGCTCAGTGCTCGGGGTGCTGGCAGCTGAGTGCTCGGTGGGCTGGGTGATCAATGCTCGGGGTGCTGGGTGCTCAGTGCTCGGTTTGCTGGGTGCTCAGTACTCGGGGTGCTCGGTGCTCAGTACTCAGGGTGCTGGGTGCTCAGTGCTCAGGGTGCTGGGTGCTCAGTACTCAGGGTGCAGGGTGCTCGGTGCTCAGTACGCTGGGTGCTCAGTACTCAGGGTGCTGGGTGCTCAGTACTCAGGGTGCTCGGAGCTCAGTACTCAGGGTGCTGGGTGCTCAGTGCTCGGGGTGCTGGGTGCTCATTAATCAGGGTGCTGGGTGCTCAGTAGTCAGGGTGCTCAGTGCTTGGGGTGCAGGGTGCTCAGTACTCAGGGTGCTGGGTGCTCAGTGCTAAGGGTGCTGGGTGCTGAGTACTCAGGGTGCTGGGTGCTCAGTGCTCGGGGTGCTGGGTGCTCAGTGCTCAGAGTGCTGGGTGCTCAGTGCTCGGGGTGCTGGGTGCTCAGTGCTCGGGGTGCTGGGTGCTCAGTACTCGGGGTGCTGGGTGCTCAGTGCTCAGGGCGCTGGGTGCTCAGTGCTCGGGGTGCTCGGTGCTCAGTACTCAGGGTGCTGGGTGCTCAGTGCTCAGGGTGCTCGGTGCTCAGAACTCAGGGTCCTGGGTGCTCAGTGCTCGGTGTGCTCGGTGCTCAGTACATTGTGTGCTCAGTACTCAGGGTGCTGGGTGCTCAGTGCTCAGGGTGATCGGTCCTCAGTACTCAGGGTGCTCAGTACTCAGGGTGCTGGGTGCTCAGGGCTCGGGGTGCTGGGAGCTCAGTACTCAGGGTGCTGGTTGCTCAGTGCTCGGGGTGCTGGGTGCTGAGTCCTCAGGGTGCTGGGTGCTCAGTACTCGGGGTGCTCGTTGCTCAGTTCTCAGGGTGCTGGGTGCTCAGTACTCAGGGTGCTGGGTGCTCAGTACTCATGGTGCTCGCTGCTCAGTACTCAGGGTGCTGGGTGCTCAGTGCTCAGGGTGCTGGGTGCTCAGTACTCAGGGTGCTGGGTGCTCAGTGCTCAGGGTGATCGGTGCTCAGTCCTCAGGGTGCTCAGTACTCAGGGTGCACAGTACTCAGGGTGCTGGGTGCTCAGTGCTCAGGGTGCTGGGTGCTCAGTGCTCAGGGTGCTGGGTGCTCAGTGCTCAGGGTGCTCGGTGCTCAGTGCTCAGGTTGCTGGGTGCTCAGTATTCAGGGAGCTGGGTGCTCAGTACTCAGGGTGCTGGGTGCTCAGTACTCAGGGTGCTCAGTGCTCAGTACTCAGGGTGCTCAGTGCTCAGTACTCAGGGTGCTCAGTGCTCAGGGTGCTGGGTGCTCAGTGCTCGGGGTGCTGGGTGCTCAGTGCTCAGGGTGCTGTGTGCTCAGTACTCAGGGTGCTCAGTACTCAGGGTGCTGGGTGCTCAGTGTTCAGGGTGCTGGGTGCTCAGTGCTCAGGGTGCTGGGTGCTCAGTGCTCAGGGTGCTCGGTGCTCAGTGCTCAGGTTGCTGGGTGCTCAGTACTCAGGGTGCTGGGTGCTCAGTACTCAGGGTGCTCAGTGCTCAGTACTCAGGGTGTTCAGTGCTCAGTACTCAGGGTGCTCAGTGCTCAGGGTGCTGGGTGCTCAGTGCTCGGGGTGCTGGGTACTCAGTCCTCAGGGTGCTGGGTGCTCAGTGCTCAGGGTGCTCGGTGCTTAGTACTCATGGTGCACGGTGCACGGGGTGCTGGGTGCTCAGTACTCAGGCTGCTGGGTGCACAGTGCTCAGGGTGCTGGGTGCTCAGTGCTCAGGGTGCTCGGTGCTTAGTACTCATGGTGCTCGGTGCTCGGGGTGCTGGGTGCTCAGTGCTAGGTGTGCTGGGTGCTCAGTGCTCAGGGTGCTGGGTGCTGAGTGGTCGGTGTGCTGGGTGCTCAGTGCTCGGGGTGCTGGGTGCTCAGTGCTCGGGTTGCTGGGTGCTCAGTACTCGGGGTGCTCGGTGCTCAGTACTCAGGGTGCTGGGTGCTCAGTGCTCAGGGTGCTGTGTGCTCAGTACTCAGGGTGCTGGGTGCTCGGTGCTCAGTACGCTGGGTGCTCAGTACTCAGGGTGCTGGGTGCTCAGTACTCAGGGTGCTCGGTGCTCAGTACTCAGGGTGCTGCGTGCTCAGTGCTCGGGGTGCTGGGTGCTCATTAATCAGGGTCCTGGGTGCTCAGTACTCAGGGTGCTCAGTGCTTGGGGTGCTGGGTGCTCAGTACTCAGGGTGCTCAGTGCTTGGGGTGCTGGGTGCTCAGTACTCAGGGTGCTGGGTGCTCAGTGCTCGGGGTGCTGGTTGCTCAGTGCTCGGGGTGCTGGGTGCTCAGTGCTGGGGGTGCTGGGTGCTCAGTGCTCGGGGTGCTGGGTGCTCAGTGCTCAGGGTGCTGGGTGCTCAGTGCTCGGAGTGCTGGGTGCTCAGTGACCGGGGTGCTCGGTGCTCAGTGCTCGGGGTGCTGGGTGCTCATTACTCAGAGTGCTGGGTTCTCAGTACTCCGGGTGCTGGGTGCTCAGTGCTCGGTGTGCTCGGTGCTCAGTACGTTGGTTGCTCAGTACTCAGGGTGCTGGGTGATCAGTGCTCAGGGTGATCGGTGCTCATTACTCAGGGTGCTCAGTACTCAGGGTGCTGGGTGCTCAGGGCTCGGGGTGCTGGGAGCTCAGTACTCAGGGTGCTGGGTGCTCAGTGCTCGGGGTGCTGGGTGCTGAGTCCTCAGGGTGCTGGGTGCTCAGTACTCGGGCTGCTCGGTGCTCAGTACTCAGGGTGCTGGGTGCTCAGTACTCAGGGTGCTGGGTGCTCAGTACTCAGTGTGCTCGCTGCTCAGTACTCAGTGTGCTGGGTGCTCAGTGCTCAGGGTGCTGGGTGCTCAGTACTCAGGGTGCTGGGTGCTCAGTGCTCAGGGTGATCGGTGCTCAGTCCTCAGGGTGCTCAGTACTCAGGGTGCTGGGTGCTCAGTGCTCAGGTTGCTCAGTACTCAGGGTGCTGGGTGCTCAGTACTCAGGGTGCTGTGTGCTCAGTGCTCGGGGTGCTGGGTGCTCAGTACTCAGGGTGCTGGGTGCTCAGTGCTCAGGGTGCTCAGTGCTCGGGGAGCTCGGTGCTCAGTACTCATGGTGCTGTGTGCTCAGTACTCAGTGCTCGGGGTCCTGGGTGCTCAGCGCTCTGGGGGCTTAGTGCACAGTACTCAGGGTGCTGGGTGCTCAGTATTCAGGGTGCTCAGTCCTCGGGGTGCTGGGTGCTCAGTACTCAGGGTGCTGGGTGCTCAGTGCTCAGGGTGCTGGGTGCTCAGTGCTCAGGTTGCTGGGTGCTCAGTACTCAGGGTGCTGGGTGCTCAGTACTCAGGGTGCTCAGTGCTCAGTACTCATCGTGCTCAGTGCTCAGTACTCAGGGTGCTCAGTGCTCAGGGTGCTGGGTGCTCAGTGCTCGGGGTGCTGGGTACTCAGTCCTCAGGGTGCTGGGTGCTCAGTGCTCAGGGTGCTCGGTGCTTAGTACTCATGGTGCTCGGTGCTCGGGGTGCTGGATGCTCAGTACTCAGGGTGCTGGGTGCACAGTGCTCAGGGTGCTGGGTGCTCAGTGCTCAGGGTGCTCGGTGCTTAGTACTCATGGTGCTCGGTGCTCGGGGTGCTGGGTGCTCAGTGCTCGGTGTGCTGGGTGCTCAGTGCTCAGGGTGCTGGGTGCTGAGTGGTCGGTGTGCTGGGTGCTCAGTGCTCGGGGTGCTGGGTGCTCAGTGCTCGGGTTGCTGGGTGCTCAGTACTCGGGGTGCTCGGTGCTCAGTACTCAGGGTGCTGGGTGCTCAGTGCTCAGGGTGCTGGGTGCTCAGTACTCAGGGTGCTGGGTGCTCGGTGCTCAGTACGCTGGGTGCTCAGTACTCAGGGTGCTGGGTGCTCAGTACTCAGGGTGCTCGGTGCTCAGTACTCAGGGTGCTGCGTGCTCAGTGCTCGGGGTGCTGGGTGCTCATTAATCAGGGTCCTGGGTGCTCAGTACTCAGGGTGCTCAGTGCTTGGGGTGCTGGGTGCTCAGTACTCAGGGTGCTCAGTGCTTGGGGTGCAGGGTGCTCAGTACTCAGGGTGCTGGTTGCTCAGTGCTCAGGGTGCTGGGTGCTGAGTACTCAGGGTGCTGGGTGCTCAGTACTCAGGGTGCTGGGTGCTCAGTGCTCGGGGTGCTGGGTGCTCAGTGCTCGGGGTGCTGGGTGCTCAGTGCTGGGGGTGTTGGGTGCTCAGTGCTCAGGGTGCTGGGTGCTCAGTGCTCAGGGTGCTGTGTGCTCAGTGCTCGGGGTGCTTGGTGCTCAGTGCCCGGGGTGCTCGGTGCTCAGTGCTCGGGGTGCTGGGTGCTCATTACTCAGAGTGCTGGGTTCTCAGTACTCCGGGTGCTGGGTGCTCAGTGCTCGGGGTGCTCGGTGCTTAGTACTCAGGGTGCTGGGTGCTCAGTACTCCGGGTGCTGGGTGCTCAGTGCTCGGGGTGCTCGGTGCTCAGTGCTCAAGGTGCTGGGTGCTCAGTACTCAGGGTGCTCATTGCTCAGGGTGCTGGGTGCTCAGTACTCAGGGTGCTGGGTGCTCAGTGCACAGGGTGCTCCGTGCTCAGTACGTTGGGTGCTCAGTACTCAGGGTGCTGGGTGCTCAGTGCTCAGGGTGCTGGGTGCTCAGTGCTCAGGGTGCTGGGTGCTCGGTGCTCGGGGTGCTGGATGCTCAGTACTCAGGGTGCTGGGTGCTCAGTGCTCGGGGTGCTGGATGCTCAGTACTCAGGGTGCTGGGTGCTCAGTGCTCAGGGTGCTGGGTGCTCAGTACTCAGGGTGCTAGGTGCTCAGTGCTCAGGGTGCTGGGTGCTCAGTACTCAGGGTGCTGGGTCCTCAGTGCTCAGGGTGCTGGGTGCTCAGTACTCAGGGTGCTAGGTGCTCAGTGCTCAGTACACAGGGTGTTGAGTGCTCAGTGCTTGGGGTGCTGGGTGCTCAGTGCTCAGTACTCAGGGTGCTGGGTGCTCAGTGCTCGGGGTGCTGGATGCTCAGTACTCAGGGTGCTGGGTGCTCAGTGGTCAGGGTGCTGGGTGCTCAGTACTCAGGGTGCTAGGTGCTCAGTGCTCAGGGTGCTGGGTGCTCAGTACTCAGGGTGCTGGGTCCTCAGTGCTCAGGGTGCTGGGTGCTCAGTGCTCGGGGTGCTCAGTACTCAGGGTGCTGTGTGTTCAGTGCTCAGGGTACTGGGTGCTCAGTACTCAGGGTGCTCGGTGCTTAGTACTCAGGGTGCTGGGTGCTCAGTACTCCGGGTGCTGGGTGCTCAGTGCTCGGGGTGCTCGGTGCTCAGTGCTCAGGGTGCTGGGTGCTCAGTACGCAGGGTGCTCATTGCTCAGTGTGCTGGGTGCTCAGTACTCAGGGTGCTGGGTGCTCAGTACTCAGGGTGCTCAGTGCTCAGTACTCAGGGTGCTCAGTGCTCAGTACTCAGGGTGCTCAGTGCTCAGGGTGCTGGGTGCTCAGTGCTCGGGGTGCTGGGTGCTCAGTGCTCAGGGTGCTGTGTGCTCAGTACTCAGGGTGCTCAGTACTCAGGGTGCTGGGTGCTCAGTGTTCAGGGTGCTGGGTGCTCAGTGCTCAGGGTGCTGGGTGCTCAGTGCTCAGGGTGCTCGGTGCTCAGTGCTCAGGTTGCTGGGTGCTCAGTACTCAGGGTGCTGGGTGCTCAGTACTCAGGGTGCTCAGTGCTCAGTACTCAGGGTGTTCAGTGCTCAGTACTCAGGGTGCTCAGTGCTCAGGGTGCTGGGTGCTCAGTGCTCGGGGTGCTGGGTACTCAGTCCTCAGGGTGCTGGGTGCTCAGTGCTCAGGGTGCTCGGTGCTTAGTACTCATGGTGCACGGTGCACGGGGTGCTGGGTGCTCAGTACTCAGGGTGCTGGGTGCACAGTGCTCAGGGTGCTGGGTGCTCAGTGCTCAGGGTGCTCGGTGCTTAGTACTCATGGTGCTCGGTGCTCGGGGTGCTGGGTGCTCAGTGCTAGGTGTGCTGGGTGCTCATTGCTCAGGGTGCTGGGTGCTGAGTGGTCGGTGTGCTGGGTGCTCAGTGCTCGGGGTGCTGGGTGCTCAGTGCTCGGGTTGCTGGGTGCTCAGTACTCGGGGTGCTCGGTGCTCAGTACTCAGGGTGCTGGGTGCTCAGTGCTCAGGGTGCTGTGTGCTCAGTACTCAGGGTGCTGGGTGCTCGGTGCTCAGTACGCTGGGTGCTCAGTACTCAGGGTGCTGGGTGCTCAGTACTCAGGGTGCTCGGTGCTCAGTACTCAGGGTGCTGCGTGCTCAGTGCTCGGGGTGCTGGGTGCTCATTTATCAGGGTCCTGGGTGCTCAGTACTCAGGGTGCTCAGTGCTTGGGGTGCTGGGTGCTCAGTACTCAGGGTGCTCAGTGCTTGGGGTGCTGGGTGCTCAGTACTCAGGGTGCTGGGTGCTCAGTGCTCGGGGTGCTGGTTGCTCAGTGCTCGGGGTGCTGGGTGCTCAGTGCTGGGGGTGCTGGGTGCTCAGTGCTCGGGGTGCTGGGTGCTCAGTGCTCAGGGTGCTGGGTGCTCAGTGCTCGGAGTGCTGGGTGCTCAGTGACCGGGGTGCTCGGTGCTCAGTGCTCGGGGTGCTGGGTGCTCATTACTCAGAGTGCTGGGTTCTCAGTACTCCGGGTGCTGGGTGCTCAGTGCTCGGGGTGCTCGGTGCTTAGTACTCAGGGGGCTGGGTGCTCAGTACTCCGGGTGCTGGGTGCTCAGTGCACGGGGTGCTCGGTGCTCAGTGCTCAAGGTGCTGGGTGCTCAGTACTCAGGGTGCTCATTGCTCAGGGTGCTGGGTGCTCAGTACTCAGTGTGCTGGGTGCTCAGTGCTCAGGGTGCTCCGTGCTCAGTACGTTGGTTGCTCAGTACTCAGGGTGCTGGGTGCTCAGTGCTCAGGGTGCTGGGTGCTCAGTGCTCAGGGTGCTGGGTGCTCAGTGCTCAGGGTGCTGGGTGCTCGGTGCTCGGGGTGCTGGGAGCTCAGTGCTCGGGGTGCTCGGTGCTCAGTAATCAGGGTGTTCAGTGCTCAGTAATCAGGGTGCTGGGTGCTCAGTGCTCAGGGCGCTGGGTGCTCAGTACTCAGGGTGCTGGGTGCTCAGTGCTCGGTGTGCTCGGTGCTCAGTACGTTGGTTGCTCAGTACTCAGGGTGCTGGGTGATCAGTGCTCAGGGTGATCGGTGCTCATTACTCAGGGTGCTCAGTACTCAGGGTGCTGGGTGCTCAGGGCTCGGGGTGCTGTGTGCTCAGTACTCAGGGTGCTGGGTGCTCGGTGCTCAGTACGCTGGGTGCTCAGTACTCAGGGTGCTGGGGCTGAGTGGTCGGTGTGCTGGGTGCTCAGTGCTCGGGGTGCTGGGTGCTCAGTGCTCGGGTTGCTGGGTGCTCAGTACTCGGGGTGCTCGGTGCTCAGTACTCAGGGTGCTGGGTGCTCAGTGCTCAGGGTGCTGGGTGCTCAGTACTCAGGGTGCTGGGTGCTCGGTGCTCAGTACGCTGGGTGCTCAGTACTCAGGGTGCTGGGTGCTCAGTACTCAGGGTGCTCGGTGCTCAGTACTCAGGGTGTTGCGTGCTCAGTGCTCGGGGTGCTGGGTGCTCATTAATCAGGGTCCTGGGTGCTCAGTACTCAGGGTGCTCAGTGCTTGGGGTGCTGGGTGCTCAGTACTCAGGGTGCTCAGTGCTTGGGGTGCAGGGTGCTCAGTACTCAGGGTGCTGGTTGCTCAGTGCTCAGGGTGCTGGGTGCTGAGTACTCAGGGTGCTGGGTGCTCAGTACTCAGGGTGCTGGGTGCTCAGTGCTCGGGGTGCTGGGTGCTCAGTGCTCGGGGTGCTGGGTGCTCAGTGCTGGGGGTGCTGGGTGCTCAGTGCTCAGGGTGCTGGGTGCTCAGTGCTCAGGGTGCTGTGTGCTCAGTGCTCGGGGTGCTGGCTGCTCAGTGCCCGGGGTGCTCGGTGCTCAGTGCTCGGGGTGCTGGGTGCTCATTACTCAGAGTGCTGGGTTCTCAGTACTCCGGGTGCTGGGTGCTCAGTGCTCGGGGTGCTCGGTGCTTAGTACTCAGGGTGCTGGGTGCTCAGTACTCCGGGTGCTGGGTGCTCAGTGCTCGGGGTGCTCGGTGCTCAGTGCTCAAGGTGCTGGGTGCTCAGTACTCAGGGTGCTCATTGCTCAGGGTGCTGGGTGCTCAGTACTCAGGGTGCTGGGTGCTCAGTGCTCAGGGTGCTGGGTGCTCAGTACTAAGGGTGCTGGGTGCTCAGTACTCAGGGTGCTGGGTGCTCAGTGCTCAGGGTGCTCCGTGCTCAGTACGTTGGGTGCTCAGTACTCAGGGTGCTGGGTGCTCAGTGCTCAGGGTGCTGGGTGCTCAGTGCTCAGGGTGCTGGGTGCTCGGTGCTCGGGGTGCTGGATGCTCAGTACTCAGGGTGCTGGGTGCTCAGTGCTCGGGGTGCTGGATGCTCAGTACTCAGGGTGCTGGGTGCTCAGTGCTCAGGGTGCTGGGTGCTCAGTACTCAGGGTGCTAGGTGCTCAGTGCTCAGGGTGCTGGGTGCTCAGTACTCAGGGTGCTGGGTCCTCAGTGCTCAGGGTGCTGGGTGCTCAGTGCTCGGGGTGCTCAGTACTCAGGGTGCTGTGTGTTCAGTGCTCAGGGTACTGGGTGCTCAGTACTCAGGGTGCTCGGTGCTTAGTACTCAGGGTGCTGGGTGCTCAGTACTCCGGGTGCTGGGTGCTCAGTACTCAGGGTGCTGGGTGCTCAGTACTCAGGGTGCTCAGTGCTCAGTACTCAGGGTGCTCAGTGCTCAGTACTCAGGGTGCTCAGTGCTCAGGGTGCTGGGTGCTCAGTGCTCGGGGTGCTGGGTGCTCAGTGCTCAGGGTGCTGTGTGCTCAGTACTCAGGGTGCTCAGTACTCAGGGTGCTGGGTGCTCAGTGTTCAGGGTGCTGGGTGCTCAGTGCTCAGGGTGCTGGGTGCTCAGTGCTCAGGGTGCTCGGTGCTCAGTGCTCAGGTTGCTGGGTGCTCAGTACTCAGGGTGCTGGGTGCTCAGTACTCAGGGTGCTCAGTGCTCAGTACTCAGGGTGTTCAGTGCTCAGTACTCAGGGTGCTCAGTGCTCAGGGTGCTGGGTGCTCAGTGCTCGGGGTGCTGGGTACTCAGTCCTCAGGGTGCTGGGTGCTCAGTGCTCAGGGTGCTCGGTGCTTAGTACTCATGGTGCACGGTGCACGGGGTGCTGGGTGCTCAGTACTCAGGGTGCTGGGTGCACAGTGCTCAGGGTGCTGGGTGCTCAGTGCTCAGGGTGCTCGGTGCTTAGTACTCATGGTGCTCGGTGCTCGGGGTGCTGGGTGCTCAGTGCTAGGTGTGCTGGGTGCTCATTGCTCAGGGTGCTGGGTGCTGAGTGGTCGGTGTGCTGGGTGCTCAGTGCTCGGGGTGCTGGGTGCTCAGTGCTCGGGTTGCTGGGTGCTCAGTACTCGGGGTGCTCGGTGCTCAGTACTCAGGGTGCTGGGTGCTCAGTGCTCAGGGTGCTGTGTGCTCAGTACTCAGGGTGCTGGGTGCTCGGTGCTCAGTACGCTGGGTGCTCAGTACTCAGGGTGCTGGGTGCTCAGTACTCAGGGTGCTCGGTGCTCAGTACTCAGGGTGCTGCGTGCTCAGTGCTCGGGGTGCTGGGTGCTCATTAATCAGGGTCCTGGGTGCTCAGTACTCAGGGTGCTCAGTGCTTGGGGTGCTGGGTGCTCAGTACTCAGGGTGCTCAGTGCTTGGGGTGCTGGGTGCTCAGTACTCAGGGTGCTGGGTGCTCAGTGCTCGGGGTGCTGGTTGCTCAGTGCTCGGGGTGCTGGGTGCTCAGTGCTGGGGGTGCTGGGTGCTCAGTGCTCGGGGTGCTGGGTGCTCAGTGCTCAGGGTGCTGGGTGCTCAGTGCTCGGAGTGCTGGGTGCTCAGTGACCGGGGTGCTCAGTGCTCAGTGCTCGGGGTGCTGGGTGCTCATTACTCAGAGTGCTGGGTTCTCAGTACTCCGGGTGCTGGGTGCTCAGTGCTCGGGGTGCTCGGTGCTTAGTACTCAGGGGGCTGGGTGCTCAGTACTCCGGGTGCTGGGTGCTCAGTGCACGGGGTGCTCGGTGCTCAGTGCTCAAGGTGCTGGGTGCTCAGTACTCAGGGTGCTCATTGCTCAGGGTGCTGGGTGCTCAGTACTCAGTGTGCTGGGTGCTCAGTGCTCAGGGTGCTCCGTGCTCAGTACGTTGGTTGCTCAGTACTCAGGGTGCTGGGTGCTCAGTGCTCAGGGTGCTGGGTGCTCAGTGCTCAGGGTGCTGGGTGCTCAGTGCTCAGGGTGCTGGGTGCTCGGTGCTCGGGGTGCTGGGAGCTCAGTGCTCGGGGTGCTCGGTGCTCAGTAATCAGGGTGTTCAGTGCTCAGTAATCAGGGTGCTGGGTGCTCAGTGCTCAGGGCGCTGGGTGCTCAGTACTCAGGGTGCTGGGTGCTCAGTGCTCGGTGTGCTCGGTGCTCAGTACGTTGGTTGCTCAGTACTCAGGGTGCTGGGTGATCAGTGCTCAGGGTGATCGGTGCTCATTACTCAGGGTGCTCAGTACTCAGGGTGCTGGGTGCTCAGGGCTCGGGGTGCTGGGAGCTCAGTACTCAGGGTGCTGGGTGCTCAGTGCTCGGGGTGCTGGGTGCTGAGTCCTCAGGGTGCTGGGTGCTCAGTACTCGGGCTGCTCGGTGCTCAGTACTCAGGGTGCTGGGTGCTCAGTACTCAGGGTGCTGGGTGCTCAGTACTCAGTGTGCTCGCTGCTCAGTACTCAGTGTGCTGGGTGCTCAGTGCTCAGGGTGCTGGGTGCTCAGTACTCAGGGTGCTGGGTGCTCAGTGCTCAGGGTGATCGGTGCTCAGTCCTCAGGGTGCTCAGTACTCAGGGTGCTGGGTGCTCAGTGCTCAGGTTGCTCAGTACTCAGGGTGCTGGGTGCTCAGTACTCAGGGTGCTGTGTGCTCAGTGCTCGGGGTGCTGGGTGCTCAGTACTCAGGGTGCTGGGTGCTCAGTGCTCAGGGTGCTCAGTGCTCGGGGAGCTCGGTGCTCAGTACTCATGGTGCTGTGTGCTCAGTACTCAGTGCTCGGGGTCCTGGGTGCTCAGCGCTCTGGGTGCTTAGTGCACAGTACTCAGGGTGCTGGGTGCTCAGTATTCAGGGTGCTCAGTCCTCGGGGTGCTGGGTGCTCAGTACTCAGGGTGCTGGGTGCTCAGTGCTCAGGGTGCTGGGTGCTCAGTGCTCAGGTTGCTGGGTGCTCAGTACTCAGGGTGCTGGGTGCTCAGTACTCAGGGTGCTCAGTGCTCAGTACTCAGGGTGCTCAGTGCTCAGTACTCAGGGTGCTCAGTGCTCAGGGTGCTGGGTGCTCAGTGCTCGGGGTGCTGGGTACTCAGTCCTCAGGGTGCTGGGTGCTCAGTGCTCAGGGTGCTCGGTGCTTAGTACTCATGGTGCTCGGTGCTCGGGGTGCTGGGTGCTCAGTACTCAGGGTGCTGGGTGCACAGTGCTCAGGGTGCTGGGTGCTCAGTGCTCAGGGTGTTCGGTGCTTAGTACTCATGGTGCTCGGTGCTCGGGGTGCTGGGTGCTCAGTGCTCGGTGTGCTGGGTGCTCAGTGCTCAGGGTGCTGGGTGCTGAGTGGTCGGTGTGCTGGGTGCTCAGTGCTCGGGGTGCTGGGTGCTCAGTGCTCGGGTTGCTGGGTGCTCAGTACTCGGGGTGCTCGGTGCTCAGTACTCAGGGTGCTGGGTGCTCAGTGCTCAGGGTGCTGGGTGCTCAGTACTCAGGGTGCTGGGTGCTCGGTGCTCAGTACGCTGGGTGCTCAGTACTCAGGGTGCTGGGTGCTCAGTACTCAGGGTGCTCGGTGCTCAGTACTCAGGGTGTTGCGTGCTCAGTGCTCGGGGTGCTGGGTGCTCATTAATCAGGGTCCTGGGTGCTCAGTACTCAGGGTGCTCAGTGCTTGGGGTGCAGGGTGCTCAGTACTCAGGGTGCTGGTTGCTCAGTGCTCAGGGTGCTGGGTGCTGAGTACTCAGGGTGCTGGGTGCTCAGTACTCAGGGTGCTGGGTGCTCAGTGCTCGGGGTGCTGGGTGCTCAGTGCTCGGGGTGCTGGGTGCTCAGTGCTGGGGGTGCTGGGTGCTCAGTGCTCAGGGTGCTGGGTGCTCAGTGCTCAGGGTGCTGTGTGCTCAGTGCTCGGGGTGCTGGGTGCTCAGTGCCCGGGGTGCTTGGTGCTCAGTGCTCGGGGTGCTGGGTGCTCATTACTCAGAGTGCTGGGTTCTCAGTACTCCGGGTGCTGGGTGCTCAGTGCTCGGGGTGCTCGGTGCTTAGTACTCAGGGTGCTGGGTGCTCAGTACTCCGGGTGCTGGGTGCTCAGTGCTCGGGGTGCTCGGTGCTCAGTGCTCAAGGTGCTGGGTGCTCAGTACTCAGGGTGCTCATTGCTCAGGGTGCTGGGTGCTCAGTACTCAGGGTGCTGGGTGCTCAGTGCTCAGGGTGCTCCGTGCTCAGTACGTTGGGTGCTCAGTACTCAGGGTGCTGGGTGCTCAGTGCTCAGGGTGCTGGGTGCTCAGTGCTCAGGGTGCTGGGTGCTCGGTGCTCGGGGTGCTGGATGCTCAGTACTCAGGGTGCTGGGTGCTCAGTGCTCGGGGTGCTGGATGCTCAGTACTCAGGGTGCTGGGTGCTCAGTGCTCAGGGTGCTGGGTGCTCAGTACTCAGGGTGCTAGGTGCTCAGTGCTCAGGGTCCTGGGTGCTCAGTACTCAGGGTGCTGGGTCCTCAGTGCTCAGGGTGCTGGGTGCTCAGTGCTCGGGGTGCTCAGTACTCAGGGTGCTGTGTGTTCAGTGCTCAGGGTACTGGGTGCTCAGTACTCAGGGTGCTCGGTGCTTAGTACTCAGGGTGCTGGGTGCTCAGTACTCCGGGTGCTGGGTGCTCAGTGCTCGGGGTGCTCGGTGCTCAGTGCTCAGGGTGCTGGGTGCTCAGTACGCAGGGTGCTCATTGCTCAGTGTGCTGGGTGCTCAGTACTCAGGGTGCTGGGTGCTCAGTACTCAGGGTGCTCAGTGCTCAGTACTCAGGGTGCTCAGTGCTCAGTACTCAGGGTGCTCAGTGCTCAGGGTGCTGGGTGCTCAGTGCTCGGGGTGCTGGGTGCTCAGTGCTCAGGGTGCTGTGTGCTCAGTACTCAGGGTGCTCAGTACTCAGGGTGCTGGGTGCTCAGTGTTCAGGGTGCTGGGTGCTCAGTGCTCAGGGTGCTGGGTGCTCAGTGCTCAGGGTGCTCGGTGCTCAGTGCTCAGGTTGCTGGGTGCTCAGTACTCAGGGTGCTGGGTGCTCAGTACTCAGGGTGCTCAGTGCTCAGTACTCAGGGTGCTCAGTGCTCAGTACTCAGGGTGCTCAGTGCTCAGGGTGCTGGGTGCTCAGTGCTCGGGGTGCTGGGTACTCAGTCCTCAGGGTGCTGGGTGCTCAGTGCTCAGGGTGCTCGGTGCTTAGTACTCATGGTGCACGGTGCACGGGGTGCTGGGTGCTCAGTACTCAGGGTGCTGGGTGCACAGTGCTCAGGGTGCTGGGTGCTCAGTGCTCAGGGTGCTCGGTGCTTAGTACTCATGGTGCTCGGTGCTCGGGGTGCTGGGTGCTCAGTGCTAGGTGTGCTGGGTGCTCAGTGCTCAGGGTGCTGGGTGCTGAGTGGTCGGTGTGCTGGGTGCTCAGTGCTCGGGGTGCTGGGTGCTCAGTGCTCGGGTTGCTAGGTGCTCAGTACTCGGGGTGCTCGGTGCTCAGTACTCAGGGTGCTGGGTGCTCAGTGCTCAGGGTGCTGTGTGCTCAGTACTCAGGGTGCTGGGTGCTCGGTGCTCAGTAAGCTGGGTGCTCAGTACTCAGGGTGCTGGGTGCTCAGTACTCAGGGTGCTCGGTGCTCAGTACTCAGGGTGCTGCGTGCTCAGTGCTCGGGGTGCTGGGTGCTCATTAATCAGGGTCCTGGGTGCTCAGTACTCAGGGTGCTCAGTGCTTGGGGTGCTGGGTGCTCAGTACTCAGGGTGCTCAGTGCTTGGGGTGCTGGGTGCTCAGTACTCAGGGTGCTGGGTGCTCAGTGCTCGGGGTGCTGGTTGCTCAGTGCTCGGGGTGCTGGGTGCTCAGTGCTGGGGGTGCTGGGTGCTCAGTGCTCGGGGTGCTGGGTGCTCGGTGCTCAGGGTGCTGGGTGCTCAGTGCTCGGGGTGCTGGGTGCTCAGTGACCGGGGTGCTCGGTGCTCAGTGCTCGGGGTGCTGGGTGCTCATTACTCAGAGTGCTGGGTTCTCAGTACTCCGGGTGCTGGGTGCTCAGTGCTCGGGGTGCTCGGTGCTTAGTACTCAGGGGGCTGGGTGCTCAGTACTCCGGGTGCTGGGTGCTCAGTGCTCGGGGTGCTCGGTGCTCAGTGCTCAAGGTGCTGGGTGCTCAGTACTCAGGGTGCTCATTGCTCAGGGTGCTGGGTGCTCAGTACTCAGTGTGATGGGTGCTCAGTGCTCAGGGTGCTCCGTGCTCAGTACGTTGGGTGCTCAGTACTCAGGGTGCTGGGTGCTCAGTGCTCAGGGTGCTGGGTGCTCAGTGCTCAGGGTGCTGGGTGCTCAGTGCTCAGGGTGCTGTGTGCTCGGTGCTCGGGGTGCTGGGAGCTCAGTGCTCGGGGTGCTCGGTGCTCAGTACTCAGGGTGTTCAGTGCTCAGTAATCAGGGTGCTGGGTGCTCAGTGCTCAGGGCGCTGGGTGCTCAGTACTCAGGGTGCTGGGTGCTCAGTGCTCGGTGTGCTCGGTGCTCAGTACGTTGGTTGCTCAGTACTCAGGGTGCTGGGTGATCAGTGCTCAGGGTGATCGGTGCTCATTACTCAGGGTGCTCAGTACTCAGGGTGCTGGGTGCTCAGGGCTCGGGGTGCTGGGAGCTCAGTACTCAGGGTGCTGGGTGCTCAGTGCTCGGGGTGCTGGGTGCTGAGTCCTCAGGGTGCTGGGTGCTCAGTACTCGGGGTGCTCAGTGCTCAGTACTCAGGGTGCTCGGTGCTCAGTACTCAGGGTGCTGCGTGCTCAGTGCTCGGGGTGCTGGGTGCTCATTAATCAGGGTCCTGGGTGCTCAGTACTCAGGGTGCTCAGTGCTTGGGGTGCTGGGTGCTCAGTACTCAGGGTGCTCAGTGCTTGGGGTGCTGGGTGCTCAGTACTCAGGGTGCTGGGTGCTCAGTGCTTGGGGTGCTGGTTGCTCAGTGCTCGGGGTGCTGGGTGCTCAGTGCTGGGGGTGCTGGGTGCTCAGTGCTCGGGGTGCTGGGTGCTCAGTGCTCAGGGTGCTGGGTGCTCAGTGCTCGGAGTGCTGGGTGCTCAGTGACCGGGGTGCTCGGTGCTCAGTGCTCGGGGTGCTGGGTGCTCATTACTCAGAGTGCTGGGTTCTCAGTACTCCGGGTGCTGGGTGCTCAGTGCTCGGGGTGCTCGGTGCTTAGTACTCAGGGGGCTGGGTGCTCAGTACTCCGGGTGCTGGGTGCTCAGTGCACGGGGTGCTCGGTGCTCAGTGCTCAAGGTGCTGGGTGCTCAGTACTCAGGGTGCTCATTGCTCAGGGTGCTGGGTGCTCAGTACTCAGTGTGCTGGGTGCTCAGTGCTCAGGGTGCTCCGTGCTCAGTACGTTGGTTGCTCAGTACTCAGGGTGCTGGGTGCTCAGTGCTCAGGGTGCTGGGTGCTCAGTGCTCAGGGTGCTGGGTGCTCAGTGCTCAGGGTGCTGGGTGCTCGGTGCTCGGGGTGCTGGGAGCTCAGTGCTCGGGGTGCTCGGTGCTCAGTAATCAGGGTGTTCAGTGCTCAGTAATCAGGGTGCTGGGTGCTCAGTGCTCAGGGCGCTGGGTGCTCAGTACTCAGGGTGCTGGGTGCTCAGTGCTCGGTGTGCTCGGTGCTCAGTACGTTGGTTGCTCAGTACTCAGGGTGCTGGGTGATCAGTGCTCAGGGTGATCGGTGCTCATTACTCAGGGTGCTCAGTACTCAGGGTGCTGGGTGCTCAGGGCTCGGGGTGCTGGGAGCTCAGTACTCAGGGTGCTGGGTGCTCAGTGCTAGGGGTGCTGGGTGCTGAGTCCTCAGGGTGCTGGGTGCTCAGTACTCGGGCTGCTCGGTGCTCAGTACTCAGGGTGCTGGGTGCTCAGTACTCAGGGTGCTGGGTGCTCAGGGCTCGGGGTGCTGGGAGCTCAGTACTCAGGGTGCTGGGTGCTCAGTGCTCGGGGTGCTGGGTGCTGAGTCCTCAGGGTGCTGGGTGCTCAGTACTCGGGGTGCTCAGTGCTCAGTACTCAGGGTGCTCGGTGCTCAGTACTCAGGGTGCTGCGTGCTCAGTGCTCGGGGTGCTGGGTGCTCATTAATCAGGGTCCTGGGTGCTCAGTACTCAGGGTGCTCAGTGCTTGGGGTGCTGGGTGCTCAGTACTCAGGGTGCTCAGTGCTTGGGGTGCTGGGTGCTCAGTACTCAGGGTGCTGGGTGCTCAGTGCTCGGGGTGCTGGTTGCTCAGTGCTCGGGGTGCTGGGTGCTCAGTGCTGGGGGTGCTGGGTGCTCAGTGCTCGGGGTGCTGGGTGCTCAGTGCTCAGGGTGCTGGGTGCTCAGTGCTCGGAGTGCTGGGTGCTCAGTGACCGGGGTGCTCGGTGCTCAGTGCTCGGGGTGCTGGGTGCTCATTACTCAGAGTGCTGGGTTCTCAGTACTCCGGGTGCTGGGTGCTCAGTGCTCGGGGTGCTCGGTGCTTAGTACTCAGGGGGCTGGGTGCTCAGTACTCCGGGTGCTGGGTGCTCAGTGCACGGGGTGCTCGGTGCTCAGTGCTCAAGGTGCTGGGTGCTCAGTACTCAGGGTGCTCATTGCTCAGGGTGCTGGGTGCTCAGTACTCAGTGTGCTGGGTGCTCAGTGCTCAGGGTGCTCCGTGCTCAGTACGTTGGTTGCTCAGTACTCAGGGTGCTGGGTGCTCAGTGCTCAGGGTGCTGGGTGCTCAGTGCTCAGGGTGCTGGGTGCTCAGTGCTCAGGGTGCTGGGTGCTCGGTGCTCGGGGTGCTGGGAGCTCAGTGCTCGGGGTGCTCGGTGCTCAGTAATCAGGGTGTTCAGTGCTCAGTAATCAGGGTGCTGGGTGCTCAGTGCTCAGGGCGCTGGGTGCTCAGTACTCAGGGTGCTGGGTGCTCAGTGCTCGGTGTGCTCGGTGCTCAGTACGTTGGTTGCTCAGTACTCAGGGTGCTGGGTGATCAGTGCTCAGGGTGATCGGTGCTCATTACTCAGGGTGCTCAGTACTCAGGGTGCTGGGTGCTCAGGGCTCGGGGTGCTGGGAGCTCAGTACTCAGGGTGCTGGGTGCTCAGTGCTAGGGGTGCTGGGTGCTGAGTCCTCAGGGTGCTGGGTGCTCAGTACTCGGGCTGCTCGGTGCTCAGTACTCAGGGTGCTGGGTGCTCAGTACTCAGGGTGCTGGGTGCTCAGTACTCAGTGTGCTCGCTGCTCAGTACTCAGTGTACTGGGTGCTCAGTGCTCAGGGTGCTGGGTGCTCAGTACTCAGGGTGCTGGGTGCTCAGTGCTCAGGGTGATCGGTGCTCAGTCCTCAGGGTGCTCAGTACTCAGGGTGCTGGGTGCTCAGTGCTCAGGTTGCTCAGTACTCAGGGTGCTGGGTGCTCAGTACTCAGGGTGCTGTGTGCTCAGTGCTCGGGGTGCTGGGTGCTCAGTACTCAGGGTGCTGGGTGCTCAGTGCTCAGGGTGCTCAGTGCTCGGGGAGCTCGGTGCTCAGTACTCATGGTGCTGTGTGCTCAGTACTCAGTGCTCGGGGTCCTGGGTGCTCAGCGCTCTGGGTGCTTAGTGCACAGTACTCAGGGTGCTGGGTGCTCAGTATTCAGGGTGCTCAGTCCTCGGGGTGCTGGGTGCTCAGTACTCAGGGTGCTGGGTGCTCAGTGCTCAGGGTGCTGGGTGCTCAGTGCTCAGGTTGCTGGGTGCTCAGTACTCAGGGTGCTGGGTGCTCAGTACTCAGGGTGCTCAGTGCTCAGTACTCAGGGTGCTCAGTGCTCAGTACTCAGGGTGCTCAGTGCTCAGGGTGCTGGGTGCTCAGTGCTCGGGGTGCTGGGTACTCAGTCCTCAGGGTGCTGGGTGCTCAGTGCTCAGGGTGCTCGGTGCTTAGTACTCATGGTGCACGGTGCACGGGGTGCTGGGTGCTCAGTACTCAGGGTGCTGGGTGCACAGTGCTCAGGGTGCTGGGTGCTCAGTGCTCAGGGTGCTCGGTGCTTAGTACTCATGGTGCTCGGTGCTCGGGGTGCTGGGTGCTCAGTGCTAGGTGTGCTGGGTGCTCAGTGCTCAGGGTGCTGGGTGCTGAGTGGTCGGTGTGCTGGGTGCTCAGTGCTCGGGGTGCTGGGTGCTCAGTGCTCGGGTTGCTGGGTGCTCAGTACTCGGGGTGCTCGGTGCTCAGTACTCAGGGTGCTGGGTGCTCAGTGCTCAGGGTGCTGTGTGCTCAGTACTCAGGGTGCTGGGTGCTCGGTGCTCAGTACGCTGGGTGCTCAGTACTCAGGGTGCTGGGTGCTCAGTACTCAGGGTGCTCGGTGCTCAGTACTCAGGGTGCTGCGTGCTCAGTGCTCGGGGTGCTGGGTGCTCATTAATCAGGGTCCTGGGTGCTCAGTACTCAGGGTGCTCAGTGCTTGGGGTGCTGGGTGCTCAGTACTCAGGGTGCTCAGTGCTTGGGGTGCTGGGTGCTCAGTACTCAGGGTGCTGGGTGCTCACTGCTCGGGGTGCTGGTTGCTCAGTGCTCGGGGTGCTGGGTGCTCAGTGCTGGGGGTGCTGGGTGCTCAGTGCTCGGGGTGCTGGGTGCTCAGTGCTCAGGGTGCTGGGTGCTCAGTGCTCGGGGTGCTGGGTGCTCAGTGACCGGGGTGCTCGGTGCTCAGTGCTCGGGGTGCTGGGTGCTCATTACTCAGAGTGCTGGGTTCTCAGTACTCCGGGTGCTGGGTGCTCAGTGCTCGGGGTGCTCGGTGCTTAGTACTCAGGGGGCTGGGTGCTCAGTACTCCGGGTGCTGGGTGCTCAGTGCTCGGGGTGCTCGGTGCTCAGTGCTCAAGGTGCTGGGTGCTCAGTACTCAGGGTGCTCATTGCTCAGGGTGCTGGGTGCTCAGTACTCAGTGTGATGGGTGCTCAGTGCTCAGGGTGCTCCGTGCTCAGTACGTTGGGTGCTCAGTACTCAGGGTGCTGGGTGCTCAGTGCTCAGGGTGCTGGGTGCTCAGTGCTCAGGGTGCTGGGTGCTCAGTGCTCAGGGTGCTGGGTGCTCGGTGCTCGGGGTGCTGGGAGCTCAGTGCTCGGGGTGCTCGGTGCTCAGTACTCAGGGTGTTCAGTGCTCAGTAATCAGGGTGCTGGGTGCTCAGTGCTCAGGGCGCTGGGTGCTCAGTACTCAGGGTGCTGGGTGCTCAGTGCTCGGTGTGCTCGGTGCTCAGTACGTTGGTTGCTCAGTACTCAGGGTGCTGGGTGATCAGTGCTCAGGGTGATCGGTGCTCATTACTCAGGGTGCTCAGTACTCAGGGTGCTGGGTGCTCAGGGCTCGGGGTGCTGGGAGCTCAGTACTCAGGGTGCTGGGTGCTCAGTGCTCGGGGTGCTGGGTGCTGAGTCCTCAGGGTGCTGGGTGCTCAGTACTCGGGCTGCTCGGTGCTCAGTACTCAGGGTGCTGGGTGCTCAGTACTCAGGGTGCTGGGTGCTCAGTACTCAGTGTGCTCGCTGCTCAGTACTCAGTGTGCTGGGTGCTCAGTGCTCAGGGTGCTGGGTGCTCAGTACTCAGGGTGCTGGGTGCTCAGTGCTCAGGGTGATCGGTGCTCAGTCCTCAGGGTGCTCAGTACTCAGGGTGCTGGGTGCTCAGTGCTCAGGTTGCTCAGTACTCAGGGTGCTGGGTGCTCAGTGCTCGGGGTGCTCGGTGCTCAGTGCTCGGGGTGCTGGGTGCTCAGTACTCCGGGTGCTGGGTGCTCAGTGCTCGGGGTGCTCGGTGCTCAGTGCTCAAGGTGCTGGGTGCTCAGTACTCAGGGTGCTTATTGCTCAGGGTGCTGGGTGCTCAGTACTCAGGGTGCTGGGTGCTCAGTGCTCAGGGTGCTCCGTGCTCAGTACGTTGGGTGCTCAGTACTCAGGGTGCTTATTGCTCAGGGTGCTGGGTGCTCAGTACTCAGGGTGCTGGGTGCTCAGTACTCCGGGTGCTGGGTGCTCAGTGCTCGGGGTGCTCGGTGCTCAGTGCTCAAGGTGCTGGGTGCTCAGTACTCAGGGTGCTCATTGCTCAGGGTGCTGGGTGCTCAGTACTCAGGGTGCTGGGTGCTCAGTGCTCAGGGTGCTGGGTGCTCAGTGCTCAGGGTGCTGGGTGCTCGGTGCTCGGGGTGCTGGATGCTCAGTACTCAGGGTGCTGGGTGCTCAGTGCTCGGGGTGCTGGATGCTCAGTACTCAGGGTGCTGGGTGCTCAGTGCTCAGGGTGATGGGTGCTCAGTACTCAGGGTGCTAGGTGCTCAGTGCTCAGGGTGCTGGGTGCTCAGTACTCAGGGTGCTGGGTCCTCAGTGCTCAGGGTGCTGGGTGCTCAGTGCTCGGGGTGCTCAGTACTCAGGGTGCTGTGTGTTCAGTGCTCAGGGTACTGGGTGCTCAGTACTCAGGGTGCTCGGTGCTTAGTACTCAGGGTGCTGGGTGCTCAGTACTCCGGGTGCTGGGTGCTCAGTGCTCGGGGTGCTCGGTGCTCAGTGCTCAGGGTGCTGGGTGCTCAGTACGCAGGGTGCTCATTGCTCAGTGTGCTGGGTGCTCAGTACTCAGGGTGCTGGGTGCTCAGTACTCAGGGTGCTCAGTGCTCAGTACTCAGGGTGCTCAGTGCTCAGTACTCAGGGTGCTCAGTGCTCAGGGTGCTGGGTGCTCAGTGCTCGGGGTGCTGGGTGCTCAGTGCTCAGGGTGCTGTGTGCTCAGTACTCAGGGTGCTCAGTACTCAGGGTGCTGGGTGCTCAGTGTTCAGGGTGCTGGGTGCTCAGTGCTCAGGGTGCTGGGTGCTCAGTGCTCAGGGTGCTCGGTGCTCAGTGCTCAGGTTGCTGGGTGCTCAGTACTCAGGGTGCTGGGTGCTCAGTACTCAGGGTGCTCAGTGCTCAGTACTCAGGGTGCTCAGTGCTCAGTACTCAGGGTGCTCAGTGCTCAGGGTGCTGGGTGCTCAGTGCTCGGGGTGCTGGGTACTCAGTCCTCAGGGTGCTGGGTGCTCAGTGCTCAGGGTGCTCGGTGCTTAGTACTCATGGTGCACGGTGCACGGGGTGCTGGGTGCTCAGTGCTCGGGGTGCTGGGTGCTGAGTCCTCAGGGTGCTGGGTGCTCAGTACTCGGGCTGCTCGGTGCTTAGTACTCATGGTGCTCGGTGCTCGGGGTGCTGGGTGCTCAGTGCTAGGTGTGCTGGGTGCTCAGTGCTCAGGGTGCTGGGTGCTGAGTGGTCGGTGTGCTGGGTGCTCAGTGCTCGGGGTGCTGGGTGCTCAGTGCTCGGGTTGCTGGGTGCTCAGTACTCGGGGTGCTCGGTGCTCAGTACTCAGGGTGCTGGGTGCTCAGTGCTCAGGGTGCTGTGTGCTCAGTACTCAGGGTGCTGGGTGCTCGGTGCTCAGTACGCTGGGTGCTCAGTACTCAGGGTGCTGGGTGCTCAGTACTCAGGGTGCTCGGTGCTCAGTACTCAGGGTGCTGCGTGCTCAGTGCTCGGGGTGCTGGTTGCTCATTAATCAGGGTCCTGGGTGCTCAGTACTCAGGGTGCTCAGTGCTTGGGGTGCTGGGTGCTCAGTACTCAGGGTGCTCAGTGCTTGGGGTGCTGGGTGCTCAGTACTCAGGGTGCTGGGTGCTCACTGCTCGGGGTGCTGGTTGCTCAGTGCTCGGGGTGCTGGGTGCTCAGTGCTGGGGGTGCTGGGTGCTCAGTGCTCGGGGTGCTGGGTGCTCAGTGCTCAGGGTGCTGGGTGCTCAGTGCTCGGGGTGCTGGGTGCTCAGTGACCGGGGTGCTCGGTGCTCAGTGCTCGGGGTGCTGGGTGCTCATTACTCAGAGTGCTGGGTTCTCAGTACTCCGGGTGCTGGGTGCTCAGTGCTCGGGGTGCTCGGTGCTTAGTACTCAGGGGGCTGGGTGCTCAGTACTCCGGGTGCTGGGTGCTCAGTGCTCGGGGTGCTCGGTGCTCAGTGCTCAAGGTGCTGGGTGCTCAGTACTCAGGGTGCTCATTGCTCAGGGTGCTGGGTGCTCAGTACTCAGTGTGATGGGTGCTCAGTGCTCAGGGTGCTCCGTGCTCAGTACGTTGGGTGCTCAGTACTCAGGGTGCTGGGTGCTCAGTGCTCAGGGTGCTGGGTGCTCAGTGCTCAGGGTGCTGGGTGCTCAGTGCTCAGGGTGCTGGGTGCTCGGTGCTCGGGGTGCTGGGAGCTCAGTGCTCGGGGTGCTCGGTGCTCAGTACTCAGGGTGTTCAGTGCTCAGTAATCAGGGTGCTGGGTGCTCAGTGCTCAGGGCGCTGGGTGCTCAGTACTCAGGGTGCTGGGTGCTCAGTGCTCGGTGTGCTCGGTGCTCAGTACGTTGGTTGCTCAGTACTCAGGGTGCTGGGTGATCAGTGCTCAGGGTGATCGGTGCTCATTACTCAGGGTGCTCAGTACTCAGGGTGCTGGGTGCTCAGGGCTCGGGGTGCTGGGAGCTCAGTACTCAGGGTGCTGGGTGCTCAGTGCTCGGGGTGCTGGGTGCTCAGTACTCCGGGTGCTGGGTGCTCAGTGCTCGGGGTGCTCGGTGCTCAGTGCTCAAGGTGCTGGGTGCTCAGTACTCAGGGTGCTTATTGCTCAGGGTGCTGGGTGCTCAGTACTCAGGGTGCTGGGTGCTCGGTGCTCGGGGTGCTGGATGCTCAGTACTCAGGGTGCTGGGTGCTCAGTGCTCGGGGTGTTGGATGCTCAGTACTCAGGGTGCTGGGTGCTCAGTGCTCAGGGTGCTGGGTGCTCAGTACTCAGGGTGCTAGGTGCTCAGTGCTCAGGGTGCTGGGTGCTCAGTACTCAGGGTGCTGGGTCCTCAGTGCTCAGGGTGCTGGGTGCTCAGTGCTCGGGGTGCTCAGTACTCAGGGTGCTGTGTGTTCAGTGCTCAGGGTACTGGGTGCTCAGTACTCAGGGTGCTCGGTGCTTAGTACTCAGGGTGCTGGGTGCTCAGTACTCCGGGTGCTGGGTGCTCAGTGCTCGGGGTGCTCAGTACGCAGGGTGCTCATTGCTCAGTGTGCTGGGTGCTCAGTACTCAGGGTGCTGGGTGCTCAGTACTCAGGGTGCTCAGTGCTCAGTACTCAGGGTGCTCAGTGCTCAGTACTCAGGGTGCTCAGTGCTCAGGGTGCTGGGTGCTCAGTGCTCGGGGTGCTGGGTGCTCAGTGCTCAGGGTGCTGTGTGCTCAGTACTCAGGGTGCTCAGTACTCAGGGTGCTGGGTGCTCAGTGTTCAGGGTGCTGGGTGCTCAGTGCTCAGGGTGCTGGGTGCTCAGTGCTCAGGGTGCTCGGTGCTCAGTGCTCAGGTTGCTGGGTGCTCAGTACTCAGGGTGCTGGGTGCTCAGTACTCAGGGTGCTCAGTGCTCAGTACTCAGGGTGCTCAGTGCTCAGTACTCAGGGTGCTCAGTGCTCAGGGTGCTGGGTGCTCAGTGCTCGGGGTGCTGGGTACTCAGTCCTCAGGGTGCTGGGTGCTCAGTGCTCAGGGTGCTCGGTGCTTAGTACTCATGGTGCACGGTGCACGGGGTGCTGGGTGCTCAGTACTCAGGGTGCTGGGTGCACAGTGCTCAGGGTGCTGGGTGCTCAGTGCTCAGGGTGCTCGGTGCTTAGTACTCATGGTGCTCGGTGCTCGGGGTGCTGGGTGCTCAGTGCTAGGTGTGCTGGGTGCTCAGTGCTCAGGGTGCTGGGTGCTGAGTGGTCGGTGTGCTGGGTGCTCAGTGCTCGGGGTGCTGGGTGCTCAGTGCTCGGGTTGCTGGGTGCTCAGTACTCGGGGTGCTCGGTGCTCAGTACTCAGGGTGCTGGGTGCTCAGTGCTCAGGGTGCTGTGTGCTCAGTACTCAGGGTGCTGGGTGCTCGGTGCTCAGTACGCTGGGTGCTCAGTACTCAGGGTGCTGGGTGCTCAGTACTCAGGGTGCTCGGTGCTCAGTACTCAGGGTGCTGCGTGCTCAGTGCTCGGGGTGCTGGGTGCTCATTAATCAGGGTCCTGGGTGCTCAGTACTCAGGGTGCTCAGTGCTTGGGGTGCTGGGTGCTCAGTACTCAGGGTGCTCAGTGCTTGGGGTGCTGGGTGCTCAGTACTCAGGGTGCTGGGTGCTCAGTGCTCGGGGTGCTGGTTGCTCAGTGCTCGGGGTGCTGGGTGCTCAGTGCTGGGGGTGCTGGGTGCTCAGTGCTCGGGGTGCTGGGTGCTCAGTCCTCAGGGTGCTGGGTGCTCAGTGCTCGGGGTGCTGGGTGCTCAGTGACCGGGGTGCTCGGTGCTCAGTGCTCGGGGTGCTGGGTGCTCATTACTCAGAGTGCTGGGTTCTCAGTACTCCGGGTGCTGGGTGCTCAGTGCTCGGGGTGCTCGGTGCTTAGTACTCAGGGGGCTGGGTGCTCAGTACTCCGGGTGCTGGGTGCTCAGTGCTCGGGGTGCTCGGTGCTCAGTGCTCAAGGTGCTGGGTGCTCAGTACTCAGGGTGCTCATTGCTCAGGGTGCTGGGTGCTCAGTACTCAGTGTGATGGGTGCTCAGTGCTCAGGGTGCTCCGTGCTCAGTACGTTGGGTGCTCAGTACTCAGGGTGCTGGGTGCTCAGTGCTCAGGGTGCTGGGTGCTCAGTGCTCAGGGTGCTGGGTGCTCAGTGCTCAGGGTGCTGGGTGCTCGGTGCTCGGGGTGCTGGGAGCTCAGTGCTCGGGGTGCTCGGTGCTCAGTACTCAGGGTGTTCAGTGCTCAGTAATCAGGGTGCTGGGTGCTCAGTGCTCAGGGCGCTGGGTGCTCAGTACTCAGGGTGCTGGGTGCTCAGTGCTCGGTGTGCTCGGTGCTCAGTACGTTGGTTGCTCAGTACTCAGGGTGCTGGGTGATCAGTGCTCAGGGTGATCGGTGCTCATTACTCAGGGTGCTCAGTACTCAGGGTGCTGGGTGCTCAGGGCTCGGGGTGCTGGGAGCTCAGTACTCAGGGTGCTGGGTGCTCAGTGCTCGGGGTGCTGGGTGCTGAGTCCTCAGGGTGCTGGGTGCTCAGTACTCGGGCTGCTCGGTGCTCAGTACTCAGGGTGCTGGGTGCTCAGTACTCAGGGTGCTGGGTGCTCAGTACTCAGTGTGCTCGCTGCTCAGTACTCAGTGTGCTGGGTGCTCAGTGCTCAGGGTGCTGGGTGCTCAGTACTCAGGGTGCTGGGTGCTCAGTGCTCAGGGTGATCGGTGCTCAGTCCTCAGGGTGCTCAGTACTCAGGGTGCTGGGTGCTCAGTGCTCAGGTTGCTCAGTACTCAGGGTGCTGGGTGCTCAGTACTCAGGGTGCTGTGTGCTCAGTGCTCGGGGTGCTGGGTGCTCAGTACTCAGGGTGCTGGGTGCTCAGTGCTCAGGGTGCTCAGTGCTCGGGGAGCTCGGTGCTCAGTACTCATGGTGCTGTGTGCTCAGTACTCAGTGCTCGGGGTCCTGGGTGCTCAGCGCTCTGGGTGCTTAGTGCACAGTACTCAGGGTGCTGGGTGCTCAGTATTCTGGGTGCTCAGTCCTCGGGGTGCTGGGTGCTCAGTACTCAGGGTGCTGGGTGCTCAGTGCTCAGGGTGCTGGGTGCTCAGTGCTCAGGTTGCTGGGTGCTCAGTACTCAGGGTGCTGGGTGCTCAATACTCAGGGTGCTCAGTGCTCAGTACTCAGGGTGCTCAGTGCTCAGTACTCAGGGTGCTCAGTGCTCAGGGTGCTGGGTGCTCAGTGCTCGGGGTGCTGGGTACTCAGTCCTCAGGGTGCTGGGTGCTCAGTGCTCAGGGTGCTCGGTGCTTAGTACTCATGGTGCTCGGTGCTCGGGGTGCTGGGTGCTCAGTACTCAGGGTGCTGGGTGCACAGTGCTCAGGGTGCTGGGTGCTCAGTGCTCAGGGTGCTCGGTGCTTAGTACTCATGGTGCTCGGTGCTCGGGGTGCTGGGTGCTCAGTGCTCGGTGTGCTGGGTGCTCAGTGCTCAGGGTGCTGGGTGCTGAGTGGTCGGTGTGCTGGGTGCTCAGTGCTCGGGGTGCTGGGTGCTCAGTGCTCGGGTTGCTGGGTGCTCAGTACTCGGGGTGCTCGGTGCTCAGTACTCAGGGTGCTGGGTGCTCAGTGCTCAGGGTGCTGGGTGCTCAGTACTCAGGGTGCTGGGTGCTCGGTGCTCAGTACGCTGGGTGCTCAGTACTCAGGGTGCTGGGTGCTCAGTACTCAGGGTGCTCGTTGCTCAGTACTCAGGGTGCTGCGTGCTCAGTGCTCGGGGTGCTGGGTGCTCATTAATCAGGGTCCTGGGTGCTCAGTACTCAGGGTGCTCAGTGCTTGGGGTGCTGGGTGCTCAGTACTCAGGGTGCTCAGTGCTTGGGGTGCAGGGTGCTCAGTACTCAGGGTGCTGGTTGCTCAGTGCTCAGGGTGCTGGGTGCTGAGTACTCAGGGTGCTGGGTGCTCAGTACTCAGGGTGCTGGGTGCTCAGTGCTCGGGGTGCTGGGTGCTCAGTGCTCGGGGTGCTGGGTGCTCAGTGCTGGGGGTGCTGGTTGCTCAGTGCTCAGGGTGCTGGGTGCTCAGTGCTCAGGGTGCTGTGTGCTCAGTGCTCGGGGTGCTGGGTGCTCAGTGCCCGGGGTGCTCGGTGCTCAGTGCTCGGGGTGCTGGGTGCTCATTACTCAGAGTGCTGGGTTCTCAGTACTCCGGGTGCTGGGTGCTCAGTGCTCCGGGTGCTCGGTGCATAGTACTCAGGGTGCTGGGTGCTCAGTACTCCGGGTGCTGGGTGCTCAGTGCTCGGGGTGCTCGGTGCTCAGTGCTCAAGGTGCTGGGTGCTCAGTACTCAGGGTGCTCATTGCTCAGGGTGCTGGGTGCTCAGTACTCAGGGTGCTGGGTGCTCAGTGCTCAGGGTGCTGGGTGCTCAGTGCTCAGGGTTCTGGGTGCTCGGTGCTCGGGGTGCTCGGTGCTCAGTACTCAGGGTGCTCAGTGCTCAGTAATCAGGGTGCTGGGTGCTCAGTGCTCAGGGCGCTGGGTGCTCAGTACTCAGGGTGCTGGGTGCGCAGTGCTCGGTGTGCTCGGTGCTCAGTACGTTGGGTGCTCAGTACTCAGGGTGCTGGGTGCTCAGTTCTCAGGGTGATCAGTGCTCATTACTCAGGGTGCTCAGTACTCAGGGTGCTGGGTGCTCAGGGCTCGGGGTGCTGGGAGCTCAGTACTCAGGGTGCTGGGTGCTCAGTGCTCGGGGTGCTGGGTGCTGAGTCCTCAGGGTGCTGGGTGCTCAGTACTCGGGCTGCTCGGTGCTCAGTACTCAGGGTGCTGGGTGCTCAGTACTCAGGGTGCTGGGTGCTCAGTACTCAGGGTGCTCGCTGCTCAGTACTCAGGGTGCTGGGTGCTCAGTGCTCAGGGTGCTGGGTGCTCAGTACTCAGGGTGCTGGGTGCTCAGTGCTCAGGGTGATCGGTGCTCAGTCCTCAGGGTGCTCAGTACTGAGGGTGCTGGGTGCTCAGTGCTCAGGTTGCTCAGTACTCAGGGTGCTGGGTGCTCAGTACTCAGGGTGCTGGGTGCTCAGTGCTCGGGGTGCTGGGTGCTCAGTACTCAGGGTTCTGGGTGCTCAGTGCTCAGGGTGCTCAGTGCTCGGGGAGCTCGGTGCTCAGTACTCATGGTGCTGTGTGCTCAGTACTCAGGGCTCGGGGTCCTGGGTGCTCAGCGCTCTGGGTGCTTAGTGCACAGTACTCAGGGTGCTGCCTGCTCAGTATTCAGGGTGCTCAGTCCTCGGGGTGCTGGGTGCTCAGTACTCAGGGTGCTGGGTGCTCAGTGCTCAGGGTGCTGGGTGCTCAGTGCTCAGGGTGCTGGGTACTCAGTGATCGGGGTGCTGGGTGCTCAGTACTCAGGGTGCTGGGTGCTCAGTACTCAGGGTGCTGGGTGCTCAGTGCTCGGGGTGCTGGGTGCTCAGTGCTCGGGGTGCTGGGTGCTCAGTGCTCGGGGTGCTCACTGCTCAGTACTCAGGTTGCTGATTGCTCAGTTCTCCGGGTGCTCGGTGCTCAGTGCTCAAGGTGCTGGGTGCTCAGTACTCAGGGTGCTCATTGCTCAGGGTGCTGGGTGCTCAGTACTCAGGGTGCTGGGTGCTCAGTGCTCCGGGTGCTCGGTGCTCAGTGCTCAAGGTGCTGGGTGCTCAGTACTCAGGGTGCTCATTGCTCAGGGTGCTGGGTGCTCAGTACTCAAGGTGCTGGGTGCTCAGTGCTCAGGGTGCTCGGTGCTCAGTACGTTGGGTGCTCAGTATTCAGGGTGCTTGGTGCTCAGTGCTCAGGGTGCTGGGTGCTCAGTGCTCAGGGTGCTGGGTGCTCGGTGCTCGGGGTGCTGGGTGCTCAGTGCTCGGGGTGCTCGTTGCTCAGTAGTCAGGGTGCCCAGTGCTCAGTACTCAGGGTGCTGGGTGCTCAGTGCTCAGGGTGCTGGGTGCTCAGTACTCAGGGTGCTGGGTGCTCAGTGCTCAGGGTGCTCGGTGCTCAGTACTCAGGGTGCTGGGTGATCAGTGCTCGGTGTGCTCGGTGCTCAGTACGTTGGGTGCTCAGTACTCAGGGTGCTGGGTGCTCAGTGCTCAGGGTGATCGGTGCTCAGTACTCAGTGTGCTCAGTACTCAGGGTGCTGGCTGCTCAGGGCTCGGGGTGCTGGGAGCTCAGTACTGAGGGTGCTGGGTGCTCAGTGCTCGGGGTGCTGGGTGCTGAGTCCTCAGGGTGCTGGGTGCTCAGTACTCGGGGTGCTCGGTGCTCAGTACTCAGGGTGCTGGGTGCTCAGTACTCAGGGTGCTGGGTGCTCAGTACTCAGGGTGCTCGCTGCTCAGTACTCAGGGTGCTGGGTGCTCAGTGCTCAGGGTGCTGGGTGCTCAGTACTCAGGGTGCTGGGTGCTCAGTGCTCAGGGTGATCAGTGCTCAGTCCTCAGGGTGCTCAGTACTCAGGGTGCTGGGTGCTCAGTGCTCAGGTTGCTCAGTACTCAGGGTGCTGGGTGCTCAGTACTCAGGGTGCTGGGTGCTCAGTGCTCGGGGTGCTGGGTGCTCAGTACTCAGGGTGCTGAGTGCTCAGTGCTCAGGGTGCTGGGTGCTCAGTACTCAGGGTGCTGGGTGCTCAGTACTCAGGGTGCTCAGTGCTCGGGGAGCACGGTGCTCAGTACTCAGGGTGCTGGGTGCTCAGTACTCAGTGCTCGGGGTCTTGGGTGCTCAGCGCTCTGGGTGCTTAGTGCACAGTACTCAGGGTGCTGGGTGCTCAGTATTCAGGGTGCTCAGTGCTCGGGATGCTGGGTGCTCAGTACTCAGGGTGCTGGGTGCTCATTGCTCAGGGTGCTGGGTGCTCAGTGCTCAGGGTGCTGGGTGCTCAGTGCTCAGGGTGCTGGGTACTCAGTGCTCGGGGTGCTGGGTGCTCAGTACTCATAGTTCTGGGTGCTCAGTGCTCAGTGTGCTGGGTGCTCAGTGTTCGGGGTGCTTGGTGCTCAGTGCTCGGGGTGCTGGGTGCTCAGTGCTCGGGGTGCTCGCTGCTCAGTACTCAGTGTGCTGGATGCTCAGTGCTCCGGGTGCTCAGTACTCAGGGTGCTGTGTGTTCAGTGCTCAGGGTGCTGGGTGCTCAGTACTCAGGGTGCTCGGTGCTTAGTACTCAGGGTGCTGGGTGCTCAGTACTCGGGGTGCTGGGTGCTCAGTGCTCGGGGTGCTCGGTGCTCAGTGCTCAAGGTGCTGGGTGCTGAGTACTCAGGGTGCTCATTGCTCAGGGTGGTGGGTGCTCAGTACTCAGGGTGCTGGGTGCTCAGTACTCAGGGTGCTCGGTGCTAAGTACTCAGGGTGCTCAGTGCTCAGGGTGCTGGGTGCTCAGTGCTCGGGGTGCTGGGTACTCAGTGCTCAGTACACAGGGTGCTGGGTGCTCAGTACTCAGGGTGCTGGGTGCTCAGTACTCAGGGTGCTGGGTGCTCAGTGCTCGGGGTGCTTGGTGCTCAGTGCTCGGGTTGCTGGGTGCTCAGTGCTCGGGGTGCTCGCTGCTCAGTACTCAGTGTGCTGGGTGCTCAATGCTCCGGGTGCTCAGTACTCAGGGTGCTGTGTGTTCAGTGCTCAGGGTGCTGGGTGCTCAGTACTCAGGGTGCTCGGTGCTTAGTACTCCGGGTGCTGTGTGCTCAGTGCTCGGGGTGCTCGGTGCTCAGTGCTCAAGGTGCTGGGTGCTCAATACTCAGGGTGCTCATTGCTCAGGGTGCTGGGTGCTCAGTACTCAGGGTGCTGGGTGCTCAGTGCTCAGGGTGCTCGGTGCTCAGTACGTTGGTTGCTCAATACTCAGGGTGCTGGGTGCTCAGTGCTCAGGGTGCTGGGTGCTCAGTGCTCAGGGTGCTGGGTGCTCAGTGCTCAGGGTGCTAGGTGCTCGGTGCTCGGGGTGCTGGGTGCTCAGTGCTCGGGGTGCTCGGTGCTCAGTACTCAGGGTGCTCAGTGCTCATTACTCAGGGTGCTGGGTGCTCAGTGCTCAGGGTGCTGGGTGCTCAGTACTCAGGGAGCTGGGTGCTCAGTACTCAGGGTGCTCCGTGTTCAGTACTCAGGGTGCTGGGTGCTCAGTGCTCGGGGTGCTGGGTGCTCAGTACTCAGGGTGCTGGGTGCTCAGTGCTCGGGGTGCTCGGTGCTCAGTGCTCGCGGTGCTGGGTGCTCAGTGCTCTGGGTGCTGGGTGCTCAGTGCTCTGAGTGCTGGGTGCTCAGTACTCAGGGTGCTCGGTGCTCAGTACTCAGGGTGCTCAGTACTCAGCGTGCTGGGTGCTCAGTGCTCAGGGTGCTCGGTGCTCATTACTCAGGGTGCTCAGTGCTCAGTGCTCTGGGTGCTGGGTGCTCAGTGCTCGGGGTGCTGGGTGCTCAGTGCTCAGGGTGCTGGGTGCTCAGTACTCAGGGTGCTGGGTGCTTATTTCTCAGGGTGCTCGGTCCTCAGTGCTCAGGGTGCTGGGTGCTCAGTACTCAGGGTGCTGGGTGCTCCGTGCTCAGGGTGCTCAGTGCTCAGTACAAAGGGTGCTCAGTGCTCAGTGCTCTGGGTGCTGGGTGCTCAGTGCTCGGGGTGCTGGGTGCTCAGTGCTCAGGGTGCTGGGTGCTCAGTACTCAGGGTGCTCAGTGCTCGGGGAGCACGGTGCTCAGTACTCAGGGTGCTGGGTGCTCAGTACTCAGTGCTCGGGGTCCTGGGTGCTCAGCGCTCTGGGTGCTTAGTGCACAGTACTCAGGGTGCTGGGTGCTCAGTATTCAGGGTGCTCAGTGCTCGGGGTGCTGGGTGCTCAGTGCTCAGGGTGCTGGGTGCTCAGTGCTCAGGGTGCTGGGTGCTCAGTGCTCAGGGTGCTGGGTACTCAGTGCTCGGGGTGCTGGGTGCTCAGTACTCATAGTTCTGGGTGCTCAGTGCTCAGTGTGCTGGGTGCTCAGTGTTCGGGGTGCTTGGTGCTCAGTGCTCGGGGTGCTGGGTGCTCAGTGCTCGGGGTGCTCGCTGCTCAGTACTCAGTGTGCTTCATGCTCAGTGCTCCGGGTGCTCAGTACTCAGGGTGCTGTGTGTTCAGTGCTCAGGGTGCTGGGTGCTCAGTACTCAGGGTGCTCGGTGCTTAGTACTCAGGGTGCTGGGTGCTCATTACTCGGGGTGCTGGGTGCTCAGTGCTCGGGGTGCTCGGTGCTCAGTGCTCAAGGTGCTGGGTGCTCAATACTCAGGGTGCTCATTGCTCAGGGTGGTGGGTGCTCAGTACTCAGGGTGCTGGGTGCTCAGTAATCAGGGTGCTCGGTGCTAAGTACTCAGGGTGCTCAGTGCTCAGGGTGCTGGGTGGTCAGTGCTCGGGGTGCTGGGTACTCAGTGCTCAGTACACAGGGTGCTGGGTGCTCAGTACTCAGGGTGCTGGGTGCTCAGTACTCAGGGTGCTGGGTGCTCAGTGCTCGGGGTGCTTGGTGCTCAGTGCTCGGGTTGCTGGGTGCTCAGTGCTCGGGGTGCTCGCTGCTCAGTACTCAGTGTGCTGGGTGCTCAATGCTCCGGGTGCTCAGTACTCAGGGTGCTGTGTGTTCAGTGCTCAGGGTGCTGGGTGCTCAGTACTCAGGGTGCTCGGTGCTTAGTACTCCGGGTGCTGTGTGCTCAGTGCTCGGGGTGCTCGGTGCTCAGTGCTCAAGGTGCTGGGTGCTCAATACTCAAGGTGCTCATTGCTCAGGGTGCTGGGTGCTCAGTACTCAGGGTGCTGGGTGCTCAGTGCTCAGGGTGCTCGGTGCTCAGTACGTTGGGTGCTCAGTACTCAGGGTGCTGGGTGCTCAGTGCTCAGGGTGCTGGGTGCTCAGTGCTCAGGGTGCTGGGTGCTCAGTGCTCAGGGTGCTAGGTGCTCGGTGCTCGGGGTGCTGGGTGCTCAGTGCTCGGGGTGCTCGGTGCTCAGTACTCAGGGTGCTCAGTGCTCATTACTCAGGGTGCTGGGTGCTCAGTGCTCAGGGTACTGGGTGCTCAGTACTCAGGGAGCTGGGTGCTCAGTACTCAGGGTGCTCCGTGTTCAGTACTCAGGGTGCTGGGTGCTCAGTGCTCGGGGTGCTGGGTGCTCAGTACTCAGGGTGCTGGGTGCTCAGTGCTCGGGGTGCTCGGTGCTCAGTGCTCGTGGTGCTGGGTGCTCAGTGCTCTGGGTGCTGGGTGCTCAGTGCTCAGAGTGCTGGGTGCTCAGTACTCAGGGTGCTCGGTGCTCAGTACTCAGGGTGCTCAGTACTCAGCGTGCTGGGTGCTCAGTGCTCAGGGTGCTCGGTGCTCATTACTCAGGGTGCTCAGTGCTCAGTACTCAGCATGCTGGGTGCTCAGTGCTCAGCGTGCTGGGTGCTCAGTACTCAGGGTGCTGGGTGCTCAGTACTCAGGGTGCTGGGTGCTCAGTGCTCAGGGTGCTGGGTGCTCAGTACTCAGGGTGCTGGGTGCTCAGTACTCAGGGTGCTGGGTGCTCCGTGCTCAGGGTGCTCAGTGCTCAGTACTAAGGGTGCTCAGTGCTCAGTGCTCTGGGTGCTGGGTGCTCAGTGCTCGGGGTGCTGGGTGCTCAGTGCTCAGGGTGCTGGGTGCTCAGTACTCAGGGTGCTCAGTGCTCAGGGTGCTGGGTGCTCAGTGCTCGGGGTGCTGGGTACTCAGTGCTCAGTACACAGGGTGCTGAGTGCTCAGTGCTCGGGGTGCTGGGTGCTCAGTGCTCAGTACTCAGGGTGCTGGGTGCTCGGTGCTCGGGGTGCTGGATGCTCAGTGCTCAGGGTGCTGGGTGCTCAGTACTCAGGGTGCTGTGTGTTCAGTGCTCAGGATACTGGGTGCTCAGTACGCAGGGTGCTAGGTGCTTAGTACTCAGGGTGCTGGGTGCTCAGTACTCCGGGTGCTGGGTGCTCAGTGCTCGGGGTGCTCGGTGCTCAGTGCTCGGGGTGCTCGGTGCTCAGTGCTCCGGTTGCTGGGTGCTCAGTACTCAGGGTGCTCATTGCTCAGGGTGCTGGGTGCTCAGTACTCAGGGTGCTGGGTGCTCAGTACTCAGGGTGCTCAGTGCTCAGTACTCAGGGTGCTCAGTGCTCAGTACTCAGGGTGCTCAGTGCTCAGGGTGCTGGGTGATCAGTGCTCTGGGTGCTGGGTGCTCAGTGCTCAGGGTGCTGTGTGCTCAGTACTCAGGGTGCTGTGTGCTCAGTACTCAGGGTGCTCAGTACTCAGGGTGCTGGGTGCTCAGTGCTCAGGGTGCTGGGTGCTCAGTGCTCAGGGTGCTCGGTGCTCAGTGCTCAGGTTGCTGGGTGCTCAGTACTCAGGGTGCTGGGTGCTCAGTACTCAGGGTGCTCAGTGCTTAGTACTCAGGGTGCTGGGTGCTCAGTGCTCAGGGTGCTGGGTGCTCAGTACTCAGGGTGCTGGGTGCTCAGTACTCAGGGTGCTCGGTGCTCAGTACTCAGGGTGCTGGGTGCTCAGAGCTCAGTACGCTGGTTGCTCAGTACTCAGGGTGCTGGGTGCTCAGTACTCAGGGTGCTCG
This sequence comes from Microtus oregoni, assembly GCF_018167655.1. Lineage (NCBI taxonomy): Eukaryota > Metazoa > Chordata > Mammalia > Rodentia > Cricetidae > Microtus > Microtus oregoni. Next base: position 1,400,338 of record NW_024543101.1, on the reverse strand, counting down.
GTGCTCAGTACTCAGGGTGCTGGGTGCTCAGTGCTCGGGGTGCTGGGTGCTCATTAATCAGGGTGCTGGGTGCTCAGTACTCAGGGTGCTCAATGCTTGGGGTGCTCTGTGCTCAGTACTCATGGTGCTCAGTGCTTGGGGTGCAGTGTGCTCAGTACTCAGGGTGCTGGTTGCTCAGTGCTCAGGGTGCTGGGTGCTGAGTACTCAGGGTGCTGGGTGCTCAGTACTCAGGGTGCTGGGTGCTCAGTGCTCGGGGTGCTGGGTGCTCAGTGCTCGGGGTGCTGGGTGCTCAGTGCTCAGTACTCAGGGTGCTGGGTGCTCAGTGCTCGGGGTCCTGGGTACTCAGTGCTCAGTACACAGGGTGCTGTGTGCTCAGTGCTCGGGGTGCTGGGTGCTCAGTGCTCAGTACTCAGGGTGCTGGGTGCTCGGTGCTCTGGGTGCTGGATGCTCAGTGCTCAGGGTGCTGGGTGCTCAGTACTCAGGGTGCTGGGTGCTCAGTGCTCAGGGTGCTGGGTCCTCAGTACTCAGGGTGCTGGTTCCTCAGTGCTCAGGTTGCTGGGTGCTCAGTGCTCGGGGTGCTCAGTACTCAGGGTGCTGTGTGTTCAGTGCTCAGGATACTGGGTGCTCAGTACTCAGGGTGCTAGGTGCTTAGTACTCAGGGTGCTGGGTGCTCAGTACTCCGGGTGCTGGGTGCTCAGTGCTCGGGGTGCTCGGTGCTCAGTGCTCGGGGTGCTCGGTGCTCAGTGCTCAGGTTGCTGGGTGCTCAGTACTCAGGGTGCTCATTGCTCAGGGTGCTGGGTGCTCAGTACTCAGGGTGCTGGGTGCTCAGTACTCAGGGTGCTCAGTGCTCAGTACTCAGGGTGCTCAGTGCTCAGTACTCAGGGTGCTCAGTGCTCAGGGTGCTGGGTGCTCAGTGCTCTGGGTGCTGCGTGCTCAGTGCTCAGGGTGCTGGGTGCTCAGTACTCAGGGTGCTGTGTGCTCAGTACTCAGGGTGCTCAGTACTCAGGGTGCTGGGTGCTCAGTGCTCAGGGTGCTGGGTGCTCAGTGCTCAGGGTGCTCGGTGCTCAGTGCTCAGGTTGCTGGGTGCTCAGTACTCAGGGTGCTGGGTGCTCAGTACTCAGGGTGCTCAGTGCTCAGTACTCAGGGTGCTGGGTGCTCAGTGCTCAGGGTGCTGGGTGCTCAGTACTCAGGGTGCTGGGTGCTCAGTACTCTGGGTGCTCGGTGCTCAGTACTCAGGGTGCTGGGTGCTCAGTGCTCAGTACGCTGGTTGCTCAGTACTCAGGGTGCTGGGTGCTCAGTACTCAGGGTGCTCGGTGCTCAGTACTCAGGGTGCTGGGTGCTCAGTGCTCGGGGTGCTGGGTGCTCATTAATCAGGGTGCTGGGTGCTCAGTACTCAGGGTGCTCATCAGGGTGCGGGGTGCTCAGTGCTCGGGGTGCTGGGTGCTCAGTGCTCGGGGTGCTGGGTGCTCAGTGCTCAGTACTCAGGGTGCTGGGTGCTCAGTGCTCGGGGTGCTGGATGCTCAGTACTCAGGGTGCTGGGTCCTCAGTGCTCAGGGTGCTGGGTGCTAAGTGCTCGGGGTGCTCAGTACTCAGGGTGCTGTGTGTTCAGTGCTCAGGGTACTGGGTGCTCAGTACTCAGGGTGCTCAGTGCTTAGTACTCAGGGTGCTGGGTGCTCAGTACTCCGGGTGCTGGGTGCTCAGTGCTCGGTGTGTTCAGTGCTCAGTGCTCAGGGTGCTGGGTGCTCAGTACTCATGGTGCTCATTGCTCAGGGTGCTGGGTGCTCAGTACTCAGGGTGCTGGGTGCTCAGTACTCAGGGTGCTCAGTGCTCAGTACTCAGGGTGCTCAGTACTCAGGGTGCTGGTTGCTCAGGGCTCGGGGTGCTGGGAGCTCAGTACTCAGGGTGCTGTGTGCTCAGTGCTCGGGGTGCTGGGTGCTGAGTCCTCAGGGTGCTGGGTGCTCAGTACTTGGGGTGCTCGGTGCTCAGTACTCAGGGTGCTGGGTGCTCAGTACTCAGGGTGATGGGTGCTCAGTACTCAGGGTGCTCGCTGCTCAGTACTCAGGGTGCTGGGTGCTCAGTGCTCAGGGTGCTGGGTGCTCAGAACTCAGGTTGCTGGGTGCTCAGTGCGCGGGGTGCTGGGTGCTCAGTACTCACGGTGCTGGGTGCTCAGTGCTCGGGGTGCTGGGTGCTCAGTACTCAGGGTGCTGGGTGCTCAGTGCTCAGGGTGCTGGGTGCTCAGTACTCAGGGTGCTGGGTGCTCAGTACTCAGGGTGCGCAGTGCTCGGGGAGCTCGGTGCTCAGTACACAGGGTGCTGGGTGTTCAGTACTCAGTGCTCGGGGTCCTGGGTGCTCAGCGCTCTGGGTGCTTAGTGCACAGTACTCAGGGTGCTGGGTGCTCAGTATTCAGGGTGCTCAGTGCTCGGGGTGCTGGGTGCTCAGTACTCAGGGTGCTCGGTCCTCAGTGCTCAGGTTGCTGGGTGCTCAGTACTCAGCCTGCTGGGTGCTCAGTACTCAGGTTGCTCAGTGCTCAGTACTCAGGGTGCTGGGTGCAAAGTGCTCAGGGTGCTGGGTGGGTGCTCAGTGCTTGGGGTGCTGGGTGCTCAGTACTCAGGGTGCTCAGTGCTTGTGATGCAGGGTGCTCAGTACTCAGGGTGCTGGTTGCTCAGTGCTCAAGGTGCTGGGTGCTGAGTACTCAGGGTGCTGGGTGCTCAGTACTCAGGGTGCTGGGTGCTCAGTGCTCGGGGTGCTGGGTGCTCAGTGCTCGGGGTACTGGGTGCTCAGGGCTCAGTACTCAGGGTGCTGTGTGCTCAGTGATCAGGGTCCTGGATGCTCAGTACTCAGGGTGCTGGCTGCTCAGTGCTCAGGGTGCTGGGTGCTCAGTACTCAGGGTGCTGGGTGCTCAGTGCTCAGGCTGCTGGGTGCTCAGTACTCAGGGTGCTGGGTCCTCAGTGCTCAGGGTGCTGGGTGCTCAGTGCTCGGGGTGCTCAGTACTCAGGGTGCTGTGTGTTCAGTGCTCAGGGTACTGGGTGCTCAGTACTCAGGGTGCTCGGTGCTTAGTACTCAGGGTGCTGGGTGCTCAGTACTCAGGGTGCTCATTGCTCAGGGTGCTGGGTGCTCAGTACTCAGGGTGCTGGGTGCTCAGTACTCAGGGTGCTCAGTGCTCAGTACTCAGGGTGCTCAGTACTCAGGGTGCTGGCTGCTCAGTGCTCGGGGTGCTGGGTGCTGAGTCCTCAGGGTGCTGGGTGCTCAGTACTCGGGGTGCTCGGTGCTCAGTACTCAGGGTGCTGGGTGCTCAGTACTCAAGGTGCTGGGTGCTCAGTACTCAGGGTGCTCGCTGCTCAGTACTCAGGGTGCTGGGTGCTCAGTGCTCAGGGTGCTGGGTGCTCAGTAATCAGGGTGATGGGTGCTCAGTGCTCAGGGTGCTCAGTACTCAGGGTGCTGGGTGCTCAGTGCTCAGGTTGCTCAGGACTCAGGGTGCTGGGTGCTCAGTACTCAGGGTGCTGTGTGCTCAGTTCTCGGGGTGCTGGGTGCTCAGTACTCAGGGTGCTGGGAGCTCAGTGCTCAGGGTGCTGGGTGCTCAGTACTCAGGGTGCTGGGTGCTCAGTACTCAGGGTGATCAGTGCTCGGGGAGCTCGGTGCTCAGTACTCAGGGTGCTGGGTGCTCAGTACTCAGTGCTCGGGGTCCTGGGTGCTCAGCGCTCTGGGTGCTTAGTGCACAGTACTCAGGGTGCTGTGTGCTCAGTATTCAGGGTGCTCAGTGCTTGGGGTGCTGGGTGCTCAGTACTCAGGGTGCTGGGTGCTCCGTGCTCAGGGTGCTGGGTGCTCAATGCTCAGGGTGCTGGGTGCTCAGTGCTCAGGGTGCTGGGTACTCAGTGCTCGGGGTGCTGGGTGCTCAGTGTTCAGGGTGCTGGGTGCTCAGTGCTCAGGGTGCTGGGTGCTCAGTGCTCGGGGTGCTTGGTGCTCAGTGCTCGGGGTGCTGGGTGCTCAGGGATCGGGGTGCTCGCTGCTCAGTACTCAGGGTGCTGGGTGCTCAGTGCTCCGGGTGCTCAGTACTCAGGGTGCTGTGTGTTCAGTGCTCGGGGTGCTGGGTGCTCAGTGCTCGGGGTGCTCGGTGCTCAGGGTGCTGGGTGCTCAGTACTCAGGGTGCTGGGTGCTCAGTACTCAGGGTGCTCGGTGCTCAGTGCTCAGGTTGCTGGGTGCTCAGTACTCAGCCTGCTGGGTGCTCAGTACTCAGGTTGCTCAGTGCTCAGTACTCAGGGTGCTGGGTGCTCAGTGCTCAGGGTGCTGGGTGCTCAGTACTCAGGGTGCTGGGTGCTCGGTGCTCAGTACGCTGGGTGCTCAATACTCAGGGTGCTCGGTGCTCAGTACTCAGTGTGCTCGGTGCTCAATACTCAGGGTGCTGGGTGCTCAGTGCTCGGGGTGCTGGGTGCTCATTAATCAGGGTGCTGGGTGCTCAGTACTCAGGGTGCTCAGTGCTTGGGGTGCTGGGTGCTCAGTACTCAGGGTGCTCAGTGCTTGTGGTGCAGGGTGCTCAGTACTCAGGGTGCTGGTTGCTCAGTGCTCAAGGTGCTGGGTGCTGAGTACTCAGGGTGCTGGGTGCTCAGTACTCAGGGTGCTGGGTGCTCAGTGCTCGGGGTGCTGGGTGCTCAGTGCTCGGGGTACTGGGTGCTCAGGGCTCAGTACTCAGGGTGCTGGGTGCTCAGTGATCGGGGTCCTGGATGCTCAGTACTCAGGGTGCTGGCTGCTCAGTGCTCAGGGTGCTGGGTGCTCAGTACTCAGGGTGCTGGGTGCTCAGTGCTCAGGCTGCTGGGTGCTCAGTACTCAGGGTGCTGGGTCCTCAGTGCTCAGGGTGCTGGGTGCTCAGTGCTCAGGGTGCTCAGTACTCAGGTTGCTGTGTGTTCAGTGCTCAGGGTACTGGGTGCTCAGTACTCAGGGTGCTCGGTGCTTAGTACTCAGGGTGCTGGGTGCTCAGTACTCTGGGTGCTGGGTGCTCAGTGCTCGGGGTTTTCGGTGCTCAGTGCTCAGGGTGCTGGGTGCTCAGGACTCAGGGTGCTCATTGCTCAGGGTGCTGGGTGCTCAGTACTCAGGGTGCTGGGTGCTCAGTACTCAGGGTGCTCAGTGCTCAGTACTCAGGGTGCTCAGTACTCAGGGTGCTGGCTGCTCAGGCCTCGGGGTGCTGGGAGCTCAGTACTCAGGGTGCTGGGTGCTCAGTGCTCGGGGTGCTGGGTGCTGAGTCCTCAGGGTGCTGGGTGCTCAGTACTCTGGGTGCTCGGTGCTCAGTACTCAGGGTGCTGGGTGCTCAGTACTCAGGGTGCTGGGTGCTCAGTACTCAGGGTGCTCGCTGCTCAGTACTCAGGGTGCTGGGTGCTCAGTGCTCAGGGTGCTGGGTGCTCAGTACTCAGGGTGCTGGGTGCTCAGTGCTCAGGGTGCTCAGCACTCAGGGTGCTGGGTGCTCAGTGCTCAGGTTGCTCAGAACTCAGGGTGCTGGGTGCTCAGTACTCAGGGTGCTGTGTGCTCAGTTCTCGGGGTGCTGGGTGCTCAGTACTCAGGGTGCTGGGAGCTCAGTGCTCAGGGTGCTGGGTGCTCAGTACTCAGGGTGCTGGGTGCTCAGTACTCAGGGTGCTCAGTGCTCGGGGAGCTCGGTGCTCAGTACTCAGGGTGCTGGGTGCTCAGTACTCAGTGCTCGGTGTCCTGGGTGCTCAGCGCTCTGGGTGCTTAGTGCACAGTACTCAGGGTGCTGGGTGCTCAGTATTCAGGGTGCTCAGTGCTCGGGGTGCTGGGTGCTCAGTACTCAGGGTGCTGGGTGCTCAGTGCTCAGGGTGCTGGGTGCTCAATTCTCAGGGTGCTGGGTGCTCAGTGCTCAGGGTGCTGGGTACTCAGTGCTCGGGGTGCTGGGTGCTCAGTACTCAGGGTGCTGGGTGCTCAGTACTCAGGGTGCTGGGTGCTCAGTGCTCGGGGTGCTTGGTGCTCAGTGCTCGGGGTGCTGGGTGCTCAGTGATCGGGGTGCTCGCTGCTCAGTACTCAGGGTGCTGGGTGCTCAGTGCTCCGGGTGCTCAGTACTCAGGGTGCTGTGTGTTCAGTGCTCGGGGTGCTGGGTGCTCAGTGCTCGGGGTGCTCAGTGCTCAGTACTCAGGGTACTCAGTGCTCATTACTCAGGGTGCTGGGTGCTCAGTGCTCAGGGTGCTGGGTGCTCAGTACTCAGGGTGCTGGGTGCTCGGTGCTCAGTACGCTGGGTGCTCAGTACTCAGGGTGCTGGGTGCTCAGTACTCAGGGTGCTCGGTGCTCAGTACTCAGGGTGCTGGGTGCTCAGTGCTCAGGGTGCTGGGTGATCAGTACTCAGGGTGCTGGGTGCTCAGTGCTCGGGGTGCTGGGTGCTCAGTGCTCGGGGTGCTGGGTGCTCAGTGCTCGGGGTGCTCGGTGCTCAGTACTCAGTGTGCGCGGTGCTCAGTACTCAGGGTGCTCAGTACTCAGCATGCTGGGTGCTCAGTGCTCAGGGTGCTGGGTGCTCAGTGCTCGGGGTGCTGGGTACTCAGTGCTCAGTATACAGGGTGCTGAGTGCTCAGTGCTCGGGGTGCTGAGTGCTCAGTGCTCAGTACTCAGGTTGCTGGGTGCTCGGTGCTCGGGGTGCTGGATGCTCAGTACTCAGAGTGCTGGGTGCTCAGTGCTCAGGGTGCTGTGTGCTCAGTACTCAGGGTGCTGGGTGCTCAGTGCTCAGGGTGCTGGGTGCTCAGTAATCAGGGTGCTGGGTCCTCAGTGCTCAGGGTGCTGGGTGCTCAGTGCTCGGGGTGCTCAGTGCTTGGGGTGCTGGGTGCTCAGTACTCAGGGTGCTCAGTGCTTGGGGTGAACTGTGCTCAGTACTCAGGGTGCTGGTTGCTCAGTGCTCAGGGTGCGGGGTGCTGAGTACTCAGGGTGCTGGGTGCTCAGTACTCAGGGTGCTGGGTGCTCAGTGCTCGGGGTGCTGGGTGCTCAGTGCTCGGGGTGCTGAGTGCTCAGTGCGCAGTACTCAGGGTGCTGGGTGCTCAGTGCTCGGGGTGCTGGATGCTCAGTACTCAGGGTGCTGGGTGCTCAGTGCTCAGGGTGCTGGGTGCTCAGTACTCAGGGTGCTGGGTGCTCAGTGCTCAGGCTGCTGGGTGCTCAGTACTCAGGGTGCTGGGTCCTCAGTGCTCAGGGTGCTGGGTGCTCAGTGCTCGGGGTGCTAAGTACTCAGGGTGCTGTGTGTTCAGTGCTCACGGTACTGGGTGCTCAGTACTCAGGGTGCTCGGTGCTTAGTACTCAGGGTGCTGGGTGCTCAGTACTCCGGGTGCTGGGTGCTCAGTGCTCGGGGTGTTCGGTGCTCAGTGCTCAGGGTGCTGGGTGCTCAGTACTCAGGGTGCTCATTGCTCAGGGTGCTTGGTGCTCAGTACTCAGGGTGCTGGGTGCTCAGTACTCAGGGTGCACAGTGCTCAGTACTCAGGGTGCTCAGTGCTCAGTACTCAGGGTGCTCAGTGCTCAGGGTGCTGGGTGCTCAGTGCTCGGGGTGCTGGGTGCTCAGTGCTCAGGGTGCTGTGTGCTCAGTACTCAGGGTGCTCAGTACTCAGGGTGCTGGGTGCTCAGTGCTCAGGGTGCTGGGTGCTCAGTGCTCAGGGTGCTGGGTGCTCAGTGCTCAGGGTGCTTGGTGCTCAGTGCTCAGGTTGCTGGGTGCTCAGTATTCAGGGTGCTGGGTGCTCAGTACTCACTGTGCTCAGTGCTCAGTACTCAGGGTGCTCAGTGCTCAGTACTCAGGGTGCTCAGTGCTCAGTACTCAGGGTGCTCAGTGCTCAGGGTGCTGCGTGCTCATTGCTCGTTGTGCTGGGTACTCAGTCCTCAGGGTGCTGGGTGCTCAGTGCTCACTGTGCTCGGTGCTTAGTACTCATGGCGCTCGGTGTTCGGGGTGCTGGGTGCTCTGTACTCAGGGTGCTGGTTGCACAGTGCTCAGGGTGCTGGGTGCTCAGTGCTCAGGGTGCTCAGTGCTTAGTACTCATGGTGCTCGGTGCTCGGGGTGCTGGGTGCTCAGTGCTCGGTGTGCTGGGTGCTCAGTGCTCGGGGTGCTGGGTGCTGAGTGCTCGGTGGGCTGGGTGCTCAGTGTTCGGGGTGCTGGGTGCTCAGTGCTCGGTTTGCTGGGTGCTCAGTACTCGGGGTGCTCGGTGCTCAGTACTCAGGGTGCTGGGTGCTCAGTGCTCTGGGTGCTGGGTGCTCAGTACTCAGGGTGCTGGGTGCTCGGTGCTCAGTACGCTGGGTGCTCAGTACTCAGGGTGCTGGGTGCTCAGTACTCAGGGTGCTCGGAGCTCAGTACTCAGGGTGCTGGGTGCTCAGTGCTCGGGGTTCTGGGTGCTCATTAATCAGGGTGCTGGGTGCTCAGTACTCAGGGTGCTCAGTGCTTGGGGTGCTGGGTGCTCAGTACTCAGGGTGCTCAGTGCTTGGCGAGCAGGGTGCTCAGTACTCAGGGTGCTGGGTGCTCAGTGCTCAGGGTGCTGGGTGCTGAGTACTCAGGGTGCTGGGTGCTCAGTGCTCGGGGTGCTGGGTGCTCAGTGCTCGGGGTGCTGGGTGCTCAGTGCTCAGGGTGCTGGGTGCTCAGTGCTCGGGGTGCTGGGTGCTCAGTGCTCGGGGTGCTCGGTGCTCAGTGCTCGGGGTGCTGGGTGCTCGGTGTTCAGGTTCCTGGGTGCTCAGTACTCGGGGTGCTGGGTGCTCAGTACTCAGGGTGCTGGGTGCTCATTGCTCGGGGTGCTGGGTGCTCAGTGCTCGGGGTGCTGGGTGCTCAATGCTCGGGGCGCTGGGTGCTCAGTGCTCAGGGTGATCGGTGCTCAGTACATTGGGTGCTCAGTACTCAGGGTGCTGGGTGCTCAGTGCTCAGGGTGATCGGTGCTCAGTACTCAGGGTGCTCAGTACTCAGGGTGCTGGGTGCTCAGGGCTAGGGGTGCTGGGAGCTCAGTACTCAGGGTGCTGGTTGCCCAGTGCTCGGTGTGTTGGGTGCTGAGTCCTTAGGGTGCTGGGTGCTCAGTACTCGGGGTGCTCGGTGCTCAGTACTCAGGGTGCTGGGTGCTGAGTACTCAGGGTGCTGGGTGCTCAGTACTCAGGGTGCTCGCTGCTCAGTACTCAATGTGCTGGGTGCTCAGTGCTCAGGGTGCTGGCTGCTCAGTACTCAGGGTGCTAGGTGCTCAGTACTCAGGGTGCTGGGTGCTCAGAACTCCGGGTGCTGGGTGCTCAGTGCTCGGGGTGCTCGGTGCTCAGTACTCAGTGTGCTCGGTGCTCAATACTCAGGGTGCTGGGTGCTCAGTGCTCGGGGTGCTGGGTGCTCATTAATCAGGGTGCTGGGTGCTCAGTACTCAGGGTGCTCAGTGCTTGGGGTGCTGGGTGCTCAGTACTCAGGGTGCTCAGTGCTTGTGGTGCAGGGTGCTCAGTACTCAGGGTGCTGGTTGCTCAGTGCTCAAGGTGCTGGGTGCTGAGTACTCAGGGTGCTGGGTGCTCAGTACTCAGGGTGCTGGGTGCTCAGTGCTCGGGGTGCTGGGTGCTCAGTGCTCGGGGTACTGGGTGCTCAGGGCTCAGTACTCAGGGTGCTGGGTGCTCAGTGATCGGGGTCCTGGATGCTCAGTACTCAGGGTGCTGGCTGCTCAGTGCTCAGGGTGCTGGGTGCTCAGTACTCAGGGTGATGGGTGCTCAGTGCTCAGGCTGCTGGGTGCTCAGTACTCAGGGTGCTGGGTCCTCAGTGCTCAGGGTGCTGGGTGCTCAGTGCTCAGGGTGCTCAGTACTCAGGGTGCTGTGTGTTCAGTGCTCAGGGTACTGGGTGCTCAGTACTCAGGGTGCTCGGTGCTTAGTACTCAGGGTGCTGGGTGCTCAGTACTCTGGGTGCTGGGTGCTCAGTGCTCGGGGTTTTCGGTGCTCAGTGCTCAGGGTGCTGGGTGCTCAGTACTGAGGGTGCTCATTGCTCAGGGTGCTGGGTGCTCAGTACTCAGGGTGCTGGGTGCTCAGTACTCAGGGTGCTCAGTGCTCAGTACTCAGGGTGCTCAGTACTCAGGGTGCTGGCTGCTCAGGCCTCGGGGTGCTGGGAGCTCAGTACTCAGGGTGCTGGGTGCTCAGTGCTCGGGGTGCTGGGTGCTGAGTCCTCAGGGTGCTGGGTGCTCAGTACTCGGGGTGCTCGGTGCTCAGTACTCAGGGTGCTGGGTGCTCAGTACTCAGGGTGCTGGGTGCTCAGTACTCAGGGTGCTCGCTGCTCAGTACTCAGGGTGCTGGGTGCTCAGTGCTCAGGGTGCTGGGTGCTCAGTACTCAGGGTGCTGGGTGCTCAGTGCTCAGGGTGCTCAGTACTCAGGGTGCTGGGTGCTCAGTGCTCAGGTTGCTCAGTACTCAGGGTGCTGGGTGCTCAGTACTCAGGGTGCTGTGTGCTCAGTTCTCGGGGTGCTGGGTGCTCAGTACTCAGGGTGCTGGGAGCTCAGTGCTCAGGGTGCTGGGTGCTCAGTACTCAGGGTGCTGGGTGCTCAGTACTCAGGGTGCTCAGTGCTCGGGGAGCTCGGTGCTCAGTACTCAGGGTGCTGGGTGCTCAGTACTCAGTGCTCGGGGTCCTGGGTGCTCAGTGCTCTGGGTGCTTAGTGCACAGTACTCAGGGTGCTGGGTGCTCAGTATTCAGGGTGCTCAGTGCTCGGGGTGCTGGGTGCTCAGTACTCAGGGTGCTGGGTGCTCAGTGCTCAGGGTGCTGGGTGCTCAATGCTCAGGGTGCTGGGTGCTCAGTGCTCAGGGTGCTGGGTACTCAGTGCTCGGGGTGCTGGGTGCTCAGTACTCAGGGTGCTGGGTGCTCAGTACTCAGGGTGCTGGGTGCTCAGTGCTCGGGGTGCTTGGTGCTCAGTGCTCGGGGTGCTGGGTGCTCAGTGATCGGGGTGCTCGCTGCTCAGTACTCAGGGTGCTGGGTGCTCAGTGCTCCAGGTGCTCAGTACTCAGGGTGCTGTGTGTTCAGTGCTCGGGGTGCTTGGTGCTCAGTGCTCGGGGTGCTCAGTGCTCAGTACTCAGGGTGCTCAGTGCTCATTACTCAGGGTGCTGGGTGCTCAGTGCTCAGGGTGCTGGGTGCTCAGTACTCAGGGTGCTGGGTGCTCGGTGCTCAGTACGCTGGGTGCTCAGTACTCAGGGTGCTGGGTACTCAGTACTCAGGGTGCTCGGTGCTCAGTACTCAGGGTGCTGGGTGCTCAGTGCTCGGGGTGCTGGGTGATCAGTACTCAGGGTGCTGGGTGCTCAGTGCTCGGTGTGCTGGGTGCTCAGTGCTCGGGGTGCTGGGTGCTCAGTGCTCGGGGTGCTCGGTGCTCAGTACTCAGTGTGCTCGGTGCTCAGTACTCAGGGTGCTCAGTACTCAGCATGCTGGGTGCTCAGTGCTCAGGGTGCTGGGTGCTCAGTGCTCGGGGTGCTGGGTACTCAGTGCTCAGTACACAGGGTGCTGAGTGCTCAGTGCTCGGGGTGCTGGGTGCTCAGTGCTCAGTACTCAGGTTGCTGGGTGCTCGGTGCTCGGGGTGCTGGATGCTCAGTACTCAGAGTGCTGGGTGCTCAGTGCTCAGGGTGCTGTGTGCTCAGTACTCAGGGTGCTGGGTGCTCAGTGCTCAGGGTGCTGGGTGCTCAGTACCCAGGGTGCTGGGTCCTCAGTGCTCAGGGTGCTGGGTGCTCAGTGCTCGGGGTGCTCAGTGCTTGGGGTGCTGGGTGCTCAGTACTCAGGGTGCTCAGTGCTTGGGGTGAACTGTGCTCAGTACTCAGGGTGCTGGTTGCTCAGTGCTCAGGGTGCGGGGTGCTGAGTACTCAGGGTGCTGGGTGCTCAGTACTCAGGGTGCTGGGTGCTCAGTGCTCGGGGTGCTGGGTGCTCAGTGCTCGGGGTGCTGGGTGCTCAGAGCTCAGTACTCAGGGTGCTGGGTGCTCAGTGCTCGGGGTGCTGGATGCTCAGTACTCAGGGTGCTGGGTGCTCAGTGCTCAGGGTGCTGGGTGCTCAGTACTCAGGGTGCTGGGTGCTCAGTGCTCAGGCTGCTGGGTGCTCAGTACTCAGGGTGCTGGGTCCTCTGTGCTCAGGGTGCTGGGTGCTCAGTGCTCGGGGTGCTAAGTACTCAGGGTGCTGTGTGTTCAGTGCTCACGGTACTGGGTGCTCAGTACTCAGGGTGCTCGGTGCTTAGTACTCAGGGTGCTGGGTGCTCAGTACTCAGGGTGCTGGGTGCTCAGTGCTCGGGGTGTTCGGTGCTCAGTGCTCAGGGTGCTGGGTGCTCAGTACTAAGGGTGCTCATTGCTCAGGGTGCTTGGTGCTCAGTACTCAGGGTGCTGGGTGCTCAGTACTCAGGGTGCACAGTGCTCAGTACTCAGGGTGCTCAGTGCTCAGTACTCAGGGTGCTCAGTGCTCAGGGTGCTGGGTGCTCAGTGCTCGGGGTGCTGGGTGCTCAGTGCTCAGGGTGCTGTATGCTCAGTACTCAGGGTGCTCAGTACTCAGGGTGCTGGGTGCTCAGTGCTCAGGGTGCTGGGTGCTCAGTGCTCAGGGTGCTGGGTGCTCAGTGCTCAGGGTGCTTGGTGCTCAGTGCTCAGGTTGCTGGGTGCTCAGTATTCAGGGTGCTGGGTGCTCAGTACTCAGGGTGCTCAGTGCTCAGTACTCAGGGTGCTCAGTGCTCAGTACTCAGGGTGCTCAGTGCTCAGGGTGCTGCATGCTCATTGCTCGTTGTGCTGGGTACTCAGTCCTCAGGGTGCTGGATGCTCAGTGCTCACTGTGCTCGGTGCTTAGTACTCATGGCGCTCGGTGTTCGGGGTGCTGGGTGCTCTGTACTCAGGGTGCTGGGTGCACAGTGCTCAGGGTGCTGGGTGCTCAGTGCTCAGGGTGCTCGGTGCTTAGTACTCATGGTGCTCGGTGCTCGGGGTGCTGGGTGCTCAGTGCTCGGTGTGCTGGGTGCTCAGTGCTCGGGGTGCTGGGTGCTGAGTGCTCGGTGGGCTGGGTGCTCAGTGCTCGGGGTGCTGGGTGCTCAGTGCTCGGTTTGCTGGGTGCTCAGTACTCGGGGTGCTCGGTGCTCAGTACTCAGGGTGCTGGGTGCTCAGTGCTCAGGGTGCTGGGTGCTCAGTACTCAGGGTGCTGGGTGCTCGTTGCTCAGTACGCTGGGTGCTCAGTACTCAGGGTGCTGGGTGCTCAGTACTCAGGGTGCTCGGAGCTCAGTACTCAGGGTGCTGGGTGCTCAGTGCTCGGGGTGCTGGGTGCTCATTAATCAGGGTGCTGGGTGCTCAGTACTCAGGGTGCTCAGTGCTTGGGGTGCTGGGTGCTCAGTACTCAGGGTGCTCAGTGCTTGGGGTGCAGGGTGCTCAGTACTCAGGGTGCTGGGTGCTCAGTGCTCAGGGTGCTGGGTGCTGTGTACTCAGGGTGCTGGGTGCTCAGTGTTCGGGGTGCTGGGTGCTCAGTGCTCGGGGTGCTGGGTGCTCAGTGCTCAGGGTGCTGGGTGCTCAGTGCTCGGGGTGCTGGGTGCTCAGTGCTCGGGGTGCTCGGTGCTCAGTGCTCGGGGTGCTGGGTGCTCAGTACTCGGGGTGCTGGGTGCTCGGTGCTCAGGTTCCTGGGTGCTCAGTACTCGGGGTGCTGGGTGCTCAGTACTCAGGGTGCTGGGTGCTCAGTGCTCGGGGTGCTGGGTGCTCAGTGCTCAGGGTGCTGTGTGCTCAGTACTCAGGGTGCTGGGTGCTCAGTGCTCAGGGTGCTGGGTGCTCAGTACCCAGGGTGCTGGGTCCTCAGTGCTCAGGGTGCTGGGTGCTCAGTGCTCGGGGTGCTCAGTGCTTGGGGTGCTGGGTGCTCAGTACTCAGGGTGCTCAGTGCTTGGGGTGAACTGTGCTCAGTACTCAGGGTGCTGGTTGCTCAGTGCTCAGGGTGCGGGGTGCTGAGTACTCAGGGTGCTGGGTGCTCAGTACTCAGGGTGCTGGGTGCTCAGTGCTCGGGGTGCTGGGTGCTCAGTGCTCGGGGTGCTGGGTGCTCAGAGCTCAGTACTCAGGGTGCTGGGTGCTCAGTGCTCGGGGTGCTGGATGCTCAGTACTCAGGGTGCTGGGTGCTCAGTGCTCAGGGTGCTGGGTGCTCAGTACTCAGGGTGCTGGGTGCTCAGTGCTCAGGCTGCTGGGTGCTCAGTACTCAGGGTGCTGGGTCCTTTGTGCTCAGGGTGCTGGGTGCTCAGTGCTCGGGGTGCTAAGTACTCAGGGTGCTGTGTGTTCAGTGCTCACGGTACTGGGTGCTCAGTACTCAGGGTGCTCGGTGCTTAGTACTCAGGGTGCTGGGTGCTCAGTACTCAGGGTGCTGGGTGCTCAGTGCTCGGGGTGTTCGGTGCTCAGTGCTCAGGGTGCTGGGTGCTCAGTACTCAGGGTGCTCATTGCTCAGGGTGCTTGGTGCTCAGTACTCAGGGTGCTGGGTGCTCAGTACTCAGGGTGCACAGTGCTCAGTACTCAGGGTGCTCAGTGCTCAGTACTCAGGGTGCTCAGTGCTCAGGGTGCTGGGTGCTCAGTGCTCGGGGTGCTGGGTGCTCAGTGCTCAGGGTGCTGTGTGCTCAGTACTCAGGGTGCTCAGTACTCAGGGTGCTGGGTGCTCAGTGCTCAGGGTGCTGGGTGCTCAGTGCTCAGGGTGCTGGGTGCTCAGTGCTCAGGGTGCTTGGTGCTCAGTGCTCAGGTTGCTGGGTGCTCAGTATTCAGGGTGCTGGGTGCTCAGTACTCAGGGTGCTCAGTGCTCAGTACTCAGGGTGCTCAGTGCTCAGTACTCAGGGTGCTCAGTGCTCAGGGTGCTGCATGCTCATTGCTCGTTGTGCTGGGTACTCAGTCCTCAGGGTGCTGGATGCTCAGTGCTCACTGTGCTCGGTGCTTAGTACACATGGCGCTCGGTGTTCGGGGTGCTGGGTGCTCTGTACTCAGGGTGCTGGGTGCACAGTGCTCAGGGTGCTGGGTGCTCAGTGCTCAGGGTGCTCGGTGCTTAGTACTCATGGTGCTCGGTGCTCGGGGTGCTGGGTGCTCAGTGCTCGGTGTGCTGGGTGCTCAGTGCTCGGGGTGCTGGGTGCTGAGTGCTCGGTGGGCTGGGTGCTCAGTGCTCGGGGTGCTGGGTGCTCAGTGCTCGGTTTGCTGGGTGCTCAGTACTCGGGGTGCTCGGTGCTCAGTATTCAGGGTGCTGGGTGCTCAGTGCTCAGGGTGCTGGGTGCTCAGTACTCAGGGTGCTGGGTGCTCGTTGCTCAGTACGCTGGGTGCTCAGTACTCAGGGTGCTGGGTGCTCAGTACTCAGGGTGCTCGGAGCTCAGTACTCAGGGTGCTGGGTGCTCAGTGCTCGGGGTGCTGGGTGCTCATTAATCAGGGTGCTGGGTGCTCAGTACTCAGGGTGCTCAGTGCTTGGGGTGCTGGGTGCTCAGTACTCAGGGTGCTCAGTGCTTGGGGTGCAGGGTGCTCAGTACTCAGGGTGCTGGGTGCTCAGTGCTCAGGGTGCTGGGTGCTGAGTACTCAGGGTGCTGGGTGCTCAGTGTTCGGGGTGCTGGGTGCTCAGTGCTCGGGGTGCTGGGTGCTCAGTGCTCAGGGTGCTGGGTGCTCAGTGCTCGGGGTGCTGGGTGCTCAGTGCTCGGGGTGCTCGGTGCTCAGTGCTCGGGTTGCTGGCTGCTCAGTACTCGGGGTGCTGGGTGCTCGGTGCTCAGGTTCCTGGGTGCTCAGTACTCGGGGTGCTGGGTGCTCAGTACTCAGGGTGCTGGGTGCTCATTGCTCGGGGTGCTGGGTGCTCATTGCTCGGGGTGCTGGGTGCTCAGTACTCCGGGTGCTGGGTGCTCAGTGCTCGGGGTGCTCGGTGCTCAGTGCTCAGGGTGCTGGGTGCTCAGTACTCAAGGTGCTCATTGCTCAGGGTGCTGGGTGCTCAGTACTCAGGGTGCTGGGTGCTCAGTACTCAGGGTGCTCAGTGCTCAGTACTCAGGGTGCTCAGTGCTCAGGGTGCTGGGTGCTCAGTGCTCTGGGTGCTGGGTGCTCAGTGCTCAGGGTGCTGTGTGCTCAGTACTCAGGGTGGTCAGTACTCAGGGTGCTGGGTGCTCAGTGCTCAGTACTCAGGGTGCTCAGTGCTCAGGGTGCTGCGTGCTCATTGCTCGTTGTGCTGGGTACTCAGTCCTCAGGGTGCTGGGTGCTCAGTGCTCACTGTGCTCGGTGCTTAGTACTCATGGCCCTCGGTGTTCGGGGTGCTGGGTGCTCAGTACTCAGGGTGCTGGGTGCACAGTGCTCAGGGTGCTGGGTGCTCAGTGCTCAGGGTGCTCGGTGCTTAGTACTCATGGTGCTCGGTGCTCGGGGTGCTGGGTGCTCAGTGCTCGGGGTGCTGGGTGCTCAGTGCTCAGTTTGCTGGGTGCTCAGTACTCGGGGTGCTCGGTGCTCAGTACTCAGGGTGCTGGGTGCTCAGTGCTCAGGGTGCTGGGTGCTCAGTACTCAGGGTGCTGGGTGCTCGGTGCTCAGTACGCTGGGTGCTCAGTACTCAGGGTGCTGGGTGCTCAGTGCTCAGGGTGATGAGTGCTCATTAATCAGGGTGCTGGGTGCTCAGTACTCAGGGTGCTCAGTGCTTGGGGTGCTGGGTGCTCAGTACTCAGGGTGCTCAGTGCTTGGGGTGCAGGGTGCTCAGTACTCAGGGTGCTGGGTGCTCAGTGCTCAGGGTGCTGGGTGCTGAGTACTCAGGGTGCTGGGTGCTCAGTGCTCGGGGTGCTGGGTGCACAGTGCTCGGGGTGCTGGGTGCACAGTGCTCAGGGTGCTGGGTGCTCAGTGCTCGGGGTGCTGGGTGCTCAGTGCTCGGGGTGGTCGGTGCTCAGTGCTCGGGGTGCTGGGTGCTCAGTACTCGGGGTGCTGGGTGCTCGGTGCTCAGGTTCCTGGGTGCTCAGTACTCGGGGTGCTGGGTGCTCAGTACTCAGGGTGCTGGGTGCTCATTGCTCGGGGTGCTGGGTGCTCAGTGCTCGGGGTGCTGGGTGCTCAGTGCTCGGGGCGCTGGGTGCTCAGTGCTCAGGGTGATCGGTGCTCAGTACATTGGGTGCTCAGTACTCAGGGTGCTGGGTGCTCAGTGCTCAGGGTGATCGGTGCTCAGTACTCAGGGTGCTCAGTACTCAGGGTGCTGGGTGCTCAGGGCTAGGGGTGCTGGGAGCTCAGTACTCAGGGTGCTGGGTGCTCAGTACTCAGGGTGCACAGTGCTCAGTACTCAGGGTGCTCAGTGCTCAGTACTCAGGGTGCTCAGTGCTCAGTGTGCTGGGTGCTCAGTGCTCGGGGTGCTGGGTGCTCAGTGCTCAGGGTGCTGTGTGCTCAGTACTCAGGGTGCTCAGTACTCAGGGTGCTGGGTGCTCAGTGCTCAGGGTGCTGGGTGCTCTGTGCTCAGGGTGCTGGGTGCTCAGTGCTCAGGGTGCTTGGTGCTCAGTGCTCAGGTTGCTGGGTGCTCAGTATTCAGGGTGCTGGGTGCTCAGTACTCAGGGTGCTCAGTGCTCAGTACTCAGGGTGCTCAGTGCTCAGTACTCAGGGTGCTCAGTGCTCAGGGTGCTGCATGCTCATTGCTCGTTGTGCTGGGTACTCAGTCCTCAGGGTGCTGGATGCTCAGTGCTCACTGTGCTCGGTGCTTAGTACTCATGGCGCTCGGTGTTCGGGGTGCTGGGTGCTCTGTACTCAGGGTGCTGGGTGCACAGTGCTCAGGGTGCTGGGTGCTCAGTGCTCAGGGTGCTCGGTGCTTAGTACTCATGGTGCTCGGTGCTCGGGGTGCTGGGTGCTCAGTGCTCGGTGTGCTGGGTGCTCAGTGCTCGGGGTGCTGGGTGCTGAGTGCTCGGTGGGCTGGGTGCTCAGTGCTCGGGGTGCTGGGTGCTCAGTGCTCGGTTTGCTGGGTGCTCAGTACTCGGGGTGCTCGGTGCTCAGTACTCAGGGTGCTGGGTGCTCAGTGCTCAGGGTGCTGGGTGCTCAGTACTCAGGGTGCTGGGTGCTCGTTGCTCAGTACGCTGGGTGCTCAGTACTCAGGGTGCTGGGTGCTCAGTACTCAGGGTGCTCGGAGCTCAGTACTCAGGGTGCTGGGTGCTCAGTGCTCGGGGTGCTGGGTGCTCATTAATCAGGGTGCTGGGTGCTCAGTACTCAGGGTGCTCAGTGCTTGGGGTGCTGGGTGCTCAGTACTCAGGGTGCTCAGTGCTTGGGGTGCAGGGTGCTCAGTACTCAGGGTGCTGGGTGCTCAGTGCTCAGGGTGCTGGGTGCTGAGTACTCAGGGTGCTGGGTGCTCAGTGTTCGGGGTGCTGGGTGCTCAGTGCTCGGGGTGCTGGGTGCTCAGTGCTCAGGGTGCTGGGTGCTCAGTGCTCGGGGTGCTGGGTGCTCAGTGCTCGGGGTGCTCGGTGCTCAGTGCTCGGGGTGCTGGGTGCTCAGTACTCGGGGTGCTGGGTGCTCGGTGCTCAGGTTCCTGGGTGCTCAGTACTCGGGGTGCTGGGTGCTCAGTACTCAGGGTGCTGGGTGCTCATTGCTCGGGGTGCTGGGTGCTCATTGCTCGGGGTGCTGGGTGCTCAGTACTCCGGGTGCTGGGTGCTCAGTGCTCGGGGTGCTCGGTGCTCAGTGCTCAGGGTGCTGGGTGCTCAGTACTCAGGGTGCTGGGTGCTCGGTGCTCAGTACGCTGGGTGCTCAGTACTCAGGGTGCTGGGTGCTCAGTGCTCAGGGTGATGAGTGCTCATTAATCAGGGTGCTGGGTGCTCAGTACTCAGGGTGCTCAGTGCTTGGGGTGCTGGGTGCTCAGTACTCAGGGTGCTCAGTGCTTGGGGTGCAGGGTGCTCAGTACTCAGGGTGCTGGGTGCTCAGTGCTCAGGGTGCTGGGTGCTGAGTACTCAGGGTGCTGGGTGCTCAGTGCTCGGGGTGCTGGGTGCACAGTGCTCGGGGTGCTGGGTGCACAGTGCTCAGGGTGCTGGGTGCTCAGTGCTCGGGGTGCTGGGTGCTCAGTGCTCGGGGTGGTCGGTGCTCAGTGCTCGGGGTGCTGGGTGCTCAGTACTCGGGGTGCTGGGTGCTCGGTGCTCAGGTTCCTGGGTGCTCAGTACTCGGGGTGCTGGGTGCTCAGTACTCAGGGTGCTGGGTGCTCATTGCTCGGGGTGCTGGGTGCTCAGTGCTCGGGGTGCTGGGTGCTCAGTGCTCGGGGCGCTGTGTGCTCAGTGCTCAGGGTGATCGGTGCTCAGTACATTGGGTGCTCAGTACTCAGGGTGCTGGGTGCTCAGTGCTCAGGGTGATCGGTGCTCAGTACTCAGGGTGCTCAGTACTCAGGGTGCTGGGTGCTCAGGGCTAGGGGTGCTGGGAGCTCAGTACTCAGGGTGCTGGGTGCTCAGTACTCAGGGTGCACAGTGCTCAGTACTCAGGGTGCTCAGTGCTCAGTACTCAGGGTGCTCAGTGCTCAGGGTGCTGGGTGCTCAGTGCTCGGGGTGCTGGGTGCTCAGTGCTCAGGGTGCTGTGTGCTCAGTACTCAGGGTGCTCAGTACTCAGGGTGCTGGGTGCTCAGTGCTCAGGGTGCTGGGTGCTCTGTGCTCAGGGTGCTGGGTGCTCAGTGCTCAGGGTGCTTGGTGCTCAGTGCTCAGGTTGCTGGGTGCTCAGTATTCAGGGTGCTGGGTGCTCAGTACTCAGGGTGCTCAGTGCTCAGTACTCAGGGTGCTCAGTGCTCAGTACTCAGGGTGCTCAGTGCTCAGGGTGCTGCATGCTCATTGCTCGTTGTGCTGGGTACTCAGTCCTCAGGGTGCTGGATGCTCAGTGCTCACTGTGCTCGGTGCTTAGTACTCATGGCGCTCGGTGTTCGGGGTGCTGGGTGCTCTGTACTCAGGGTGCTGGGTGCACAGTGCTCAGGGTGCTGGGTGCTCAGTGCTCAGGGTGCTCGGTGCTTAGTACTCATGGTGCTCGGTGCTCGGGGTGCTGGGTGCTCAGTGCTCGGTGTGCTGGGTGCTCAGTGCTCGGGGTGCTGGGTGCTGAGTGCTCGGTGGGCTGGGTGCTCAGTGCTCGGGGTGCTGGGTGCTCAGTGCTCGGTTTGCTGGGTGCTCAGTACTCGGGGTGCTCGGTGCTCAGTACTCAGGGTGCTGGGTGCTCAGTGCTCAGGGTGCTGGGTGCTCAGTACTCAGGGTGCTGGGTGCTCGTTGCTCAGTACGCTGGGTGCTCAGTACTCAGGGTGCTGGGTGCTCAGTACTCAGGGTGCTCGGAGCTCAGTACTCAGGGTGCTGGGTGCTCAGTGCTCGGGGTGCTGGGTGCTCATTAATCAGGGTGCTGGGTGCTCAGTACTCAGGGTGCTCAGTGCTTGGGGTGCTGGGTGCTCAGTACTCAGGGTGCTCAGTGCTTGGGGTGCAGGGTGCTCAGTACTCAGGGTGCTGGGTGCTCAGTGCTCAGGGTGCTGGGTGCTGAGTACTCAGGGTGCTGGGTGCTCAGTGTTCGGGGTGCTGGGTGCTCAGTGCTCGGGGTGCTGGGTGCTCAGTGCTCAGGGTGCTGGGTGCTCAGTGCTCGGGGTGCTGGGTGCTCAGTGCTCGGGGTGCTCGGTGCTCAGTGCTCGGGGTGCTGGGTGCTCAGTACTCGGGGTGCTGGGTGCTCGGTGCTCAGGTTCCTGGGTGCTCAGTACTCGGGGTGCTGGGTGCTCAGTACTCAGGGTGCTGGGTGCTCATTGCTCGGGGTGCTGGGTGCTCATTGCTCGGGGTGCTGGGTGCTCAGTACTCCGGGTGCTGGGTGCTCAGTGCTCGGGGTGCTCGGTGCTCAGTGCTCAGGGTGCTGGGTGCTCAGTACTCAAGGTGCTCATTGCTCAGGGTGCTGGGTGCTCAGTACTCAGGGTGCTGGGTGCTCAGTACTCAGGGTGCTCAGTGCTCAGTACTCAGGGTGCTCAGTGCTCAGTACTCAGGGTGCTCAGTGCTCAGGGTGCTGGGTGCTCAGTGCTCTGGGTGCTGGGTGCTCAGTGCTCAGGGTGCTGTGTGCTCAGTACTCAGGGTGGTCAGTACTCAGGGTGCTGGGTGCTCAGTGCTCAGTACTCAGGGTGCTCAGTGCTCAGGGTGCTGCGTGCTCATTGCTCGTTGTGCTGGGTACTCAGTCCTCAGGGTGCTGGGTGCTCAGTGCTCACTGTGCTCGGTGCTTAGTACTCATGGCCCTCGGTGTTCGGGGTGCTGGGTGCTCAGTACTCAGGGTGCTGGGTGCACAGTGCTCAGGGTGCTGGGTGCTCAGTGCTCAGGGTGCTCGGTGCTTAGTACTCATGGTGCTCGGTGCTCGGGGTGCTGGGTGCTCAGTGCTCGGGGTGCTGGGTGCTCAGTGCTCAGTTTGCTGGGTGCTCAGTACTCGGGGTGCTCGGTGCTCAGTACTCAGGGTGCTGGGTGCTCAGTGCTCAGGGTGCTGGGTGCTCAGTACTCAGGGTGCTGGGTGCTCGGTGCTCAGTACGCTGGGTGCTCAGTACTCAGGGTGCTGGGTGCTCAGTGCTCGGGGTGATGGGTGCTCATTAATCAGGGTGCTGGGTGCTCAGTACTCAGGGTGCTCAGTGCTTGGGGTGCTGGGTGCTCAGTACTCAGGGTGCTCAGTGCTTGGGGTGCAGGGTGCTCAGTACTCAGGGTGCTGGGTGCTCAGTGCTCAGGGTGCTGGGTGCTGAGTACTCAGGGTGCTGGGTGCTCAGTGCTCGGGGTGCTGGGTGCTCAGTGCTCGGGGTGCTGGGTGCACAGTGCTCAGGGTGCTGGGTGCTCAGTGCTCTGGGTGCTGGGTGCTCAGTGCTCGGGGTGGTCGGTGCTCAGTGCTCGGGGTGCTGGGTGCTCAGTACTCGGGGTGCTGGGTGCTCGGTGCTCAGGTTCCTGGGTGCTCAGTACTCGGGGTGCTGGGTGCTCAGTACTCAGGGTGCTGGGTGCTCATTGCTCGGGGTGCTGGGTGCTCAGTGCTCGGGGTGCTGGGTGCTCAGTGCTCGGGGCGCTGGGTGCTCAGTGCTCAGGGTGATCGGTGCTCAGTACATTGGGTGCTCAGTACTCAGGGTGCTGGGTGCTCAGTGCTCAGGGTGATCGGTGCTCAGTACTCAGGGTGCTCAGTACTCAGGGTGCTGGGTGCTCAGGGCTAGGGGTGCTGGGAGCTCAGTACTCAGGGTGCTGGTTGCTCAGTGCTCGGGGTGCTGGGTGCTGAGTCCTCAGGGTGCTGGGTGCTCAGTACTCGGGGTGCTTGGTGCTCAGTACTCAGGGTGCTGGGTGCTGAGTACTCAGGGTGCTTTGTGCTCAGTACTCAGGGTGCTCGCTGCTCAGTACTCAGGGTGCTGGGTGCTCAGTGCTCAGGGTGCTGGCTGCTCAGTACTCAGGGTGCTAGGTGCTCAGTACTCAGAGTGCTGGGTGCTCAGTACTCCGGGTGCTGGGTGCTCAGTGCTCGGGGTGCTCGGTGCTCAGTGCTCAGGGTGCTGGGTGCTCAGTACTCAAGGTGCTCATTGCTCAGGGTGCTGGGTGCTCAGTACTCAGGGTGCTGGGTGCTCAGTACTCAGGGTGCTCAGTGCTCAGTACTCAGGGTGCTCAGTGCTCAGTACTCAGGGTGCTCAGTGCTCAGGGTGCTGGGTGCTCAGTGCTCTGGGTGCTGGGTGCTCAGTGCTCAGGGTGCTGTGTGCTCAGTACTCAGGGTGGTCAGTACTCAGGGTGCTGGGTGCTCAGTGCTCAGGGTGCTGGGTGCTCAGTGCTCAGGGTGCTGGGTGCTCAGTGCTCAGGGTGCTCGGTGCTCAGTGCTCAGGTTGCTGGGTGCTCAGTACTCAGGGTGCTGGGTGCTCAGTACTCAGGGTGCTCAGTGCTAAATACTCAGGGTGCTGGGTGCTCAGTGCTCAGGGTGCTGGGTGCTCAGTACTCAGGGTGCTGGGTGCTCGGTGCTCAGTACGCTGGGTGCTCAGTACTCAGGGTGCTGGGTGCTCAGTACTCAGGGTGCTCGGTGCTCAGTACTCAGGGTGCTGGGTGTTCAGTGCTCGGGGTGCTGGGTGCTCATTAATCAGGGTGCTGGGTGCTCAGTACTCAGGGTGCTCAGTTCTTGGGGTGCTGGGTGCTCAGTACTCAGGGTGCTCAGTGCTTGGGGTGAACTGTGCTCAGTACTCAGGGTGCTGGTTGCTCAGTACTCAGGGTGCGGGGTGCTGTGTACTCAGGGTGCTGGGTGCTCAGTACTCAGGGTGCTGGGTGCTCAGTGTTCAGGCTGCTGGGTGCTCAGTACTCAGGGTGCTGGGTCCTCAGTGCTCAGGGTGCTGGGTGCTCAGTGCCCGGGGTGCTAAGTACTCAGGGTGCTGTGTGTTCAGTGCTCACGGTACTGGGTGCTCAGTACTCAGGGTGCTCGGTGCTTAGTACTCAGGGTGCTGGGTGCTCAGTACTCAGGGTGCTCAGTGCTCAGGGTGCTGGGTGCTCATTGCTCGGGGTGCTGGGTGCTCAGTGCTACGGGTGCTGGGTGCTCAGAGCTCGGGGTGCTGGGTGCTCAGTGCTCGGGGCGCTGGGTGCTCAGTGCTCAGGGTGATCGGTGCTCAGTACATTGGGTGCTCAATACTCAGGGTGCTGGGTGCTCAGTGCTCAGGGTGATCGGTGCTCAGTACTCAGGGTGCTCAGTACTCATGGTGCTGGGTGCTCAGTGCTCGGGGTGCTGGGTGCTGAGTCCTCAGGGTGCTGGGTGCTCAGTTCTCGGGTTGCTCGGTGCTCAGTACTCAGGGTGCTGGGTGCTCAGTACTCAGGGTGCTGGGTGCTCAGTACTCAGGGTGCTCGCTGCTCAGTACTCAGGGTGCTGGGTGCTCAGTGCTCAGGGTGCTGGCTGCTCAGTACTCAGGGTGCTAGGTGCTCAGTACTCAGGGTGCTGGGTGCTCAGTACTCCGGGTGCTGGGTGCTCAGTGCTCGGGGTGCTCGGTGCTCAGTGCTCAGGGTGCTGGGTGCTCAGTACTCAAGGTGCTCATTGCTCAGGGTGCTGGGTGCTCAGTACTCAGGGTGCTGGGTGCTCAGTACTCAGGGTGCTCAGTGCTCAGTACTCAGGGTGCTCAGTGCTCAGTACTCAGGGTGCTCAGTGCTCAGGGTGCAGGGTGCTCAGTGCTCTGGGTGCTGGGTGCTCAGTGCTCAGGGTGCTGTGTGCTCAGTACTCAGGGTGGTCAGTACTCAGGGTGCTGGGTGCTCAGTGCTCAGGGTGCTGGGTGCTCAGTGCTCAGGGTGCTGGGTGCTCAGTGCTCAGGGTGCTCGGTGCTCAGTGCTCAGGTTGCTGGGTGCTCAGTACTCAGGGTTCTGGGTGCTCAGTACTCAGGGTGCTCAGTGCTCAGTACTCAGGGTGCTGGGTGCTCAGTGCTCAGGGTGCTGGGTGCTCAGTACTCAGGGTGCTTGGAGCTCGGTGCTCAGTACGTTGGGTGCTCAGTACTCAGGGTGCTGGGTGCTTAGTACTCAGGGTGCTCGGTGCTCAGTGCTCAGGTTGCTGGGTGCTCAGTACTCAGGGTTCTGGGTGCTCAGTACTCAGGGTGCTCAGTGCTCAGTACTCAGGGTGCTGGGTGTTCAGTGCTCGGGGTGCTGGGTGTTCATTAATCAGGGTGCTGGGTGCTCAGTACTCAGGGTGCTCAGTTCTTGGGGTGCTGGGTGCTCAGTACTCAGGGTGCTCAGTGCTTGGGGTGAACTGTGCTCAGTACTCAGGGTGCTCCTTGCTCAGTGCTCAGGGTGCGGGGTGCTGAGTACTCAGGGTGCTGGGTGCTCAGTACTCAGGGTGCTGGGTGCTCAGTCCTCGGGGTGCTGGGTGCTCAGTGCTCGGGGTGCTGGGTGCTCAGTGCTCAGTACTCAGGGTGCTGGGTGCTCAGTGCTCGGGGTGCTGGATGCTCAGTACTCAGGGTGCTGGGTGCTCAGTGCTCAGGGTGCTGGGTGCTCAGTACTCAGGGTGCTGGGTGCTCAGTGCTAAGGCTGCTGGGTGCTCAGTACTCAGGGTGCTGGGTGCTCAGTACTCAGGGTGCTCAGAGCTCAGTACTCAGGGTGCTGGGTGCTCAGTGCTCGGGGTGCTGGGTGCTCATTAATCAGGGTGCTGGGTGCTCAGTACTCAGGGTGCTCAGTGCTTGGGGTGCTGGGTGCTCAGTACTCAGGGTGCTCAGTGCTTGGGGTGCAGGGTGCTCAGTACTCAGGGTGATGGGTGCTCAGTGCTCAGGGTGCTGGGTGCTGAGTACTCAGGGTGCTGGGTGCTCAGAGCTTGGGGTGCTGGGTGCTCAGTGCTCGGGGTGCTGGGTGCTCAGTGCTCGGGGTGCTGGGTGCTCAGTGCTCAGGGTGCTGGGTGCTCAGTGCTCGGGGTGCTCGGTGCTCAGTGCTCGGGGTGCTGGGTGCTCAGTACTCGGGGTGCTGGGTGCTCAGTGCTCAGGGTGCTGGGTGCTCAGTGCTCGGGGTGCTGGGTGCTCGGTGCTCAGGTTCCTGGGTGCTCAGTACTCGGGGTGCTGGGTGCTCAGTACTCAGGGTGCTGGGTGCTCATTGCTCGGGGTGCTGGGTGCTCAGTGCTACGGGTGCTGGGTGCTCAGTGCTCGGGGTGCTGGGTTCTCAGTGCTCGGGGCGCTGGGTGCTCAGTGCTCAGGGTGATCGGTGCTCAGTACATTGGGTGCTCAGTACTCAGGGTGCTGGGTGCTCAGGGCTCGGGGTGCTGGGAGCTCAGTACTCAGGGTGCTGGTTGCTCAGTGCTTGGGGTGCTGGGTGCTGAGTCCTCAGGGTGCTGGGTGCTCAGTACGCGGGGTGCTGGGTGCTCAGTACTCAGGGTGCTGGGTGCTCAGTACTCAGGGTGCTCGCTGCTCAGTACTCAGGGTGCTGGGTGCTCAGTGCTCAGGGTGCTGGCTGCTCAGTACTCAGGGTGCTAGGTGCTCAGTACTCAGGGTGCTGGGTGCTCAGTACTCCGGGTACTGGGTGCTCAGTGCTCGGGGTGCTCGGTGCTCAGTGCTCAGGGTGCTGGGTGCTCAGTACTCAAGGTGCTCATTGCTCAGGGTGCTGGGTGCTCAGTACTCAGGGTGCTGGGTGCTCAGTACTGAGGGTGCTCAGTGCTCAGGGTGCTGGGTGCTCAGTGCTCTGGGTGCTGGGTGCTCAGTGCTCAGGGTGCTGTGTGCTCATTACTCAGGGTGGTCAGTACTCAGGGTGCTGGGTGCTCAGTGCTCAGGGTGCTGGGTGCTCAGTGCTCAGGGTGCTGGGTGCTCAGTGCTCAGGGTGCTCGGTGCTCAGTGCTCAGGTTGCTGGGTGCTCAGTACTCAGGGTTCTGGGTGCTCAGTACTCAGGGTGCTCAGTGCTCAGTACTCAGGGTGCTGGGTGCTCAGTGCTCAGGGTGCTGGGTGCTCAGTACTCAGGGTGCTGGGTGCTCGGTGCTCAGTACGCTGGGTGCTCAGTACTCAGGGTGCTGGGTGCTCAGTGCTCGGGGTGCTCGGTGCTCAGTACTCAGGGTGCTGGGTGTTCAGTGCTCGGGGTGCTGGGTGCTCATTAATCAGGGTGCTGGGTGCTCAGTACTCAGGGTGCTCTGTTCTTGGGGTGCTGGGTGCTCAGTACTCAGGGTGCTCAGTGCTTGGGGTGAACTGGGCTCAGTACTCAGGGTGCTGGTTGCTCAGTGCTCAGGGTGCGGGGTGCTGAGTACTCAGGGTGCTGGGTGCTCAGTACTCAGGGTGCTTGGTGCTCAGTCCTCGGGGTGCTGGGTGCTCAGTGCTCGGGGTGCTGGGTGCTCAGTGCTCAGTACTCAGGGTGCTGGGTGCTCAGTGCTCGGGGTGCTGGATGCTCAGTACTCAGGGTGCTGGTTGCTCAGTGCTCAGGGTGCTGGGTGCTCAGTACTCAGGGTGCTGGGTGCTCAGTGCTCAGGCTGCTGGGTGCTCAGTACTCAGGGTGCTGGGTCCTCAGTGCTCAGGGTGCTGGGTGCTCAGTGCTCGGGGTGCTAAGTACTCAGGGTGCTGTGTGTTCAGTGCTCACGGTACTGGGTGCTCAGTACTCAGGGTGCTCGGTGCTTAGTACTCAGGGTGCTGGGTGCTCAGTACTCCGGGTGCTGGGTGCTCAGTGCTCGGGGTGTTCGGTGCTCAGTGCTCAGGGTGCTGGGTGCTCAGTACTCAGGGTGCTCATTTCTCAGGGTGCTTGGTGCTCAGTACTCAGGGTGCTGGGTGCTCAGTACTCAGGGTGCTCAGTGCTCAGGGTGCTGGGTGCTCAGTGCTCGGGGTGCTGGGTGCTCAGTGCTTAGGGTGCTGTGTGCTCAGTACTCAGGGTGCTCAGTACTCAGGGTGCTGGGTGCTCAGTGCTCAGGGTGCTGGGTGCTCAGTGCTCAGGGTGCTGGGTGCTCAGTGCTCAGGGTGCTCGGTGCTCAGTGCTCAGGTTGCTGGGTGCTCAGTATTCAGGGTGCTGGGTGCTCAGTACTCAGGGTGCTCAGTGCTCAGTACTCAGGGTGCTCAGTGCTCAGTACTCAGGGTGCTCAGTACTCAGGGTGCTGGGTGCTCAGTGCTCGGGGTGCTGGGTGCTCAGTACTCAGGGTGCTGGGTGCTCAGTACTCAGGGTGCTCAGTGCTCAGGGTGCTGGGTGCTCAGTGCTCAGGGTGCTCGGTGCTTAGTACTCATGGTGCTCGGTGTTCGGGGTGCTGGGTGCTCAGTACTCAGGGTGCTGGGTGCACAGTGCTCAGGGTGCTGGGTGCTCAGTGCTCAGGGTGCTCGGTGCTTAGTACTCATGGTGCTCGGTGCTTGGGGTGCTGGGTGCTCAGTGCTCGGTGTGCTGGGTGCTGAGTGCTCGGGGTGCTGGGTGCTGAGTGCTCGGTGGGATGGGTGCTCAGTGCTCGGGGTGCTGGGTGCTCAGTGCTCGGGTTGCTGGGTGCTCAGTACTCGGTGTGCTCGGTGCTCATTACTCAGGGTGCTGGGTGCTCACTGCTCAGGGTGCTGGGTGCTCAGTACTCAGGGTGCTGGGTGCTCAGTGCTCAGTACGCTGGGTGCTGAGTACTCAGGGTGCTGGGTGCTCAGTACTCAGGGTCCTCGGAGCTCAGTACTCAGGGTGCTCTGTGCTCAGTGCTCGGGGTGCTGGGTGCTCATTAATCAGGGTGCTGGGTGCTCAGTACTCAGTGTGCTCAGTGCTTGGGGTGCAGGGTGCTCAGTACTCAGGGTGCTGGGTGCTCAGTGCTCAGGGTGCTGGGTGCTGAGTACTCAGGGTGCTGGATGCTCAGTGCTCGGGGTGCTGGGTGCTCAGTGCTCGGGGTGCTGGGTGCTCAGTACTCGGGGTGCTGGGTGCTCAGGGCTCAGGGTGCTGGGTGCTCAGTGCTCGGGGTGCTGGGTGCTCAGTGCTCGGGGTGCTGGGTGCTCAGTACTCGGGGTGCTGGGTGCTCAGGGCTCAGGGTGCTGGGTGCTCAGTGCTCGGGGTGCTGGGTGCTCGGTGCTCAGGTTCCTGGGTGCTCAGTACTCGGGGTGCTGGGTGCTCAGTACTCAGGGTGCTGGGTGCTCATTGCTCGGGGTGCTGGGTGCTCAGTGCTCGGGGTGCTGGGTGCTCAGTGCTCGGGGTGCTCGGTGCTCAGTGCTCGGGGTGCTGGGTGCTCAGTACTCGGGGTGCTGGGTGCTCGGTGCTCAGGTTCCTGGGTGCTCAGTACTCGGGGTGCTGGGTGCTCAGTACTCAGGGTGCTGGGTGCTCATTGCTCGGGGTGCTGGGTGCTCAGTGCTCGGGGTGCTGGGTGCTCAGTGCTCGGGGCGCTGGCTGCTCAGTGCTCAGGGTGATCGGTGCTCAGTACATTGGGTGCTCAGTACTCAGGGTGCTGGGTGCTCAGTGCTCAGGGTGATCGGTGCTCAGTACTCAGGGTGCTCAGTACTCAGGGTGCTGGGTGCTCAGGGCTAGGGGTGCTGGGAGCTCAGTACTCAGGGTGCTAGTTGCTCAGTGCTCGGGGTGCTGGGTGCTGAGTCCTCAGGGTGCTGGGTGCTCAGTACTCGGGGTGCTTGGTGCTCAGTACTCAGGGTGCTGGGTGCTGAGTACTCAGGGTGCTGGGTGCTCAGTACTCAGGGTGCTCGCTGCTCAGTACTCAGGGTGCTGGGTGCTCAGTGCTCAGGGTGCTGGCTGCTCAGTACTCAGGGTGCTAGGTGCTCAGTACTCAGAGTGCTGGGTGCTCAGTACTCCGGGTGCTGGGTGCTCAGTGCTCGGGGTGCTCGGTGCTCAGTGCTCAGTGTGCTGGGTGCTCAGTACTCAAGGTGCTCATTGCTCAGGGTGCTGGGTGCTCAGTACTCAGGGTGCTGGGTGCTCAGTACTCAGGGTGCTCAGTGCTCAGTACTCAGGGTGCTCAGTGCTCAGTACTCAGGGTGCTCAGTGCTCAGGGTGCTGGGTGCTCAGTGCTCTGGGTGCTGGGTGCTCAGTGCTCAGGGTGCTGTGTGCTCAGTACTCAGTGTGGTCAGTACTCAGGGTGCTGGGTGCTCAGTGCTCAGGGTGCTGGGTGCTCAGTGCTCAGGGTGCTGGGTGCTCAGTGCTCAGGGTGCTCGGTGCTCAGTGCTCAGGTTGCTGGGTGCTCAGTACTCAGGGTGCTGGGTGCTCAGTTCTCAGGGTGCTCAGTGCTCAGTACTCAGGGTGCTGGGTGCTCAGTGCTCAGGGTGCAGGGTGCTCAGTACTCAGGGTGCTGGGTGCTCGGTGCTCAGTACGCTGGGTGCTCAGTACTCAGGGTGCTGGGTGCTCAGTACTCAGGGTGCTCAGTGCTCAGTACTCAGGGTGCTGGGTGTTCAGTGCTCGGGGTGCTGGGTGCTCATTAATCAGGGTGCTGGGTGCTCAGTACTCAGGGTGCTCAGTTCTTGGGGTGCTGGGTGCTCAGTACTCAGGGTGCTCAGTGCTTGGGGTGAACTGTGCTCAGTACTCAGGGTGCTGGTTGCTCAGTACTCAGGGTGCGGGGTGCTGTGTACTCAGGGTGCTGGGTGCTCAGTACTCAGGGTGCTGGGTGCTCAGTCCTCGGGGTGCTGGGTGCTCAGTGCTCGGGGTGCTGGGTGCTCAGTGCTCAGTTCTCAGGGTGCTGGGTGCTCAGTGCTCGGGGTGCTGGATGCTCAGTACTCAGGGTGCTGGGTGCTCAGTGCTCAGGGTGCTGTGTGCTCAGTACTCAGGGTGCTGGGTGCTCAGTGTTCAGGCTGCTGGGTGCTCAGTACTCAGGGTGCTGGGTCCTCAGTGCTCAGGGTGCTGGGTGCTCAGTGCCCGGGGTGCTAAGTACTCAGGGTGCTGTGTGTTCAGTGCTCACGGTACTGGGTGCTCAGTACTCAGGGTGCTCGGTGCTTAGTACTCAGGGTGCTGGGTGCTCAGTACTCAGGGTGCTCAGTGCTCAGGGTGCTGGGTGCTCATTGCTCGGGGTGCTGGGTGCTCAGTTCTACGGGTGCTGGGTGCTCAGTGCTCGGGGTGCTGGGTGCTCAGTGCTCGGGGCGCTGGGTGCTCAGTGCTCAGGGTGATCGGTGCTCAGTACATTGGGTGCTCAGTACTCAGGGTGCTGGGTGCTCAGTGCTCAGGGTGATCGGTGCTCAGTACTCAGGGTGCTCAGTATTCATGGTGCTGGGTGCTCAGGGCTCGGGGTGCTGGGAGCTCAGTACTCAGGGTGCTGGTTGCTCAGTGCTCGGGGTGCTGGGTGCTGAGTCCTCAGGGTGCTGGGTGCTCAGTTCTCGGGGTGCTCGGTGCTCAGTACTCAGGGTGCTGGGTGCTCAGTACTCAGGGTGCTGGGTGCTCAGTACTCAGGGTGCTCGCTGCTCAGTACTCAGGGTGCTGGGTGCTCAGTGCTCAGGGTGCTGGCTGCTCAGTACTCAGGGTGCTCAGTACTCAGGGTGCTGGGTGCTCAGTGCTCGGGGTGCTGGGTGCTCAGTACTCAGGGTGCTGGGTGCTCAGTACTCAGGGTGCTCAGTGCTCAGGGTGCTGGGTGCTCAGTGCTCAGGGTGCTCGGTGCTTAGTACTCATGGTGCTCGGTGTTCGGGGTGCTGGGTGCTCAGTACTCAGGGTGCTGGGTGCACAGTGCTCAGGGTGCTGGGTGCTCAGTGCTCAGGGTGCTCGGTGCTTAGTACTCATGGTGCTCGGTGCTTGGGGTGCTGGGTGCTCAGTGCTCGGTGTGCTGGGTGCTGAGTGCTCGGGGTGCTGGGTGCTGAGTGCTCGGTGGGATGGGTGCTCAGTGCTCGGGGTGCTGGGTGCTCAGTGCTCGGGTTGCTGGGTGCTCAGTACTCGGTGTGCTCGGTGCTCATTACTCAGGGTGCTGGGTGCTCACTGCTCAGGGTGCTGGGTGCTCAGTACTCAGGGTGCTGGGTGCTCAGTGCTCAGTACGCTGGGTGCTGAGTACTCAGGGTGCTGGGTGCTCAGTACTCAGGGTCCTCGGAGCTCAGTACTCAGGGTGCTCTGTGCTCAGTGCTCGGGGTGCTGGGTGCTCATTAATCAGGGTGCTGGGTGCTCAGTACTCAGTGTGCTCAGTGCTTGGGGTGCAGGGTGCTCAGTACTCAGGGTGCTGGGTGCTCAGTGCTCAGGGTGCTGGGTGCTGAGTACTCAGGGTGCTGGATGCTCAGTGCTCGGGGTGCTGGGTGCTCAGTGCTCGGGGTGCTGGGTGCTCAGTACTCGGGGTGCTGGGTGCTCAGGGCTCAGGGTGCTGGGTGCTCAGTGCTCGGGGTGCTGGGTGCTCAGTGCTCGGGGTGCTGGGTGCTCAGTACTCGGGGTGCTGGGTGCTCAGGGCTCAGGGTGCTGGGTGCTCAGTGCTCGGGGTGCTGGGTGCTCGGTGCTCAGGTTCCTGGGTGCTCAGTACTCGGGGTGCTGGGTGCTCAGTACTCAGGGTGCTGGGTGCTCATTGCTCGGGGTGCTGGGTGCTCAGTGCTCGGGGTGCTGGGTGCTCAGTGCTCGGGGTGCTCGGTGCTCAGTGCTCGGGGTGCTGGGTGCTCAGTACTCGGGGTGCTGGGTGCTCGGTGCTCAGGTTCCTGGGTGCTCAGTACTCGGGGTGCTGGGTGCTCAGTACTCAGGGTGCTGGGTGCTCATTGCTCGGGGTGCTGGGTGCTCAGTGCTCGGGGTGCTGGGTGCTCAGTGCTCGGGGCGCTGGCTGCTCAGTGCTCAGGGTGATCGGTGCTCAGTACATTGGGTGCTCAGTACTCAGGGTGCTGGGTGCTCAGTGCTCAGGGTGATCGGTGCTCAGTACTCAGGGTGCTCAGTACTCAGGGTGCTGGGTGCTCAGGGCTAGGGGTGCTGGGAGCTCAGTACTCAGGGTGCTAGTTGCTCAGTGCTCGGGGTGCTGGGTGCTGAGTCCTCAGGGTGCTGGGTGCTCAGTACTCGGGGTGCTTGGTGCTCAGTACTCAGGGTGCTGGGTGCTGAGTACTCAGGGTGCTGGGTGCTCAGTACTCAGGGTGCTCGCTGCTCAGTACTCAGGGTGCTGGGTGCTCAGTGCTCAGGGTGCTGGCTGCTCAGTACTCAGGGTGCTAGGTGCTCAGTACTCAGAGTGCTGGGTGCTCAGTACTCCGGGTGCTGGGTGCTCAGTGCTCGGGGTGCTCGGTGCTCAGTGCTCAGTGTGCTGGGTGCTCAGTACTCAAGGTGCTCATTGCTCAGGGTGCTGGGTGCTCAGTACTCAGGGTGCTGGGTGCTCAGTACTCAGGGTGCTCAGTGCTCAGTACTCAGGGTGCTCAGTGCTCAGTACTCAGGGTGCTCAGTGCTCAGGGTGCTGGGTGCTCAGTGCTCTGGGTGCTGGGTGCTCAGTGCTCAGGGTGCTGTGTGCTCAGTACTCAGTGTGGTCAGTACTCAGGGTGCTGGGTGCTCAGTGCTCAGGGTGCTGGGTGCTCAGTGCTCAGGGTGCTGGGTGCTCAGTGCTCAGGGTGCTCGGTGCTCAGTGCTCAGGTTGCTGGGTGCTCAGTACTCAGGGTGCTGGGTGCTCAGTTCTCAGGGTGCTCAGTGCTCAGTACTCAGGGTGCTGGGTGCTCAGTGCTCAGGGTGCAGGGTGCTCAGTACTCAGGGTGCTGGGTGCTCGGTGCTCAGTACGCTGGGTGCTCAGTACTCAGGGTGCTGGGTGCTCAGTACTCAGGGTGCTCAGTGCTCAGTACTCAGGGTGCTGGGTGTTCAGTGCTCGGGGTGCTGGGTGCTCATTAATCAGGGTGCTGGGTGCTCAGTACTCAGGGTGCTCAGTTCTTGGGGTGCTGGGTGCTCAGTACTCAGGGTGCTCAGTGCTTGGGGTGAACTGTGCTCAGTACTCAGGGTGCTGGTTGCTCAGTACTCAGGGTGCGGGGTGCTGTGTACTCAGGGTGCTGGGTGCTCAGTACTCAGGGTGCTGGGTGCTCAGTCCTCGGGGTGCTGGGTGCTCAGTGCTCGGGGTGCTGGGTGCTCAGTGCTCAGTTCTCAGGGTGCTGGGTGCTCAGTGCTCGGGGTGCTGGATGCTCAGTACTCAGGGTGCTGGGTGCTCAGTGCTCAGGGTGCTGTGTGCTCAGTACTCAGGGTGCTGGGTGCTCAGTGTTCAGGCTGCTGGGTGCTCAGTACTCAGGGTGCTGGGTCCTCAGTGCTCAGGGTGCTGGGTGCTCAGTGCCCGGGGTGCTAAGTACTCAGGGTGCTGTGTGTTCAGTGCTCACGGTACTGGGTGCTCAGTACTCAGGGTGCTCGGTGCTTAGTACTCAGGGTGCTGGGTGCTCAGTACTCAGGGTGCTCAGTGCTCAGGGTGCTGGGTGCTCATTGCTCGGGGTGCTGGGTGCTCAGTTCTACGGGTGCTGGGTGCTCAGTGCTCGGGGTGCTGGGTGCTCAGTGCTCGGGGCGCTGGGTGCTCAGTGCTCAGGGTGATCGGTGCTCAGTACATTGGGTGCTCAGTACTCAGGGTGCTGGGTGCTCAGTGCTCAGGGTGATCGGTGCTCAGTACTCAGGGTGCTCAGTATTCATGGTGCTGGGTGCTCAGGGCTCGGGGTGCTGGGAGCTCAGTACTCAGGGTGCTGGTTGCTCAGTGCTCGGGGTGCTGGGTGCTGAGTCCTCAGGGTGCTGGGTGCTCAGTTCTCGGGGTGCTCGGTGCTCAGTACTCAGGGTGCTGGGTGCTCAGTACTCAGGGTGCTGGGTGCTCAGTACTCAGGGTGCTCGCTGCTCAGTACTCAGGGTGCTGGGTGCTCAGTGCTCAGGGTGCTGGCTGCTCAGTACTCAGGGTGCTAGGTGCTCAGTACTCAGGGTGCTGGGTGCTCAGTACTCCGGGTGCTGTGTGCTCAGTGCTCGGGGTGCTCGGTGCTCAGTGCTCAGGGTGCTGGGTGCTCAGTACTCAAGGTGCTCATTGCTCAGGGTGCTGGGTGCTCAGTACTCAGGGTGGTGGGTGCTCAGTACTCAGGGTGCTCAGTGCTCAGTACTCAGGGTGCTCAGTGCTCAGTACTCAGGGTGCTCAGTGCTCAGGGTGCAGGGTGCTCAGTGCTCTGGGTGCTGGGTGCTCAGTGCTCAGGGTGCTGTGTGCTCAGTACTCAGGGTGGTCAGTACTCAGGGTGCTGGGTGCTCAGTGCTCAGGGTGCTGGGTGCTCAGTGCTCAGGGTGCTGGGTGCTCAGTGCTCAGGGTGCTCGGTGCTCAGTGCTCAGGTTGCTGGGTGCTCAGTACTCAGGGTTCTGGGTGCTCAGTACTCAGGGTGCTCAGTGCTCAGTACTCAGGCTGCTGGGTGCTCAGTGCTCAGGGTGCTGGGTGCTCAGTACTCAGGGTGCTTGGAGCTCGGTGCTCAGTACGCTGGGTGCTCAGTACTCAGGGTGCTGGGTGCTTAGTACTCAGGGTGCTCGGTGCTCAGTACTCAGGGTGCTGGGTGTTCAGTGCTCGGGGTGCTGGGTGCTCATTAATCAGGGTGCTGGGTGCTCAGTACTCAGGGTGCTCAGTTCTTGGGGTGCTGGGTGCTCAGTACTCAGGGTGCTCAGTGCTTGGGGTGAACTGTGCTCAGTACTCAGGGTGCTCCTTGCTCAGTGCTCAGGGTGCGGGGTGCTGAGTACTCAGGGTGCTGGGTGCTCAGTACTCAGGGTGCTGGGTGCTCAGTCCTCGGGGTGCTGGGTGCTCAGTGCTCGGGGTGCTGGGTGCTCAGTGCTCAGTACTCAGGGTGCTGGGTGCTCAGTGCTCGGGGTGCTGGATGCTCAGTACTCAGGGTGCTGGGTGCTCAGTGCTCAGGGTGCTGGGTGCTCAGTACTCAGGGTGCTGGGTGATCAGTACTCAGGGTGCTCAGAGCTCAGTACTCAGGGTGCTGGGTGCTCAGTGCTCGGGGTGCTGGGTGCTCATTAATCAGGGTGCTGGGTGCTCAGTACTCAGGGTGCTCAGTGCTTGGGGTGCTGGGTGCTCAGTACTCAGGGTGCTCAGTGCTTGGGGTGCAGGGTGCTCAGTACTCAGGGTGATGGGTGCTCAGTGCTCAGGGTGCTGGGTGCTGAGTACTCAGGGTGCTGGGTGCTCAGTGCTTGGGGTGCTGGGTGCTCAGTGCTCTGGGTGCTGGGTGCTCAGTGCTCGGGGTGGTGGGTGCTCAGTGCTCAGGGTGCTGGGTGCTCAGTGCTCGGGGTGCTGGGTGATCAGTTCTCGGGGTGCTCGGTGCTCAGTGCTCGGGGTGCTGGGTGCTCAGTACTCGGGGTGCTGGGTGCTCAGTGCTCAGGGTGCTGGGTGCTCAGTGCTCGGGGTGCTGGGTGCTCGGTGCTCAGGTTCCTGGGTGCTCAGTACTCGGGGTGCTGGGTGCTCAGTACTCAGGGTGCTGGGTGCTCATTGCTCGGGGTGCTGGGTGCTCAGTGCTACGGGTGCTGGGTGCTCAGTGCTCGGGGTGCTGGGTGCTCAGTGCTCGGGGCGCTGGGTGCTCAGTGCTCAGGGTGATCGGTGCTCAGTACATTGGGTGCTCAGTACTCAGGGTGCTGGGTGCTCAGGGCTCGGGGTGCTGGGAGCTCAGTACTCAGGGTGCTGGTTGCTCAGTGCTTGGGGTGCTGGGTGCTGAGTCCTCAGGGTGCTGGGTGCTCAGTACTCGGGGTGCTGGGTGCTCAGTACTCAGGGTGCTGGGTGCTCAGTACTCAGGGTGCTCGCTGCTCAGTACTCAGGGTGCTGGGTGCTCAGTGCTCAGGGTGCTGGCTGCTCAGTACTCAGGGTGCTAGGTGCTCAGTACTCAGGGTGCTGGGTGCTCAGTACTCCGGGTACTGGGTGCTCAGTGCTCGGGGTGCTCGGAGCACAGTGCTCAGGGTGCTGGGTGCTCAGTACTCAAGGTGCTCATTGCTCAGGGTGCTGGGTGCTCAGTACTCAGGGTGCTGGGTGCTCAGTACTCAGGGTGCTCAGTGCTCAGTACTCACGGTGCTCAGTGCTCAGTACTCAGGGTGCTCAGTGCTTGGGGTGAACTGTGCTCAGTACTCAGGGTGCTCCTTGCTCAGTGCTCAGGGTGCGGGGTGCTGAGTACTCAGGGTGCTGGGTGCTCAGTACTCAGGGTGCTGGGTGCTCAGTCCTCGGGGTGCTGGGTGCTCAGTGCTCGGGGTGCTGGGTGCTCAGTGCTCAGTACTCAGGGTGCTGGGTGCTCAGTGCTCGGGGTGCTGGATGCTCAGTACTCAGGGTGCTGGGTGCTCAGTGCTCAGGGTGCTGGGTGCTCAGTACTCAGGGTGCTGGGTGCTCAGTGCTAAGGCTGCTGGGTGCTCAGTACTCAGGGTGCTGGGTGCTCAGTACTCAGGGTGCTGGGTGCTCAGTACTCAGGGTGCTGGGTGCTCAGTGCTCGGGGTGCTGGGTGCTCATTAATCAGGGTGCTGGGTGCTCAGTACTCAGGGTGCTCAGTGCTTGGGGTGCTGGGTGCTCAGTACTCAGGGTGCTCAGTGCTTGGGGTGCAGGGTGCTCAGTACTCAGGGTGATGGGTGCTCAGTGCTCAGGGTGCTGGGTGCTGAGTACTCAGGGTGCTGGGTGCTCAGTGCTTGGGGTGCTGGGTGCTCAGTGCTCGGGGTGCTGGGTGCTCAGTGCTCGGGGTGCTGGGTGCTCAGTGCTCAGGGTGCTGGGTGCTCAGTGCTCGGGTTGCTTGGTGCTCAGTGCTCGGGGTGCTGGGTGCTCAGTACTCGGGGTGCTGGGTGCTCAGTGCTCAGGGTGCTGGGTGCTCAGTGCTCGGGGTGCTGGGTGCTCGGTGCTCAGGTTCCTGGGTGCTCAGTACTCGGGGTGCTGGGTGCTCAGTACTCAGGGTGCTGGGTGCTCATTGCTCGGGGTGCTGGGTGCTCAGTGCTACGGGTGCTGGGTGCTCAGTGCTCGGGGTACTGGGTGCTCAGTGCTCGGGGCGCTGGGTGCTCAGTGCTCAGGGTGATCGGTGCTCAGTACATTGGGTGCTCAGTACTCAGGGTGCTGGGTGCTCAGGGCTCGGGGTGCTGGGAGCTCAGTACTCAGGGTGCTGGTTGCTCAGTGCTTGGGGTGCTGGGTGCTGAGTCCTCAGGGTGCTGGGTGCTCAGTACTCGGGGTGCTGGGTGCTCAGTACTCAGGGTGCTGGGTGCTCAGTACTCAGGGTGCTCGCTGCTCAGTACTCAGGGTGCTGGGTGCTCAGTGCTCAGGGTGCTGGCTGCTCAGTACTCAGGGTGCTAGGTGCTCAGTACTCAGGGTGCTGGGTGCTCAGTACTCCGGGTACTGGGTGCTCAGTGCTCGGGGTGCTCGGTGCTCAGTGCTCAGGGTGCTGGGTGCTCAGTACTCAAGGTGCTCATTGCTCAGGGTGCTGGGTGCTCAGTACTCAGGGTGCTGGGTGCTCAGTACTGAGGGTGCTCAGTGCTCAGGGTGCTGGGTGCTCAGTGCTCTGGGTGCTGGGTGCTCAGTGCTCAGGGTGCTGTGTGCTCAGTACTCAGGGTGGTCAGTACTCAGGGTGCTGGGTGCTCAGTGCTCAGGGTGCTGGGTGCTCAGTGCTCAGGGTGCTGGGTGCTCAGTGCTCAGGGTGCTCGGTGCTCAGTGCTCAGGTTGCTGGGTGCTCAGTACTCAGGGTTCTGGGTGCTCAGTACTCAGGGTGCTCAGTGCTCAGTACTCAGGGTGCTGGGTGCTCAGTGCTCAGGGTGCTGGGTGCTCAGTACTCAGGGTGCTGGGTGCTCGGTGCTCAGTACGCTGGGTGCTCAGTACTCAGGGTGCTGGGTGCTCAGTGCTCGGGGTGCTCGGTGCTCAGTACTCAGGGTGCTGGGTGTTCAGTGCTCGGGGTGCTGGGTGCTCATTAATCAGGGTGCTGGGTGCTCAGTACTCAGGGTGCTCTGTTCTTGGGGTGCTGGGTGCTCAGTACTCAGGGTGCTCAGTGCTTGGGGTGAACTGGGCTCAGTACTCAGGGTGCTGGTTGCTCAGTGCTCAGGGTGCGGGGTGCTGAGTACTCAGGGTGCTGGGTGCTCAGTACTCAGGGTGCTTGGTGCTCAGTCCTCGGGGTGCTGGGTGCTCAGTGCTCGGGGTGCTGGGTGCTCAGTGCTCAGTACTCAGGGTGCTGGGTGCTCAGTGCTCGGGGTGCTGGATGCTCAGTACTCAGGGTGCTGGTTGCTCAGTGCTCAGGGTGCTGGGTGCTCAGTACTCAGGGTGCTCAGTGCTCAGGGTGCTGGGTGCTCAGTGCTCGGGGTGCTGGGTGCTCAGTGCTCAGGGTGCTGTGTGCTCAGTACTCAGGGTGCTCAGTACTCAGGGTGCTGGGTGCTCAGTGCTCAGGGTGCTGGGTGCTCAGTGCTCAGGGTGCTGGGTGCTCAGTGCTCAGGGTGCTCGGTGCTCAGTGCTCAGGTTGCTGGGTGCTCAGTATTCAGGGTGCTGGGTGCTCAGTACTCAGGGTGCTCAGTGCTCAGTACTCAGGGTGCTCAGTGCTCAGTACTCAGGGTGCTCAGTGCTCAGGGTGCTGCGTGCTCATTGCTCGTTGTGCTGGGTACTCAGTCCTCAGGGTGCTGGGTGCTCAGTGCTCAGGGTGCTCGGTGCTTAGTACTCATGGTGCTCGGTGTTCGGGGTGCTGGGTGCTCAGTACTCAGGGTGCTGGGTGCACAGTGCTCAGGGTGCTGGGTGCTCAGTGCTCAGGGTGCTCGGTGCTTAGTACTCATGGTGCTCGGTGCTCGGGGTGCTGGGTGCTCAGTGCTCGGTGTGCTGGGTGCTGAGTGCTCGGGGTGCTGGGTGCTGAGTGCTCGGTGGGATGGGTGCTCAGTGCTCGGGGTGCTGGGTGCTCAGTGCTCGGGTTGCTGGGTGCTCAGTACTCGGTGTGCTCGGTGCTCATTACTCAGGGTGCTGGGTGCTCACTGCTCAGGGTGCTGGGTGCTCAGTACTCAGGGTGCTGGGTGCTCAGTGCTCAGTACGCTGGGTGCTGAGTACTCAGGGTGCTGGGTGCTCAGTACTCAGGGTCCTCGGAGCTCAGTACTCAGGGTGCTCTGTGCTCAGTGCTCGGGGTGCTGGGTGCTCATTAATCAGGGTGCTGGGTGCTCAGTACTCAGTGTGCTCAGTGCTTGGGGTGCTGGGTGCTCAGTACTCAGGGTGCTCAGTGCTTGGGGTGCAGGGTGCTCAGTACTCAGGGTGCTGGGTGCTCAGTGCTCAGGGTGCTGGGTGCTGAGTACTCAGGGTGCTGGATGCTCAGTGCTCGGGGTGCTGGGTGCTCAGTGCTCGGGGTGCTGGGTGCTCAGTACTCGGGGTGCTGGGTGCTCAGGGCTCAGGGTGCTGGGTGCTCAGTGCTCGGGGTGCTGGGTGCTCAGTGCTCGGGGTGCTGGGTGCTCAGTACTCGGGGTGCTGGGTGCTCAGGGCTCAGGGTGCGGGGTGCTCAGTGCTCGGGGTGCTGGGTGCTCGGTGCTCAGGTTCCTGGGTGCTCAGTACTCGGGGTGCTGGGTGCTCAGTACTCAGGGTGCTGGGTGCTCATTGCTCGGGGTGCTGGGTGCTCAGTGCTCGGGGTGCTGGGTGCTCAGTGCTCGGGGTGCTCGGTGCTCAGTGCTCGGGGTGCTGGGTGCTCAGTACTCGGGGTGCTGGGTGCTCGGTGCTCAGGTTCCTGGGTGCTCAGTACTCGGGGTGCTGGGTGCTCAGTACTCAGGGTGCTGGGTGCTCATTGCTCGGGGTGCTGGGTGCTCAGTGCTCGGGGTGCTGGGTGCTCAGTGCTCGGGGCGCTGGGTGCTCAGTGCTCAGGGTGATCGGTGCTCAGTACATTGGGTGCTCAGTACTCAGGGTGCTGGGTGCTCAGTGCTCAGGGTGATCGGTGCTCAGTACTCAGGGTGCTCAGTACTCAGGGTGCTGGGTGCTCAGGGCTAGGGGTGCTGGGAGCTCAGTACTCAGGGTGCTGGTTGCTCAGTGCTCGGGGTGCTGGGTGCTGAGTCCTCAGGGTGCTGGGTGCTCAGTACTCGGGGTGCTTGGTGCTCAGTACTCAGGGTGCTGGGTGCTGAGTACTCAGGGTGCTGGGTGCTCAGTACTCAGGGTGCTCGCTGCTCAGTACTCAGGGTGCTGGGTGCTCAGTGCTCAGGGTGCTGGCTGCTCAGTACTCAGGGTGCTAGGTGCTCAGTACTCAGAGTGCTGGGTGCTCAGTACTCCGGGTGCTGGGTGCTCAGTGCTCGGGGTGCTCGGAGCTCAGTGCTCAGGGTGCTGGGTGCTCAGTACTCAAGGTGCTCATTGCTCAGGGTGCTCAGTCCTCAGGGTGCTCAGTACTCAGGGTGCACAGTACTCAGGGTGCTGGGTGCTCAGTGCTCAGGGTGCTGGGTGCTCAGTGCTCAGGGTGCTGGGTGCTCAGTGCTCAGGGTGCTCGGTGCTCAGTGCTCAGGTTGCTGGGTGCTCAGTATTCAGGGTGCTGGGTGCTCAGTACTCAGGGTGCTCAGTGCTCAGTACTCAGGGTGCTCAGTGCTCAGTACTCAGGGTGCTCAGTGCTCAGGGTGCTGGGTGCTCAGTGCTCGGGGTGCTGGGTACTCAGTCCTCAGGGTGCTGGGTGCTCAGTGCTCAGGGTGCTCGGTGCTTAGTACTCATGGTGCTCGGTGTTCGGGTTGCTGGGTGCTCAGTACTC
The DNA here is from genome assembly GCF_018167655.1 of Microtus oregoni. NCBI lineage: Eukaryota > Metazoa > Chordata > Mammalia > Rodentia > Cricetidae > Microtus > Microtus oregoni. Next base: position 1,359,617 of record NW_024543101.1, on the reverse strand, counting down.
AGGGTGCTGGGTGCACAGTGCTCAGGGTGCTGGGTGCTCAGTGCTCAGGGTGCTCGGTGTTTAGTACTCATGGTGCTCGGTGCTCGGGGTGCTGGGTGCTCAGTGCTCGGTGTGCTGGGTGCTCAGTGCTCGGGGTGCTGGGTGCTGAGTGCTCGGTGGGCTGGGTGCTCAGTGCTCGGGGTGCTGGGTGCTCAGTGCTCGGTTTGCTGGGTGCTCAGTACTCGGGGTGCTCGGTGCTCAGTACTCAGGGTGCTGGGTGCTCAGTGCTCAGGGTGCTGGGTGCTCAGTACTCAGGGTGCTGGTTGCTCGGTGCTCAGTACGCTGGGTGCTCAGTACTCAGGGTACTGGGTGCTCAGTACTCAGGGTGCTCGGTGCTCAATACTCAGGGTGCTGGGTGCTCAGTGCTCGGGGTGCTGGGTGCTCATTAATCAGGGTGCTGGGTGCTCAGTACTCAGGGTGCTCAGTGCTTGGGGTGCTGGGTGCTCAGTACTCAGGGTGCTCAGTGCTTGGGGTGCAGGGTGCTCAGTACTCAGGGTGCTGGGTGCTCAGTGCTCAGGGAGCTGGGTGCTGAGTACTCAGGGTGCTGGGTGCTAAGTACTCAGGGTGCTGGGTGCTCAGTTCTCAGGGTGCTCGGTGCTTAGTACTCATGGTGCTCGGTGTTCGGGGTGCTGGGTGCTCAGTACTCAGGGTGCTGGGTGCACAGTGCTCATGGTGCTGGGTGCTCAGTGCTCAGGGTGCTCGGTGCTTAGTACTCATGGTGCTCGGTGCTCGGGGTGCTGGGTGTTCAGTGCTTGGTGTGCTGGGTGCTCAGTGCTCAGGGTGCTGGGTGCTGAGTGCTCGGTGGGCTGGGTGCTCAGTGCTCGGGGTGCTGGGTGCTCAGTGCTCAGTTTGCTGGGTGCTCAGTACTCGGGGTGCTCGGTGCTCAGTACTCAGGGTGCTGGGTGCTCAGTGCTCAGGGTGCTGGGTGCTCAGTACTCAGGGTGCTGGGTGCTCGGTGCTCAGTACGCTGGGTGCTCAGTACTCAGGGTGCTGGGTGCTCAGTACTCAGGGTGCTCGGTGCTCAGTACTCAGGGTGCTGGGTGCTCAGTGCTCGGGGTGCTGGGTGCTCATTAATCAGGGTGCTGGGTGCTCAGTACTCAGTGTGCTCATTGCTTGGGGTGCTGGGTGCTCAGTAGTCAGGGTGCTCAGTGATTGGGGTGCAGGGTGCTCAGTACTCAGGGTGCTGGGTGCTCAGTGCTAATGGTGCTGGTTGCTGAGTACTCACGGTGCTGGGTGCTCAGTGCTCGGGGTGCTGGGTGCTCAGTGCTCGGGGTGCTGGGTGCTCGGTGCTCAGGTTCCTGGGTGCTCAGTACTCGGGGTGCTGGGTGCTCAGTACTCAGGGAGCTGGGTGCTCATTGCTCAGGGTGCTGGGTGGTCAGTGCTACGGGTGCTGGGTGCTCAGTGCTCGGGGTGCTGGGTGCTCAGTGCTCGGGGCGCTGGGTGCTCAGTGCTCGGGGTGCTCGGTGCTCAGTACTCAGGGTGCTGGGTGCTCAGTGCTCAGGGTGCTCGGTGCTCAGAACTCAGGGTCCTGGGTGCTCAGTGCTCGGTGTGCTCGGTGCTCAGTACATTGGGTGCTCAGTACTCAAGGTGCTGGGTGCTCAGTGCTCAGGGTGATCGGTCCTCAGTACTCAGGGTGCTCAGTACTCAGGGTGCTGGGTGCTCAGGGCTCGGGGTGCTGGGAGCTCAGTACTCAGGGTGCTGGTTGCTCAGTGCTCGGGGTGCTGGGTGCTGAGTCCTCAGGGTGCTGGGTGCTCAGTACTCGGGGTGCTCGTTGCTCAGTTCTCAGGGTGCTGGGTGCTCAGTACTCAGGGTGCTGGGTGCTCAGTACTCAGGGTGATCGCTGCTCAGTACTCAGGGTGCTGGGTGCTCAGTGCTCAGTGTGCTGGGTGCTCAGTACTCAGGGTGCTGGGTGCTCAGTGCTCAGGGTGATCGGTGCTCAGTCCTCAGGGTGCTCAGTACTCAGGGTGCACAGTACTCAGGGTGCTGGGTGCTCAGTGCTCAGGGTGCTGGGTGCTCAGTGCTCAGGGTGCTGGGTGCTCAGTGCTCAGGGTGCTCGGTGCTCAGTGCTCAGGTTGCTGGGTGCTCAGTATTCAGGGTGCTGGGTGCTCAGTACTCAGGGTGCTCATTGCTCAGTACTCAGGGTGCTCAGTGCTCAGTACTCAGGGTGCTCAGTGCTCAGGGTGCTGGGTGCTCAGTGCTCGGGGTGCTGGGTACTCAGTCCTCAGGGTGCTGGGTGCTCAGTGCTCAGGGTGCTCGGTGCTTAGTACTCATGGTGCTCGGTGTTCGGGGTGCTGGGTGCTCAGTACTCAGGGTGCTGGGTGCACAGTGCTCAGGGTGCTGGGTGCTCAGTGCTCAGGGTGCTCGGTGTTTAGTACTCATGGTGCTCGGTGCTCGGGGTGCTGGGTGCTCAGTGCTCGGTGTGCTGGGTGCTCAGTGCTCGGGGTGCTGGGTGCTGAGTGCTCGGTGGGCTGGGTGCTCAGTGCTCGGGGTGCTGGGTGCTCAGTGCTCGGTTTGCTGGGTGCTCAGTACTCGGGGTGCTCGGTGCTCAGTACTCAGGGTGCTGGGTGCTCAGTGCTCAGGGTGCTGGGTGCTCAGTACTCAGGGTGCTGGGTGCTCGGTGCTCAGTACGCTGGGTGCTCAGTACTCAGGGTGCTGGGTGCTCAGTACTCAGGGTGCTCGGTGCTCAATACTCAGGGTGCTGGGTGCTCAGTGCTCGGGGTTCTGGGTGCTCATTAATCAGGGTGCTGGGTGCTCAGTACTCAGGGTGCTCAGTGCTTGGGGTGCTGGGTGCTCAGTACTCAGGGTGCTCAGTGCTTGGGGTTCAGGGTGCTCAGTACTCAGGGTGCTGGGTGCTCAGTGCTCAGGGAGCTGGGTGCTGAGTACTCAGGGTGCTGGGTGCTCAGTACTCAGGGTGCTGGGTGCTCAGTGCTCGGGGTGCTGGGTGCTCAGTGCTCGGGGTGCTGGGTGCTCAGTGCTCGGGGTGCTGGGTGCTCAGTGCTCAGGGTGCTGGGTGCTCAGTGCTCGAGGTGCTGGGTGCTCGGTGCTCAGGTTCCTGGGTGCTCAGTACTCGGGGTGCTGGGTGCTCAGTACTCAGGGTGCTGGGTGCTCATTGCTCGGGGTGCTGGGTGCTCAGTGCTACGGGTGCTGGGTGCTCAGTGCTCGGGGTGCTGGGTGCTCAGTGCTCGGGGCGCTGGGTGCTCAGTGCTCGGGGTGCTCGGTGCTCAGTACTCAGGTTTATGGGTGCTCAGTGCTCAGGGTGCTCGGTTCTCAGAACTCAGGGTGCTGGGTGCTCAGTGCTCAGTGTGCTCGGTGCTCAGTACATTGGGTGCTCAGTACTCAGGGTGCTGGGTGCTCAGTGCTCAGGGTGATCGGTGCTCAGTCCTCAGGGTGCTCATTACTCAGGGTGCTCAGTACTCAGGGTGCTGGGTGCACAGTGCTCAGGGTGCTGGGTGCTCAGTGCTCAGGGTGCTGGGTGCTCAGTGCTCAGGGTGCTCGGTGCTCAGTGCTCAGGTTGCTGGGTGCTCAGTATTCAGGGTGCTGGGTGCTCAGTACTCAGGGTGCTCAGTGCTCAGTACTCAGGGTGCTCAGTGCTCAGTACTCAGGGTGCTCAGTGCTCAGGGTGCTGGGTGCTCAGGGCTCGGGGTGCTGGGTACTCAGTCCTCAGGTTGCTGGGTGCTCAGTGCTCAGGGTGCTCGGTGCTTAGTACGCAAGGTGCTCAGTGTTCGGGGTGCTGGGTGCTCAGTACTCAGGGTGCTGGGTGCACAGTGCTCAGGGTGCTGGGTGCTCAGTGCTCAGGGTGCTCGGTGCTTAGTACTCATGGTGCTCGGTGCTCGGGGTGCTGGGTGCTCAGTACTCAGTGTGCTGGGTGCTCAGTGCTCAGGGTGCTGGGTGCTCAGTACTCAGGGTGCTGGGTGCTCGGTGCTCAGTACGCTGGGTGCTCAGTACTCAGGGTGCTGGGTGCTCAGTACTCAGGGTGCTCGGTGCTCAGTACTCAGGGTGCTGGGTGCTCAGTGCTCGGGGTGCTGGGTGCTCATTAATCAGGGTGCTGGGTGCTCAGTACTCAGGGTGCTCAGTGCTTGGGGTGCTGGGTGCTCAGTACTCAGGGTGCTCAGTGCTTGGGGTGCAGGGTGCTAAGTACTCAGGGTGCTGGGTGCTCAGTGCTCAGGGAGCTGGGTGCTGAGTACTCAGGGTGCTGGGTGCTCAGTACTCAGGGTGCTGGGTGCTCAGTGCTCGGGGTGCTGGGTGCTCAGTGCTCGGGGTGCTGGGTGCTCAGTGCTCGGGGTGCTGGGTGCTCAGTGCTCAGGGTGCTGGGTGCTCAGTGCTCGGGGTGCTGGGTGCTCGGTGGTCAGGTTCCTGGGTGCTCAGTACTCGGGGTGCTGGGTGCTCAGTACTCAGGGTGCTGGGTGCTCATTGCTCGGGGTGCTGGGTGCTCAGTGCTACGGGTGCTGGGTGCTCAGTGCTCGGGGTGCTGGGTGCTCAGTGCTCGGGGCGCTGGGTGCTCAGTGCTCGGGGTGCTCGGTGCTCAGTACTCAGGTTTATGGGTGCTCAGTGCTCAGGGTGCTCGGTTCTCAGAACTCAGGGTGCTGGGTGCTCAGTGCTCAGTGTGCTCGGTGCTCAGTACATTGGGTGCTCAGTACTCAGGGTGCTGGGTGCTCAGTGCTCAGGGTGATCGGTGCTCAGTCCTCAGGGTGCTCATTACTCAGGGTGCTCAGTACTCAGGGTGCTGGGTGCTCAGTGCTCAGGGTGCTGGGTGCTCAGTGCTCAGGGTGCTGGGTGCTCAGTGCTCAGGGTGCTCGGTGCTCAGTGCTCAGGTTGCTGGGTGCTCAGTATTCAGGGTGCTGGGTGCTCAGTACTCAGGGTGCTCAGTGCTCAGTACTCAGGGTGCTCAGTGCTCAGTACTCAGGGTGCTCAGTGCTCAGGGTGCTGGGTGCTCAGTGCTCGGGGTGCTGGGTACTCAGTCCTCAGGTTGCTGGGTGCTCAGTGCTCAGGGTGCTCGGTGCTTAGTACGCAAGGTGCTCGGTGTTCGGGGTGCTGGGTGCTCAGTACTCAGGGTGCTGGGTGCACAGTGCTCAGGGTGCTGGGTGCTCAGTGCTCAGGGTGCTCGGTGCTTAGTACTCATGGTGCTTGGTGCTCGGGGTGCTGGGTGCTCTGTGCTCGGTGTGCTGGGTGCTCAGTGCTCAGGGTGCTGGGTGCTGAGTGCTCGGTGGGCTGGGTGCTCAGTGCTCGGGGTGCTGGGTGCTCAGTGCTCGGTTTGCTGGGTGCTCAGTACTCGGGGTGCTCGGTGCTCAGTACTCAGGGTGCTGGGTGCTCAGTGCTCAGGGTGCTGGGTGCTCAGTACTCAGGGTGCTGGGTGCTCGGTGCTCAGTACGCTGGGTGCACAGTACTCAGGGTGCTGGGTGCTCAGTACTCAGGGTGCTCGGTGCTCAGTACTCAGGGTGCTGGGTGCTTAGTGCTCGGGGTGCTGGGTGCTCATTAATCAGGGTGCTGGGTGCTCAGTACTCAGGGTGCTCAGTGCTTGGGGTGCTGGGTGCTCAGTACTGAGGGTGCTCAGTGCTTGGGGTGCAGGTTGCTCAGTACTCAGGGTGCTGGGTGCTCAGTGCTCAGGGAGCTGGGTGCTGAGTACTCAGGGTGCTGGGTGCTCAGTACTCAGGGTGCTGGGTGCTCAGTGCTCGGGGTGCTGGGTGCTCAGTGCTCGGGGTGCTGGGTGCTCAGTGCTCAGGGTGCTGGGTGCTCAGTACTCAGGGTGCTGGGTGCACAGTGCTCAGGGTGCTGGGTGCTCAGTGCTCAGGGTGCTCGGTGCTTAGTACTCATGGTGCTCGGTGCTCGGGGTGCTGGGTGCTCAGTGCTCGGTGTGCTGGGTGCTCAGTGCTCGGGGTGCTGGCAGCTGAGTGCTCGGTGGGCTGGGTGATCAGTGCTCGGGGTGCTGGGTGCTCAGTGCTCGGTTTGCTGGGTGCTCAGTACTCGGGGTGCTCGGTGCTCAGTACTCAGGGTGCTGGGTGCTCAGTGCTCAGGGTGCTGGGTGCTCAGTACTCAGGGTGCTGGGTGCTCGGTGCTCAGTACGCTGGGTGCTCAGTACTCAGGGTGCTGGGTGCTCAGTACTCAGGGTGCTCGGAGCTCAGTACTCAGGGTGCTGGGTGCTCAGTGCTCGGGGTGCTGGGTGCTCATTAATCAGGGTGCTGGGTGCTCAGTAGTCAGGGTGCTCAGTGCTTGGGGTGCAGGGTGCTCAGTACTCAGGGTGCTGGGTGCTCAGTGCTAAGGGTGCTGGGTGCTGAGTACTCAGGGTGATGGGTGCTCAGTGCTCGGGGTGCTGGGTGCTCAGTGCTCGGGGTGCTGGGTGCTCAGTGCTCGGGGTGCTGGGTGCTCAGTGCTCGGGGTGCTGGGTGCTCAGTACTCGGGGTGCTGGGTGCTCAGTGCTCAGGGCGCTGGGTGCTCAGTGCTCGGGGTGCTGGGTGCTCGGTGCTCAGGTTCCTGGGTGCTCAGTACTCGGGGTGCTGGGTGCTCAGTACTCAGGATGCTGGGTGCTCATTGCTCGGGGTGCTGGGTGCTCAGTGCTACGGGTGCTGGGTGCTCAGTGCTCGGGGTGCTGGGTGCTCAGTGCTCGGGGCGCTGGGTGCTCAGTGCTCGGGGTGCTCGGTGCTCAGTACTCAGGTTGATGGGTGCTCAGTGCTCAGGGTGCTCGGTTCTCAGAACTCAGGGTGCTGGGTGCTCAGTGCTCAGTGTGCTCGGTGCTCAGTACATTGGGTGCTCAGTACTCAGGGTGCTGGGTGCTCAGTGCTCAGGGTGATCGGTGCTCAGTCCTCAGGGTGCTCAGTACTCAGGGTGCTCAGTACTCAGGGTGCTGGGTGCTCAGTGCTCAGGGTGCTGTTTGCTCAGTGCTCAGGGTGCTGGGTGCTCAGTGCTCAGGGTGCTCGGTGCTCAGTGCTCAGGTTGCTGGGTGCTCAGTATTCAGGGTGCTGGGTGCTCAGTACTCAGGGTGCTCAGTGCTCAGTACTCAGGGTGCTCAGTGCTCAGTACTCAGGGTGCTCAGTGCTCAGGGTGCTGGGTGCTCAGTGCTCGGGGTGCTGGGTACTCAGTCCTCAGGTTGCTGGGTGCTCAGTGCTCAATGTGCTCGGTGCTTAGTACGCAAGGTGCTCGGTGTTCGGGGTGCTGGGTGCTCAGTACTCAGGGTGCTGGGTGCACAGTGCTCAGGGTGCTGGGTGCTCAGTGCTCAGGGTGCTCGGTGCTTAGTACTCATGGTGCTTGGTGCTCGGGGTGCTGGGTGCTCTGTGCTCGGTGTGCTGGGTGCTCAGTGCTCAGGGTGCTGGGTGCTGAGTGCTCGGTGGGCTGGGTGCTCAGTGCTCGGGGTGCTGGGTGCTCAGTGCTCGGTTTGCTGGGTGCTCAGTACTCGGGGTGCTCGGTGCTCAGTACTCAGGGTGCTGGGTGCTCAGTGCTCAGGGTGCTGGGTGCTCAGTACTCAGGGTGCTGGGTGCTCGGTGCTCAGTACGCTGGGTGCACAGTACTCAGGGTGCTGGGTGCTCAGTACTCAGGGTGCTCGGTGCTCAGTACTCAGGGTGCTGGGTGCTTAGTGCTCGGGGTGCTGGGTGCTCATTAATCAGGGTGCTGGGTGCTCAGTACTCAGGGTGCTCAGTGCTTGGGGTGCTGGGTGCTCAGTACTGAGGGTGCTCAGTGCTTGGGGTGCAGGTTGCTCAGTACTCAGGGTGCTGGGTGCTCAGTGCTCAGGGAGCTGGGTGCTGAGTACTCAGGGTGCTGGGTGCTCAGTACTCAGGGTGCTGGGTGCTCAGTGCTCGGGGTGCTGGGTGCTCAGTGCTCGGGGTGCTGGGTGCTCAGTGCTCAGGGTGCTGGGTGCTCAGTACTCAGGGTGCTGGGTGCACAGTGCTCAGGGTGCTGGGTGCTCAGTGCTCAGGGTGCTCGGTGCTTAGTACTCATGGTGCTCGGTGCTCGGGGTGCTGGGTGCTCAGTGCTCGGTGTGCTGGGTGCTCAGTGCTCGGGGTGCTGGCAGCTGAGTGCTCGGTGGGCTGGGTGATCAGTGCTCGGGGTGCTGGGTGCTCAGTGCTCGGTTTGCTGGGTGCTCAGTACTCGGGGTGCTCGGTGCTCAGTACTCAGGGTGCTGGGTGCTCAGTGCTCAGGGTGCTGGGTGCTCAGTACTCAGGGTGCTGGGTGCTCGGTGCTCAGTACGCTGGGTGCTCAGTACTCAGGGTGCTGGGTGCTCAGTACTCAGGGTGCTCGGAGCTCAGTACTCAGGGTGCTGGGTGCTCAGTGCTCGGGGTGCTGGGTGCTCATTAATCAGGGTGCTGGGTGCTCAGTAGTCAGGGTGCTCAGTGCTTGGGGTGCAGGGTGCTCAGTACTCAGGGTGCTGGGTGCTCAGTGCTAAGGGTGCTGGGTGCTGAGTACTCAGGGTGATGGGTGCTCAGTGCTCGGGGTGCTGGGTGCTCAGTGCTCGGGGTGCTGGGTGCTCAGTGCTCGGGGTGCTGGGTGCTCAGTGCTCGGGGTGCTGGGTGCTCAGTACTCGGGGTGCTGGGTGCTCAGTGCTCAGGGCGCTGGGTGCTCAGTGCTCGGGGTGCTGGGTGCTCGGTGCTCAGGTTCCTGGGTGCTCAGTACTCGGGGTGCTGGGTGCTCAGTACTCAGGATGCTGGGTGCTCATTGCTCGGGGTGCTGGGTGCTCAGTGCTACGGGTGCTGGGTGCTCAGTGCTCGGGGTGCTGGGTGCTCAGTGCTCGGGGCGCTGGGTGCTCAGTGCTCGGGGTGCTCGGTGCTCAGTACTCAGGTTGATGGGTGCTCAGTGCTCAGGGTGCTCGGTTCTCAGAACTCAGGGTGCTGGGTGCTCAGTGCTCAGTGTGCTCGGTGCTCAGTACATTGGGTGCTCAGTACTCAGGGTGCTGGGTGCTCAGTGCTCAGGGTGATCGGTGCTCAGTCCTCAGGGTGCTCAGTACTCAGGGTGCTCAGTACTCAGGGTGCTGGGTGCTCAGTGCTCAGGGTGCTGTTTGCTCAGTGCTCAGGGTGCTGGGTGCTCAGTGCTCAGGGTGCTCGGTGCTCAGTGCTCAGGTTGCTGGGTGCTCAGTATTCAGGGTGCTGGGTGCTCAGTACTCAGGGTGCTCAGTGCTCAGTACTCAGGGTGCTCAGTGCTCAGTACTCAGGGTGCTCAGTGCTCAGGGTGCTGGGTGCTCAGTGCTCGGGGTGCTGGGTACTCAGTCCTCAGGTTGCTGGGTGCTCAGTGCTCAATGTGCTCGGTGCTTAGTACGCAAGGTGCTCGGTGTTCGGGGTGCTGGGTGCTCAGTACTCAGGGTGCCTGGTGCACAGTGCTCAGGGTGCTGGGTGCTCAGTGCTCAGGGTGCTCGGTGCTTAGTACTCATGGTGCTCGGTGCTCGGGGTGCTGGGTGCTCAGTGCTCGGTGTGCTGGGTGCTCAGTGCTCAGGGTGCTGGGTGCTGAGTGCTCGGTGGGCTGGTTGCTCAGTGCTCGGGGTGCTGGGTGCTCAGTGCTCGGTTTGCTGGGTGCTCAGTACTCGGGGTGCTCGGTGCTCAGTACTCAGGGTGCTGGGTGCTCAGTGCTCAGGGTGCTGGGTGCTCAGTACTCAGGGTGCTGGGTGCTCGGTGCTCAGTACGCTGGGTGCACAGTACTCAGGGTGCTGGGTGCTCAGTACTCAGGGTGCTCGGTGCTCAGTACTCAGGGTGCTGGGTGCTTAGTGCTCGGGGTGCTGGGTGCTCATTAATCAGGGTGCTGGGTGCTCAGTACTCAGGGTGCTCAGTGCTTGGGGTGCTGGGTGCTCAGTACTCAGGGTGCTCAGTGCTTGGGGTGCAGGTTGCTCAGTACTCAGGGTGTTGGGTGCTCAGTGCTCAGGGAGCTGGGTGCTGAGTACTCAGGGTGCTGGGTGCTCAGTACTCAGGGTGCTGGGTGCTCAGTGCTCGGGGTGCTGGGTGCTCAGTGCTCGGGGTGCTGGGTGCTCAGTGCTCAGGGTGCTGGGTGCTCAGTACTCAGGGTGCTGGGTGCACAGTGCTCAGGGTGCTGGGTGCTCAGTGCTCAGGGTGCTCGGTGCTTAGTACTCATGGTGCTCGGTGCTCGGGGTGCTGGGTGCTCAGTGCTCGGTGTGCTGGGTGCTCAGTGCTCGGGGTGCTGGCAGCTGAGTGCTCGGTGGGCTGGGTGATCAGTGCTCGGGGTGCTGGGTGCTCAGTGCTCGGTTTGCTGGGTGCTCAGTACTCGGGGTGCTCGGTGCTCAGTACTCAGGGTGCTGGGTGCTCAGTGCTCAGGGAGCTGGGTGCTGAGTACTCAGGGTGCTGGGTGCTCAGTACTCAGGGTGCTGGGTGCTCAGTGCTCGGGGTGCTGGGTGCTCAGTGCTCGGGGTGCTGGGTGCTCAGTGCTCGGGGTGCTGGGTGCTCAGTGCTCAGGGTGCTGGGTGCTCAGTGCTCGGGGTGCTGGGTGCTCGGTGGTCAGGTTCCTGGGTGCTCAGTACTCGGGGTGCTGGGTGCTCAGTACTCAGGGTGCTGGGTGCTCATTGCTCGGGGTGCTGGGTGCTCAGTGCTACGGGTGCTGGGTGCTCAGTGCTCGGGGTGCTGGGTGCTCAGTGCTCGGGGCGCTGGGTGCTCAGTGCTCGGGGTGCTCGGTGCTCAGTACTCAGGTTTATGGGTGCTCAGTGCTCAGGGTGCTCGGTTCTCAGAACTCAGGGTGCTGGGTGCTCAGTGGTCAGTGTGCTCGGTGCTCAGTACATTGGGTGCTCAGTACTCAGGGTGCTGGGTGCTCAGTGCTCAGGGTGATCGGTGCTCAGTCCTCAGGGTGCTCATTACTCAGGGTGCTCAGTACTCAGGGTGCTGGGTGCTCAGTGCTCAGGGTGCTGGGTGCTCAGTGCTCAGGGTGCTGGGTGCTCAGTGCTCAGGGTGCTCGGTGCTCAGTGCTCAGGTTGCTGGGTGCTCAGTATTCAGGGTGCTGGGTGCTCAGTACTCAGGGTGCTCAGTGCTCAGTACTCAGGGTGCTCAGTGCTCAGTACTCAGGGTGCTCAGTGCTCAGGGTGCTGGGTGCTCAGTGCTCGGGGTGCTGGGTACTCAGTCCTCAGGTTGCTGGGTGCTCAGTGCTCAGGGTGCTCGGTGCTTAGTACGCAAGGTGCTCGGTGTTCGGGGTGCTGGGTGCTCAGTACTCAGGGTGCTGGGTGCACAGTGCTCAGGGTGCTGGGTGCTCAGTGCTCAGGGTGCTCGGTGCTTAGTACTCATGGTGCTTGGTGCTCGGGGTGCTGGGTGCTCAGTGCTCGGTGTGCTGGGTGCTCAGTGCTCAGGGTGCTGGGTGCTGAGTGCTCGGTGGGCTGGGTGCTCAGTGCTCGGGGTGCTGGGTGCTCAGTGCTCGGTTTGCTGGGTGCTCAGTACTCGGGGTGCTCGGTGCTCAGTACTCAGGGTGCTGGGTGCTCAGTGCTCAGGGTGCTGGGTGCTCAGTACTCAGGGTGCTGGGTGCTCGGTGCTCAGTACGCTGGGTGCACAGTACTCAGGGTGCTGGGTGCTCAGTACTCAGGGTGCTCGGTGCTCAGTACTCAGGGTGCTGGGTGCTTAGTGCTCGGGGTGCTGGGTGCTCATTAATCAGGGTGCTGGGTGCTCAGTACTCAGGGTGCTCAGTGCTTGGGGTGCTGGGTGCTCAGTACTGAGGGTGCTCAGTGCTTGGGGTGCAGGTTGCTCAGTACTCAGGGTGCTGGGTGCTCAGTGCTCAGGGAGCTGGGTGCTGAGTACTCAGGGTGCTGGGTGCTCAGTACTCAGGGTGCTGGGTGCTCAGTGCTCGGGGTGCTGGGTGCTCAGTGCTCGGGGTGCTGGGTGCTCAGTGCTCAGGGTGCTGGGTGCTCAGTACTCAGGGTGCTGGGTGCACAGTGCTCAGGGTGCTGGGTGCTCAGTGCTCAGGGTGCTCGGTGCTTAGTACTCATGGTGCTCGGTGCTCGGGGTGCTGGGTGCTCAGTGCTCGGTGGTCTGGGTGCTCAGTGCTCGGGGTGCTGGCAGCTGAGTGCTCGGTGGGCTGGGTGATCAGTGCTCGGGGTGCTGGGTGCTCAGTGCTCGGTTTGCTGGGTGCTCAGTACTCGGGGTGCTCGGTGCTCAGTACTCAGGGTGCTGGGTGCTCAGTGCTCAGGGTGCTGGGTGCTCAGTACTCAGGGTGCTGGGTGCTCGGTGCTCAGTACACTGGGTGCTCAGTACTCAGGGTGCTGGGTGCTCAGTACTCAGGGTGCTCGGAGCTCAGTACTCAGGGTGCTGGGTGCTCAGTGCTCGGGGTGCTGGGTGCTCATTAATCAGGGTACTGGGTGCTCAGTAGTCAGGGTGCTCAGTGCTTGGGGTGCAGGGTGCTCAGTACTCAGGGTGCTGGGTGCTCAGTGCTAAGGGTGCTGGGTGCTGAGTACTCAGGGTGCTGGGTGCTCAGTGCTCGGGGTGCTGGGTGCTCAGTGCTCGGGGTGCTGGGTGCTCAGTGCTCGGGGTGCTGGGTGCTCAGTGCTCGGGGTGCTGGGTGCTCAGTACTCGGGGTGCTGGGTGCTCAGTGCTCAGGGCGCTGGGTGCTCAGTGCTCGGGGTGCTGGGTGCTCGGTGCTCAGGTTCCTGGGTGCTCAGTACTCGGGGTGCTGGGTGCTCAGTACTCAGGGTGCTGGGTGCTCATTGCTCGGGGTGCTGGGTGCTCAGTGCTACGGGTGCTGGGTGCTCAGTGCTCGGGGTGCTGGGTGTTCAGTGCTCGGGGCGCTGGGTGCTCAGTGCTCGGGGTGCTCGGTGCTCAGTACTCAGGTTGATGGGTGCTCAGTGCTCAGGGTGCTCGGTTCTCAGAACTCAGGGTGCTGGGTGCTCAGTGCTCAGTGTGCTCGGTGCTCAGTACATTGGGTGCTCAATACTCAGGGTGCTGGGTGCTCAGTGCTCAGGGTGATCGGTGCTCAGTCCTCAGGGTGCTCAGTACTCAGGGTGCTCAGTACTCAGGGTGCTGGGTGCTCAGTGCTCAGGGTGCTGTTTGCTCAGTGCTCAGGGTGCTGGGTGCTCAGTGCTCAGGGTGCTCGGTGCTCAGTGCTCAGGTTGCTGGGTGCTCAGTATTCAGGGTGCTGGGTGCTCAGTGCTCAGGCTGATCGGTGCTCAGTCGTCAGGGTGCTCAGTACTCAGGGTGCACAGTACTCAGGGTGCTGGGTGCTCAGTGCTCAGGGTGCTGGGTGCTCAGTGCTCAGGGTGCTGGGTGCTCAGTGCTCAGGGTGCTCGGTGCTCAGTGCTCAGGTTGCTGGGTGCTCAGTATTCAGGGTGCTGGGTGCTCAGTACTCAGGGTGCTCAGTGCTCAGTACTCAGGGTGCTCAGTGCTCAGTACTCAGGGTGCTCAGTGCTCAGGGTGCTGGGTGCTCAGTGCTCGGGGTGCTGGGTACTCAGTCCTCAGGGTGCTGGGTGCTCAGTGCTCAGGGTGCTCGGTGCTTAGTACTCATGGTGCTCAGTGTTCGGGGTGCTGGGTGCTCAGTACTCAGGGTGCTGGGTGCACAGTGCTCAGGGTGCTGGGTGCTCAGTGCTCAGGGTGCTCGGTGTTTAGTACTCATGGTGCTCGGTGCTCGGGGTGCTGGGTGCTCAGTGCTCGGTGTGCTGGGTGCTCAGTGCTCGGGGTGCTGGGTGCTGAGTGCTCGGTGGGCTGGGTGCTCAGTGCTCGGGGTGCTGGGTGCTCAGTGCTCGGTTTGCTGGGTGCTCAGTACTCGGGGTGCTCGGTGCTCAGTACTCAGGGTGCTGGGTGCTCAGTGCTCAGGGTGCTGGGTGCTCAGTACTCAGGGTGCTGGGTGCTCGGTGCTCAGTACGCTGGGTGCTCAGTACTCAGGGTGCTGGGTGCTCAGTACTCAGGGTGCTCGGTGCTCAATACTCAGGGTGCTGGGTGCTCAGTGCTCGGGGTGCTGGGTGCTCATTAATCAGGGTGCTGGGTGCTCAGTACTCAGGGTGCTCAGTGCTTGGGGTGCTGGGTGCTCAGTACTCAGGGTGGTCAGTGCTTGGGGTGCAGGGTGCTCAGTACTCAGGGTGCTGGGTGCTCAGTGCTCAGGGAGCTGGGTGCTGAGTACTCAGGGTGCTGGGTGCTCAGTACTCAGGATGCTGGGTGCTCAGTGCTCGGGGTGCTGGGTGCTCAGTGCTCGGGGTGCTGGGTGCTCAGTGCTCGGGGTGCTGGGTGCTCAGTGCTCAGGGTGCTGGGTGCTCAGTGCTCGGGGTGCTGGGTGCTCGGTGCTCAGGTTCCTGGGTGCTCAGTACTCGGGGTGCTGGGTGCTCAGTACTCAGGGTGCTGGGTGCTCATTGTTCGGGGTGCTGGGTGCTCAGTGCTCGGAGTGCTGGGTGCTCAGTGCTCGGGGCGCTGGGTGCTCAGTGCTCGGGGTGCTCGGTGCTCAGTACTCAGGTTTATGGGTGCTCAGTGCTCAGGGTGCTCGGTTCTCAGAACTCAGGGTGCTGGGTGCTCAGTGCTCAGTGTGCTCGGTGCTCAGTACATTGGGTGCTCAGTACTCAGGGTGCTGGGTGCTCAGTGCTCAGGGTGATCGGTGCTCAGTCCTCAGGGTGCTCATTACTCAGGGTGCTCAGTACTCAGGGTGCTGGGTGCTCAGTGCTCAGGGTGCTGGGTGCTCAGTGCTCAGGGTGCTGGGTGCTCAGTGCTCAGGGTGCTCGGTGCTCAGTGCTCAGGTTGCTGGGTGCTCAGTATTCAGGGTGCTGGGTGCTCAGTACTCAGGGTGCTCAGTGCTCAGTACTCAGGGTGCTCAGTGCTCAGTACTGAGGGTGCTCAGTGCTCAGGGTGCTGGGTGCTCAGTGCTCGGGGTGCTGGGTACTCAGTCCTCAGGTTGCTGGGTGCTCAGTGCTCAGGGTGCTCGGTGCTTAGTACGCAAGGTGCTCGGTGTTCGGGGTGCTGGGTGCTCAGTACTCAGGGTGCTGGGTGCACAGTGCTCAGGGTGCTGGGTGCTCAGTGCTCAGGGTGCTCGGTGCTTAGTACTCATGGTGCTCGGTGCTCGGGGTGCTGGGTGCTCAGTACTCAGTGTGCTGGGTGCTCAGTGCTCAGGGTGCTGGGTGCTCAGTACTCAGGGTGCTGGGTGCTCGGTGCTCAGTAAGCTGGGTGCTCAGTACTCAGGGTGCTGGGTGCTCAGTACTCAGGGTGCTCGGTGCTCAGTACTCAGGGTGCTGGGTGCTCAGTGCTCGGGGTGCTGGGTGCTCATTAATCAGGGTGCTGGGTGCTCAGTACTCAGGGTGCTCAGTGCTTGGGGTGCTGGGTGCTCAGTACTCAGGGTGCTCAGTGCTTGGGGTGCAGGGTGCTCAGTACTCAGGGTGCTGGGTGCTCAGTGCTCAGGGAGCTGGGTGCTGAGTACTCAGGGTGCTGGGTGCTCAGTACTCAGGGTGCTGGGTGCTCAGTGCTCGGGGTGCTGGGTGCTCAGTGCTCGGGGTGCTGGGTGCTCAGTGCTCGGGGTGCTGGGTGCTCAGTGCTCAGGGTGCTGGGTGCTCAGTGCTCGGGGTGCTGGGTGCTCGGTGCTCAGGTTCCTGGGTGCTCAGTACTCGGGGTGCTGGGTGCTCAGTACTCAGGGTGCTGGGTGCTCATTGCTCGGGGTGCTGGGTGCTCAGTGCTACGGGTGCTGGGTGCTCAGTGCTCGGGGTGCTGGGTGCTCAGTGCTCGGGGCGCTGGGTGCTCAGTGCTCGGGGTGCTCGGTGCTCAGTACTCAGGTTTATGGGTGCTCAGTGCTCAGGGTGCTCGGTTCTCAGAACTCAGGGTGCTGGGTGCTCAGTGCTCAGTGTGCTCGGTGCTCAGTACATTGGGTGCTCAGTACTCAGGGTGCTGGGTGCTCAGTGCTCAGGGTGCTGGGTGCTCAGTACTCAGGGTCCTCGGAGCTCAGTACTCAGGGTGCTGGGTGCTCAGTGCTCGGGGTGCTGGGTGCTCATTAATCAGGGTGCTGGGTGCTCAGTACTCAGGGTGCTCAGTGCTTGGGGTGCTGGGTGTTCAGTACTCAGGGTGCTCAGTGCTTCGGGTGCAGTGTGCTCAGTACTCAGGGTGCTGGGTGCTCAGTGCTCAGGGTGCTGTGTGCTGAGTACTCAGGGTGCTGGGTGCTCAGTGCTCGGGGTGCTGGGTGCTCAGTGCTCGGGGTCCTGGGTGCTCAGTGCTCGGGGTGCTGGGTGCTCAGTGCTCAGGGTGCTGGGTGCTCAGTGCTCGGGGTGCTGGGTGCTCAGTGCTCGGGGTGCTCGGTGCTCAGTGCTCGGGGTGCTGGGTGCTCAGTACTCGGGGTGCTGGGTGCTCAGTGCTCAGGGTGCTGGGTGCTCAGTGCTCGGGGTGCTGGGTGCTCAGTGCTCAGGTTCCTGGGTGCTCAGTACTCGGGGTGCTGGGTGCTCAGTACTCAGGGTGCTGGGTGCTCATTGCTCGGGGTGCTGGGTGCTCAGTGCTACGGGTGCTGGGTGCTCAGTGCTCGGGGTGCTGGGTGCTCAGTGCTCGGGGCGCTGGGTGCTCAGTGCTCAGGGTGATCGGTGCTCAGTACATTGGGTGCTCAGTACTCAGGGTGCTGGGTGCTCAGTGCTCAGGGTGATCGGTGCTCAGTACTCAGGGTGCTCAGTACACAGGGTGCTGGGTTCTCAGGGCTCGGGGTGCTGGGAGCTCATTACTCAGGGTGCTGTTTGCTCAGTGCTCGGGGTGCTGGGTGCTGAGTCCTCAGGGTGCTGGGTGCTCAGTACTCGGGGTGCTCGGTGCTCAGTACTCAGGGTGCTGGGTGCTCAGTACTCAGGGTGCTCGCTGCTCAGTACTCAGGGTGCTGGGTGCTCAGTGCTCAGGGTGCTGGGAGCTCAGTACTCAGGGTGCGGGGTGCTCAGTGCTCAGGGTGATCGGTGCTCAGTCCTCAGGGTGCTCAGTCCTCAGGGTGCTCAGTACTCAGGGTGCTGGGTGCTCAGTGCTCAGGGTGCTGGGTGCTCAGTGCTCAGGGTGCTGGGTGCTCAGTGCTCAGGGTGCTCGGTGCTCAGTGCTCAGGTTGCTGGGTGCTCAGTATTCAGGGTGCTGGGTGCTCAGTACTCAGGGTGCTCAGTGCTCAGTACTCAGGGTGCTCAGTGCTCAGTACTCAGGGTGCTCAGTGCTCAGGGTGCTGGGTGCTCAGTGCTCGGGGTGCTGGGTACTCAGTCCTCAGGGTGCTGGGTGCTCAGTTCTCAGGGTGCTCGGTGCTTAGTACTCATGGTGCTCGTTGTTCGGGGTGCTGGGTGCTCAGTACTCAGGGTGCTGGGTGCACAGTGCTCATGGTGCTGGGTGCTCAGTGCTCAGGGTGCTCGGTGCTTAGTACTCATGGTGCTCGGTGCTCGGGGTGCTGGGTGCTCAGTGCTTGGTGTGCTGGGTGCTCAGTGCTCAGGGTGCTGGGTGCTGAGTGCTCGGTGGGCTGGGTGCTCAGTGCTCGGGGTGCTGGGTGCTCAGTGCTCAGTTTGCTGGGTGCTCAGTACTCGGGGTGCTCGGTGCTCAGTACTCAGGGTGCTGGGTGCTCAGTGCTCAGGGTGCTGGGTGCTCAGTACTCAGGGTGCTGGGTGCTCGGTGCTCAGTACGCTGGGTGCTCAGTACTCAGGGTGCTGGGTGCTCAGTACTCAGGGTGCTCGGTGCTCAGTACTCAGGGTGCTGGGTGCTCAGTGCTCGGGGTGCTGGGTGCTCATTAATCAGGGTGCTGGGTGCTCAGTACTCAGTGTGCTCATTGCTTGGGGTGCTGGGTGCTCAGTAGTCAGGGTGCTCAGTGCTTGGGGTGCAGGGTGCTCAGTACTCAGGGTGCTGGGTGCTCAGTGCTAATGGTGCTGGTTGCTGAGTACTCACGGTGCTGGGTGCTCAGTGCTCGGGGTGCTGGGTGCTCAGTGCTCGGGGTGCTGGGTGCTCGGTGCTCAGGTTCCTGGGTGCTCAGTACTCGGGGTGCTGGGTGCTCAGTACTCAGGGAGCTGGGTGCTCATTGCTCGGGGTGCTGGGTGGTCAGTGCTACGGGTGCTGGGTGCTCAGTGCTCGGGGTGCTGGGTGCTCAGTGCTCGGGGCGCTGGGTGCTCAGTGCTCGGGGTGCTCGGTGCTCAGTACTCAGGGTGCTGGGTGCTCAGTGCTCAGGGTGCTCGGTGCTCAGAACTCAGGGTCCTGGGTGCTCAGTGCTCGGTGTGCTCGGTGCTCAGTACATTGGGTGCTCAGTACTCAGGGTGCTGGGTGCTCAGTGCTCAGGGTGATCGGTCCTCAGTACTCAGGGTGCTCAGTACTCAGGGTGCTGGGTGCTCTGGGCTCGGGGTGCTGGGAGCTCAGTACTCAGGGTGCTGGTTGCTCAGTGCTCGGGGTGCTGGGTGCTGAGTCCTCAGGGTGCTGGGTGCTCAGTACTCGGGGTGCTCGTTGCTCAGTTCTCAGGGTGCTGGGTGCTCAGTACTCAGGGTGCTGGGTGCTCAGTACTCAGGGTGATCGCTGCTCAGTACTCAGGGTGCTGGGTGCTCAGTGCTCAGGGTGCTGGGTGCTCAGTACTCAGGGTGCTGGGTGCTCAGTGCTCAGGGTGATCGGTGCTCAGTCCTCAGGGTGCTCAGTACTCAGGGTGCACAGTACTCAGGGTGCTGGGTGCTCAGTGCTCAGGGTGCTGGGTGCTCAGTGCTCAGGGTGCTGGGTGCTCAGTGCTCAGGGTGCTCGGTGCTCAGTGCTCAGGTTGCTGGGTGCTCAGTATTCAGGGTGCTGGGTGCTCAGTACTCAGGGTGCTCAGTGCTCAGTACTCAGGGTGCTCAGTGCTCAGTACTCAGGGTGCTCAGTGCTCAGGGTGCTGGGTGCTCAGTGCTCGGGGTGCTGGGTACTCAGTTTTCAGGGTGCTGGGTGCTCAGTGCTCAGTGTGCTCGGTGCTTAGTACTCATGGTGCTTGGTGTTCGGGGTGCTGGGTGCTCAGTACTCAGGGTGCTGGGTGCACAGTGCTCAGGGTGCTGGGTGCTCAGTGCTCAGGGTGCTCGGTGTTTAGTACTCATGGTGCTCGGTGCTCGGGGTGCTGGGTGCTCAGTGCTCGGTGTGCTGGGTGCTCAGTGCTCGGGGTGCTGGGTGCTGAGTGCTCGGTGGGCTGGGTGCTCAGTGCTCGGGGTGCTGGGTGCTCAGTGCTCGGTTTGCTGGGTGCTCAGTACTCGGGGTGCTCGGTGCTCAGTACTCAGGGTGCTGGGTGCTCAGTGCTCAGGGTGCTGGGTGCTCAGTACTCAGGGTGCTGGTTGCTCGGTGCTCAGTACGCTGGGTGCTCAGTACTCAGGGTACTGGGTGCTCAGTACTCAGGGTGCTCGGTGCTCAATACTCAGGGTGCTGGGTGCTCAGTGCTCGGGGTGCTGGGTGCTCATTAATCAGGGTGCTGGGTGCTCAGTACTCAGGGTGCTCAGTGCTTGGGGTGCTGGGTGCTCAGTACTGAGGGTGCTCAGTGCTTGGGGTGCAGGTTGCTCAGTACTCAGGGTGCTGGGTGCTCAGTGCTCAGGGAGCTGGGTGCTGAGTACTCAGGGTGCTGGGTGCTCAGTACTCAGGGTGCTGGGTGCTCAGTGCTCGGGGTGCTGGGTGCTCAGTGCTCGGGGTGCTGGGTGCTCAGTGCTCAGGGTGCTGGGTGCTCAGTACTCAGGGTGCTGGGTGCACAGTGCTCAGGGTGCTGGGTGCTCAGTGCTCAGGGTGCTCGGTGCTTAGTACTCATGGTGCTCGGTGCTCGGGGTGCTGGGTGCTCAGTGCTCGGTGGTCTGGGTGCTCAGTGCTCGGGGTGCTGGCAGCTGAGTGCTCGGTGGGCTGGGTGATCAGTGCTCGGGGTGCTGGGTGCTCAGTGCTCGGTTTGCTGGGTGCTCAGTACTCGGGGTGCTCGGTGCTCAGTACTCAGGGTGCTGGGTGCTCAGTGCTCAGGGTGCTGGGTGCTCAGTACTCAGGGTGCTGGGTGCTCGGTGCTCAGTACACTGGGTGCTCAGTACTCAGGGTGCTGGGTGCTCAGTACTCAGGGTGCTCGGAGCTCAGTACTCAGGGTGCTGGGTGCTCAGTGCTCGGGGTGCTGGGTGCTCATTAATCAGGGTACTGGGTGCTCAGTAGTCAGGGTGCTCAGTGCTTGGGGTGCAGGGTGCTCAGTACTCAGGGTGCTGGGTGCTCAGTGCTAAGGGTGCTGGGTGCTGAGTACTCAGGGTGCTGGGTGCTCAGTGCTCGGGGTGCTGGGTGCTCAGTGCTCGGGGTGCTGGGTGCTCAGTGCTCGGGGTGCTGGGTGCTCAGTGCTCGGGGTGCTGGGTGCTCAGTACTCGGGGTGCTGGGTGCTCAGTGCTCAGGGCGCTGGGTGCTCAGTGCTCGGGGTGCTGGGTGCTCGGTGCTCAGGTTCCTGGGTGCTCAGTACTCGGGGTGCTGGGTGCTCAGTACTCAGGGTGCTGGGTGCTCATTGCTCGGGGTGCTGGGTGCTCAGTGCTACGGGTGCTGGGTGCTCAGTGCTCGGGGTGCTGGGTGTTCAGTGCTCGGGGCGCTGGGTGCTCAGTGCTCGGGGTGCTCGGTGCTCAGTACTCAGGTTGATGGGTGCTCAGTGCTCAGGGTGCTCGGTTCTCAGAACTCAGGGTGCTGGGTGCTCAGTGCTCAGTGTGCTCGGTGCTCAGTACATTGGGTGCTCAATACTCAGGGTGCTGGGTGCTCAGTGCTCAGGGTGATCGGTGCTCAGTCCTCAGGGTGCTCAGTACTCAGGGTGCTCAGTACTCAGGGTGCTGGGTGCTCAGTGCTCAGGGTGCTGTTTGCTCAGTGCTCAGGGTGCTGGGTGCTCAGTGCTCAGGGTGCTCGGTGCTCAGTGCTCAGGTTGCTGGGTGCTCAGTATTCAGGGTGCTGGGTGCTCAGTGCTCAGGCTGATCGGTGCTCAGTCGTCAGGGTGCTCAGTACTCAGGGTGCACAGTACTCAGGGTGCTGGGTGCTCAGTGCTCAGGGTGCTGGGTGCTCAGTGCTCAGGGTGCTGGGTGCTCAGTGCTCAGGGTGCTCGGTGCTCAGTGCTCAGGTTGCTGGGTGCTCAGTATTCAGGGTGCTGGGTGCTCAGTACTCAGTGTGCTCATTGCTTGGGGTGCTGGGTGCTCAGTAGTCAGGGTGC
Source organism: Microtus oregoni (assembly GCF_018167655.1). Taxonomy (NCBI): domain Eukaryota; kingdom Metazoa; phylum Chordata; class Mammalia; order Rodentia; family Cricetidae; genus Microtus; species Microtus oregoni. Next base: position 1,338,599 of record NW_024543101.1, on the reverse strand, counting down.
TCAGTGCTTGGGGTGCAGGGTGCTCAGTACTCAGGGTGCTGGGTGCTCAGTGCTAATGGTGCTGGTTGCTGAGTACTCACGGTGCTGGGTGCTCAGTGCTCGGGGTGCTGGGTGCTCAGTGCTCGGGGTGCTGGGTGCTCGGTGCTCAGGTTCCTGGGTGCTCAGTACTCGGGGTGCTGGGTGCTCAGTACTCAGGGAGCTGGGTGCTCATTGCTCAGGGTGCTGGGTGGTCAGTGCTACGGGTGCTGGGTGCTCAGTGCTCGGGGTGCTGGGTGCTCAGTGCTCGAGGCGCTGGGTGCTCAGTGCTCGGGGTGCTCGGTGCTCAGTACTCAGGGTGCTGGGTGCTCAGTGCTCAGGGTGCTCGGTGCTCAGAACTCAGGGTCCTGGGTGCTCAGTGCTCGGTGTGCTCGGTGCTCAGTACATTGGGTGCTCAGTACTCAGGGTGCTGGGTGCTCAGTGCTCAGGGTGATCGGTCCTCAGTACTCAGGGTGCTCAGTACTCAGGGTGCTGGGTGCTCAGGGCTCGGGGTGCTGGGAGCTCAGTACTCAGGGTGCTGGTTGCTCAGTGCTCGGGGTGCTGGGTGCTGAGTCCTCAGGGTGCTGAGTGCTCAGTACTCGGGGTGCTCGTTGCTCAGTTCTCAGGGTGCTGGGTGCTCAGTACTCAGGGTGCTGGGAGCTCAGTACTCAGGGTGATCGCTGCTCAGTACTCAGGGTGCTGGGTGCTCAGTGCTCAGGGTGCTGGGTGCTCAGTACTCAGGGTGCTGGGTGCTCAGTGCTCAGGGTGATCGGTGCTCAGTCCTCAGGGTGCTCAGTACTCAGGGTGCACAGTACTCAGGGTGCTGGGTGCTCAGTGCTCAGGGTGCTGGGTGCTCAGTGCTCAGGGTGCTGGGTGCTCAGTGCTCAGGGTGCTCGGTGCTCAGTGCTCAGGTTGCTGGGTGCTCAGTATTCAGGGTGCTGGGTGCTCAGTACTCAGGGTGCTCAGTGCTCAGTACTCAGGGTGCTCAGTGCTCAGTACTCAGGGTGCTCAGTGCTCAGGGTGCTGGGTGCTCAGTGCTCGGGGTGCTGGGTACTCAGTCCTCAGGGTGCTGGGTGCTCAGTGCTCAGGGTGCTCGGTGCTTAGTACTCATGGTGCTCGTTGTTCGGGGTGCTGGGTGCTCAGTACTCAGGGTGCTGGGTGCACAGTGCTCAGGGTGCTGGGTGCTCAGTGCTCAGGGTGCTCGGTGTTTAGTACTCATGGTGCTCGGTGCTCGGGGTGCTGGGTGCTCAGTGCTCGGTGTGCTGGGTGCTCAGTGCTCGGGGTGCTGGGTGCTGAGTGCTCGGTGGGCTGGGTGCTCAGTGCTCGGGGTGCTGGGTGCTCAGTGCTCGGTTTGCTGGGTGCTCAGTACTCGGGGTGCTCGGTGCTCAGTACTCAGGGTGCTGGGTGCTCAGTGCTCAGGGTGCTGGGTGCTCAGTACTCAGGGTGCTGGGTGCTCGGTGCTCAGTACGCTGGGTGCTCAGTACTCAGGGTGCTGGGTGCTCAGTACTCAGGGTGCTCGGTGCTCAATACTCAGGGTGCTGGGTGGTCAGTGCTCGGGGTGCTGGGTGCTCATTAATCAGGGTGCTGGGTGCTCAGTACTCAGGGTGCTCAGTGCTTGGGGTGCTGGGTGCTCAGTACTCAGGGTGCTCAGTGCTTGGGGTGCAGGGTGCTCAGTACTCAGGGTGCTGGGTGCTCAGTGCTCAGGGAGCTGGGTGCTGAGTACTCAGGGTGCTGGGTGCTCAGTACTCAGGGTGCTGGGTGCTCAGTGCTCGGGGTGCTGGGTGCTCAGTGCTCGGGGTGCTGGGTGCTCAGTGCTCGGGGTGCTGGGTGCTCAGTGCTCAGGGTGCTGGGTGCTCAGTGCTCGAGGTGCTGGGTGCTCGGTGCTCAGGTTCCTGGGTGCTCAGTACTCGGGGTGCTGGGTGCTCAGTACTCAGGGTGCTGGGTGCTCATTGCTCGGGGTGCTGGGTGCTCAGTGCTACGGGTGCTGGGTGCTCAGTGCTCGGGGTGCTGGGTGCTCAGTGCTCGGGGCGCTGGGTGCTCAGTGCTCGGGGTGCTCGGTGCTCAGTACTCAGGTTTATGGGTGCTCAGTGCTCAGGGTGCTCGGTTCTCAGAACTCAGGGTGCTGGGTGCTCAGTGCTCAGTGTGCTCGGTGCTCAGTACATTGGGTGCTCAGTACTCAGGGTGCTGGGTGCTCAGTGCTCAGGGTGATCGGTGCTCAGTCCTCAGGGTGCTCATTACTCAGGGTGCTCAGTACTCAGGGTGCTGGGTGCACAGTGCTCAGGGTGCTGGGTGCTCAGTGCTCAGGGTGCTGGGTGCTCAGTGCTCAGGGTGCTCGGTGCTCAGTGCTCAGGTTGCTGGGTGCTCAGTATTCAGGGTGCTGGGTGCTCAGTACTCAGGGTGCTCAGTGCTCAGTACTCAGGGTGCTCAGTGCTCAGTACTCAGGGTGCTCAGTGCTCAGGGTGCTGGGTGCTCAGTGCTCGGGGTGCTGGGTAGTCAGTCCTCAGGTTGCTGGGTGCTCAGTGCTCAGGGTGCTCGGTGCTTAGTACGCAAGGTGCTCGGTGTTCGGGGTGCTGGGTGCTCAGTACTCAGGGTGCTGGGTGCACAGTGCTCAGGGTGCTGGGTGCTCAGTGCTCAGGGTGCTCGGTGCTTAGTACTCATGGTGCTCGGTGCTCGGGGTGCTGGGTGCTCAGTACTCAGTGTGCTGGGTGCTCAGTGCTCAGGGTGCTGGGTGCTCAGTACTCAGGGTGCTCGGTGCTCAGTACTCAGGGTGCTGGGTGCTCAGTGCTCGGGGTGCTGGGTGCTCATTAATCAGGGTGCTGGGTGCTCAGTACTCAGGGTGCTCAGTGCTTGGGGTGCTGGGTTCTCAGTACTCAGGGTGCTCAGTGCTTGGGGTGCAGGGTGCTCAGTACTCAGGGTGCTGGGTGCTCAGTGCTCAGGGAGCTGGGTGCTGAGTACTCAGGGTGCTGGGTGCTCAGTACTCAGGGTGCTGGGTGCTCAGTGCTCGGGGTGCTGGGTGCTCAGTGCTCGGGGTGCTGGGTGCTCAGTGCTCAGGGTGCTGGGTGCTCAGTGCTCAGGGTGCTGGGTGCTCAGTGCTCGGGGTGCTGGGTGCTCGGTGGTCAGGTTCCTGGGTGCTCAGTACTCGGGGTGCTGGGTGCTCAGTACTCAGGGTGCTGGGTGCTCATTGCTCGGGGTGCTGGGTGCTCAGTGCTACGGGTGCTGGGTGCTCAGTGCTCGGGGTGCTGGGTGCTCAGTGCTCGGGGCGCTGGGTGCTCAGTGCTCGGGGTGCTCGGTGCTCAGTACTCAGGTTTATGGGTGCTCAGTGCTCAGGGTGCTCGGTTCTCAGAACTCAGGGTGCTGGGTGCTCAGTGCTCAGTGTGCTCGGTGCTCAGTACATTGGGTGCTCAGTACTCAGGGTGCTGGGTTCTCAGTGCTCAGGGTGATCGGTGCTCAGTCCTCAGGGTGCTCATTACTCAGGGTGCTCAGTACTCAGGGTGCTGGGTGCTCAGTGCTCAGGGTGCTGGGTGCTCAGTGCTCAGGGTGCTGGGTGCTCAGTGCTCAGGGTGCTCGGTGCTCAGTGCTCAGGTTGCTGGGTGCTCAGTATTCAGGGTGCTGGGTGCTCAGTACTCAGGGTGCTCAGTGCTCAGTACTCAGGGTGCTCAGTGCTCAGTACTCAGGGTGCTCAGTGCTCAGGGTGCTGGGTGCTCAGTGCTCGGGGTGCTGGGTACTCAGTCCTCAGGTTGCTGGGTGCTCAGTGCTCAGGGTGCTCGGTGCTTAGTACGCAAGGTGCTCGGTGTTCGGGGTGCTGGGTGCTCAGTACTCAGGGTGCTGGGTGCACAGTGCTCAGGGTGCTGGGTGCTCAGTGCTCAGGGTGCTCGGTGCTTAGTACTCATGGTGCTTGGTGCTCGGGGTGCTGGGTGCTCAGTGCTCGGTGTGCTGGGTGCTCAGTGCTCAGGGTGCTGGGTGCTCAGTGCTCGGGGTGCTGGGTGCTCAGTGCTCGGGGTGCTGGGTGCTCAGTGCTCGGGGTGCTGGGTGCTCAGTGCTCAGGGTGCTGGGTGCTCAGTGCTCGGGGTGCTGGGTGCTCGGTGGTCAGGTTCCTGGGTGCTCAGTACTCGGGGTGCTGGGTGCTCAGTACTCAGGGTGCTGGGTGCTCATTGCTCGGGGTGCTGGGTGCTCATTGCTCGGGGTGCTGGGTGCTCAGTGCTACGGGTGCTGGGTGCTCAGTGCTCGGGGTGCTGGGTGCTCAGTGCTCGGGGCGCTGGGTGCTCAGTGCTCGGGGTGCTCGGTGCTCAGTACTCAGGTTTATGGGTGCTCAGTGCTCAGGGTGCTCGGTTCTCAGAACTCAGGGTGCTGGGTGCTCAGTGCTCAGTGTGCTCGGTGCTCAGTACATTGGGTGCTCAGTACTCAGGGTGCTGGGTGCTCAGTGCTCAGGGTGATCGGTGCTCAGTCCTCAGGGTGCTCATTACTCAGGGTGCTCAGTACTCAGGGTGCTGGGTGCTCAGTGCTCAGGGTGCTGGGTGCTCAGTGCTCAGGGTGCTGGGTGCTCAGTGCTCAGGGTGCTCGGTGCTCAGTGCTCAGGTTGCTGGGTGCTCAGTATTCAGGGTGCTGGGTGCTCAGTACTCAGGGTGCTCAGTGCTCAGTACTCAGGGTGCTCAGTGCTCAGTACTCAGGGTGCTCAGTGCTCAGGGTGCTGGGTGCTCAGTGCTCGGGGTGCTGGGTACTCAGTCCTCAGGTTGCTGGGTGCTCAGTGCTCAGGGTGCTCGGTGCTTAGTACGCAAGGTGCTCGGTGTTCGGGGTGCTGGGTGCTCAGTACTCAGGGTGCTGGGTGCACAGTGCTCAGGGTGCTGGGTGCTCAGTGCTCAGGGTGCTCGGTGCTTAGTACTCATGGTGCTTGGTGCTCGGGGTGCTGGGTGCTCAGTGCTCGGTGTGCTGGGTGCTCAGTGCTCAGGGTGCTGGGTGCTGAGTGCTCGGTGGGCTGGGTGCTCAGTGCTCGGGGTGCTGGGTGCTCAGTGCTCGGTTTGCTGGGTGCTCAGTACTCGGGGTGCTCGGTGCTCAGTACTCAGGGTGCTGGGTGCTCAGTGCTCAGGGTGCTGGGTGCTCAGTACTCAGGGTGCTGGGTGCTCGGTGCTCAGTACGCTGGGTGCACAGTACTCAGGGTGCTGGGTGCTCAGTACTCAGGGTGCTCGGTGCTCAGTACTCAGGGTGCTGGGTGCTTAGTGCTCGGGGTGCTGGGTGCTCATTAATCAGGGTGCTGGGTGCTCAGTACTCAGGGTGCTCAGTGCTTGGGGTGCTGGGTGCTCAGTACTGAGGGTGCTCAGTGCTTGGGGTGCAGGTTGCTCAGTACTCAGGGTGCTGGGTGCTCAGTGCTCAGGGAGCTGGGTGCTGAGTACTCAGGGTGCTGGGTGCTCAGTACTCAGGGTGCTGGGTGCTCAGTGCTCGGGGTGCTGGGTGCTCAGTGCTCGGGGTGCTGGGTGCTCAGTGCTCAGGGTGCTGGGTGCTCAGTACTCAGGGTGCTGGGTGCACAGTGCTCAGGGTGCTGGGTGCTCAGTGCTCAGGGTGCTCGGTGCTTAGTACTCATGGTGCTCGGTGCTCGGGGTGCTGGCAGCTGAGTGCTCGGTGGGCTGGGTGATCAGTGCTCGGGGTGCTGGGTGCTCAGTGCTCGGTTTGCTGGGTGCTCAGTACTCGGGGTGCTCGGTGCTCAGTACTCAGGGTGCTGGGTGCTCAGTGCTCAGGGTGCTGGGTGCTCAGTACTCAGGGTGCTGGGTGCTCGGTGCTCAGTACGCTGGGTGCTCAGTACTCAGGGTGCTGGGAGCTCAGTACTCAGGGTGCTGGGTGCTCAGTGCTCGGGGTGCTGGGTGCTCATTAATCAGGGTGCTGGGTGCTCAGTAGTCAGGGTGCTCAGTGCTTGGGGTGCAGGGTGCTCAGTACTCAGGGTGCTGGGTGCTCAGTGCTAAGGGTGCTGGGTGCTGAGTACTCAGGGTGCTGGGTGCTCAGTGCTCGGGGTGCTGGGTGCTCAGTGCTCGGGGTGCTGGGTGCTCAGTGCTCGGGGTGCTGGGTGCTCAGTGCTCGGGGTGCTGGGTGCTCAGTACTCGGGGTGCTGGGTGCTCAGTGCTCAGGGCGCTGGGTGCTCAGTGCTCGGGGTGCTGGGTGCTCGGTGCTCAGGTTCCTGGGTGCTCAGTACTCGGGGTGCTGGGTGCTCAGTACTCAGGGTGCTGGGTGCTCATTGCTCGGGGTGCTGGGTGCTCAGTGCTACGGGTGCTGGGTGCTCAGTGCTCGGGGTGCTGGGTGCTCAGTGCTCGGGGCGCTGGGTGCTCAGTGCTCGGGGTGCTCGGTGCTCAGTACTCAGGTTGATGGGTGCTCAGTGCTCAGGGTGCTCGGTTCTCAGAACTCAGGGTGCTGGGTGCTCAGTGCTCAGTGTGCTCGGTGCTCAGTACATTGGGTGCTCAGTACTCAGGGTGCTGGGTGCTCAGTGCTCAGGGTGATCGGTGCTCAGTCCTCAGGGTGCTCAGTACTCAGGGTGCTCAGTACTCAGGGTGCTGGGTGCTCAGTGCTCAGGGTGCTGTTTGCTCAGTGCTCAAGGTGCTGGGTGCTCAGTGCTCAGGGTGCTCGGTGCTCAGTGCTCAGGTTGCTGGGTGCTCAGTATTCAGGGTGCTGGGTGCTCAGTACTCAGGGTGCTCAGTGCTCAGTACTCAGGGTGCTCAGTGCTCAGTACTCAGGGTGCTCAGTGCTCAGGGTGCTGGGTGCTCAGTGCTCGGGGTGCTGGGTACTCAGTCCTCAGGTTGCTGGGTGCTCAGTGCTCAGGGTGCTCGGTGCTTAGTACGCAAGGTGCTCGGTGTTCGGGGTGCTGGGTGCTCAGTACTCAGGGTGCTGGGTGCACAGTGCTCAGGGTGCTGGGTGCTCAGTGCTCAGGGTGCTCGGTGCTTAGTACTCATGGTGCTCGGTGCTCGGGGTGCTGGGTGCTCAGTGCTCGGTGTGCTGGGTGCTCAGTGCTCAGGGTGCTGGGTGCTGAGTGCTCGGTGGGCTGGTTGCTCAGTGCTCGGGGTGCTGGGTGCTCAGTGCTCGGTTTGCTGGGTGCTCAGTACTCGGGGTGCTCGGTGCTCAGTACTCAGGGTGCTGGGTGCTCAGTGCTCAGGGTGCTGGGTGCTCAGTACTCAGGGTGCTGGGTGCTCGGTGCTCAGTACGCTGGGTGCACAGTACTCAGGGTGCTGGGTGCTCAGTACTCAGGGTGCTCGGTGCTCAGTACTCAGGGTGCTGGGTGCTTAGTGCTCGGGGTGCTGGGTGCTCATTAATCAGGGTGCTGGGTGCTCAGTACTCAGGGTGCTCAGTGCTTGGGGTGCTGGGTGCTCAGTACTCAGGGTGCTCAGTGCTTGGGGTGCAGGTTGCTCAGTACTCAGGGTGCTGGGTGCTCAGTGCTCAGGGAGCTGGGTGCTGAGTACTCAGGGTGCTGGGTGCTCAGTACTCAGGGTGCTGGGTGCTCAGTGCTCGGGGTGCTGGGTGCTCAGTGCTCGGGGTGCTGGGTGCTCAGTGCTCAGGGTGCTGGGTGCTCAGTACTCAGGGTGCTGGGTGCACAGTGCTCAGGGTGCTGGGTGCTCAGTGCTCAGGGTCCTCGGTGCTTAGTACTCATGGTGCTCGGTGCTCGGGGTGCTGGGTGCTCAGTGCTCGGTGTGCTGGGTGCTCAGTGCTCGGGGTGCTGGCAGCTGAGTGCTCGGTGGGCTGGGTGATCAGTGCTCGGGGTGCTGGGTGCTCAGTGCTCGGTTTGCTGGGTGCTCAGTTCTCGGGGTGCTCGGTGCTCAGTACTCAGGGTGCTGGGTGCTCAGTGCTCAGGGAGCTGGGTGCTGAGTACTCAGGGTGCTGGGTGCTCAGTACTCAGGGTGCTGGGTGCTCAGTGCTCGGGGTGCTGGGTGCTCAGTGCTCGGGGTGCTGGGTGCTCAGTGCTCGGGGTGCTGGGTGCTCAGTGCTCAGGGTGCTGGGTGCTCAGTGCTCGGGGTGCTGGGTGCTCGGTGGTCAGGTTCCTGGGTGCTAAGTACTCGGGGTGCTGGGTGCTCAGTACTCAGGGTGCTGGGTGCTCATTGCTCGGGGTGCTGGGTGCTCAGTGCTACGGGTGCTGGGTGCTCAGTGCTCGGGGTGCTGGGTGCTCAGTGCTCGGGGCGCTGGGTGCTCAGTGCTCGGGGTTCTCGGTGCTCAGTACTCAGGTTTATGGGTGCTCAGTGCTCAGGGTGCTCGGTTCTCAGAACTCAGGGTGCTGGGTGCTCAGTGCTCAGTGTGCTCGGTGCTCAGTACATTGGGTGCTCAGTACTCAGGGTGCTGGGTGCTCAGTGCTCAGGGTGATCGGTGCTCAGTCCTCAGGGTGCTCATTACTCAGGGTGCTCAGTACTCAGGGTGCTGGGTGCTCAGTGCTCAGGGTGCTGGGTGCTCAGTGCTCAGGGTGCTGGGTGCTCAGTGCTTAGGGTGCTCGGTGCTCAGTGCTCAGGTTGCTGGGTGCTCAGTATTCAGGGTGCTGGGTGCTCAGTACTCAGGGTGCTCAGTGCTCAGTACTCAGGGTGCTCAGTGCTCAGTACTCACGGTGCTCAGTGCTCAGGGTGCTGGGTGCTCAGTGCTCATGGTGCTGGGTACTCAGTCCTCAGGTTGCTGGGTGCTCACTGCTCAGGGTGCTCGGTGCTTAGTACGCAAGGTGCTCGGTGTTCGGGGTGCTGGGTGCTCAGTACTCAGGGTGCTGGGTGCACAGTGCTCAGGGTGCTGGGTGCTCAGTGCTCAGGGTGCTCGGTGCTTAGTACTCATGGTGCTTGGTGCTCGGGGTGCTGGGTGCTCAGTGCTCGGTGTGCTGGGTGCTCAGTGCTCAGGGTGCTGGGTGCTGAGTGCTCGGTGGGCTGGGTGCTCAGTGCTCGGGGTGCTGGGTGCTCAGTGCTCGGTTTGCTGGGTGCTCAGTACTCGGGGTGCTCGGTGCTCAGTACTCAGGGTGCTGGGTGCTCTGTGCTCAGGGTGCTGGGTGCTCAGTACTCAGGGTGCTGGGTGCTCGGTGCTCAGTACGCTGGGTGCACAGTACTCAGGGTGCTGGGTGCTCAGTACTCAGGGTGCTCGGTGCTCAGTCCTCAGGGTGCTGGGTGCTTAGTGCTCGGGGTGCTGGGTGCTCATTAATCAGGGTGCTGGGTGCTCAGTACTCAGGGTGCTCAGTGCTTGGGGTGCTGGGTGCTCAGTACTGAGGGTGCTCAGTGCTTGGGGTGCAGGTTGCTCAGTACTCAGGGTGCTGGGTGCTCAGTGCTCAGGGAGCTGGGTGCTGAGTACTCAGGGTGCTGGGTGCTCAGTACTCAGGGTGCTGGGTGCTCAGTGCTCGGGGTGCTGGGTGCTCAGTGCTCGGGGTGCTGGGTGCTCAGTGCTCAGGGTGCTGGGTGCTCAGTACTCAGGGTGCTGGGTGCACAGTGCTCAGGGTGCTGGGTGCTCAGTGCTCAGGGTGCTCGGTGCTTAGTACTCATGGTGCTCGGTGCTCGGGGTGCTGGGTGCTCAGTGCTTGGTGTGCTGGGTGCTCAGTGCTCGGGGTGCTGGCAGCTGAGTGCTCGGTGGGCTGGGTGATCAGTGCTCGGGGTGCTGGGTGCTCAGTGCTCGGTTTGCTGGGTGCTCAGTACTCGGGGTGCTCGGTGCTCAGTACTCAGGGTGCTGGGTGCTCAGTGCTCAGGGTGCTGGGTGCTCAGTACTCAGGGTGCTGGGTGCTCGGTGCTCAGTACGCTGGGTGCTCAGTACTCAGTGTGCTGGGTGCTCAGTACTCAGGGTGCTCGGAGCTCAGTACTCAGGGTGCTGGGTGCTCAGTGCTCGGGGTGCTGGGTGCTCATTAATCAGGGTGCTGGGTGCTCAGTACTCAGGGTGCTGGGTGCTCAGTGCTAAGGGTGCTGGGTGCTGAGTACTCAGGGTGCTGGGTGCTCAGTGCTCGGGGTGCTGGGTGCTCAGTGCTCGGGGTGCTGGGTGCTCAGTGCTCGGGGTGCTGGGTGCTCAGTGCTCGGGGTGCTGGGTGCTCAGTACTCGGGGTGCTGGGTGCTCAGTGCTCAGGGCGCTGGGTGCTCAGTGCTCGGGATGCTGGGTGCTCGGTGCTCAGGTTCCTGGGTGCTCAGTACTCGGGGTGCTGGGTGCTCAGTACTCAGGGTGCTGGGTGCTCATTGCTCGGGGTGCTGGGTGCTCAGTGCTACGGGTGCTGGGTGCTCAGTGCTCGGGGTGCTGGGTGCTCAGTGCTCGGGGCGCTGGGCGCTCAGTGCTCGGGGTGCTCGGTGCTCAGTACTCAGGTTGATGGGTGCTCAGTGCTCAGGGTGCTCGGTTCTCAGAACTCAGGGTGCTGGGTGCTCAGTGCTCAGTGTGCTCGGTGCTCAGTACATTGGGTGCTCAGTACTCAGGGTGCTGGGTGCTCAGTGCTCAGGGTGATCGGTGCTCAGTCCTCAGGGTGCTCAGTACTCAGGGTGCTCAGTACTCAGGGTGCTGGGTGCTCAGTGCTCAGGGTGCTGTTTGCTCAGTGCTCAGGGTGCTGGGTGCTCAGTGCTCAGGGTGCTCGGTGCTCAGTGCTCAGGTTGCTGGGTGCTCAGTATTCAGGGTGCTGGGTGCTCAGTACTCAGGGTGCTCAGTGCTCAGTACTCAGGGTGCTCAGTGCTCAGTACTCAGGGTGCTCAGTGCTCAGGGTGCTGGGTGCTCAGTGCTCGGGGTGCTGGGTACTCAGTCCTCAGGTTACTGGGTGCTCAGTGCTCAGGGTGCTCGGTGCTTAGTAAGCAAGGTGCTCGGTGTTCGGGGTGCTGGGTGCTCAGTACTCAGGGTGCTGGGTGCACAGTGCTCAGGGTGCTGGGTGCTCAGTGCTCAGGGTGCTCGGTGCTTAGTACTCATGATGCTCGGTGCTCGGGGTGCTGGGTGCTCAGTGCTCGTTGTGCTGGGTGCTCAGTGCTCAGGGTGCTGGGTGCTGAGTGCTCGGTGGGCTGGTTGCTCAGTGCTCGGGGTGCTGGGTGCTCAGTGCTCGGTTTGCTGGGTGCACAGTACTCAGGGTGCTGGGTGCTCAGTACTCAGGGTGCTCGGTGCTCAGTACTCAGGGTGCTGGGTGCTTAGTGCTCGGGGTGCTGGGTGCTCATTAATCAGGGTGCTGGGTGCACAGTGCTCGGGGTGCTGGGTGCTCAGTGCTCGGTTTGCTGGGTGCACAGTACTCAGGGTGCTGGGTGCTCAGTACTCAGGGTGCTCAGTACTCAGGGTGCTGGGTGCTCAGTGCTCAGGGTGCTGGGTGCTCAGTGCTCAGGGTGCTGGGTGCTCAGTGCTCAGGGTGCTCGGTGCTCAGTGCTCAGGTTGCTGGGTGCTCAGTATTCAGGGTGCTGGGTGCTCAGTACTCAGGGTGCTCAGTGCTTGGGGTGCTGGGTGCTCAGTACTCAGGGTGCTCAGTGCTTGGGGTGCAGGTTGCTCAGTACTCAGGGTGCTGGGTGCTCAGTGCTCAGCGAGCTGGGTGCTGAGTACTCAGGGTGCTGGGTGCTCAGTACTCAGGGTGCTGGGTGCTCAGTGCTCGGGGTGCTGGGTGCTCAGTGCTCGGGGTGCTGGGTGCTCAGTGCTCAGGGTGCTGGGTGCTCAGTACTCAGGGTGCTGGGTGCACAGTGCTCAGGGTGCTGGGTGCTCAGTGCTCAGGGTGCTCGGTGCTTAGTACTCATGGTGCTCGGTGCTCGGGGTGCTGGGTGCTCAGTGCTCGGTGTGCTGGGTGCTCAGTGCTCGGGGTGCTGGCAGCTGAGTGCTCGGTGGGCTGGGTGATCAGTGCTCGGGGTGCTGGGTGCTCAGTGCTCGGTTTGCTGGGTGCTCAGTACTCGGGGTGCTCGGTGCTCAGTACTCAGGGTGCTGGGTGCTCAGTGCTCAGGGTGCTGGGTGCTCAGTACTCAGGGTGCTGGGTGCTCGGTGCTCAGTACGCTGGGTGCTCAGTACTCAGGGTGCTGGGTGCTCAGTACTCAGGGTGCTCGGAGCTCAGTACTCAGGGTGCTGGGTGCTCAGTGCTCGGGGTGCTGGGTGCTCATTAATCAGGGTGCTGGGTGCTCAGTAGTCAGGGTGCTCAGTGCTTGGGGTGCAGGGTGCTCAGTACTCAGGGTGCTGGGTGCTCAGTGCTAAGGGTGCTGGGTGCTGAGTACTCAGGGTGCTGGGTGCTCAGTGCTCGGGGTGCTGGGTGCTCAGTGCTCGGGGTGCTGGGTGCTCAGTGCTCAGGGTGCTGGGTGCTCAGTGCTCAGAGTGCTGGGTGCTCAGTGCTCGGGGTGCTGGGTGCTCAGTGCTCGGGGTGCTGGGTGCTCAGTACTCGGGGTGCTGGGTGCGCAGTGCTCAGGGCGCTGGGTGCTCAGTGCTCGGGGTGCTGGGTGCTCGGTGCTCAGGTTCCTGGGTGCTCAGTACTCGGTGTGCTGGGTGCTCAGTACTCAGGGTGCTGGGTGCTCATTGCTCGGGGTGCTGGGTGCTCAGTGCTACGGGTGCTGGGTGCTCAGTGCTCGGGGTGCTGGGTGCTCAGTGCTCGGGGCGCTGGGTGCTCAGTGCTCGGGGTGCTCGGTGCTCAGTACTCAGGTTGATGGGTGCTCAGTGCTCAGGGTGCTCGGTTCTCAGAACTCAGGGTGCTGGGTGCTCAGTGCTCAGTGTGCTCGGTGCTCAGTACATTGGGTGCTCAGTACTCAGGGTGCTGGGTGCTCAGTGCTCAGGGTGATCGGTGCTCAGTCCTCAGGGTGCTCAGTACTCAGGGTGCTCAGTACTCAGGGTGCTGGGTGCTCAGTGCTCAGGGTGCTGGGTGCTCAGTGCTCAGGGTGCTGGGTGCTCAGTGCTCAGGGTGCTCGGTGCTCAGTGCTCAGGTTGCTGGGTGCTCAGTATTCAGGGTGCTGGGTGCTCAGTACTCAGGGTGCTCAGTGCTCAGTACTCAGGGTGCTCAGTGCTCAGTACTCAGGGTGCTCAGTGCTCAGGGTGCTGGGTGCTCAGTGCTCGGGGTGCTGGGTACTCAGTCCTCCGGTTGCTGGGTGCTCAGTGCTCAGGGTGCTCGGTGCTTAGTACGCAAGGTGCTCGGTGTTCGGGGTGCTGGGTGCTCAGTACTCAGGGTGCTGGGTGCACAGTGCTCAGGGTGCTGGGTGCTCAGTGCTCAGGGTGCTCGGTGCTTAGTACTCATGGTGCTCGGTGCTCGGGGTGCTGGGTGCTCAGTGCTCGGTGTGCTGGGTGCTCAGTGCTCAGGGTGCTGGGTGCTGAGTGCTCGGTGGGCTGGGTGCTCAGTGCTCGGGGTGCTGGGTGCTCAGTGCTCGGTTTGCTGGGTGCTCAGTACTCGGGGTGCTCGGTGCTCAGTACTCAGGGTGCTGGGTGCTCAGTGCTCAGGGTGCTGGGTGCTCAGTACTCAGGGTGCTGGGTGCTCGGTGCTCAGTACGCTGGGTGCACAGTACTCAGGGTGCTGGGTGCTCAGTACTCAGGGTGCTCGGTGCTCAGTACTCAGGGTGCTGGGTGCTTAGTGCTCGGGGTGCTGGGTTTTCATTAATCAGGGTGCTGGGTGCTCAGTACTCAGGGTGCTCAGTGCTTGGGGTGCTGGGTGCTCAGTACTCAGGGTGCTCAGTGCTTGGGGTGCAGGTTGCTCAGTACTCAGGGTGCTGGGTGCTCAGTGCTCAGGGAGCTGGGTGCTGAGTACTCAGGGTGCTGGGTGCTCAGTACTCAGGGTGCTGGGTGCTCAGTGCTCGGGGTGCTGGGTGCTCAGTGCTCGGGGTGCTGGGTGCTCAGTGCTCAGGGTGCTGGGTGCTCAGTACTCAGGGTGCTGGGTGCACAGTGCTCAGGGTGCTGGGTGCTCAGTGCTCAGGGTGCTCGGTGCTTAGTACTCATGGTGCTCGGTGCTCGGGGTGCTGGGTGCTCAGTGCTCGGTGTGCTGGGTGCTCAGTGCTCGGGGTGCTGGGAGCTGAGTGCTCGGTGGGCTGGGTGATCAGTGCTCGGGGTGCTGGGTGCTCAGTGCTCGGTTTGCTGGGTGCTCAGTACTCGGGGTGCTCGGTGCTCAGTACTCAGGGTGCTGGGTGCTCAGTGCTCAGGGTGCTGGGTGCTCAGTACTCAGGGTGCTGGGTGCTCGGTGCTCAGTACGCTGGGTGCTCAGTACTCAGGGTGCTGGGTGCTCAGTACTCAGGGTGCTCGGAGCTCAGTACTCAGGGTGCTGGGTGCTCAGTGCTCGGGGTGCTGGGTGCTCATTAATCAGGGTGCTGGTTGCTCAGTAGTCAGGGTGCTCAGTGCTTGGGGTGCATTGTGCTCAGTACTTAGGGTGCTGGGTGCTCAGTGCTAAGGGTGCTGGGTGCTGAGTACTCAGGGTGCTGGGTGCTCAGTGCTCGGGGTGCTGGGTGCTCAGTGCTCGGGGTGCTGGGTGCTCAGTGCTCGGGGTGCTGGGTGCTCAGTGCTCAGAGTGCTGGGTGCTCAGTGCTCGGGGTGCTGGGTGCTCAGTGCTCGGGGTGCTGGGTGCTCAGTACTCGGGGTGCTGGGTGCTCAGTGCTCAGGGTGCTGGGTGCTCAGTGCTCGGGGTGCTGGGTGCTCGGTGCTCAGGTTCCTGGGTGCTCAGTACTCGGGGTGCTGGGTGCTCAGTACTCAGGGTGCTGGGTGCTCATTGCTCGGGGTGCTGGGTGCTCAGTGCTACGGGTGCTGGGTGCTCAGTGCTCGGGGTGCTGGGTGCTCAGTGCTCGGGGCGCTGGGTGCTCAGTGCTCGGGGTGCTCGGTGCTCAGTACTCAGGGTGCTGGGTGCTCAGTGCTCAGGGTGCTCGGTGCTCAGAACTCAGGGTACTGGGTGCTCAGTGCTCAGTGTGCTCGGTGCTCAGTACATTGGGTGCTCAGTACTCAGGGTGCTGGGTGCTCAGTGCTCAGGGTGATCGGTGCTCAGTACTCAGGGTGCTCAATACTCAGGGTGCTGGGTGCTCAGGACTCGGGGTGCTGGGAGCTCAGTACTCAGGGTGCTGGTTGCTCAGTGCTCGGGGTGCTGGGTGCTGAGTCCTCAGGGTGCTGGGTGCTCAGTACTCGGGGTGCTCGGTGCTCAGTACTCAGGGTGCTGGATGCTCAGTACTCAGGGTGCTGGGTGCTCAGTACTCAGGGTGCTCGCTGCTCAGTACTCAGGGTGCTGGGTGCTCAGTGCTCAGGGTGCTGGGTGCTCAGTACTCAGGGTGCTGGGTGCTCAGTGCTCAGGGTGATCGGTGCTCAGTCCTCAGGGTGCTCAGTACTCAGGGTGCTCAGTACTCAGGGTGCTGGGTGCTCAGTCCTCAGGGTGCTGGGTGCTCAGTGCTCAGGGTGCTGGGTGCTCAGTACTCAGGGTGCTGGGTGCTCAGTGCTCAGGGTGATCGGTGCTCAGTCCTCAGGGTGCTCAGTACTCAGGGTGCTCAGTACTCAGGGTGCTGGGTGCTCAGTCCTCAGGGTGCTGGGTGCTCAGTGCTCAGGGTGCTCGGTGCTTAGTACTCATGGTGCTCGGTGTTCGGGGTGCTGGGTGCTCAGTACTCAGGGTGCCGGGTGCACAGTGCTCAGGGTGCTGGGTGCTCAGTGCTCAGGGTGCTCGGTGCTTAGTACTCATGGTGCTCGGTGCTCGGGGTGCTGGGTGCTCAGTGCTCGGTGTGCTGGGTGCTCAGTGCTCGGGGTGCTGGGTGCTGAGTGCTCGGTGGGCTGGGTGCTCAGTGCTCGGGGTGCTGGGTGCTCAGTGCTCGGTTTGCTGGGTGCTCAGTACTCGGGGTGCTCGGTGCTCAGTACTCAGGGTGCTGGTTGCTCAGTGCTCAGGGTGCTGGGTGCTCAGTACTCAGGGTGCTGGGTGCTCGGTGCTCAGTACGCTGGGTGCTCAGTACTCAGGGTGCTGGGTGCTCAGTACTCAGGGTGCTCGGTGCTCAGTACTCAGGGTGCTGGGTGCTCAGTGCTCGGGGTGCTGGGTGCTCATTAATCAGGGTGCTGGGTGCTCAGTACTCAGGGTGCTCAGTGCTTGGGGTGCTGGGTGCTCAGTACTCAGGGTGCTCAGTGCTTGGGGTGCAGGGTGCTCAGTACTCAGGGTGCTGGGTGCTCAGTGCTCAGGGAGCTGGGTGCTGAGTATTCAGGGTGCTGGGTGCTCAGTACTCAGGGTGCTGGGTGCTCAGTGCTCGGGGTGCTGGGTGCTCAGTGCTCGGGGTGCTGGGTGCTCAGTGCTCAGGGTGCTGGGTGCTCAGTGCTCAGGGTGCTCGGTGCTTAGTACTCATGGTGCTCGGTGCTCGGGGTGCTGGGTGCTCAGTGCTCGGTGTGCTGGGTGCTCAGTGCTCGGGGTGCTGGGAGCTGAGTGCTCGGTGGGCTGGGTGATCAGTGCTCGGGGTGCTGGGTGCTCAGTGCTCGGATTGCTGGGTGCTCAGTACTCGGGGTGCTCGGTGCTCAGTACTCAGGGTGCTGGGTGCTCAGTGCTCAGGGTGCTGGGTGCTCAGTACTCAGGGTGCTGGGTGCTCGGTGCTCAGTACGCTGGGTGCTCAATACTCAGGGTGCTGGGTGCTCAGTACTCAGGGTGCTCGGAGCTCAGTACTCAGGGTGCTGGGTGCTCAGTGCTCGGGGTGCTGGGTGCTCATTAATCAGGGTGCTGGGTGCTCAGTACTCAGGGTGCTCAGTGCTTGGGGTGCTGGGTGCTCAGTAGTGAGGGTGCTCAGTGCTTGGGGTGCAGGGTGCTCAGTACTCAGGGTGCTGGGTGCTCAGTGCTAAGGGTGCTGGGTGCTGAGTACTCAGGGTGCTGGGTGCTCAGTGTTCGGGGTGCTGGGTGCTCAGTGCTCGCGGTGCTGGGTGCTCAGTGCTCGGGGTGCTGGGTGCTCAGTGCTCAGAGTGCTGGGTGCTCAGTGCTCGGGGTGCTGGGTGCTCAGTGCTCGTGGTGCTCGGTGCTCAGTGCTCGGGGTGCTGGGTGCTCAGTACTCGGGGTGCTGGGTGCTCAGTGCTCAGGGTGCTGGGTGCTCAGTGCTCGGGGTGCTGGGTGCTGGGTGCTCAGGTTCCTGGGTGCTCAGTACTCGGGGTGCTGTGTGCTCAGTACTCAGGGTGCTGGGTGCTCATTGCTCGAGGTGCTGGGTGCTCAGTGCTACGGGTGCTGGGTGCTCAGTGCTCGGGGTGCTGGGTGCTCAGAACTCAGGGTCCTGGGTGCTCAGTGCTCGGTGTGCTCGGTGCTCAGTACATTGGGTGCTCAGTACTCAGGGTGCTGGTTGCTCAGTGCTCAGGGTGATCGGTGCTCAGTACTCAGGGTGCTCAATACTCAGGGTGCTGGTTGCTCAGTGCTCGGGGTGCTGGGTGCTGAGTCCTCAGGGTGCTGGGTGCTCAGTACTCGGGGTGCTCGGTGCTCAGTACTCAGGGTGCTGGGTGCTCAGTACTCAGGGTGCTGGGTGCTCAGTACTCAGGGTGCTCGCTGCTCAGTACTCAGGGTGCTGGGTGCTCAGTGCTCAGGGTGCTGGGTGCTCAGTACTCAGGGTGCTGGGTGCTCAGTGCTCAGGGTGATCGGTGCTCAGTCCTCAGGGTGCTCAGTACTCAGGGTGCTCAGTACTCAGGGTGCTGGGTGCTCAGTGCTCAGGGTGCTGGGTGCTCAGTGCTCTGGGTGCTGGGTGCTCAGTGCTCAGGGTACTCGGTGCTCAGTGCTCAGGTTGCTGGGTGCTCAGTATTCAGGGTGCTGGGTGTTCAGTACTCAGGGTGCTCAGTGCGCAGTACTCAGTGTGCTCAGTGCTCAGTACTCAGGGTGCTCAGTGCTCAGGGTGCTGGGTGCTCAGTGCTCGGGGTGCTGGGTACTCAGTCCTCAGGGTGCTGGGTGCTCAGTGCTCAGGGTGCTCGGTGCTTAGTACTCATGGTGCTCGGTGTTCGGGGTGCTGGGTGCTCAGTACTCAGGGTGCCGGGTGCACAGTGCTCATGGTGCTGGGAGCTCAGTGCTCAGGGTGCTGGGTGCTGAGTGCTCGGTGGCCTGGGTGCTCACTGTTCGGGGTGCTGGGTGCTCAGTGCTCGGTTTGCTGGGTGCTCAGTACTCGGGGTGCTCGGTGCTCAGTACTCAGGGTGCTGGGTGCTCAGTGCTCAGGGTGCTGGGTGCTCAGTACTCAGGGTGCTGGGTGCTCGGTGCTCAGTACACTGGGTGCTCAGTACTCAGTGTGCTGGGTGCTCAGTACTCAGGGTGCTCGGTGCTCAGTACTCAGGGTGCTGGGTGCTCAGTGCTCGGGGTGCTGGGTGCTCATTAATCAGGGTGCTGGGTGCTCAGTACTCAGGGTGCTCAGTGCTTGGGGTGCTGGGTGCTCAGTACTCAGGGTGCTCAGTGCTTGGGGTGCAGGGTGCTCAGTACTCAGGGTGCTGGGTGCTCAGTGCTCAGGGTGCTCGGTGCTCAGAACTCAGGGTGCTGGGTGCTCAGTGCTCAGGGTGATGGGTGCTCAGTACTCAGGGTGCTCAGTACTCAGGGTGCTGGGTGCTCAGTGCTCAGGGTGATCGGTGCTCAGTACTCAGGGTGCTCAGTGCTCAGGGTGCTGGGTGCTCAGTGCTGAGGGTGCTGGGTGCTCAGTGCTCAGGGTGCTCGGTGCTCAGTGCTCAGGTTGCTGGGTGCTCAGTATTCAGGGTGCTGGGTGCTCAGTACTCAGGGTGCTCAGTGCTCAGTACTCAGGTTGCTCAGTGCTCAGTACTCAGGGTGCTCAGTGCTCAGGGTGCTGGGTGCTCATTGCTCGGGGTGCTGGGTACTCAGTCCTCAGGGTGCTGGGTGCTCAGTGCTCAGGGTGCTCGGTGCTTAGTACTCATGGTGCTCGGTGTTCGGGGTGCTTGGTGCTCAGTACTGAGGGTGCTGGGTGTACAGTGCTCAGGGTGCTGGGTGCTCAGTGCTCAGGGTGCTCGGTGCTTAGTACTCATGGTGCTCGGTGCTCGGGGTGCTGGGTGCTCAGTGCTCGGGGTGCTGGGTGCTCAGTGCTCGGTTTGCTGGGTGCTCAGTACTCGGGGTGCTCGGTGCTCAGTACTCAGGGTGCTGGGTGCTCAGTGCTCAGGGTGCTGGGTGCTCAGTACTCAGGGTGCTGGGTGCTCGGTGCTCAGTACGCTGGGTGCTCAGTACTCAGGGTGCTGGGTGCTCAGTACTCAGGGTGCTCGGTGCTCAGTACTCAGGGTGCTGGGTGCTCAGTGCTCGGGGTGCTGGGTGCTCATTAATCAGGGTGCTGGGTGCTCAGTACTCAGGTTGCTCAGTGCTTAGGGTGCTGGGTGCTCAGTACTCAGGGATCTCAGTGCTTGGGGTGCAGGGTGCTCAGTACTCAGGGTGCTGGGTGCTCAGTGCTCAGGGTGCTGGGTGCTGAGTTCTCAGGATGCTGGGTGCGCAGTACTCAGGGTGCTGGGTGCTCAGTGCTCGGGGTGCTGGGTGCTCAGTGCTCGGGGTGCTGGGTGCTCAGTGCTCGGGGTGCTGGGTGCTCAGTGCTCAGAGTGCTGGGTGTTCAGTGCTCGGGGTGCTGGGTGCTCAGTCCTCGGGGTGCTCGGTGCTCAGTGCTCGGGGTGCTGGGTGCTCAGTACTCGGGGTGCTGGGTGCTCAGTGCTCAGGGTGCTGGGTGCTCAGTGCTCGGGGTGCTGGGTGCTCGGTGCTCAGGTTCCTGGGTGCTCAGTACTCGGGGTGCTGGGTGCTCAGTACTCAGGGTGCTGGGTGCTCATTGCTCGGGGTGCTGGGTGCTCAGTGCTACGGGTGCTGGGTGCTCAGTGCTCGGGGTGATGGGTGCTCAGTGCTCGGGGCGCTGGGTGCTCAGTGCTCGGGGTGCTCGGTGCTCAGTACTCAGGGTGCTGGGTGCTCAGTGCTCAGGGTGCTCGGTGCTCAGAACTCAGGGTGCTGGGTGCTCAGTGCTCGGTGTGCTCGGTGCTCAGTACATTTTGTGCTCAGTACTCAGGGTGCTGGGTGCTCAGTGCTCAGGGTGATCGGTGCTCAGTACTCAGGGTGCTCAGTACTCAGGGTGCTGCGTGCTCAGGGCTCGGGGTGCTGGGAGCTCAGTACTCAGGGTGCTTGTTGCTCAGTGCTCGGGGTGCTGGGTGCTGAGTCCTCAGGGTGCTGGGTGCTCAGTACTCGGGGTGCTCGGTGCTCAGTACTCAGGGTGCTGGGTGCTCAGTTCTCAGGGTGCTGGGTGCTCAGTACTCAGGGTGCTCGCTGCTCAGTACTCAGGGTGCTGGGTGCTCATTGCTCAGGGTGCTGGGTGCTCAGTACTCAGGGTGCTGGGTGCTCAGTGCTCAGGGTGATCGGTGCTCAGTCCTCAGGGTGCTCAGTACTCAGGGTGCTGGGTGCTCAGTGTTCAGGTTGCTCAGTACTCAGTGCTCGGGGTGCTGGGTGCTCAGTGCTCAGGGTGCTGGGTGCTCAGTACTCAGGGTGCTCAGTGCTCAGTGTGCTGGGTGCTCAGTGCTCAGGGTGCTGGGTACTCAGTGCTCAGTACACAGGGTGCTGAGTGCTCAGTGCTCGGGGTGCTGGGTGCTCAGTGCTCAGTACTCAGGGTGCTGTGTGCTCGGTGCTCGGGGTGCTGGATGCTCAGTACTCAGGGTGCTGGGTGCTCAGTGCTCAGGGTGCTGGGTGCTCAGTACTCAGGGTGCTGGGTGCTCAGTGCTCAGGGTGCTGGGTGCTCAGTGCTCAGGGTGCTGGGTGCTCAGTACTCAGGGTGCTGGGTGCTCAGTGCTCGGGGTGCTTGGTGCTCAGTGCTCAGTACTCAGGGTGCTGGTTGCTCGGTGCTCGGGGTGCTGGATGCTCAGTACTCAGGGTGCTGGGTGCTCAGTGCTCAGGGTGCTGGGTGCTCAGTACTCAGGGTGCTGGGTGCTCAGTGCTCAGGGTGCTGGGTGCTCAGTGCTCAGGGTGCTGGGTGCTCAGTGCTCGGGGTGCTCAGTACTCAGGGTGCTGTGTGTTCAGTGCTCAGGGTACTGGGTGCTCAGTACACAGGGTGCTAGGTGCTTAGTACTCAGGGTGCTGGCTGCTCAGTACTCCGGGTGCTGGGTGCTCAGTGCTCGGGGTGCTCGGTGCTCAGTGCTCAGGGTGCTGGGTGCTCAGTACTCAGGGTGCTCATTGCCCAGGGTGCTGGGTGGTCAGTACTCAGGGTGCTGTGTGCTCAGTACTCAGGGTGCTCAGTGCTCGGTACTCAGGGTGCTCAGTGCTCAGTACTCTGGGTTCTCAGTGCTCAGGGTGCTGGGTGCTCAGTGCCCTGGGTGCTGGGTGCTCAGTGCTCAGGGTGCTGTGTGCTCAGTACTCAGGGTGCTCAGTACTCAGGGTGCTGGGTGCTCAGTGCTCAGGGTGCTGGGTGCTCAGTGCTCAGGGTGCTGGGTGCTCAGTGCTCAGGGTGCTCGGTGCTCAGTGCTCAGGTTGCTGGGTGCTCATTAATCAGGGTGCTGGGTGCTCAGTACTCAGGGTGCTCAGTGCTTGGGGTGCTGGGTGCTCAGTACTCAGGGATCTCAGTGCTTGGGGTGCAGGGTGCTCAGTACTCAGGGTGCTGGGTGCTCAGTGCTCAGGGTACTGGGTGCTGAGTACTCAGGATGCTGGGTGCGCAGTACTCAGGGTGCTGGGTGCTCAGTGCTCGGGGTGCTGGGTGCTCAGTGCTCGGGGTGCTGGGTGCTCAGTGCTCGGGGTGCTGGGTGCTCAGTGCTCAGAGTGCTGGGTGTTCAGTGCTCGGGGTGCTGGGTGCTCAGTCCTCGGGGTGCTCGGTGCTCAGTGCTCGGGGTGCTGGGTGCTCAGTACTCGGGGTGCTGGGTGCTCAGTGCTCAGGGTGCTGGGTGCTCAGTGCTCGGGGTGCTGGGTGCTCGGTGCTCAGGTTCCTGGGTGCTCAGTACTCGGGGTGCTGGGTGCTCAGTACTCAGGGTGCTGGGTGCTCATTGCTCGGGGTGCTGGGTGCTCAGTGCTACGGGTGCTGGGTGCTCAGTGCTCGGGGTGATGGGTGCTCAGTGCTCGGGGCGCTGGGTGCTCAGTGCTCAGGGTGCTCGGTGCTCAGAACTCAGGGTGCTGGGTGCTCAGTGCTCGGTGTGCTCGGTGCTCAGTACATTGGGTGCTCAGTACTCAGGGTGCTGGGTGCTCAGTGCTCAGGGTGATCGGTGCTCAGTACTCAGGGTGCTCAGTACTCAGGGTGCTGCGTGCTCAGGGCTCGGGGTGCTGGGAGCTCAGTACTCAGGGTGCTGGTTGCTCAGTGCTCGGGGTGCTGGGTGCTGAGTCCTCAGGGTGCTGGGTGCTCAGTACTCGGGGTGCTCGGTGCTCAGTACTCAGGGTGCTGGGTGCTCAGTACTCAGGGTGCTGGGTGCTCAGTACTCAGGGTGCTCGCTGCTCAGTACTCAGGGTGCTGGGTGCTCATTGCTCAGGGTGCTGGGTGCTCAGTACTCAGGGTGCTGGGTGCTCAGTGCTCAGGGTGATCGGTGCTCAGTCCTCAGGGTGCTCAGTACTCAGGGTGCTGGGTGCTCAGTGTTCAGGTTGCTCAGTACTCAGTGCTCGGGGTGCTGGGTGCTCAGTGCTCAGGGTGCTGGGTGCTCAGTACTCAGGGTGCTCAGTGCTCAGTGTGCTGGGTGCTCAGTGCTCAGGGTGCTGGGTACTCAGTGCTCAGTACACAGGGTGCTGAGTGCTCAGTGCTCGGGGTGCTGGTTGCTCAGTGCTCAGTACTCAGGGTGCTGGGTGCTCGGTGCTCGGGGTGCTGGATGCTCAGTACTCAGGGTGCTGGGTGCTCAGTGCTCAGGGTGCTGGGTGCTCAGTACTCAGGGTGCTGGGTGCTCAGTGCTCAGGGTGCTGGGTGCTCAGTACTCAGGGTGCTGGGTGCTCAGTGCTCGGGGTGCTTGGTGCTCAGTGCTCAGTACTCAGGGTGCTGGTTGCTCGGTGCTCGGGGTGCTGGATGCTCAGTACTCAGGGTGCTGGGTGCTCAGTGCTCAGGGTGCTGGGTGCTCAGTACTCAGGGTGCTGGGTGCTCAGTGCTCAGGGTGCTGGGTGCTCAGTGCTCAGGGTGCTGGGTGCTCAGTGCTCGGGGTGCTCAGTACTCAGGGTGCTGTGTGTTCAGTGCTCAGGGTACTGGGTGCTCAGTACACAGGGTGCTAGGTGCTTAGTACTCAGGGTGCTGGGTGCTCAGTACTCCGGGTGCTGGGTGCTCAGTGCTCGGGGTGCTCGGTGCTCAGTGCTCAGGGTGCTGGGTGCTCAGTACTCAGGGTGCTCATTGCCCAGGGTGCTGTGTGCTCAGTACTCAGGGTGCTCAGTGCTCGGTACTCAGGGTGCTCAGTGCTCAGTACTCTGGGTTCTCAGTGCTCAGGGTGCTGGGTGCTCAGTGCCCTGGGTGCTGGGTGCTCAGTGCTCAGGGTGCTGTGTGCTCAGTACTCAGGGTGCTCAGTACTCAGGGTGCTGGGTGCTCAGTGCTCAGGGTGCTGGGTGCTCAGTGCTCAGGGTGCTGGGTGCTCAGTGCTCAGGGTGCTCGGTGCTCAGTGCTCAGGTTGCTGGGTGCTCATTAATCAGGGTGCTGGGTGCTCAGTACTCAGGGTGCTCAGTGCTTGGGGTGCTGGGTGCTCAGTACTCAGGGATCTCAGTGCTTGGGGTGCAGGGTGCTCAGTACTCAGGGTGCTGGGTGCTCAGTGCTCAGGGTACTGGGTGCTGAGTACTCAGGATGCTGGGTGCGCAGTACTCAGGGTGCTGGGTGCTCAGTGCTCGGGGTGCTGGGTGCTCAGTGCTCGGGGTGCTGGGTGCTCAGTGCTCGGGGTGCTGGGTGCTCAGTGCTCAGAGTGCTGGGTGTTCAGTGCTCGGGGTGCTGGGTGCTCAGTCCTCGGGGTGCTCGGTGCTCAGTGCTCGGGGTGCTGGGTGCTCAGTACTCGGGGTGCTGGGTGCTCAGTGCTCAGGGTGCTGGGTGCTCAGTGCTCGGGGTGCTGGGTGCTCGGTGCTCAGGTTCCTGGGTGCTCAGTACTCGGGGTGCTGGGTGCTCAGTACTCAGGGTGCTGGGTGCTCATTGCTCGGGGTGCTGGGTGCTCAGTGCTACGGGTGCTGGGTGCTCAGTGCTCGGGGTGATGGGTGCTCAGTGCTCGGGGCGCTGGGTGCTCAGTGCTCGGGGTGCTCGGTGCTCAGTACTCAGGGTGCTGGGTGCTCAGTGCTCAGGGTGCTCGGTGCTCAGAACTCAGGGTGCTGGGTGCTCAGTGCTCGGTGTGCTCGGTGCTCAGTACATTGGGTGCTCAGTACTCAGGGTGCTGGGTGCTCAGTGCTCAGGGTGATCGGTGCTCAGTACTCAGGGTGCTCAGTACTCAGGGTGCTGCGTGCTCAGGGCTCGGGGTGCTGGGAGCTCAGTACTCAGGGTGCTGGTTGCTCAGTGCTCGGGGTGCTGGGTGCTGAGTCCTCAGGGTGCTGGGTGCTCAGTACTCGGGGTGCTCGGTGCTCAGTACTCAGGGTGCTGGGTGCTCAGTACTCAGGGTGCTGGGTGCTCAGTACTCAGGGTGCTCGCTGCTCAGTACTCAGGGTGCTGGGTGCTCATTGCTCAGGGTGCTGGGTGCTCAGTACTCAGGGTGCTGGGTGCTCAGTGCTCAGGGTGATCGGTGCTCAGTCCTCAGGGTGCTCAGTACTCAGGGTGCTGGGTGCTCAGTGTTCAGGTTGCTCAGTACTCAGTGCTCGGGGTGCTGGGTGCTCAGTGCTCAGGGTGCTGGGTGCTCAGTACTCAGGGTGCTCAGTGCTCAGGGTGCTGGGTGCTCAGTGCTCAGGGTGCTGGGTACTCAGTGCTCAGTACACAGGGTGCTGAGTGCTCAGTGCTCGGGGTGCTGGGTGCTCAGTGCTCAGTACTCAGGGTGCTGGGTGCTCGGTGCTCGGGGTGCTGGATGCTCAGTACTCAGGGTGCTGGGTGCTCAGTGCTCAGGGTGCTGGGTGCTCAGTACTCAGGGTGCTGGGTGCTCAGTGCTCAGGGTGCTGGGTGCTCAGTACTCAGGGTGCTGGGTGCTCAGTGCTTGGGGTGCTTGGTGCTCAGTGCTCAGTACTCAGGGTGCTGGTTGCTCGGTGCTCAGGGTGCTGGATGCTCAGTACTCAGGGTGCTGGGTGCTCAGTGCTCAGGGTGCTGGGTGCTCAGTACTCAGGGTGCTGGGTGCTCAGTGCTCAGGGTGCTGGGTGCTCAGTGCTCAGGGTGCTTGGTGCTCAGTGCTCGGGGTTCTCAGTACTCAGGGTGCTGTGTGTTCAGTGCTCAGGGTACTGGGTGCTCAGTACAAAGGGTGCTAGGTGCTTAGTACTCAGGGTGCTGGGTGCTCAGTACTCCGGGTGCTGGGTGCTCAGTGCTCGGGGTGCTCGGTGCTCAGTGCTCAGGGTGCTGGGTGCTCAGTACTCAGGGTGCTCATTGCTCAGGGTGCTGGGTGCTCAGTACTCAGGGTGCTGTGTGCTCAGTACTCAGGGTGCTCAGTGCTCGGTACTCAGGGTGCTCAGTGCTCAGTACTCAGGGTGCTCAGTGCTCAGGGTGCTGGGTGCTCAGTGCCCTGGGTGCTGGGTGCTCAGTGCTCAGGGTGCTGTGTGCTCAGTACTCAGGGTGCTCAGTACTCAGGGTGCTGGGTGCTCAGTGCTCAGGGTGCTGGGTGCTCAGTGCTCAGGGTGCTGGGTGCTCAGTGCTCAGGGTGCTCGGTGCTCAGTGCTCAGGTTGCTGGGTGCTCAGTACTCAGGGTGCTGGGTGCTCAGTACTCAGGGTGCTCAGTGCTCAGTACTCAGGGTGCTGGGTGCTCGGTGCTCAGGGTGCTGGGTGCTCAGTACTCAGGGTGCTGGGTGCTCGGTGCTCAGTACGCTGGGTGCTCAGTACTCAGGGTGTTGGGTGCTCAGTGCTCAGGGTGCTGGGTGCTCAGTGCTCAGGGTGCTGGTTGCTCAGTGCTCAGGGTGCTGGGTGCTCAGTGCTCAGGGTGCTCGGTGCTCAGTGCTCAGGTTGCTGGGTGCTCAGTATTCAGGGTGCTGGGTGCTCAGTACTCAGGGTGCTCAGTGCTCAGTACTCAGGGTGCTCCGTGCTCAGTACTCAGGGTGCTCAGTGCTCAGGGTGCTATGTGCTCAGTGCTCGGGGTGCTGGGTACTCAGTCCTCAGGGTGCTGGGTGCTCAGTGCTCAGGGTGCTCGGTGCTTAGTACTCATGGTGCTCGGTGTTCGGGGTGCTGGGTGCTCAGTACTCAGGGTGCTGGGTGCACAGTGCTCAGGGTGCTGCGTGCTCAGTGCTCAGGGTGCTCGGTGCTTAGTACTCATGGTGCTCGGTGCTCGGTGTGCTGGGTGCTCAGTGCTCAGGGTGCTGGGTGCTGAGTGCTCGGTGGGCTGGGTGCTCAGTGCTCGGGGTGCTGGGTGCTCAGTGCTCGGTTTGCTGGGTGCTCAGTACTCGGGGTGCTCGGTGCTCAGTACTCAGGGTGCTGGGTGCTCAGTACTCAGGGTGCTCGGTGCTCAGTACTCAGGGTGCTGGGTGCTCAGTGCTCGTGGTGCTGGGTGCTCATTAATCAGGGTGCTGGGTGCTCAGTACTCAGGGTGCTCAGTGCTTGGGGTGCTGGGTGCTCAGTACTCAGGGTGCTCAGTGCTTGGGGTGCAGGGTGCTCAGTACTCAGGGTGCTGGGTGCTCAGTGCTCAGGGAGCTGGGTGCTGAGTACTCAGGGTGCTGGGTGCTCAGTACTCAGGGTGCTGGGTGCTCAGTGCTCGGGGTGCTGGGTGCACAGTGCTCGGGGTGCTGGGTGCTCACTGCTCAGGGTGCTGGGTGCTCAGTACTCAGGGTGCTGGGTGCACAGTGCTCAGGGTGCTGGGTGCTCAGTGCTCGGTGTGCTGGGTGCTCAGTGCTCGGGGTGCTGGGAGCTGAGTGCTCGGTGGGCTGGGTGCTCAGTGCTCGGGGTGCTGGGTGCTCAGTGCTCGGTTTGCTGGGTGCTCAGTACTCGGGGTGCTCGGTGCTCAGTACTCAGGGTGCTGGGTGCTCAGTGCTCAGGGTGCTGCGTGCTCAGTACTCAGGGTGCTGGGTGCTCGGTGCTCAGTACGCTGGGTGCTCAGTACTCAGGGTGCTGGGTGCTCAGTATTCAGGGTGCTCGGAGCTCAGTACTCAGGGTGCTGGGTGCTCAGTGCTCGGGGTGCTGGGTGCTCATTAAACAGGGTGCTGGGTGCTCAGTACTCAGGGTGCTCAGTGCTTGGGGTGCTGTGTGCTCAGTAGTCAGGGTGATCAGTGCTTGGGGTGCAGGGTGCTCAGTACTCAGGGTGCTGGGTGCTCAGTGCTAAGGGTGCTGGGTGCTGAGTACTCAGGGTGCTGGGTGCTCAGTGCTCGGGGTGCTGGGTGCTCAGTGCTCGGGGTGCTGGGTGCTCAGTGCTCGGGGTGCTGGGTGCTCAGTGCTCAGAGTGCAGGGTGCTCAGTGCTCGGGGTGCTCGGTGCTCAGTGCTCAGGGTGCTCGGTGCTCAGTGCTCGGGGTGCTGGGTGCTCAGTACTCGGGGTGCTGGGTGCTCAGTGCTCAGGGTGCTGGGTGCTCAGTGCTCGGGGTGCTGGGTGCTCGGTGCTCAGGTTCCTGGGTGCTCAGTACTGGGGGTGCTGGGTGCTCAGTACTCAGGGTGCTGGGTGCTCATTGCTCGGGGTGCTGGGTGCTCAGTGCTACGGGTGCTGGGTGCTCAGTTCTCGGGCTGCTGGGTGCTCAGTGCTCGGGGCGCTTTGTGCTCAGTGCTCGGGGTGCTCGGTGCTCAGTACTCAGGGTGCTGGGTGCTCGGTGCTCAGTACGCTGGGTGCTCAGTACTCAGGGTGCTGGGTGCTCAGTACTCAGGGTGCTCGGTGCTCAGTACTCAGGGTGCTGGGTGCTCAGTGCTCGGGGTGCTGGGTGCTCATTTATCAGGGTGCTGGGTGCTCAGTACTCAGGGTGCTCAGTGCTTGGGGTGCTGGGTGCTCAGTACTCAGGGTGCTCAGTGCTTGGGGGGCAGGGTGCTCAGTACTCAGGGTGCTGTGTGCTCAGTGCTCAGGGAGCTGGGTGCTGAGTACTCAGGGTGCTGGGTGCTCAGTACTCAGGGTGCTGGGTGCTCAGTGCTCGGGGTGCTGGGTGCTCAGTGCTCGGGGTGCTGGGTGCTCAGTGCTCGGGGTGCTGGGTGCTCAGTGCTCAGGGTGCTGGGTGCTCAGTGCTCGGGGTGCTGGGTGCTCGGTGCTCAGGTTCCTGGGTGCTCAGTACTCGGGGTGCTGGGTGCTCAGTACTCAGGGTGCTGGGTGCTCATTGCTCGGGGTGCTGGGTGCTCAGTGCTCGGGGTGCTCGGTGCTCAGTACTCAGGGTGCTGGGTGCTCAGTGCTCGGTGTGCTCGGTGCTCAGTACATTGGGTGCTCAGTACTCAGGGTGCTGGGTGCTCAGTGCTCAGCATGATCGGTGCTCAGTACTCAGGGTGCTCAGTACTCAGGATGCTGGGTGCTCAGGGCTCTGGGTGCTGGGAGCTCAGTACTCAGGGTGCTGGTTGCTCAGTGCTCGGGGTGCTGGGTGCTGAGTCCTCAGGGTGCTGGGTGCTCAGTACTCGGGGTGCTCGGTGCTCAGTACTCAGGGTGCTGGGTGCTCAGTACTCAGGGTGCTGGGTGCTCAGTACTCAGGGTGCTCGCTGATCAGTACTCAGGGTGCTGGGTGCTCAGTGCTCAGCGTGCTGGGTGCTCAGTACTCAGTGTGCTGGGTGCTCAGTGCTCAGGGTGATCGGTGCTCAGTCCTCAGGGTGCTCAGTCCTCAGGGTGCTCAGTACTCAGGGTGCTGGGTGCTCAGTGCTCAGGTTGCTGGGTGCTCAGTATTCAGGGTGCTGGGTGCTCAGTACTCAGGGTGCTCAGTGCTCAGTACTCATGGTGCTCAGTGCTCAGTACTCAGGGTCCTCAGTGCTCAGGGTGCTGGGTGCTCAGTGCTCGGGGTGCTGGGTACTCAGTCCTCAGGGTGCTGGGTGCTCAGTGCTCAGGGTGCTCGGTGCTTAGTACTCATGGTGCTCGGTGTTCGGGGTGCTGGGTGCTCAGTACTCAGGGTGCTGGGTGTACAGTGCTCAGGGTGCTGGGTGCTCAGTGCTCAGGGTGCTCAGTGCTTAGTACTCATGGTGCTCGGTGCTCGGGGTGCTGGGTGCTCAGTGCTCGGGGTGCTGGGTGCTCAGTGCTCGGTTTGCTGGGTGCTCAGTACTCGGGGTGCTCGGTGCTCGGTACTCAGGGTGCTGGGTGCTCAGTGCTCAGGGTGCTGGGTGCTCAGTACTCAGGGTGCTGGGTGCTCGGTGCTCAGTACGCTGGGTGCTCAGTACTCAGGGTGCTGGGTGCTCAGTACTCAGGGTGCTCGGTGCTCAGTACTCAGGGTGCTGGGTGCTCAGTGCTCGGGGTGCTGGGTGCTCATTAATCAGGGTGCTGGGTGCTCAGTACTCAGGGTGCTCAGTGCTTGGGGTGCTGGGTGCTCAGTACTCAGGGATCTCAGTGCTTGGGGTGCAGGGTGCTCAGTAATCAGGGTGCTGGGTGCTCAGTGCTCAGGGTGCTGGGTGCTGAGTACTCAGGATGCTGGGTGCTCAGTACTCAGGGTGCTGGGTGCTCAGTGCTCGGGGTGCTGGGTGCTCAGTGCTCGGGGTGCTGGGTGCTCAGTGCTCGGGGTGCTGGGTGCTCAGTGCTCAGAGTGCTGGGTGCTCAGTGCTCGGGGTGCTGGGTGCTCAGTCCTCGGGGTGCTCGGTGCTCAGTGCTCGGGTTGCTGGGTGCTCAGTACTCGGGGTGCTGGGTGCTCAGTGCTCAGGGTGCTGGGTGCTCAGTGCTCGGGGTGCTGGGTGCTCGGTGCTCAGGTTCCTGGGTGCTCAGTACTCGGGGTGCTGGGTGCTCAGTACTCAGGGTGCTGGGTGCTCATTGCTCGGGGTGCTGGGTGCTCAGTGCTACGGGTGCTGGGTGCTCAGTGCTCGGGGTGATGGGTGCTCAGTGCTCTGGGCGCTGGGTGCTCAGTGCTCGGGGTGCTCGGTGCTCAGTACTCAGGGTGCTGGGTGCTCAGTGCTCAGGGTGCTCGGTGCTCAGAACTCAGGGTGCTGGGTGCTCAGTGCTCGGTGTGCTCGGTGCTCAGTACATTGGGTGCTCAGTACTCAGGGTGCTGGGTGCTCAGTGCTCAGGGTGATCGGTGCTCAGTAATCAGGGTGCTCAGTACTCAGGGTGCTGCGTGCTCAGGGCTCGGGGTGCTTTGAGCGCAGTACTCAGGGTGCTGGTTGCTCAGTGCTCGGGGTGCTGGGTGCTGAGTACTCAGGGTGCTGGGTGCTCAGTACTCGGGGTGCTCGGTGCTCAGTACTCAGGGTGCTGGGTGCTCAGTACTCAGGGTGCTGGGTGCTCAGTACTCAGGGTGCTCAGTGCTCAGGGTGCTGGGTGCTCAGTGCTCAGGGTGCTGGGTACTCAGTGCTCAGTACACAGGGTGCTGAGTGCTCAGTGCTCGGGGTGCTCGGTGCTCAGTGCTCAGGGTGCTGGGTGCTCAGTACTCAGGGTGCTCATTGCTCAGGGTGCTGGGTGCTCAGTACTCAGGGTGCTGTGTGCTCAGTACTCAGGGTGCTCAGTGCTCGGTACTCAGGGTGCTCAGTGCTCAGTACTCAGGGTGCTCAGTGCTCAGGGTGCTGGGTGCTCAGTGCCCTGGGTGCTGGGTGCTCAGTGCTCAGGGTGCTGTGTGCTCAGTACTCAGGGTGCTCAGTACTCAGGGTGCTGGGTGCTCAGTGCTCAGGGTGCTGGGTGCTCAGTGCTCAGGGTGCTGGGTGCTCAGTGCTCAGGATGCTCGGTGCTCAGTGCTCAGGTTGCTGGGTGCTCAGTACTCAGGGTGCTGGGTGCTCAGTACTCAGGGTGCTGGGTGCTCAGTTCTCAGGGTGCTGGGTGCTCAGTACTCAGGGTGCTGGGTGCTCAGTACTCAGGGTGCTGGGTGCTCAGTACTCAGGGTGCTCGCTGCTCAGTACTCAGGGTGCTCAGTGCTCAGTGCTCAGGGTGCTGGGTGCTCAGTACTCAGGGTGCTGGGTGCTCAGTGCTCAGGGTGATCGGTGCTCAGTACTCAGGGTGCTCAGTACTCAGGGTGCTGCGTGCTCAGGGCTCGGGGTGCTGGGAGCGCAGTACTCAGGGTGCTGGTTGCTCAGTGCTCGGGGTGCTGGGTGCTGAGTCCTCAGGGTGCTGGGTGCTCAGTACTCGGGGAGCTCGGTGCTCAGTACTCAGGGTGCTGGGTGCTCAGTACTCAGGGTGCTGGGTGCTCAGTACTCAGGGTGCTCGCTGCTCAGTACTCAGGGTGCTGGGTGCTCAGTGCTCAGGGTGCTGGGTGCTCAGTACTCAGGGTGCTGGGTGCTCAGTGCTCAGGGTGATCGGTGCTCAGTCCTCAGGGTGCTCAGTACTCAGGGTGCTGGGTGCTCAGTGCTCAGGTTGCTCAGTACTCAGTGCTCGGGGTGCTGGGTGCTCAGTGCTCAGGGTGCTGGGTGCTCAGTACTCAGGGTGCTCAGTGCTCAAGGCGCTGGGTGCTCAGTGCTCAGGGTGCTGGGTACTCAGTGCTCAGTACACAGGGTGCTGGGTGCTCAGTACTCTGGGTGCTGGGTGCTCAGTACTCAGGGTGCTGGGTGCTCAGTGCTAAGGGTGCTGGGTGCTGAGTACTCAGGGTGCTGGGTGCTCAGTGCTCGGGGTGCTGGGTGCTCAGTGCTCGGGGTGCTGGGTGCTCAGTGCTCGGGGTGCTGGGTGCTCAGTGCTCAGAGTGCTGGGTGCTCAGTGCTCGGGGTGCTCGGTGCTCAGTGCTCAGGGTGCTCGGTGCTCAGTGCTCGGGGTGCTGGGTGCTCAGTACTCGGGGTACTGGGTGCTCAGTGCTCAGGGTGCTGGGTGCTCAGTGCTCGGGGTGCTGGGTGCTCGGTGCTCAGGTTCCTGGGTGCTCAGTACTCGGGGTGCTGGGTGCTCAGTACTCAGGGTGCTGGGTGCTCATTGCTCGGGGTGCTGGGTGCTCAGTGCTACGGGTGCTGGGTGCTCAGTTCTCGGGCTGCTGGGTGCTCAGTGCTCGGGGCGCTGGGTGCTCAGTGCTCGGGGTGCTCGGTGCTCAGTACTCAGGGTGCTGGGTGCTCAGTGCTCAGGGTGCTCGGTGCTCAGAACTCAGGGTCCTGGGTGCTCAGTGCTCGGTGTGCTCGGTGCTCAGTACATTGGGTGCTCAGTACTCAGGGTGCTGGGTGCTCAGTGCTCAGGGTGATCGGTGCTCAGTACTCAAGGTGCTCAATACTCAGGGTGCTGGGTGCTCAGGGCTCGGGGTGCTGGGAGCTCAGTACTCAGGGTGCTGGTTGCTCAGTGCTCGGGGTGCTGGGTGCTGAGTCCTCATGGTGCTGGGTGCTCAGTACTCGGGCTGCTCGGTGCTCAGTACTCAGTGTGCTGGGTGCTCAGTACTCAGGGTGCTGGGTGCTCAGTAATCAGGGTGCTCGCTGCTCAGTACTCAGGGTGCTGGGTGCTCAGTGCTCAGGGTGCTGGGTGCTCAGTACTCAGGGTGCTGGGTGCCCAGTGCTCAGGGTGATCGGTGCTCAGTCCTCAGGGTGCTCAGTATTCAGGGTGCTCAGTACTCAGGGTGCTGAGTGCTCAGTGCTCAGGGTGCTGGGTGCTCAGTGCTCAGGGTGCTGGGTGCTCAGTGCTCAGGGTGCTCGGTGCTCAGTGCTCAGGTTGCTGGGTGCTCAGTATTCAGGGTGCTGGGTGCTCAGTACTCAGGGTGCTCAGTGCTCAGTACTCAGGGTGCTCAGTGCTCAGTACTCAGGGTGCTCAGTGCTCAGGGTGCTGGGTGCTCAGTGCTCGGGGTGCTGGGTACTCAGTCCTCAGGGTGCTGGGTGCTCAGTGCTCAGGGTGCTCGGTGCTTAGTACTCATGGTGCTCGGTGTTCGGGGTGCTGGGTGCTCAGTACTCAGGGTGCCGGGTGCACAGTGCTCAGGGTGCTGGGTGCTCAGTGCTCAGGGTGCTCGGTGCTTAGTACTCATGGTGCTCGGTGCTCGGGGTGCTGGGTGCTCATTGCTCGGTGTGCTGGGTGCTCAGTGCTCGGGGTGCTGGGTGCTGAGTGCTCAGTGGGCTGGGTGCTCAGTGCTCGGGGTGCTGGGTGCTCAGTGCTCGGTTTGCTAGGTGCTCAGTACTCGGGGTGCACGGTGCTCAGTAATCAGGGTGCTGGGTGCTCAGTGCTCAGGGTGCTGGGTGCTCAGTACTCAGGGTGCTGGGTGCTCGGTGCTCAGTACGCTGGGTGCTCAGTACTCAGGGTGCTGGGTGCTCAGTACTCAGGGTGCTCGGTGCTCAGTACTCAGGGTGCTGGGTGCTCAGTGCTCGGGGTGCTGGGTGCTCATTTATCAGGGTGCTGGGTGCTCAGTACTCAGGGTGCTCAGTGCTTGGGGTGCTGGGTGCTCAGTACTCAGGGTGCTCAGTGCTTGGGGTGCAGGGTGCTCAGTACTCAGGGTGCTGTGTGCTCAGTGCTCCGGGAGCTGGGTGCTGAGTACTCAGGGTGCTGGGTGCTCAGTACTCAGGGTGATGGGTGCTCAGTGCTCGGGGTGCTGGGTGCTCAGTGCTCGGGGTGCTGGGTGCTCAGTGCTCGGGGTGCTGGGTGCTCAGTGCTCAGGGTGCTGGGTGCTCAGTGCTCGGGGTGCTGGGTGCTCGGTGCTCAGGTTCCTGGGTGCTCAGTACTCGGGGTGCTGGGTGCTCAGTACTCAGGGTGCTGGGTGCTCATTGCTCGGGGTGCTGGGTGCTCAGTGCTACGGGTGCTGGGTGCTCAGTGCTCGGGGTGCTGGGTGCTCAGTGCTCGGGGCGCTGGGTGCTCAGTGCTCGGGGTGCTCGGTGCTCAGTACTCAGGGTGCTGGGTGCTCAGTGCTCAGGGTGCTCGGTGCTCAGAACTCAGGGTGCTGGGTGCTCAGTGCTCGGTGTGCTCGGTGCTCAGTACATTGGGTGCTCAGTACTCAGGGTGCTGGGTGCTCAGTGCTCAGGATGATCGGTGCTCAATACTCAGGGTGCTCAGTACTCAGGGTGCTGGGTGCTCAGGGCTCTGGGTGCTGGGAGCTCAGTACTCAGGGTGCTGGTTGCTCAGTGCTCGGGGTGCTGGGTGCTGAGTCCTCAGGGTGCTGGGTGCTCAGTACTCGGGGTGCTCGGTGCTCAGTACTCAGGGTGCTGGGTGCTCAGTACTCAGGGTGCTCTGTGCTCAGTACTCAGGGTGCTCGCTGATCAGTACTCAGGTTGCTGGGTGCTCAGTGCTCAGCGTGCTGGGTGCTCAGTACTCAGGGTGCTGGGTGCTCAGTGCTCAGGGTGATCGGTGCTCAGTCCTCAGGGTGCTCAGTCCTCAGGGTGCTCAGTACTCAGGGTGCTGGGTGCTCAGTGCTCAGGGTGCTGGGTGCTCAGTGCTCAGGGTGCTGGGTGCTCAGTGCTCAGGGTGCTCGGTGCTCAGTGCTCAGGTTGCTGGGTGCTCTGTATTCAGGGTGCTGGGTGCTCAGTACTCAGGGTGCTCAGTGCTCAGTACTCATGGTGCTCAGTGCTCAGTACTCAGGGTGCTCAGTGCTCAGGGTGCTGGGTGCTCAGTGCTCGGGGTGCTGGGTACTCAGTCCTCAGGGTGCTGGGTGCTCAGTGCTCAGGGTGCTCGGTGCTTAGTACTCATGGTGCTCGGTGTTCGGGGTGCTGGGTGCTCAGTACTCAGGGTGCTGGGTGTACAGTGCTCAGGGTGCTGGGTGCTCAGTGCTCAGGGTGCTCGGTGCTTAGTACTCATGGTGCTCGGTGCTCGGGGTGCTGGGTGCTCAGTGCTCGGGGTGCTGGGTGCTCAGTGCTCGGTTTGCTGGGTGCTCAGTACTCGGGGTGCTCGGTGCTCGGTACTCAGGGTGCTGGGTGCTCAGTGCTCAGGGTGCTGGATGCTCAGTACTCAGGGTGCTGGGTGCTCGGTGCTCAGTACGCAGGGTGCTCAGTACTCAGGGTGCTGGGTGCTCAGTACTCAGGGTGCTCGGTGCTCAGTACTCAGGGTGCTGGGTGCTCAGTGCTCGGGGTGCTGGGTGCTCATTAATCAGGGTGCTGGGTGCTCAGTACTCAGGGTGCTCAGTGCTTGGGGTGCTGGGTGCTCAGTACTCAGGGATCTCAGTGCTTGGGGTGCAGGGTGCTCAGTACTCAGGGTGCTGGGTGCTCAGTGCTCAGGGTGCTGGGTGCTGAGTACTCAGGATGCTGGGTGCTCAGTACTCAGGGTGCTGGGTGCTCAGTGATCGGGGTGCTGGGTGCTCAGTGCTCGGGGTGCTGGGTGCTCAGTGCTCGGGGTGCTGAGTGCTCAGTGCTCAGAGTGCTGGGTGCTCAGTGCTCGGGGTGCTGGGTGCTCAGTCCTCGGGGTGCTCGGTGCTCAGTGCTCGGGGTGCTGGGTGCTCAGTACTCGGGGTGCTGGGTGCTCAGTGCTCAGGGTGCTGGGTGCTCAGTGCTCGGGGTGCTGGGTGCTCGGTGCTCAGGTTCCTGGGTGCTCAGTACTCGGGGTGCTGGGTGCTCAGTACTCAGGGTGCTGGGTGCTCATTGCTCGGGGTGCTGGGTGCTCACTGCTACGGGTGCTGGGTGCTCAGTGCTCTGGGCGCTGGGTGCTCAGTGCTCGGGGTGCTCGGTGCTCAGTACTCAGTGTGCTGAGTGCTCAGTGCTCAGGGTGCTCGGTGCTCAGAACTCAGGGTGCTGGGTGCTCAGTGCTCGGTGTGCTCGGTGCTCAGTATATTGGGTGCTCAGTACTCAGGGTGCTGGGTGCTCAGTGCTCAGGGTGATCGGTGCTCAGTACTCAGGGTGCTCAGTACTCAGGGTGCTGCGTGCTCAGGGCTCGGGGTGCTTTGAGCGCAGTACTCAGGGTGCTGGTTGCTCAGTGCTCGGGGTGCTGGGTGCTGAGTACTCAGGGTAATGGGTGCTCAGTACTCGGGGTGCTCGGTGCTCAGTACTCAGGGTGCTGGGTGCTCAGTACTCAGGGTGCTGGGTGCTCAGTACTCAGGGTGCTCAGTGCTCAGGGTGCTGGGTGCTCAGTGCTCAGGGTGCTGGGTACTCAGTGCTCAGTACACAGGGTGCTGAGTGCTCAGTGCTCGGGGTGCTCGGTGCTCAGTGCTCAGGGTGCTGGGTGCTCAGTACTCAGGGTGCTCATTGCTCAGGGTGCTGGGTGCTCAGTACTCAGGGTGCTGTGTGCTCAGTACTCAGGGTGCTCAGTGCTCGGTACTCAGGGTGCTCAGTGCTCAGTACTCAGGGTGCTCAGTGCTCAGGGTGCTGGGTGCTCAGTGCCCTGGGTGCTGGGTGCTCAGTGCTCAGGGTGCTGTGTGCTCAGTACTCAGGGTGCTCAGTACTCAGGGTGCTGGGTGCTCAGTGCTCAGGGTGCTGGGTGCTCAGTGCTCAGGGTGCTGGGTGCTCAGTGCTCAGGATGCTCGGTGCTCAGTGCTCAGGTTGCTGGGTGCTCAGTACTCAGGGTGCTGGGTGCTCAGTACTCAGGGTGCTGGGTGCTCAGTACTCAGGGTGCTGGGTGCTCAGTACTCAGGGTGCTCCGTGCTCAGTACTCAGCGTGCTGGGTGCTCAGTACTCAGGGTGCTGGGTGCTCAGTGCTCAGGGTGATCGGTGCTCAGTACTCAGGGTGCTCAGTACTCAGGGTGCTGCGTGCTCAGGGCTCGGGGTGCTGGGAGCGCAGTACTCAGGGTGCTGGTTGCTCAGTGCTCGGGGTGCTGGGTGCTGAGTCCTCAGGGTGCTGGGTGCTCAGTACTCGGTGTGCTCGGTGCTCAGTACTCAGGGTGCTGGGTGCTCAGTACTCAGGGTGCTGGGTGCTCAGTACTCAGGGTGCTCGCTGCTCAGTACTCAGGGTGCTGGGTGCTCAGTGCTCAGGGTGCTGGGTGCTCAGTACTCAGGGTGCTGGGTGCTCAGTGCTCAGGGTGATCGGTGCTCAGTCCTCAGGGTGCTCAGTACTCAGGGTGCTGGGTGCTCAGTGCTCAGGTTGCTCAGTACTCAGTGCTCGGGGTGCTGGGTGCTCAGTGCTCAGGGTGCTGGGTGCTCAGTACTCAGGGTGCTCAGTGCTCAGGGTGCTGGGTGCTCAGTGCTCAGGGTGCTGGGTACTCAGTGCTCAGTACACAGGGTGCTGAGTGCTCAGTGCTCGGGGTGCTGGGTGCTCAGTGCTCAGTACTCAGGGTGCTGGGTGCTCGGTGCTCGGGGTGCTGGATGCTCAGTACTCAGGGTGCTGGGTGCTCAGTGCTCAGGGTGCTGGGTGCTCAGTACTCAGGGTGCTGGGTGCTCAGTTCTCAGGGTGCTGGGTGCTCAGTACTCAGGGTGCTGGGTGCTCAGTGCTTGGGGTGCTTGGTGCTCAGTGCTCAGTACTCAGGGTGCTGGTTGCTCGGTGCTCGGGGTGCTGGATGCTCAGTACTCAGGGTGCTGGGTGCTCAGTGCTCAGGGTACTGGGTGCTCAGTACTCAGGGTGCTAGGTGCTTAGTACTCAGGGTGCTGGGTGCTCAGTACTCCGGGTGCTGGGTGCTCAGTGCTCGGGGTGCTCGGTGCTCAGTGCTCAGGGTGCTGGGTGCTCAGTACTCAGGGTGCTCATTGCGCAGGGTGCTGGGTGCTCAGTACTCAGGGTGCTTTGTGCTCAGTACTCAGGGTGCTCAGTGCTCGGTACTCAGGGTGCTCAGTGCTCAGTACTCAGGGTGCTCAGTGCTCAGGGTGCTGGGTGCTCAGTGCCCTGGGTGCTGGGTGCTCAGTGATCAGGGTGCTGTGTGCTCAGTACTCAGGGTGCTCAGTACTCAGAGTGCTGGGTGCTCAGTGCTCAGGGTTCTGGGTGCTCAGTGCTCAGGGTGCTGGGTGCTCAGTGCTCAGGATGCTCGGTGCTCAGTGCTCAGGTTGCTGGGTGCTCAGTACTCAGGGTGCTGGGTGCTCAGTACTCAGGGTGCTCAGTGCTCAGTACTCAGGGTGCTGGGTGCTCAGTGCTCAGGGTGCTGGGTGCTCAGTACTCAGGGTGCTGGGTGCTCGGTGCTCAGTACGCTGGGTGCTCAGTACTCAGGGTGCTGGGTGCTCAGTGCTCAGGGTGCTCGGTGCTCAGAACTCAGGGTGCTGGGTGCTCAGTGCTCGGTGTGCTCGGTGCTCAGTACATTGGGTGCTCAGTGCTCAGGGTGCTGCGTGCTCAGTGCTCAGGGTGATCGGTGCTCAGTACTCAGGGTGCTC
Source organism: Microtus oregoni (assembly GCF_018167655.1). Lineage (NCBI taxonomy): Eukaryota > Metazoa > Chordata > Mammalia > Rodentia > Cricetidae > Microtus > Microtus oregoni. The sequence continues at coordinate 1,300,655 of NW_024543101.1, read as the reverse complement.
AGTACTCAGGGTGCTGGGTGCTCAGGGCTCGGGGTTCTGGGAGCTCAGTACTCAGGGTGCTGGTTGCTCAGTGCTCGGGGTGCTGGGTGCTGAGTCCTCAGGGTGCTGGGTGCTCAGTACTCGGGGTGCTCAGTGCTCAGTACTCAGGGTGCTGGGTGCTCAGTACTCAGGGTGCTGGGTGCTCAGTACTCAGGGTGCTCGCTGCTCAGTACTCAGGTTGCTGGGTGCTCAGTGCTCAGGGTGCTGGGTGCTCAGTACTCAGGGTGCTGGGTGCTCAGTGCTCAGGGTGATCGGTGCTCAGTCCTCAGGGTGCTCAGTACTCAGGGTGCTGGGTGCTCAGTGCTCAGGTTGCTCAGTACTCAGTGCTCAGGGTGCTGGGTGCTCAGTGCTCAGGGTGCTACGTGCTCAGTACTCAGGGTGCTCAGTGCTCAGGGTGCTGGGTGCTCAGTGCTCAGGGTGCTGGGTACTCAGTGCTCAGTACACAGGGTGCTGAGTGCTCAGTGCTCGGGGTGCTGGGTGCTCAGTGCTCAGTACTCAGGGTGCTGGGTGCTCGGTGCTCGGGGTGCTGGATGCTCAGTACTCAGGGTGCTGGGTGCTCAGTGCTCAGGGTGCTGGGTGCTCAGTACTCAGGGTGCTGGGTGCTCAGTGCTCAGGGTGCTGGGTGCTCAGTACTCAGGTTGCTGGGTGCTCAGTGCTCGGGGTGCTTGGTGCTCAGTGCTCAGTACTCAGGGTGCTGGGTGCTCGGTGCTCGGGGTGCTGGATGCTCAGTACTCAGGGTGCTGGGTGCTCAGTGCTCAGGGTGTTGGGTGCTCAGTACTCAGGGTGCTGGGTGCTCAGTGCTCAGGGTGCTGGGTGCTCAGTGCTCAGGGTGCTGGGTGCTCAGTGCTTGGGGTGCTCAGTACTCAGGGTGCTGTGTGTTCAGTGCTCAGGGTACTGGGTGCTCAGTACTCAGGGTGCTAGTTGCTTAGTACTCAGGGTGCTGGGTGCTAAGTACTCTGGGTGCTGGGTGCTCAGTGCTCGGGGTGCTCGGTGCTCAGTGCTCAGGGTGCTGGGTGCTCAGTACTCAGGGTGCTCATTGCTCAGGGTGCTGGGTGCTCAGTACTCAGGGTGCTGGGTGCTCAGTACTCAGGGTGCTCAGTGCTCGGTGTGCTCGGTGCTCAGTACATTGGGTGCTCAGTACTCAGGGTGCTGGGTGCTCAGTGCTCAGGGTGATCGGTGCTCAGTACTCAGGGTGCTCAGTACTCAGGGTGCTGGGTGCTCAGGGCTCGGGGTTCTGGGAGCTCAGTACTCAGGGTGCTGGTTGCTCAGTGCTCGGGGTGCTGGGTGCTGAGTCCTCAGGGTGCTGGGTGCTCAGTACTCGGGGTGCTCGGTGCTCAGTACTCAGGGTGCTGGGTGCTCAGTACTCAGGGTGCTGGGTGCTCAGTACTCAGGGTGCTCGCTGCTCAGTACTCAGGGTGCTGGGTGCTCAGTGCTCAGGGTGCTGGGTGCTCAGTACTCAGGGTGCTGGGTGCTCAGTGCTCAGGGTGATCGGTGCTCAGTCCTCAGGGTGCTCAGTACTCAGGGTGCTGGGTGCTCAGTGCTCAGGTTGCTCAGTACTCAGTGCTCGGGTTGCTGGGTGCTCAGTGCTCAGGGTGCTGGGTGCTCAGTACTCAGGGTGCTCAGTGCTCAGTGTGCTGGGTGCTCAGTGCTCAGGGTGCTGGGTACTCAGTGCTCAGTACACAGGGTGCTGAGTGCTCAGTGCTCGGGGTGCTGGGTGCTCAGTGCTCAGTACTCAGGGTGCTGGGTGCTCGGTGCTCGGGGTGCTGGATGCTCAGTACTCAGGGTGCTGGGTGCTCAGTGCTCAGGGTGCTGGGTACTCAGTACTCAGGGTGCTGGGTGCTCAGTGCTCAGGGTGCTGGGTGCTCAGTACTCAGGGTGCTGGGTGCTCAGTGCTCGGGGTGCTTGGTGCTCAGTGCTCAGTACTCAGGGTGCTGGGTGCTCGGTGCTCGGGGTGCTGGATGCTCAGTACTCAGGATGCTGGGTGCTCAGTGCTCAGGGTGTTGGGTGCTCAGTACTCAGGGTGCTGGGTTCTCAGTGCTCAGGGTGCTGGGTGCTCAGTGCTCAGGGTGCTGGGTGCTCAGTGCTTGGGGTGCTCAGTAATCAGGGTGCTGTGTGTTCAGTGCTCAGGGTACTGGGTGCTCAGTACTCAGGGTGCTAGGTGCTTAGTACTCAGGGTGCTGGGTGCTCAGTACTCTGGGTGCTGGGTGCTCAGTGCTCGGGGTGCTCGGTGCTCAGTGCTCAGGGTGCTGGGTGCTCAGTACTCAGGGTGCTCATTGCTCAGGGTGCTGGGTGCTCAGTACTCAGGGTGCTGGGTGCTCAGTACTCAGGGTGCTCAGTGCTCACTACTCAGGGTGCTCAGTGCTCAGTACTCAGGGTGCTCAGTGCTCAGGGTGCTGGGTGCTCAGTGCCCTGGGCGCTGGGTGCTCAGTCCTCAGGGTGCTGTGTGCTCATTACTCAGGGTGCTCAGTACTCAGGGTGCTGGGTGCTCAGTGCTCAGGGTGCTGGGTGCTCAGTGCTCAGGGTGCTGGGTGCTCAGTGCTCAGGGTGCTCGGTGCTCAGTGCTCAGGTTGCTGGGTGCTCAGTACTCAGGGTGCTGGGTGCTCAGTACTCAGGGTGCTCAGTGCTCAGTACTCAGGGTGCTGGGTGCTCAGTGCTCAGGGTGCTGGGTGCTCAGTACTCAGGGTGCTGGGTGCTCGGTGCTCAGTACGCTGGGTGCTCAGTACTCAGGGTGCTGGGTGCTCAGTACTCAGCGTGCTCGGTGCTCAGTACTCAGGGTGCTGGGTGCTCAGTGCTCGGGGTGCTGGGTGCTCATTAATCAGGGTGCTGGGTGCTCAGTACTCAGGGTGCTCAGTGCTTGGGGTGCTGGGTGCTCAGTACTCAGGGTGCTCAGTGCTTGGGGTGCAGGTTGCTCAGTACTCAGGGTGCTGGTTGCTCAGTGCTCAGGGTGCTGGGTGCTGAGTACTCAGGGTGCTGGATGCTCAGTACTCAGGTTGCTGGGTGCTTAGTGCTCTGGGTGCTGGGTGCTCAGTGCTCGTTGTGCTGGGTGCTCAGTGCTCAGTACTCAGGGTGCTGGGTGCTCAGTGCTCGGGGTGCTGGATGCTCAGTACTCAGGGTGCTGGGTGCTCAGTGCTCAGGGTACTGGGTGCTCAGTACTCAGGGTGCTGGGTGCTCAGTGCTCAGGCTGCTGGGTGCTCAGTACTCAGGGTACTGGGTCCTCAGTGCTCAGGGTGCTGGGTGCTCAGTGCTGGGGGTGCTCAGTACTCAGGGTGCTGTGTGTTCAGTGCTCAGGGTACTGGGTGCTCAGTACTCAGGGTGCTCGGTGCTTAGTACTCAGGGTGCTGGGTGCTCAGTACTCCGGGTGCTGGGTGCTCAGTGCTCAGGGTGCTCGGTGCTCAGTGCTCAGGTTGCTGGGTGCTCAGTACTCAGGGTGCTGGGTGCTCAGTACTCAGGGTGCTCAGTGCTCAGTACTCAGGGTGCTCAGTGCTCAGTACTCAGGGTGCTCAGTGCTCAGGGTGCTGGGTGCTCAGTGCTCGGGGTGCTGGGTACTCAGTCCTCAGGGTGCTGGGTGCTCAGTGCTCAGGGTGCTCGGTGCTTAGTACTCATGGTGCTCGGTGTTCGGGGTGCTGGGTGCTCAGTACTCAGGGTGCTGGGTGCACAGTGCTCAGGGTGCTGGGTGCTCAGTGCTCAGGGTGCTCGGTGCTTCGTACTCATTGTGCTCGGTGCTCGGGGTGCTTGGTGCTCAGTGCTCGGTGTGCTGGGTGCTCAGTGCTCGGGGTGCTGGGTGCTGAGTGCTCGGTGTGCTGGGTGCTCAGTGCTCGGGGTGCTGGGTGCTCAGTGCTCGGGTTGCTGGGTGCTCAGTACTCGGGGTGCTCGGTGCTCAGTACTCAGGGTGCTGGGTGCTCAGTGCTCAGGGTGCTGGGTGCTCAGTACTCAGGGTGCTGGGTGCTCGGTGTTCAGAACGCTGGGTGCTCAGTACTCAGGGTGCTGGGTGCTCAGTACTCAGGGTGCTCGGTGCTCAGTACTCAGGGTGCTGGGTGCTCAGTGTTCGGGGTGCTGTGTGCTCATTAATCAGGGTGCTTGGTGCTCAGTACTCAGGGTGCTCAGTGCTTGGGGTGCTGGGTGCTCAGTACTCAGGGTGCTCAGTGCTTGGGTTGCAGGGTGCTCATTACTCAGGGTGCTGGTTGCTCAGTGCTCAGGGTGCTGGGTGCTGAGTACTCAGGGTGCTGGGTGCTCAGTGCTCAGGGTGCTGGGTGCTCAGTGCTCGGTGTGCTGGGTGCTCAGTGCTCGGGGTGCTGGGTTCTCAGTGCTCGGGGGTGCTGGGTGCTCAGTGCTCAGGGTGCTGGGTTTTCAGTGCTCGGGGTGCTGGGTTCTCGGTGCTCAGGTTCCTAGGTGCTCAGTACTCGGAGTGCTGGGTGCTCAGTACTCAGGGTGCTGGGTGCTCATTGCTCGGGGTGCTGGGTGCTCAGTGCTACGGGTGCTGGGTGCTCAGTGCTCGAGGTGCTGGGTGCTCAGTGCTCGGTGTGCTGGGTGCTCAGTGCTCGGGGTGCTGGGTGCTCAGTACTCGGGGTGCTGGGTGCTCAGTGCTCAGGGTGATGGGTGCTCAGTGCTCGGGGTGCTGGGTGCTCGGTGCTCAGGTTCCTAGGTGCTCAGTACTCGGAGAGCTGGGTGCTCAGTACTCAGGGTGCTGGGTGCTCATTGCTCGGGGTGCTGGGTGCTCAGTGCTACGGGTGCTGGGTGCTCAGTGCTCGGGGTGCTGGGTGCTCAGTGCTCGGGGCGCTGGGTGCTCAGTGCTCGGGGTGCTCGGTGCTCAGTACTCAGGGTGCTGGGTGCTCAGTGCTCAGGGTGCTCGGTGCTCAGTACTCAGGGTGCTGGGTGCTCAGTGCTCGGTGTGCTCGGTGCTCAGTACATTGGGTGCTCAGTACTCAGGGTGCTGGGAGCTCAGTGCTCAGGGTGATCGGTGCTCAGTACTCACCGTGCTCAGTACTCAGGGTGCTGGGTGCTCAGGGCTCGGGGTGCTGGGAGCTCAGTACTCAGGGTGCTGGTTGCTCAGTGCTCGGGGTGCTGGGTGCTGAGTCCTCAGGGTGCTGGGTGCTCAGTACTCAGGGTGCTGGGTGCTCAGTGCTCAGGGAGATAGTTGCTCAGTCCTCAGGGTGCTCAGTACTCAGGGTGCTGGGTGCTCAGTGCTCAGGTTGCTCAGTACTCAGTGCTCGATGTCCTGGGTGCTCAGCGCTCTAGGTGCTTAGTGCACAGTACTCAGGGTGCTGGGTGCTCAGTATTCAGGGTGCTCAGTGCTCGGGGTGCTCGGTGCTCAGTACTCAGGGTGCTGGGTGCTCAGTGATCAGGGTGCTGAGTGCTCAGTGCTCAGGGTGCTGGGTGCTCAGTGCTCAGGGTGCTGGGTACTCAGTGCTCGGGGTGCTGGGTGCTCAGTACTCAGGGTGCTTGGTGCTCAGTGCTCGGGGTGCTGGGTGCTCAGTTCTCGGGGTGCTGGGTGCTCAGTGCTCGGGGTGCTCGCTGCTCAGTACTCAGGGTGCTGGGTGCTCAGTGCTCCGGGTGCTCAGTAGTCAGAGTGCTGTGTGTTCAGTGTTCAGGGTGCTGGGTGCTCAGTACTCAGGGTGCTCGGTGCTTAGTACTCAGGGTGCTGGGTGCTCAGTACTCCGGGTGCTGGGTGCTCAGTGCTCGGGGTGCTCGGTGCTCAGTGCTCAAGGTGCTGGGTGCTCAGTACTCAGGGTGCTCATTGCTCAGGGTGCTGGGTGCTCAGTACTCAGGGTGCTGGGTGCTCAGTGCTCAGGGAGCTGGGTGCTCAGTGCTCAGGGTGCTGGGTGCTCAGTGCTCAGGGTGCTGGGTGCTCAGTGCTCGGGGTGCTCCGTGCTCAGTACTCAGGGTGCTCAGTGCTCAGTACTCAGGGTGCTGGGTGCTCAGTGATCAGGGTGCTGGGTGCTCAGTGCTCAGGGTGCTCGGTGCTTAGTACTCAGGGTGCTGGGTGCTCAGTACTCCGGGTGCTGGGTGCTCAGTGCTCGGGGTGCACGGTGCTTAGTACTCAGGGTGCTGGGTGCTCAGTACTCGGGGTGCTCGGTGCTCAGTACTCAGGGTGCTGGGTGCTCAGTGCTCGGGGTGCTTGGTGCTCAGTGCTCAGTACTCAGGGTGCTGGGTGCTCGGTGCTTGGGGTGCTGGATGCTCAGTACTCAGGGTGCTGCGTGCTCAGTGCTCAGGGTGTTGGGTGCTCAGTACTCAGGGTGCTGGGTGCTCAGTGCTCAGGGTGCTGGGTGCTCAGTGCTCAGGGTGCTGGGTGCTCAGTGCTTGGCCTGCTCAGTACTCAGGGTGCTGTGTGTTCAGTGCTCAGGGTACTGGGTGCTCAGTACTCAGGGTGCTAGGTGCTTAGTACTCAGGGTCCTGGGTGCTCAGTACTCTGGGTGCTGGGTGCTCAGTTCTCGGGGTGCTCGTTGCTCAGTGCTCAGGGTGCTGGGTGCTCAGTACTCAGGGTGCTCATTGCTCAGGGTGCTGGTTGCTCAGTACTCAGGGTGCTGGGTGCTCAGTACTCACGGTGCTCAGTGCTCACTACTCAGGGTCCTCAGTGCTCAGTACTCAGGGTGCTCAGTGCTCAGGGTGCTGGGTGCTCAGTGCCCTGGGCGCTGGGTGCTCAGTGCTCAGGGTGCTGTGTGCTCATTACTCAGGGTGCTCATTACTCAGGGTGCTGGGTGCTCAGTGCTCAGGGTGCTGGGTGCTCAGTGCTCAGGGTGCTGGGTGCTCAGTGCTCAGGGTGCTCGGTGCTCAGTGCTCAGGTTGCTGGGTGCTCAGTACTCAGGGTGCTGGGTGCTCAGTACTCAGGGTGCTCAGTGCTCAGTACTCAGGGTGCTGGGTGCTCAGTGCTCAGGGTGCTGGGTTTTCAGTGCTCGGGGTGCTGGGTGCTCGGTGCTCAGGTTCCTAGGTGCTCAGTACTCGGAGTGCTGGGTGCTCAGTACTCAGGGTGCTGGGTGCTCATTGCTCGGGGTGCTGGGTGCTCAGTGCTACGGGTGCTGGGTGCTCAGTGCTCGAGGTGCTGGGTGCTCAGTGCTCGGTGTGCTGGGTGCTCAGTGCTCGGGGTGCTGGGTGCTCAGTACTCGGGGTGCTGGGTTCTCAGTGCTCAGGGTGATGGGTGCTCAGTGCTCGGGGTGCTGGGTGCTCGGTGCTCAGGTTCCTAGGTGCTCAGTACTCGGAGAGCTGGGTGCTCAGTACTCAGGGTGCTGGGTGCTCATTGCTCGGGGTGCTGGGTGCTCAGTGCTACGGGTGCTGGGTGCTCAGTGCTCGGGGTGCTGGGTGCTCAGTGCTCGGGGCGCTGGGTGCTCAGTGCTCGGGGTGCTCGGTGCTCAGTACTCAGGGTGCTGGGTGCTCAGTGCTCAGGGTGCTCGGTGCTCAGTACTCAGGGTGCTGGGTGCTCAGTGCTCGGTGTGCTCGGTGCTCAGTACATTGGGTGCTCAGTACTCAGGGTGCTGGGAGTTCAGTGCTCAGGGTGATCGGTGCTCAGTACTCAGGGTGCTCAGTACTCAGGGTGTTGGGTGCTCAGGGCTCGGGGTGCTGGGAGCTCAGTACTCAGGGTGCTGGTTGCTCAGTGCTCGGGGTGCTGGGTGCTGAGTCCTCAGGGTGCTGGGTGCTCAGTACTCAGGGTGCTGGGTGCTCAGTGCTCAGGGAGATAGTTGCTCAGTCCTCAGGGTGCACAGTACTCAGGGTGCTGGGTGCTCAGTGCTCAGGTTGCTCAGTACTCAGTGCTCGATGTCCTGGGTGCTCATCGCTCTGGGTGCTTAGTGCACAGTACTCAGGGTGCTGGGTGCTCAGTATTCAGGGTGCTCAGTGCTCGGGGTGCTCGGTGCTCAGTACTCAGGGTGCTGGGTGCTCAGTGATCAGGGTGCTGAGTGCTCAGTGCTCAGGGTGCTGGGTGCTCAGTGCTCAGGGTGCTGGGTACTCAGTGCTCGGGGTGCTGGGTGCTCAGTACTCAGGGTGCTGGGTGCTCAGTGCTCGGGGTGCTGGGTGCTCAGTTCTCGGGGTGCTGGGTGCTCAGTGCTCGGGGTGCTCGCTGCTCAGTACTCAGGGTGCTGGGTGCTCAGTGCTCCGGGTGCTCAGTAGTCAGAGTGCTGTGTGTTCAGTGTTCAGGGTGCTGGGTGCTCAGTACTCAGGGTGCTCGGTGCTTAGTACTCAGGGTGCTGCGTGCTCAGTACTCCGGGTGCTGGGTGCTCAGTGCTCGGGGTGCTCGGTGCTCAGTGCTCAAGGTGCTGGGTGCTCAGTACTCAGGGTGCTCATTGCTCAGGGTGCTGGGTGCTCAGTACTCAGGGTGCTGGGTGCTCAGTGCTCAGGGTGCTGGGTGCTCAGTGCTCAGGGTGCTGGGTGCTCAGTGCTCAGGGTGCTGGGTGCTCAGTGCTCGGGGTGCTCCGTGCTCAGTACTCAGGGTGCTCAGTGCTCAGTACTCAGGGTGCTGGGTGCTCAGTGATCAGGGTGCTGGGTGCTCAGTGCTCAGGGTGCTCGGTGCTTAGTACTCAGGGTGCTGGGTGCTCAGTACTCCGGGTGCTGGGTGCTCAGTGCTCGGGGTGCTCGGTGCTTAGTACTCAGGGTGCTGGGTGCTCAGTACTCGGGGTGCTCGGTGCTCAGTACTCAGGGTGCTGGGTGCTCAGTGCTCGGGGTGCTTGGTGCTCAGTGCTCGGGGTGCTGGGTGCTCAGTACTCGGGGTGCTGGGTTCTCAGTGCTCAGGGTGATGGGTGCTCAGTGCTCGGGGTGCTGGGTGCTCGGTGCTCAGGTTCCTAGGTGCTCAGTACTCGGAGAGCTGGGTGCTCAGTACTCAGGGTGCTGGGTGCTCATTGCTCGGGGTGCTGGGTGCTCAGTGCTACGGGTGCTGGGTGCTCAGTGCTCGGGGTGCTGGGTGCTCAGTGCTCGGGGCGCTGGGTGCTCAGTGCTCGGGGTGCTCGGTGCTCAGTACTCAGGGTGCTGGGTGCTCAGTGCTCAGGGTGCTCGGTGCTCAGTACTCAGGGTGCTGGGTGCTCAGTGCTCGGTGTGCTCGGTGCTCAGTACATTGGGTGCTCAGTACTCAGGGTGCTGGGAGTTCAGTGCTCAGGGTGATCGGTGCTCAGTACTCAGGGTGCTCAGTACTCAGGGTGTTGGGTGCTCAGGGCTCGGGGTGCTGGGAGCTCAGTACTCAGGGTGCTGGTTGCTCAGTGCTCGGGGTGCTGGGTGCTGAGTCCTCAGGGTGCTGGGTGCTCAGTACTCAGGGTGCTGGGTGCTCAGTGCTCAGGGAGATAGTTGCTCAGTCCTCAGGGTGCACAGTACTCAGGGTGCTGGGTGCTCAGTGCTCAGGTTGCTCAGTACTCAGTGCTCGATGTCCTGGGTGCTCATCGCTCTGGGTGCTTAGTGCACAGTACTCAGGGTGCTGGGTGCTCAGTATTCAGGGTGCTCAGTGCTCGGGGTGCTCGGTGCTCAGTACTCAGGGTGCTGGGTGCTCAGTGATCAGGGTGCTGAGTGCTCAGTGCTCAGGGTGCTGGGTGCTCAGTGCTCAGGGTGCTGGGTACTCAGTGCTCGGGGTGCTGGGTGCTCAGTACTCAGGGTGCTGGGTGCTCAGTGCTCGGGGTGCTGGGTGCTCAGTTCTCGGGGTGCTGGGTGCTCAGTGCTCGGGGTGCTCGCTGCTCAGTACTCAGGGTGCTGGGTGCTCAGTGCTCCGGGTGCTCAGTAGTCAGAGTGCTGTGTGTTCAGTGTTCAGGGTGCTGGGTGCTCAGTACTCAGGGTGCTCGGTGCTTAGTACTCAGGGTGCTGCGTGCTCAGTACTCCGGGTGCTGGGTGCTCAGTGCTCGGGGTGCTCGGTGCTCAGTGCTCAAGGTGCTGTGTGCTCAGTACTCAGGGTGCTCATTGCTCAGGGTGCTGGGTGCTCAGTACTCAGGGTGCTGGGTGCTCAGTGCTCAGGGTGCTGGGTGCTCAGTGCTCAGGGTGCTGGGTGCTCAGTGCTCAGGGTGCTGGGTGCTCAGTGCTCGGGGTGCTCCGTGCTCAGTACTCAGGGTGCTCAGTGCTCAGTACTCAGGGTCCTGGGTGCTCAGTGATCAGGGTGCTGGGTGCTCAGTGCTCAGGGTGCTCGGTGCTTAGTACTCAGGGTGCTGGGTGCTCAGTACTCCGGGTGCTGGGTGCTCAGTGCTCGGGGTGCTCGGTGCTTAGTACTCAGGGTGCTGGGTGCTCAGTACTCGGGGTGCTCGGTGCTCAGTACTCAGGGTGCTGGGTGCTCAGTGCTCGGGGTGCTTGGTGCTCAGTGCTCAGTACTCAGGGTGCTGGGTGCTCGGTGCTCGGGGTGCTCGATGCTCAGTACTCAGGGTGCTGCGTGCTCACTGCTCAGGGTGTTGGGTGCTCAGTACTCAGGGTGCTGGGTGCTCAGTGCTCAGGGTGCTGGGTGCTCAGTGCTCAGGGTGCTGGGTGCTCAGTGCTTGGGGTGCTCAGTACTCAGGGTGCTGTGTGTTCAGTGCTCAGGGTACTGGGTGCTCAGTACTCAGGGTGCTAGGTGCTTAGTACTCAGGGTCCTGGGTGCTCAGTACTCTGGGTGCTGGGTGCTCAGTGCTCGGGGTGCTCGGTGCTCAGTGCTCAGGGTGCTGGGTGCTCAGTACTCAGGGTGCTCATTGCTCAGGGTGCTGGGTGCTCAGTACTCAGGGTGCTGGGTGCTCAGTACTCAGGGTGCTCAGTGCTCACTACTCAGGGTGCTCAGTGCTCAGTACTCAGGGTGCTCAGTGCTCAGGGTGCTGGGTGCTCAGTGCCCTGGGCGCTGGGTGCTCAGTGCTCAGGGTGCTGTGTGCTCATTACTCAGGGTGCTCATTACTCAGGGTGCTGCGTGCTCAGTGCTCAGGGTGCTGGGTGCTCAGTGCTCAGGGTGCTGGGTGCTCAGTGCTCAGGGTGCTCGGTGCTCAGTGCTGAGGTTGCTGGGTGCTCAGTACTCAGGGTGCTGGGTGCTCAGTACTCAGGGTGCTGGGTGCTCCGTGCTCGGGGTGCTGGGTGCTCATTAATCAGGGTGCTGGGTGCTCAGTACTCAGTGTGCACAGTGCTTGGGGTGCTGGGTGCTCAGTACTCAGGGTGCTCAGTGCTTGGGGTGCAGGGTGCTCAGTACTCAGGGTGCTGGTTGCTCAGTGCTCAGGGTGCTGGGTGCTGAGTACTCAGGGTACTGGATGCTCAGTACTCAGGGTGCTGGGTGCTCAGTGCTCGGGGTGCTGGGTGCTCAGTGCTCGGGGTGCTGGGTGCTCAGTGCTCAGTACTCAGGGTGCTGGGTGCTCAGTGCTCGGGGTGCTGGATGCTCAGTACTCAGGGTGCTGGGTGCTCAGTGCTCAGGGTGCTGGGTGCTCAGTACTCAGGGTGCTGGGTGCTCAGTGCTCAGGCTGCTGGGTGCTCAGTACTCAGGGTACTGGGTCCTCATTCCTCAGGGTGCTGGGTGCTCAGTGCTCGGGGTGCTCAGTACTCAGGGTGCTGTGTGTTCAGTGCTCAGGGTACTGGGTGCTCAGTACTCAGGGTGCTCGGTGCTTAGTACTCAGGGTGCTGGGTGCTCAGTACTCCGGGTGCTGGGTGCTCAGTGCTCAGGGTGCTCGGTGCTCAGTGCTCAGGTTGCTGGGTGCTCAGTACTCAGGGTGCTGGGTGCTCAGTACTCAGGGTGCTCAGTGCTCAGTACTCAGGGTGCTCAGTGCTCAGTACTCAGGGTGCTCAGTGCTCAGGGTGCTGGGTGCTCAGTGCTCGGGGTGCTGGGTACTCAGTCCTCAGGGTGCTGGGTGCTCAGTGCTCAGGGTGCTCGGTGCTTAGTACTCATGGTGCTCGGTGTTCGGGGTGCTGGGTGCTCAGTACTCAGGGTGCTGGGTGCACAGTGCTCAGGGTGCTGGGTGCTCAGTGCTCAGGGTGCTCGGTGCTTAGTACTCATGGTGCTCGGTGCTCGGGGTGCTGGGTGCTCAGTGCTCGGTGTGCTGGGTGCTCAGTGCTCGGGGTGCTGGGTGCTGAGTGCTCGGTGTGCTGGGTGCTCAGTGCTCGGGGTGCTGGGTGCTCAGTGCTCGGGTTGCTGGGTGCTCAGTACTCGGGGTGCTCGGTGCTCAGTACTCAGGGTGCTGGGTGCTCAGTGCTCAGGGTGCTGGGTGCTCAGTACTCAGGGTGCTGGGCGCTCGGTGCTCAGAACGCTGGGTGCTCAGTACTCAGGGTGCTGGGTGCTCAGTACTCAGGGTGCTCGGTGCTCAGTACTCAGGGTGCTGGGTGCTCAGTGTTCGGGGTGCTGGGTGCTCATTAATCAGGGTGCTTGGTGCTCAGTACTCAGGGTGCTCAGTGCTTGGGGTGCTGGGTGCTCAGTACTCAGGGTGCTCAGTGCTTGGGGTGCAGGGTGCTCAGTACTCAGGGTGCTGGTTGCTCAGTGCTCAGGGTGCTGGGTGCTGAGTACTCAGGGTGCTGGATGCTCAGTACTCAGGGTGCTGGGTGCTCAGTGCTCGGGGTGCTGGGTGCTCAGTGCTCGGGGTGCTGGGTGCTCAGTGCTCAGTACTCAGGGTGCTGGGTGCTCAGTGCTCGGGGTGCTGGATGCTCAGTACTCAGGGTGCTGGGTGCTCAGTGCTCAGGGTGCTGGGTGCTCAGTACTCAGGGTGCTGGGTGCTCAGTGCTCAGGCTGCTGGGTGCTCAGTACTCAGGGTACTGGGTCCTCAGTCCTCAGGGTGCTGGGTGCTCAGTGCTCGGGGTGCTCAGTACTCAGGGTGCTGTGTGTTCAGTGCTCAGGGTACTGGGTGCTCAGTACTCAGGGTGCTCGGTGCTTAGTACTCAGGGTGCTGGGTGCTCAGTACTCCGGGTGCTGGGTGCTCAGTGCTCAGGGTGCTCGGTGCTCAGTGCTCAGGTTGCTGGGTGCTCAGTACTCAGGGTGCTGGGTGCTCAGTACTCAGGGTGCTCAGTGCTCAGTACTCAGGGTGCTCAGTGCTCAGTACTCAGGGTGCTCAGTGCTCAGGGTGCTGGGTGCTCAGTGCTCGGGGTGCTGGGTACTCAGTCCTCAGGGTGCTGGGTGCTCAGTGCTCAGGGTGCTCGGTGCTTAGTACTCATGGTGCTCGGTGTTCGGGGTGCTGGGTGCTCAGTACTCAGGGTGCTGGGTGCACAGTGCTCAGGGTGCTGGGTGCTCAGTGCTCAGGGTGCTCGGTGCTTAGTACTCATGGTGCTCGGTGCTCGGGGTGCTGGGTGCTCAGTGCTCGGTGTGCTGGGTGCTCAGTGCTCGGGGTGCTGGGTGCTGAGTGCAGGGTGTGCTGGGTGCTCAGTGCTCGGGGTGCTGGGTGCTCAGTGCTCGGGTGCTGGGTGCTCAGTGCTCAGGGTGCTCGGTGCTTATTACTCATGGTGCTCGGTGCTCGGGGTGCTGTGTGCTCAGTGCTCGGGGTGCTCGGTGCTCAGTGCTCAGGGTGCTGGGTGCTCAGTACTCAGGGTGCTCATTGCTCAGGGTGCTGGGTGCTCAGTACTCAGGGTGCTGGGTGCTCAGTACTCAGGGTGCTCAGTGCTCACTACTCAGGGTGCTCAGTGCTCAGTACTCAGGGTGCTCAGTGCTCAGGGTGCTGGGTGCTCAGTGCCCTGGACGCTGGGTGCTCAGTGCTCAGGGTGCTGTGTGCTCATTACTCAGGGTGCTCATTACTCAGGGTGCTGGGTGCTCAGTGCTCAGGGTGCTGGGTGCTCAGGGTGCTGGGTGCTCAGTGCTCAGGGTGCTCGGTGCTCAGTGCTCAGGTTGCTGGGTGCTCAGTACTCAGGGTGCTGGGTGCTCAGTACTCAGGGTGCTCAGTGCTCAGTACTCAGGGTGCTGGGTGCTCAGTGCTCAGGGTGCTGGGTGCTCAGTACTCAGGGTGCTGGGTGCTCGGTGCTCAGTACGCTGGGTGCTCAGTACTAAGGGTTCTGGGTGCTCAGTACTCAGGGTGCTCGGTGCTCAGTACTCAGGGTGCTGGGTGCTCAGTGCTCGGGGTGCTGGGTGCTCATTAATCAGGGTGCTGGGTGCTCAGTACTCAGTGTGCTCAGTGCTTGGGGTGCTGGGTGCTCAGTACTCAGGGTGCTCAGTGCTTGGGGTGCAGGGTGCTCAGTACTCAGGGTGCTGGTTGCTCAGTGCTCAGGGTGCTGGGTGCTGAGTACTCAGGGTGCTGGGTGCTCAGTACTCAGGGTGCTGGGTGCTCAGTGCTCAGGGAGATCGTTGCTCAGTCCTCAGGGTGCTCAGTACTCAGGGTGCTGGGTGCTCAGTGCTCAGGTTGCTCAGTACTCAGTGCTCGATGTCCTGGGTGCTCAGCGCTCTGGGTGCTTAGTGCACAGTACTCAGGGTGCTGGGTGCTCAGTATTCATGGTGCTCAGTGCTCGGGGTGCTCGGTGCTCAGTACTCAGGGTGCTGGGTGCTCAGTGCTCAGGGTGCTGAGTGCTCAGTGCTCAGGGTGCTGGGTTCTCAGTGCTCCGGGTGCTGGGTACTCAGTGCTCGGGGTGCTGGGTGCTCAGTACTCAGGGTGCTGGGTGCTCAGTGCTCGGGGTGCTGGGTGCTCAGTTCTCGGGGTGCTGGGTGCTCAGTGCTCGGGGTGCTCGCTGCTCAGTACTCAGGGTGCTGGGTGCTCAGTGCTCCGGGTGCTCAGTAGTCAGAGTGCTGTGTGTTCAGTGTTCAGGGTGCTGGGTGCTCAGTACTCAGGGTGCTCGGTGCTTAGTACTCAGGGTGCTGGGTGCTCAGTACTCCGGGTGCTGGGTGCTCAGTGCTCGGGGTGCTCGTTGCTCAGTACTCAAGGTGCTGGGTGCTCAGTACTCAGGGTGCTCATTGCTCAGGGTGCTGGGTGCTCAGTACTCAGGGTGCTGGGTGCTCAGTGCTCAGGGTGCTGGGTGCTCAGTGCTCAGGGTGCTGGGTGCTCAGTGCTCAGGGTGCTGGGTGCTCAGTGCTCGGGGTGCTCCGTGCTCAGTACTCAGGGTGCTCAGTGCTCAGTACTCAGGGTGCTGGGTGCTCAGTGCTCAGGGTGCTGGGTGCTCAGTGCTCAGGGTGCTCGGTGCTTAGTACTCAGGGTGCTGGGTGCTCAGTACTCCGGGTGCTGGGTGCTCAGTGCTCGGGGTGCTCGGTGCTTAGTACTCAGGGTGCTGGGTGCTCAGTACTCGGGGTGCTCGGTGCTCAGTACTCAGGGTGCTGGGTGCTCAGTGCTCGGGGTGCTTGGTGCTCAGTGCTCAGTACTCAGGGTGCTGGGTGCTCGGTGCTCTGTGTGCTGGATGCTCAGTACTCAGGGTGCTGCGTGCTCAGTGCTCAGGGTGTTGGGTGCTCAGTACTCAGGGTGCTGGGTGCTCAGTGCTCAGGGTGCTGGGTGCTCAGTGCTCAGGGTGCTGGGTGCTCAGTGCTTGGGGTGCTCAGTACTCAGGGTGCTGTGTGTTCAGTGCTCAGGGTACTGGGTGCTCAGTACTCAGGGTGCTAGGTGCTTAGTACTCAGGGTCCTGGGTGCTCAGTACTCTGGGTGCTGGGTGCTCAGTGCTCGGGGTGCTCGGTGCTCAGTGCTCAGGTTGCTGGGTGCTCAGTACTCAGGGTGCTCATTGCTCAGGGTGCTGGGTGCTCAGTACTCAGGGTGCTGGGTGCTCAGTACTCAGGGTGCTCAGTGCTCACTACTCAGGGTGCTCGGTGCTGAGTACTCAGGGTGCTGGGTGCTCAGTACTCCGGGTGCTGGGTGCTCAGTGCTCAGGGTGCTCGGTGCTCAGTGCTCAGGTTGCTGGGTGCTCAGTACTCAGGGTGCTGGGTGCTCAGTACTCAGGGTGCTCAGTGCTCAGTACTCAGGGTGCTCAGTGCTCAGTACTCAGGGTGCTCAGTGCTCAGGGTGCTGGGTGCTCAGTGCTCGGGGTGCTGGGTACTCAGTCCTCAGGGTGCTGGGTGCTCAGTGCTCAGGGTGCTCGGTGCTTAGTACTCATGGTGCTCGGTGTTCGGGGTGCTGGGTGCTCAGTACTCAGGGTGCTGGGTGCACAGTGCTCAGGGTGCTGGGTGCTCAGTGCTCAGCGTGCTCGGTGCTTAGTACTCATGGTGCTCGGTGCTCGGGGTGCTGGGTGCTCAGTGCTCGGTGTGCTGGGTGCTCAGTGCTCGGCGTGCTGGGTGCTGAGTGCAGGGTGTGCTGGGTGCTCAGTGCTCGGGGTGCTGGGTGCACAGTGCTCGGGTGCTGGGTGCTCAGTGCTCAGGGTGCTCGGTGCTTATTACTCATGGTGCTCGGTGCTCGGGGTGCTGTGTGCTCAGTGCTCGGGGTGCTCGGTGCTCAGTGCTCAGGGTGCTGGGTGCTCAGTACTCAGGGTGCTCATTGCTCAGGGTGCTGGGTGC
This sequence comes from Microtus oregoni, assembly GCF_018167655.1. Lineage (NCBI taxonomy): Eukaryota > Metazoa > Chordata > Mammalia > Rodentia > Cricetidae > Microtus > Microtus oregoni. The sequence continues at coordinate 1,284,346 of NW_024543101.1, read as the reverse complement.
TCAGTACTCAGGGTGCTGGGTGCTCAGTACTCAGGGTGCTCAGTGCTCACTACTCAGGGTGCTCATTGCTCAGTACTCAGGGTGCTCAGTGCTCAGGGTGCTGTGTGCTCATTACTCAGGGTGCTCATTACTCAGGGTGCTGGGTGCTCAGTGCTCAGGGTGCTGGGTGCTCAGGGTGCTGGGTGCTCAGTGCTCAGGGTGCTCGGTGCTCAGTGCTCAGGTTGCTGGGTGCTCAGTACTCAGGGTGCTGGGTGCTCAGTACTCAGGGTGCTCAGTGCTCAGTACTCAGGGTGCTGGGTGCTCAGTGCTCAGGGTGCTGGGTGCTCAGTACTCAGGGTGCTGGGTGCTCGGTGCTCAGTACGCTGGGTGCTCAGTACTAAGGGTTCTGGGTGCTCAGTACTCAGGGTGCTCGGTGCTCAGTACTCAGGGTGCTGGGTGCTCAGTGCTCGGGGTGCTGGGTGCTCATTAATCAGGGTGCTGGGTGCTCAGTACTCAGTGTGCTCAGTGCTTGTGGTGCTGGGTGCTCAGTACTCAGGGTGCTCAGTGCTTGGGGTGCAGGGTGCTCAGTACTCAGGGTGCTGGTTGCTCAGTGCTCAGGGTGCTGGGTGCTGAGTACTCAGGGTGCTGGGTGCTCAGTACTCAGGGTGCTGGGTGCTCAGTGCTCAGGGAGATCGTTGCTCAGTCCTCAGGGTGCTCAGTACTCAGGGTGCTGGGTGCTCAGTGCTCAGGTTGCTCAGTACTCAGTGCTCGATGTCCTGGGTGCTCAGCGCTCTGGGTGCTTAGTGCACAGTACTCAGGGTGCTGGGTGCTCAGTATTCATGGTGCTCAGTGCTCGGGGTGCTCGGTGCTCAGTACTCAGGGTGCTGGGTGCTCAGTGCTCAGGGTGCTGAGTGCTCAGTGCTCAGGGTGCTGGGTTCTCAGTGTTCAGGGTGCTGGGTACTCAGTGCTCGGGGTGCTGGGTGCTCAGTACTCAGGGTGCTGGGTGCTCAGTGCTCGGGGTGCTGGGTGCTCAGTTCTCGGGGTGCTGGGTGCTCAGTGCTCGGGGTGCTCACTGCTCAGTACTCAGGGTGCTGGGTGCTCAGTGCTCCGGGTGCTCAGTAGTCAGAGTGCTGTGTGTTCAGTGTTCAGGGTGCTGGGTGCTCCGTACTCAGGGTGCTCGGTGCTTAGTACTCAGGGTGCTGGGTGCTCAGTACTCCGGGTGCTGGGTGCTCAGTGCTCGGGGTGCTCGGTGCTCAGTGCTCAAGGTGCTGGGTGCTCAGTACTCAGGGTGCTCATTGCTCAGGGTGCTGGGTGCTCAGTACTCAGGGTGCTGGGTGCTCAGTGCTCAGGGTGCTGGGTGCTCAGTGCTCAGGGTGCTGGGTGCTCAGTGCTCAGGGTGCTGGGTGCTCAGTGCTCGGGGTGCTCCGTGCTCAGTACTCAGGGTGCTCAGTGCTCAGTACTCAGGGTGCTGGGTGCTCAGTGCTCAGGGTGCTGGGTGCTCAGTGCTCAGGGTGCTCGGTGCTTAGCACTCAGGGTGCTGGGTGCTCAGTACTCCGGGTGCTGGGTGCTCAGTGCTCGGGGTGCTCGGTGCTTAGTACTCAGGGTGCTGGGTGCTCAGTACTCGGAGTGCTCGGTGCTCAGTACTCAGGGTGCTGGGTGCTCAGTGCTCGGGGTGCTTTGTGCTCAGTGCTCAGTACTCAGGGTGCTGGGTGCTCGGTGCTCGGGGTGCTGGATGCTCAGTACTCAGTGTGCTGCGTGCTCAGTGCTCAGGGTGTTGGGTGCTCAGTACTCAGGGTGCTGGGTGCTCAGTGCTCAGGGTGCTGGGTGCTCAGTGCTCAGGGTGCTGGGTGCTCAGTGCTTGGGGTGCTCAGTACTCAGGGTGCTGTGTGTTCAGTGCTCAGGGTACTGGGTGCTCAGTACTCAGGGTGCTAGGTGCTTAGTACTCAGGGTCCTGGGTGCTCAGTACTCTGGGTGCTGGGTGCTCAGTGCTCGGGGTGCTCGGTGCTCAGTGCTCAGGGTGCTGGGTGCTCAGTACTCAGGGTGCTCATTGCTCAGGGTGCTGGGTGCTCAGTACTCAGGGTGCTGGGTGCTCAGTACTCAGGGTGCTCAGTGCTCACTACTCAGGGTGCTCAGTGCTCAGTACTCAGGGTGCTCAGTGCTCAGGGTGCTGGGTGCTCAGTGCCCTGGGCGCTGGGTGCTCATTGCTCAGGGTGCTGTGTGCTCATTACTCAGGGTGCTCATTACTCAGGGTGCTGGGTGCTCAGTGCTCAGGGTGCTGGGTGCTCAGGGTGCTGGGTGCTCAGTGCTCAGGGTGCTCGGTGCTCAGTGCTCAGGTTGCTGGGTGCTCAGTACTCAGGGTGCTGGATGCTCAGTACTCAGGGTGCTCAGTGCTCAGTACTCAGGGTGCTGGGTGCTCAGTGCTCAGGGTGCTGGGTGCTCAGTACTCAGGGTGCTGGGTGCTCGGTGCTCAGTACGCTGGGTGCTCAGTACTCAGGGTTCTGGGTGCTCAGTACTCAGGGTGCTCAGTGCTCAGTACTCAGTGCTCAGGGTGCTCAGTGCTCAGTGCTCAGGGTGCTAGGTGTTCAGTACTCAGGGTGCTGGGTGCTCAGTGATCAGGGTGCTGGGTGCTCAGTGCTCAGTGTGCTGGGTGCTCAGTACTCAGGGTGCTGGGTGCTTAGTGCTCGAGGTGTTCGGTGCTCAGTACCCAAGGTGCTGGGTGCTCAGTGCTCAGGGTGCTGGGTGCTCAGTCCTCGGCGTGCTCCGTGCTCAGGGTGCTGGGTGCTCAGTGCTCAGGGTGCTGGGTGCTAAGTGCTCAGGGTGCTGGGTGCTCAGTACTCAGGGTGCTGGGTGCTCAGTGCTCGGGGTGCTCGGTGCTCAGTACTCAAGGTGCTGGGTGCTCAGTGCTCAGGGTGCTGGGTGCTCAGTGATCAGGGTGCTGGGTGCTCAGTACTCAGGGTGCTCGGTGCTCAGTACTCAGGGTTCTCAGTGCTCAGTACTCAGGGTGCTGGGTACTCAGTGCTCAGGGTGCCGGGTGCTCAGTACTCAGGGTGCTCAGTGCTCAGTACTCGGGGTCCTTGGTGCTCAGTACTCAGGGTGCTCAGTGCTCAGTACTCGGGGTGCTGGGTGCTCAGTGCTCAGGGTGCTCAGTGCTCAGTGCTCGGGGTGCTGGGTGCTCAGTGTTCGGGGCGCTGGGTGCTCAGTGCTCGGGGTGCTGGGTGCTCAGTGCTCAGGGTGCTCAGTGCTCAGTACTCAGTGCTCAGGGTGCTCAGTGCTCAGTGCTCAGGGTGCTAGGTGTTCAGTACTCAGGGTGCTGGGTGCTCAGTACTCAGGGTGCTGGTTGCTCAGGGCTCAGGGTGCTGGGTGCTCAGTGCTCGGGGCGCTGGGTGCTCAGTGCTCGGGGTGCTCGGAGCACAGTAATCAGGGTGCTGGGTGCTCAGTGCTCGGGGTGATCAGTGCTCAGTACTCAGGGTGCTGGGTGCTCAGTGCTCGGGGTGCTCGGTGCTCAGTACGTTGGGTGCTCACTACTCAGGGTGCTGGGTGCTCAGTGCTCAGGGTGCTGGGTGCTCAGTGCTCAGGGTGCTGGGTGCTCAGTGCTCAGGGTGCTGGGTGCTCAGTACTCAGGGTGCTGGGTGCTCAGTGCTCGGGGTGCTGGGTGCTCAGTGCTCAGGGTGCTGGGTGCTCAGTACTCAGTGTCCTGGGTGCTCAGTACTCGGGGTGCTGGGTGCTCAGTACTCAGGGTGCTGGGTGCTCAGTGCTCAGGGTGCTGGGTGCTCAGTACTCAGGGTGCTCATTGCTCAGGGTGCTGGGTGCTCAGTACTCAGGGTGCTGGGTGCTCAGTACTCAGGGTGCTCAGTGCTCACTACTCAGGGTGCTCAGTGCTCAGTACTCAGGGTGCTCAGTGCTCAGGGTGCTGGGTGCTCAGTGCCCTGGGCGCTGGGTGCTCAGTGCTCAGGGTGCTGTGTGCTCATTACTCAGGGTGCTCATTACTCAGGGTGCTGGGTGCTCAGTACTCAGGGTGCTGGGTGCTCAGGGTGCTGGGTGCTCAGTGCTCAGGGTGCTCGGTGCTCAGTGCTCAGGTTGCTGGGTGCTCAGTACTCAGGGTGCTGGGTGCTCAGTGCTCAGGGTGCTGGGTGCTCAGTACTCAGGGTGCTGGGTGCTCGGTGCTCAGTACGCTGGGTGCTCAGTACTAAGGGTTCTGGGTGCTCAGTACTCAGGGTGCTCGGTGCTCAGTACTCAGGGTGCTGGGTGCTCAGTGCTCGGGGTGCTGGGTGCTCATTAATCAGGGTGCTGGGTGCTCAGTACTCAGTGTGCTCAGTGCTTGTGGTGCTGGGTGCTCAGTACTCAGGGTGCTCAGTGCTTGGGGTGCAGGGTGCTCAGTACTCAGGGTGCTGGTTGCTCAGTGCTCAGGGTGCTGGGTGCTGAGTACTCAGGGTGCTGGGTGCTCAGTACTCAGGGTGCTGGGTGCTCAGTGCTCAGGGAGATCGTTGCTCAGTCCTCACGGTGCTCAGTACTCAGGGTGCTGGGTGCTCAGTGCTCAGGTTGCTCAGTACTCAGTGCTCGATGTCCTGGGTGCTCAGCGCTCTGCGTGCTTAGTGCACAGTACTCAGGGTGCTGGGTGCTCAGTATTCATGGTGCTCAGTGCTCGGGGTGCTCGGTGCTCAGTACTCAGGGTGCTGGGTGCTCAGTGCTCAGGGTGCTGAGTGCTCAGTGCTCAGGGTGCTGGGTGCTCAGTGCTCAGGGTGCTGGGTACTCAGTGCTCGGGGTGCTGGGTGCTCAGTACTCAGGGTGCTGGGTGCTCAGTGCTCGGGGTGCTGGGTGCTCAGTTCTCGGGGTGCTGGGTGCTCAGTGCTCGGGGTGCTCGCTGCTCAGTACTCAGGGTGCTGGGTGCTCAGTGCTCCGGGTTCTCAGTAGTCAGAGTGCTGTGTGTTCAGTGTTCAGGGTGCTGGGTGCTCAGTACTCAGGGTGCTCGGTGCTTAGTACTCAGGGTGCTGGGTGCTCAGTACTCCGGGTGCTGGGTGCTCAGTGCTCGGGGTGCTCGGTGCTCAGTGCTCAAGGTGCTGGGTGCTCAGTACTCAGGGTGCTCATTGCTCAGGGTGCTGGGTGCTCAGTACTCAGGGTGCTGGGTGCTCAGTGCTCAGGGTGCTGGGTGCTCAGTGCTCAGGGTGCTGGGTGCTCAGTGCTCAGGGTGCTGGGTGCTCAGTGCTCGGGGTGCTCCGTGCTCAGTACTCAGGGTGCGCAGTGCTCAGTACTCAGGGTGCTGGGTGCTCAGTGCTCAGGGTGCTGGGTGCTCAGTGCTCAGGGTGCTCGGTGCTTAGTACTCAGGGTGCTGGGTGCTCAATACTCCGGGTGCTGGGTGCTCAGTGCTCGGGGTGCTCGGTGCTTAGTACTCAGGGTGCTGGGTGCTCAGTACTCGGGGTGCTCGGTGCTCAGTACTCAGGGTGCTGGGTGCTCAGTGCTCGGGGTGCTTGGTGCTCAGTGCTCAGTACTCAGGGTGCTGGGTGCTCGGTGCTCGGGGTGCTGGATGCTCAGTACTCAGGGTGCTGCGTGCTCAGTGCTCAGGGTGTTGGGTGCTCAGTACTCAGGGTGCTGGGTGCTCAGTGCTCAGGGTGCTGGGTGCTCAGTGCTCAGGGTGCTGGGTGCTCAGTGCTTAGGGTGCTCAGTACTCAGGGTGCTGTGTGTTCAGTGCTCAGGGTACTGGGTGCTCAGTACTCAGGGTGCTAGGTGCTTAGTACTCAGGGTCCTGGGTGCTCAGTACTCTGGGTGCTGGGTGCTCAGTGCTCGGGGTGCTCGGTGCTCAGTGCTCAGGGTGCTGGGTGCTCAGTACTCAGGGTGCTCATTGCTCAGGGTGCTGGGTGCTCAGTACTCAGGGTGCTGGGTGCTCAGTACTCAGGGTGCTCAGTGCTCACTACTCAGGGTGCTCAGTGCTCAGTACTCAGGGTGCTCAGTGCTCAGTGCCCTGGGCGCTGGGTGCTCAGTGCTCAGGGTGCTGTGTGTTCATTACTCAGGGTGCTCATTACTCAGGGTGCTGGGTGCTCAGTGCTCAGGGTGCTGGGTGCTCAGGGTGCTGGGTGCTCAGTGCTCAGGGTGCTCGGTCCTCAGTGCTCAGGTTGCTGGGTGCTCAGTACTCAGGGTGCTGGGTGCTCAGTACTCAGGGTGCTCAGTGCTCAGTACTCAGGGTGCTGGGTGCTCAGTGCTCAGGGTGCTGGGTGCTCAGTACTCAGGGTGCTGGGTGCTCGGTGCTCAGTACGCTGGGTGCTCAGTACTCAGGGTTCTGGGTGCTCAGTACTCAGGGTGCTCGGTGCTCAGTACTCTGGGTGCTGGGTGCTCAGTGCTCGGGGTGCTGGGTGCTCATTAATCAGGGTGCTGTGTGCTCAGTACTCAGTGTGCTCAGTGCTTGGGGTGCTGGGGGCTCAGTACTCAGGGTGCTCTTTGCTTGGGGTACAGGGTGCTCAGTACTCAGGGTGCTGGTTGCTCAGTGCTCAGGGTGCTGGGTGCTGAGTACTCAGGGTGCTGGGTGCTCAGTACTCAGGGTGCTGGGTGCTCAGTGCTCAGGGAGATCGTTGCTCAGTCCTCAGGGTGCTCAGTACTCAGGGTGCTGGGTGCTCAGTGCTCAGGTTGCTCAGTACTCAGTGCTCGATGTCCTGGGTGCTCAGCGCTCTGGGTGCTTAGTGCACAGTACTCAGGGTGCTGGGTGCTCAGTATTCATGGTGCTCAGTGCTCGGGGTGCTCGGTGCTCAGTACTGAGGGTGCTGGGTGCTCAGTGCTCAGGGTGCTGAGTGCTCAGTGCTCAGGGTGCTGGGTGCTCAGTGCTCAGGGTGCTGGGTACTCAGTGCTCGGGGTGCTGGGTGCTCAGTACTCAGGGTGCTGGGTGCTCAGTGCTCGGGGTGCTGGGTGCTCAGTTCTCGGGGTGCTGGGTGCTCAGTGCTCGGGGTGCTCGCTGCTCAGTACTCAGGGTGCTGGGTGCTCAGTGCTCCGGGTGCTCAGTAGTCAGAGTGCTGTGTGTTCAGTGTTCAGGGTGCTGGGTGCTCAGTACTCAGGGTGCTCGGTGCTTAGTACTCAGGGTGCTGGGTGCTCAGTACTCCGGGTGCTGGGTGCTCAGTGCTCGGGGTGCTCGGTGCTCAGTGCTCAAGGTGCTGGGTGCTCAGTACTCAGGGTGCTCATTGCTCAGGGTGCTGGGTGCTCAGTACTCAGGGTGCTGGGTGCTCAGTGCTCAGGGTGCTGGGTGCTCAGTGCTCAGGGTGCTGGGTGCTCAGTGCTCAGGGTGCTGGGTGCTCAGTGCTCGGGGTGCTCCGTGCTCAGTACTCAGGGTGCTCAGTGCTCAGTACTCAGGGTGCTGGGTGCTCAGTGCTCAGGGTGCTGGGTGCTCAGTGCTCAGGGTGCTCGGTGCTTAGTACTCAGGGTGCTGGGTGCTCAGTACTCCGGGTGCTGGGTGCTCAGTGCTCGGGGTGCTCGGTGCTTAGTACTCAGGGTGCTGGGTGCTCAGTACTCGGGGTGCTCGGTGCTCATTACTCAGGGTGCTGGGTGCTCAGTGCTCGGGGTGCTTGGTGCTCAGTGCTCAGTACTCAGGGTGCTGGGTGCTCGGTGCTCGGGGTGCTGGATGCTCAGTACTCAGGGTGCTCATTGCTCAGGGTGCTGGGTGCTCAGTAATCAGGGTGCTGGGTGCTCAGTACTCAGGGTGCTCAGTGCTCAGTACTCAGGGTGCTCAGTGCTCAGTACTCAGGGTGCTCAGTGCTCAGGGTGCTGTGTGCTCAGTGCCCTGGGCGCTGGGTGCTCAGTGCTCAGGGTGCTGTGTGCTCATTACTCAGGGTGCTCATTACTCAGGGTGATGGGTGCTCAGTGCTCAGGGTGCTGGGTGCTCAGGGTGCTGGGTGCTCAGTGCTCAGGGTGCTCGGTGCTCAGTGCTCAGGTTGCTGGGTGCTCAGTACTCAGGGTGCAGGGTGCTCAGTACTCAGGGTGCTCAGTGCTCAGTACTCAGGGTGCTGGGTGCACAGTGCTCAGGGTGCTGGGTGCTCAGTACTCAGGGTGCTGGGTGCTCGGTGCTCAGTACGCTAGGTGCTCAGTACTCAGGGTTCTGGGTGCTCAGTACTCAGGGTGCTCTGTGCTCAGTACTCAGGGTGCTGGGTGCTCAGTGCTCGGGGTGCTGGGTGCTCATTAATCAGGGTGCTGGGTGCTCAGTACTCAGTGTGCTCAGTGCTTGGGGTGCTGGGTGCTCAGTACTCAGGGTGCTCAGTGCTTGGGGTGCAGGGTGCTCAGTACTCAGGGTGGTGGTTGCTCAGTGCTCAGGGTGCTGGGTGCTGAGTACTCAGGGTGCTGGGTGATCAGTACTCAGGGTGCTGGGTGCTCAGTGCTCAGGGAGATCGTTGCTCAGTCCTCAGGGTGCTCAGTACTCAGGGTGCTGGGTGCTCAGTGCTCAGGTTGCTCAGTACTCAGTGCTCGATGTCCTGGGTGCTCAGCGCTCTGGGTGCTTAGTGCACAGTACTCAGGGTGCTGGGTGCTCAGTATTCATGGTGCTCAGTGCTCGGGGTGCTCGGTGCTCAGTACTCAGGGTGCTGGGTGCTCAGTGCTCAGGGTGCTGAGTGCTCAGTGCTCAGGGTGCTGGGTGCTCAGTGCTCAGGGTGCTGGGTACTCAGTGCTCGGGGTGCTGGGTGCTCAGTACTCAGGGTGCTGGGTGCTCAGTGCTCGGGGTGCTGAGTGCTCAGTGCTCAGGGTGCTGGGTGCTCAGTGCTCAGGGTGCTGGGTGCTCAGTGCTCGGCGTGCTGAGTGCTCAGTGCTCAGGGTCCTCGGTGCTCAGTACTCAGGGTGCTCAGTACTCAGCATGCTTTGTGCTCAGTGCTCAGGGTGCTGGGTGCTCAGTACTCAGGGTGGTGGGTGCTCAGTACTCACGGTGCTGGGTGCTCAGTACTCGGGGTGCTGGGTGCTCATTACTCAGGGTGCTGAGTGCTCAGTGCTCGGGGTGCTTGCTGCTCAGTACTCTTGGTGCTGGGTGCTCAGTACTCAGGGTGCTGTGTGCTCAGTACTCAGGGTGCTCGGTTCTCAGTACTCAGGGTGCTGGGTGCCCATTCTCGGGGTGCTGGGTGCTCAGTGCTCGGGGTGCTGTGTGCTCAGTGGTCGGGGTGCTCCGTGCTCAGGGTGCTGGGTGCTCAGTGCTCGGGGTGCTGGGTGCTGAGTGCTCAGGGTGCTGGGTGCTCAGTGCTCGAGGTGCTCGGTGCTCAGTGCTCAGGGTCCTGGGTGCTCAGTACTCAGGGTGCTGGGTGCTTAGTACTCAGTGTGCTCATTGCTCAGTACACAGGGTGCTGGGTGCTCAGTACTCGGGGTGCTGGGTGCTCATTACTCAGGGTGCTGGGTGCTCAGTGCTCGGGGTGCTTGCTGCTCAGTACTCTTGGTGCTGGGTGCTCAGTACTCAGGGTGCTGGGTGCTCAGTTCTCGGGGTGCTCGGTGCTCTGTGCTCAGGATGCTCGGTGCTCAGTTCTTTTGGTGGTGGGTGCTCAGTACTCAGGGTGCAGGGTGCTCCGTGCTCAGGGTGCTGGGTGCTCAGTACTTTTGGTGGTGGGTGCTCAGTACTCAGGGTGCAGGGTGCTCAGTGCTCGGGGTGCTGGGTGCTCAGTGCTCAGGGTGCTGGGTGCTCAGTGCTCAGGTTGCTGGGTGCTCAGTACTCAGGGTGCTCGGTTCTCAGTACTCAGGGTGCTGGGTGCTCAGTACTCAGGGTGCTGGGTGCTCAGTGCTCAGGTGCTGGGTGCTAAGTACTCAGGGTGCTGGGTGCTGAGTACTCAGGGTGCTTTGTGCTCAGTACTCAGGGTGCTGGGTGCTCAGTGCTCAGGGTGCTGGGTGCTCAGCACTCAGGGTGCTCAGTACTCAGGGTGCTGGGTGCTCAGTGCTCGGGTACTGGCTGCTCAGTACTCAGGGTGATCGGTGCTCAGTACTCAGGATGCTGGGTGCTCAGTACTCAGGGTGCTCAGTGCTCAGGGCGCTGGGTGCTCAGTACTCAGGGTGCTGGGTGCTCAGTCCTCAGGGTGCTCAGTGCTCAGGGCGCTGGGTGCTCAGTGCTCGGGGTGCTCGGTGCTCAGTACTCAGGATGCTGGGTGCTCAGTACTCAGGGTGCTGGGTGCTCAGTACTCAGGGTGCTGGGTGCTCAGTCCTCAGGGTGCTCAGTGCTCAGGGCGCTGGGTGCTCAGTGCTCAGGGTGCTCGGTGCTCAGTACTCAGGGTGCTGGGAGCTCAGTGCTCGGTATGCTCGGTGCTCAGTACGTTGGGTGCTCAGTACTCAGGGTGCTGGGTGCTCAGTGCTCAGGGTGATCGGTGCTGAGTGCTCAGGGTGCTGGGTGCTCACTACTCGGGGTGCTCGGTGCTCAGTACTCAGGGTGCTGGGTGCTCATTCTCGGGGTGCTGGGTGCTCAGTGCTCGGGGTGCTGGGTGCTCAGTACTCGGGGTGCTGGGTGCTCAGTGCTCAGCGTGCTGGGTGCTCAGTACTCAGGGTGCTCGGTTCTCAGTACTCAGGGTGCTGGGTGCCCATTCTCGGGGTGCTGGGTGCTCAGTGCTCGGGGTGCTGGGTGCTCATTGCTCAGGGTCCTATGTGCTCAGTACTCAGGGTGCTCAGTACTCACCGTGCTTTGTGATCAGTGCTCAGGGTGCTGGGTGCTCAGTACTCAGGGTGGTGGGTGCTCAGTACTCACGGTGCTGGGTGCTCAGTACTTGGGGTGCTGGGTGCTCATTACTCATTGTGCTGGGTGCTCAGTGCTCGGGGTGCTTGCTGCTCAGTACTCTTGGTGCTGGGTGCTCAGTACTCAGGGTGCTGGGTGCTCAGGGCTTGGGGTGCTCGGTGCTCAGTGCTCAGGATGCTCGGTGCTCAGTACTTTTGTTGCTGGGTGCTCAGTACTCCGGGTGCTGGGTGCTCAGTGCTTGGGGTGCTCGGTGCTCAGTACTCAGGGTGCTGGGTGCTCAGTGCTCAGGGTGCTGGGTGCTCAGTACTCAGGGTGCTCAGTACTCAGTACTCAGGGTGCTGGGTGCTCAGTGCTTGGGGTGCTGGGTGCGCAGTGCTCAGGGTGCTGGGTGCTCAGTGCTCTGGGTGCTGGGTGCTCAGTACTCGGGGTGCTCGGTGCTCAGTGCTCGGGGTGCTGGGTGCTCAGTACTCAGGGTGCTGGGTGCTCAGTGCTCGCGGTGCTCGGTGCTCAGTACACAGGGTGCTGGGTGCTCAGTGCTCAGGGTGCTGGGTGCTCAGTAATCAGGGTGCTGGGTGCTCAGCACTCAGGGTGCTCAGTACTCAGGGTGCTGGGTGGTCAGTGCTCGGTGTGCTGGGTGCTCAGTGCTCAGGGTGATCGGTGCTCAGTACTCAGGGTGCTGGGTGCTCAGTCCTCAGGGTGCTCAGTGCTCAGGGTGCAGGGTGCTCAGTACTCAGGGTGCTGGGTGCTCAGTACTCAGGGTGCTGGGTGCTCATTCCTCAGGGTGCTCAGTACTCAGGGTGCTGAGTGCTCAGTACTCAGGGTGCTGGGTGCTCAATACTCAGGGTGTTGGGTGCTCAGTGCTCGGGGTGTTGGGTGCTCAGTGCTCAGGGTGCTCAGTGCTCAGTACTCAGGGTGCTGGGTGCTCAGTACTCAGGGTGCTGGGTGCTCACTGATCGGGGTGCTGGGTGCTCAGTACTCAGGGTGCTGGGTGCTCAGTGCTCGCGGTGCTCGGTGCTCAGTACTCAAGGTGCTGGGTGCTCAGTGCTCACGGTGCTGGGTGCTCAGTCCTCGGGGTGCTCCGTGCTCAGTGCTCAGGTTGCTCCGTGCTCAGTACTCAGGGTGCTTGGTGCTCAGTACTAAGGGTGCTCAGTGCTCAGTACTCAGGGTGCTCAGTGCTCAGTGCTCGGGGTGCTGGGTGCTCAGTACTCAGGGTGCTGGGTGCTCAGTACTCAGGGTGCTGGGTGCTCAGTGCTCAGTACTCAGCGTGCTGGGTGCTCAGTGCTCGGGGTGCTAGGTCCTCAGTGCTCAGTGTGCTGGGTGCTCAGTGCTCAGGGTGCTGGGTGCTCAGTGCTCAGGGTGCTGGGTCCTCAGTGCTCAGGGTGCTCAGTGCTCAATGCTCGGGGTGCTGGGTGCTCAGTGCTCGGGGTGCTGGGTGCTCAGTGCTCAGGGTGCTGGTTGCTCAGTACTCAGTGTGCTCAGTGCTCAGGGTGCTTAGTGCTCAGAACTCAGGGTGCTGGGTGCTCAGTACTCAGGGTGCTGGGTGCTCAGTACTCAGGGTGCTGGGTGCTCAGTACTCAGGGTGCTTGGTGCTCAGTACTCAGGGTGCTCGGTGCTCAGTGTTTGGGGTGCTGGGTGCTCAGTACTCAGGGTGCTGGGTGCTCAGTACTCAGGGTGCTCGGTGCTCAGTGTTTGGGGTGCTGGGTGCTCAGTACTCAGGGTGCTGGGTGCTCAGTGCTCAGGGTGCTGGGTGCTCAGTGCTCAGGGTGCTGGGTGCTCAGTACTCAGTGTGCTCAGTACTCTGGTTGCTCGGGGCTCAGTACCCATGGTGCTGGGTGCTCAGTACTCAGGGTGCTCGGTGCTCAGTACTCAGGGTGCTCGGTGCTCAGTGTTTGGGGTGCTGGGTGCTCAGTACTCAGGGTGCTGGGTGCTCAGTGCTCAGGGTGCTGGGTGCTCAGTGCTCAGGGTGCTGGGTGCTCAGTACTCAGTGCTCAGGATGCTGGGTGCTCAGTGCTCAGGGTGTTGGATTCTCAGTGCTCAGGGTGCTCAGTGCTCAGTGCTCAGTACTCAGGGTGCTGGGTGCTCAGTTCTCAGGGTGCTGGGTGCTCAGTGCTCGGGGTGCTCGGTGCTCAGTACTCAGGGTGCTGGGTGCTCAGTTCTCAGGGTGCTGGGTGCTCAGTTCTCAGGGTGCTGGGTGCTCAGTGCTCGGGGTGCTCGGTGCTCAGTACTCAGGGTGCTGTGTGCTCAGTGCTCAGGTTGCTGGGTGCTCAGTACTCAGGGTGCTGGGTGCTCAGTTCTCAGGGTGCTGGGTGCTCAGTGCTCGGGGTGCTCGGTGCTCAGTACTCAGGGTGCTGTGTGCTCAGTGCTCAGGTTGCTGGGTGCTCAGTGCTCAGGGTGCTGGTTGCTCAGTGCTCAGCGTTCTTGATGCTCAGTACTCAGGGTGCTGGGTGCTCAGTGCTCAGGGTGCTGGGTGCTCAGTGCTCGGGGTGCTGGGTGCTCAGTACTCAGGGTGCTGGGTGCTCAGTACTCAGGGTGCTGGGTGCTCAGTACTCGGGGTGCTGGGTGCTCAGTGCACAGCGTGCTGGGTGCTCAGTACTCAGGTTGCTCGGTGCTCAGTGCTTGGGTTGCTGGGTGCTCAGTTCTCAGGGTGCTGGGTGCTCAGTACTCAGTGCTCAGGATGCTGGGTGCTCAGTGCTCGGGCTGCTGCGTGCTCAGTGCTCAGGCTGCTGGGTGCTCAGTACTCAGGGTGCTGGGTTCTCAGTACTCAGGGTGCTGGGTGCTGAGTGCTAGGGGTGCTGGATGCTCAGTGCTCGGGGTCTGGGTGCTCAGTACTCAGGGTGCTGGGTGCTCAGTACTCAGGGTGCTGGGAGCTCAGTGCTCGGTATGCTCGGTGCTCAGTACGTTTGGTGCTCAGTACTCAGGGTGCTGGGTGCTCATTCTCGGGGTGCTAGGTGCTCAGTGCTCGGGGTGCTGGGTGCTCAGTACTCAGGGTGCTGGGTGCTGAGTACTCAGGGTGCTGGGTGCTCAGTGCTCGGGTACTGGCTGCTCAGTGCTCAGGGTGATCGGTGCTCAGTACTCAGGATGCTGCGTGCTCAGTACTCAGGGTGCTGGGTGCTCAGTACTCAGGGTGCTGGGTGCTCAGTACTCAGGGTGCTCAGTGCTCAGGGCGCTGGGGGCTCAGTGCTCGGGGTGCTTGGTGCTCAGTACTCAGGGTGCTGGGTGCTCAGTGCTCAGGGTGCTCGGTGCTCAGTACTCAGGGTGCTGGGAGCTCAGTGCTCGGTATGCTCGGTGCTCAGTACGTTGTGTGCTCAGTACTCAGGGTGCTGGGTGCTCAGTGCTCAGGGTGATCGGTGCTGAGTGCTCATGGTGCTGGGTGCTCAGTACTCGGGGTGCTCGGTGCTCAGTACTCAGGGTGCTGGGTGCCCATTCTCGGGGTGCTGGGTGCTCAGTGCTCGGGGTGCTGGGTGCTCAGTGCTCAGGGTCCTATGTGCTCAGTACTCAGGGTGCTCAGTACTCAGCGTGCTTTGTTCTCAGTGCTCAGGGTGCTGGGTGCTCAGTACTCAGGGTGGTGGGTGCTCAGTACTCACGGTGCTTGGTGCTCAGTACTCGGGGTGCTGGGTGCTCATTACTCAGGGTGCTGGGTGCTCAGTGCTCGGGGTGCTTGCTGCTCAGTACTCTTGGTGCTGGGTGCTCAGTACTCAGGGTGCTGGGTGCTCAGGGCTTGGGGTGCTCGGTGCTCAGTGCTCAGGATGCTCGGTGCTCAGTACTTTTGTTGCTGGGTGCTCAGTACTCCGGGTGCTGGGTGCTCAGTGCTCGGGGTGCTCGGTGCTCAGTACTCAGGGTGCTGGGTGCTCAGTGCTCAGGGTGCTGGGTGCTCAGTACTCAGGGTGCTCAGTACTCAGTACTCAGGGTGCTGGGTGCTCAGTGCTTGGGGTGCTGGGTGCGCAGTGCTCAGGGTGCTGGGTGCTCAGTGCTCTGGGTGCTGGGTGCTCAGTACTCGGGGTGCTCGGTGCTCAGTGCTCCGGGTGCTGGGTGCTCAGTACTCAGGGTGCTGGGTGCTCAGTGCTCGCGGTGCTCGGTGCTCAGTACACAGGGTGCTGGGTGCTCAGTGCTCAGGGTGCTGGGTGCTCAGTAATCAGGGTGCTGGGTGCTCAGCACTCAGGGTGCTCAGTACTCAGGGTGCTGGGTGGTCAGTGCTCGGTGTGCTGGGTGCTCAGTGCTCAGGGTGATCGGTGCTCAGTACTCAGGATGCTGGGTGCTCAGTACTCAGGGTGCTGGGTGCTCAGTCCTCAGGGTGCTCAGTGCTCAGGGTGCTGGGTGCTCAGTACTCAGGGTGCTGGGTGCTCATTCTCGGGGTGCTGGGTGCTCAGTGCTCGGGGTGCTGGGTGCTCAGTACTCGGGGTGCTGGGTGCTCAGTGCTCAGCGTGCTGGGTGCTCCGTACTCAGGGTGCTCGGTTCTCAGTACTCAGGGTGCTGGGTGCCCATTCTCGGGGTGCTGGGTGCTCAGTGCTCGGGGTGCTGGGTGCTCAGTGCTCAGGGTCCTATGTGCTCAGTACTCAGGGTGCTCAGTACTCAGCGTGCTTTGTGCTCAGTGCTCAGGGTGCTGGGTGCTCAGTACTCAGGGTGGTGGGTGCTCAGTACTCACGGTGCTGGGTGCTCAGTACTCGGGGTGCTGGGTGCTCATTACTCAGGGTGCTGGGTGCTCAGTGCTCGGGGTGCTTGCTGCTCAGTACTCTTGGTGCTGGGTGCTCAGTACTCAGGGTGCTGGGTGCTCAGGGCTTGGGGTGCTCGGTGCTCAGTGCTCAGGATGCTCGGTGCTCAGTACTTTTGTTGCTGGGTGCTCAGTACTCCGGGTGCTGGGTGCTCAGTGCTCGGGGTGCTCGGTGCTCAGTACTCAGGGTGCTGGGTGCTCAGTGCTCAGGGTGCTGGGTGCTCAGTACTCAGGGTGCTCAGTACTCAGTACTCAGGGTGCTGGGTGCTCAGTGCTTGGGTTGCTGGGTGTGCAGTGCTCAGGGTGCTGGGTGCTCAGTGCTCTGGGTGCTGGGTGCTCAGTACTCGGGGTGCTCGGTGCTCAGTGCTCGGGGTGCTGGGTGCTCAGTACTCAGGGTGCTGGGTGCTCAGTGCTCGCGGTGCTCGGTGCTCAGTACACAGGGTGCTGGGTGCTCAGTGCTCAGGGTGCTGGGTGCTCAGTCCTCAGGGTGCTCAGTGCTCAGTGTGCTGGGTGCTCAGTACTCAGGGTGCTGGGTGCTCAGTACTCAGGGTGCTGGGTGCTCAGTCCTCAGGGTGCTCAGTACTCAGGGTGCTGAGTGCTCAGTACTCAGGGTGCTGGGTGCTCAGTACTCAGGGTGTTGGGTGCTCAGTGCTCGGGCTGTTGGGTGCTCAGTGCTCAGGGTGCTCAGTGCTCAGTACTCAGGGTGCTGGTTGCTCAGTACTCAGGGTGCTGGGTGCTCACCGCTCGGGGTGCTGGGTGCTCAGTACTCAGGGTGCTGGGTGCTCAGTGCTCAGTACTCAGCGTGCTGGGTGCTCAGTGCTCGGGGTGCTAGGTCCTCAGTGCTCAGTGTGCTGGGTGCTCAGTGCTCAGGGTGCTGGGTGCTCAGTGCTCAGGGTGCTGGGTCCTCAGTGCTCAGGGTGCTCAGTGCTCAATGCTCGGGGTGCTGCCTGCTCAGTGCTCGGGGTGCTGGGTGCTCAGTGCTCAGGGTGCTGGTTGCTCAGTACTCAGTGTGCTCAGTGCTCAGGGTGCTTGGTGCTCAGAACTCAGGGTGCTGGGTGCTCAGTACTCAGGGTGCTTGGTGCTCAGTACTCAGGGTGCTTGGTGCTCAGTACTCAGGGTGCTGGGTGCTCAGTGCTCAGGGTGCTCGGTGCTCAGTACTCATGGTGCTGGGTGCTCATTCTCGGTGTGCTGGGTGCTCAGTACTCAGGTTGCTCAGTACTCTGGTTGCTCGGGGCTCAGTACCCATGGTGCTGGGTGCTCAGTACTCAGGGTGCTCGGTGCTCAGTACTCAGGGTGCTCGGTGCTCAGTGTTTGGGGTGCTGGGTGCTCAGTACTCAGGGTGCTGGGTGCTCAGTGCTCAGGGTGCTGGGTGCTCAGTGCTCAGGGTGCTGGGTGCTCAGTACTCAGTGCTCAGGATGCTGGGTGCTCAGTGCTCAGGGTGTTGGGTTCTCAGTGCTCAGGGTGCTCAGTGCTCAGTGCTCAGTACTCAGGGTGCTGGGTGCTCAGTTCTCAGGGTGCTGGGTGCTCAGTGCTCGGGGTACCCGGTGCTCAGTGCTCGGGGTGCTCGGTGCTCAGTACTCAGGGTGCTGTGTGCTCAGTGCTCAGGGTGCTGGGTGCTCAGTGCTCAGGGTGCTGGTTGCTCAGTGCTCAGCGTTCTTGATGCTCAGTACTCAGGGTGCTGGGTGCTCAGGGCTCAGGGTGCTGGGTGGTCAGTGCTCGGGGTGCTGGGTGCTCAGTACTCAGGGTGCTGGGTGCTCAGTACTCAGGGTGCTGGGTGCTCAGTACTCGGGGTGCTGGGTGCTCAGTGCTCAGCGTGCTGGGTGCTCAGTACTCAGGTTGCTCGGTGCTCAGTGCTTGGGGTGCTGGGTGCTCAGTGCTCAGGGTGCTGGGTGCTCAGTACTCAGTGCTCAGGATGCTGGGTGCTCAGTGCTCGGGCTGCTGCGTGCTCAGTGCTCAGGCTGCTGGGTGCTCAGTACTCAGGGTGCTGGGTTCTCAGTACTCAGGGTGCTGGGTGCTCAGTGCTAGGGGTGCTGGATGCTCAGTGCTCGGGGTCTGGGTGCTCAGTACTCAGGGTGCTGGGTGCTCAGTACTCAGGGTGCTGGGTGCTCAGTGCTCAGGGTGCTCGGTGCTCAGTGTTCGGGGAGCTCGGTGCTCAGTACTCAGGGTGCTGGGTGCTCAGTACTCAGTGCTCGGGGTCCTGGGTGCTCTGTGCTCGGGGTGCTGGGTGCTCAGTGCTCTGGGTGCTTAGTGCTCAGTACTCAGGGTGCTGGGTGCTCAGTACTCAGGGTGCTGGGTGCTCATTCTCGGGGTGCTGGGTGCTCAGTGCTCGGGGTGCTGGGTGCTCAGTACTCAGGGTGCTGGGTGCTCAGTACTCAGTGCTCAGGGTGCTCGGTGCTCAGTACTCAGGGTGCTGGGTGCTCAGTACTCAGTGCTCGGTATGCTCGGTGCTCAGTACGTTTGGTGCTCAGTACTCAGGGTGCTGGGTGCTCATTCTCGGGGTGCTAGGTGCTCAGTGCTCGGGGTGCTGGGTGCTCAGTACTCAGGGTGCTGGGTGCTGAGTACTCAGGGTGCTGGGTGCTCAGTGCTCAGGGTGCTGGGTGCTCAGTGCTCAGGGTGCTGGGTGCTCAGCACTCAGGGTGCTCAGTACTCAGGGTGCTGGGTGCTCAGTGCTCGGGTACTGGCTGCTCAGTGCTCAGGGTGATCGGTGCTCAGTACTCAGGATGCTGGGTGCTCAGTACTCAGGGTGCTGGGTGCTCAGTACTCAGGGTGCTGGGTGCTCAGTCCTCAGGGTGCTCAGTGCTCAGGGCGCTGGGTGCTCAGTGCTCGGGGTGCTCGGTGCTCAGTACTCAGGGTGCTGGGTGCTCAGTGCTCAGGGTGCTCGGTGCTCAGTACTCAGGGTGCTGGGAGCTCAGTGCTCGGTATGCTCGGTGCTCAGTACGTTGTGTGCTCAGTACTCAGGGTGCTGGGTGCTCAGTGGTCAGGGTGATCGGTGCTGAGTGCTCAGGGTGCTGTGTGCTCAGTACTCGGGGTGATCGGTGCTCAGTACTCAGGGTGCTGGGTGCTCATTCTCGGGGTGCTGGGTGCTCAGTGCTCGGGGTGCTGGGTGCTCAGTACTCGGGGTGCTGGGTGCTCAGTGCTCAGCGTGCTGGGTGCTCAGTACTCAGAGTGCTCGGTTCTCAGTACTCAGGGTGCTGGGTGCCCATTCTCGGGGTGCTGGGTGCTCAGTGCTCGGGGTGCTGGGTGCTCAGTGCTCAGGGTCCTATGTGCTCAGTACTCAGGGTGCTCAGTACTCAGTACTCAGGGTGCTGGGTGCTCAGTGCTTGGGGTGCTGGGTGCGCAGTGCTCAGGGTGCTGGGTGCTCAGTGCTCTGGGTGCTGGCTGCTCAGTACTCGGGGTGCTCGGTGCTCAGTGCTCGGGGTGCTGGGTGCTCAGTACTCAGGGTGCTGGGTGCTCAGTGCTCGCGGTGCTCGGTGCTCAGTACACAGGGTGCTGGGTGCTCAGTGCTCAGGGTGCTGGGTGCTCAGTAATCAGGGTGCTGGGTGCTCAGCACTCAGGGTGCTCAGTACTCAGGGTGCTGGGTGGTCAGTGCTCGGTGTGCTGGGTGCTCAGTGCTCAGGGTGATCGGTGCTCAGTACTCAGGATGCTGGGTGCTCAGTACTCAGGGTGCTGGGTGCTCAGTCCTCAGGGTGCTCAGTGCTCAGGTTGCTGGGTGCTCAGTACTCAGGGTGCTGGGTGCTCATTCTCGGGGTGCTGGGTGCTCAGTGCTCGGGGTGCTGGGTGCTCAGTACTCGGGGTGCTGGGTGCTCAGTGCTCAGCGTGCTGGGTGCTCAGTACTCAGTGTGCTCGGTTCTCAGTACTCAGGGTGCTGGGTGCCCATTCTCGGGGTGCTGGGTGCTCAGTGCTCGGGGTGCTGGGTGCTCAGTGCTCAGGGTCCTATGTGCTCAGTACTCAGGGTGCTCAGTACTCAGCGTGCTTTGTGCTCAGTGCTCAGGGTGCTGGGTGCTCAGTACTCAGGGTGGTGGGTGCTCAGTACTCACGGTGCTGGGTGCTCAGTACTCGGGGTGCTGGGTGCTCATTACTCAGGGTGCTGGGTGCTCAGTGCTCGGGGTGCTTGCTGCTCAGTACTCTTGGTGCTGGGTGCTCAGTACTCAGGGTGCTGGGTGCTCAGGGCTTGGGGTGCTCGGTGCTCAGTGCTCAGGATGCTCGGTGCTCAGTACTTTTGTTGCTGGGTGCACAGTACTCCGGGTGCTGGGTGCTCAGTGCTCGGGGTGCTCGGTGCTCAGTACTCAGGGTGCTGGGTGCTCAGTGCTCAGGGTGCTGGGTGCTCAGTACTCAGGGTGCTCAGTACTCAGTACTCAGGTTGCTGGGTGCTCAGTGCTTGGGGTGCTGGGTGTGCAGTGCTCAGGGTGCTGGGTGCTCAGTGCTCTGGGTGCTGGGTGCTCAGTACTCGGGGTGCTCGGTGCTCAGTGCTCGGGGTGCTGGGTGCTCAGTACTCAGGGTGCTGGGTGCTCAGTGCTCGCGGTGCTCTGTGCTCAGTACACAGGGTGCTGGGTGCTCAGTGCTCAGGGTGCTGGGTGCTCAGTAATCAGGGTGCTGGGTGCTCAGCACTCAGGGTGCTCAGTACTCAGGGTGCTGGGTGGTCAGTGCTCGGTGTGCTGGGTGCTCAGTGCTCAGGGTGATCGGTGCTCAGTACTCAGGATGCTGGGTGCTCAGTACTCAGGGTGCTGGGTGCTCAGTCCTCAGGGTGCTCAGTGCTCAGTGTGCTGGGTGCTCAGTACTCAGGGTGCTGGGTGCTCAGTACTCAGGGTGCTGGGTGCTCAGTCCTCAGGGTGCTCAGTACTCAGGGTGCTGGGTGCTCAGTACTCAGGGTGCTGGGTGCTCAGTACTCAGGGTGCTGGGTGCTCAGTACTCGGGGTGCTGGGTGCTCAGTGCTCAGCGTGCTGGGTGCTCAGTACTCAGGTTGCTCGGTGCTCAGTGCTTGGGGTGCTGGGTGCTCAGTGCTCAGGTTGCTGGGTGCTCAGTACTCAGTGATCAGGATGCTGGGTGCTCAGTGCTCGGGCTGCTGCGTGCTCAGTGCTCAGGCTGCTGGGTGCTCAGTACTCAGGGTGCTGGGTTCTCAGTACTCAGGGTGCTGGGTGCTCAGTGCTAGGGGTGTTGGATGCTCAGTGCTCGGGGTCTGGGTGCTCAGTACTCAGGGTGCTGGTTGCTCAGTACTCAGGGTGCTGGG
Source organism: Microtus oregoni (assembly GCF_018167655.1). Lineage (NCBI taxonomy): Eukaryota > Metazoa > Chordata > Mammalia > Rodentia > Cricetidae > Microtus > Microtus oregoni. The sequence goes on along the minus strand of NW_024543101.1, from coordinate 1,263,775 downwards.
TGCTCAGTGCTCAGGGTGCTCGGTGCTCAGTGTTCGGGGAGCTCGGTGCTCAGTACTCAGGGTGCTGGGTGCTCAGTACTCAGTGCTCGGGGTCCTGGGTGCTCTGTGCTCGGGGTGCTGGGTGCTCAGTGCTCTGGGTGCTTAGTGCTCAGTACTCAGGGTGCTGGGTGCTCAGTACTCAGGGTGCTGGGTGCTCATTCTCGGGGTGCTGGGTGCTCAGTGCTCGGGGTGCTGGGTGCTCAGTACTCAGGGTGCTGGTGGCTCAGTACTCAGGGTGCTGGGTGCTCAGTACTCAGGGTGCTCAGTTCACAGTACTCAGGGTGCTGGGTGCTCATTCTCGGGGTGCTGGGTGCTCAGTGCTCGGGGTGCTGGGTGCTCAGTACTCAGGGTGCGGGGGGCCCAGTACTCAGGGTGCTGGATGCTCAGTCCTCGGGGTGCTCCGTGCTCAGGGTGCTGGGTACTCAGTGCTCACCGTGCTGGGTGCTCAGTGCTCGGGGTGCTGGGTGCTGAGTGCTCAGGGTGCTGGGTGCTCAGTGCTCGGGGTGCTCGGTGCTCAGTGCTCAGGGTCCTGGGTGCTCAGTACTCAGGGTGCTGGGTGCTTAGTACTCAGGGTGCTCAGTGCTCAGTACACAGGGTGCTGGGTGCTCAGTGCTCGCCTTGCTGGGTGCTCAGTGCTCAGTACTCAGGGTGCTGGGTGCTCAGGGCTCGGGGTGCTGGGTGCTCAGTACTCAGCGTGCTGGGTGCTCAGTACTCAGGGTGCTGGGTGCTCAGTGCTCAGGGTCCTGGGTGCTCAGTGCTCAGGGTACTGGGTGCTCAGTGATCGGTGTGCTGGGTGCTCAGTACTCAGGTTGCTCAGTGCTCGGGGAGCTCGGTGCTCAGTACTCAGGGTGCTGGGTGCTCAGTACTCAGTGCTCGGGGACCTGGGTGATCCGTGCTCGGGGTGCTGGGTGCTCAGTGCTCTGGGTGCTTAGTGCTCAGTACTCAGGGTGCTGGGTGCTCAGTACTCAGGGTGCTGGGTGATCATTCTCGGGGTGCTTTGCTCAGTTCTCGGGGTGCTGGGTGCTCAGTACTCATGGTGCTGGGGCTCAGTACTCAGGGTGCTGGGTGCTCAGTACTCAGGGTGATCTGTTCTCAGTACTCAGGTTGCTGGGTGCTCATTGCTCGGGGTGCTGGGTGCTCAGTACTCGGGGTGCTCAGGGCTCAGTACTCAGGGTGCTGGTTGCACAGTGCTCAGGGTGCTGGGTGCTCAGTGCTCGGGGTGCTGGGTGCTCAGTGCTGAGGGTGGTGCTGGGTGCTCAGTACTAAGGGTGCTGGGTGCTCAGTGCTCAGGGTGCTGGGTGCTCAGTACTCAGGGTGCTCGGTGCTCAGTACTCAGGGTGCTGGGTGCTCAGTGCTCAGGGTGCTGGGTACTCAGTACTCAGGGTACTGGGTGCTCAGTATTCAGGGTGCTGGGTGCTCAGTGCTCAGGGTGCTGGGTGCTCAGTGCTCAGGGTGCTGGGTGCTCAGTACTCAGGATGCTGGGTGCGCAGTGCTCAGGGTGATCGGTGCTCAGTACTCAGGGTGCTCAGTACTCAGGGTGCTGGGTGCTCAGTGCTCGGGGTGCTGGGTGCTCAGTACTCGATGTGCTGGGTGCTCTGTACTCAGGGTGCTGGGTGCTCAGTGCTCGGGGTCCTGGGTGCTCAGTGCTCAGGGTGATCGGTGCTCAGTACTCAGGGTGCTGGGTGCTCAGTGCTCAGGGTGCTGGGTGCTCAGTCCTCAGGGTGCTCAGTGCTCAGGGTGCTGGGTGCTAAGTGCTCGGGGTGCTCGGTGCTCAGTACTCAGGGTGCTGAGTGCTCAGTACTCAGGGTGCTGGGTGCTCAGTACTCATTGTGCTGGGTGCTCAGTACTCAGGGGGCTGGGTGCTCAGTGCTCAGGGTGCTGCTTGCTCAGTGCTCAGGGTGCTGGGTGCTCAGTGCTCGGGGTGCTGGGTGCTCAGTGCTCGGGGTGCTGGGTGCTCAGTGCTCAGTGCTCAGGGTGTTGGGTGCTCAGTGCTCAGTGCTCAGGGTGCTGCGTGCTCAGTAGTCAGGGTGCTGGGTGCTCAGTACACAGGGTGCTGGGTGCTCAGTGCTCAGGGTGCTGGGTGCTCAGTACTCAGTGCTCAGCGTGCTGGGTGCTCAGTACTCAGGGTGCTCGGTTCTCAGTACTCAGGGTGCTGGGTGCTCATTCTCGGGGTGCTGGGTGCTCAGTGCTCAGAGTCCTCGGTGCTCAGTACTCAGGGTGCTCAGTACTAAGCGTGCTTTTTGCTCAGTGCTCAGGGTGCTGGGTGCTCAGTACTCAGGGTGCTGGGTGCTCAGTGCTCGGGGTGCTCGGTGCTCAGTGCTCAGGATGCTCGGTGCTCAGTACTTTTGGTGCTGGGTGCTCAGTACTCAGGGTGCTGGGTGCTCAGTGCTCGGGGTGCTCGGTGCTCAGTACTCAGGGTGCTGGGTGCTCAGTGCTCAGGATGCTGGGTGCTCAGTACTCAGGGTGCTCAGTACTCAGTACTCAGGGTGCTGGGTGCTCAGTGCTCAGGGTGCTGGGTGCTCAGTGCTCGGGGTGCTCGGTCCTCAGTGCTCAGGGTGCTGGGTGCTCAGTACTCAGGGTGCTGGGTGCTTAGTGCTCAGGGTGCTCAGTGCTCAGTACTCAGGGTGCTCGGTGCTCAGTGCTCAGGGTGCTCAGTGCTCAGTACTCAGGTTGCTCAGTGCTCAGTGCTCTGGGTGCTCAATACTCAGGGTGCTCAGTGCTCAGGGTGCTGGGCGCTCAGTGCTCAGGGTGATCGGTGCTCAGTCCTCAGGGTGCTCAGTACTCAGGGTGCTGGGTGCTCAGTGCTCAGGTTGCTCAGTACTCAGGGTGCTGGGTGCTCAGTACTCAGGGTGCTCAGTACTCAGTACTCAGGGTGCTGGGTGCTCAGTGCTCAGGGTGCTGGGTGCTCAGTGCTCGGGGTGCCGGGTGCTCAGTACTCGGGGTGCTCGCTGCTCAGTACTCAGGGTGCTGGGTGCTCAGTACTCAGGGTGCTGGGTGCTCAGTGCTCAGGGTGCTGGGTGCTCAGTACTCAGGGTGCTGGGTGCTCAGTACTCAGGGTGCTCAGTGCTCGGGGAGCTCAGTGCTCAGTACTCAGGGTGCTGGGTGCTCAGTACTCAGTGCTCGGGGTCCTCGGTGCTCAGCGCTCTGGGTGCTTAGTGCACAGTACTCAGGGTGCTGGGTGCTCAATATTCAGGGTGCTCAGTGCTCGGGGTGCTGGGTGCTCAGTACTCAGGGTGCTGGGTGCTCAGTACTCAGGGTGCTGGGTGCTAATTCTCGGGGTGCTGGGTGCTCAGTACTCGGGGTGCTGGGTGCTCAGTGCTCAGCGTGCTGGGTGCTAAGTACTCAGGGTGCTCGGTTCTCAGTACTCAGGGTGCTGGGTGCTCATTCTCGGGGTGCTGGGTGCTCAGTGCTCAGGGTCCTCGGTGCTCAGTACTCAGGGTGCTCAGTACTAAGCGTGCTTTGTGCTCAGTGCTCAGGGTGCTGGGTGCTCAGTACTCAGGGTGCTGGGTGCTCAGTGCTCGGGGTGCTCGGTGCTCAGTGCTCAGGATGCTCGGTGCTCAGTACTTTTGGTGCTGGGTGCTCAGTACTCAGGGTGCTGGGTGCTCAGTGCTCGGGGTGCTCGGTGCTCAGTACTCAGGGTTCTGGGTGCTCAGTGCTCAGGATGCTGGGTGCTCAGTACTCAGGGTGCTCAGTACTCAGTACTCAGGGTGCTGGGTGCTCAGTGCTCAGGGTGCTGGGTGCTCAGTGCTCGGGGTGCTGGGTGCTCAGTACTCGGGGTGCTCGGTGCTCAGTACTCAGGGTGCTGGGTGCTCAGTACTTAGGGTGCTGGGTGCTCAGTGCTCAGGGTGCTGGGTGCTCAGTACTCAGGGTGCTGGGTGCTCAGTACTCAGGGTGCTGGGTGCTCAGTGCTCAGGGTGCTGTGTGCTCAGTACTCAGGGTGCTGGGTGCTCAGTACTCAGGGTGCTGGGTGCTCAGTACTCAGGGTGCTGGGTGCTCAGTGCTCGGGGTGCTCCGTGCTCAGTACTCAGGGTGCTGGGTGCTCAGTGCTCGGGGTGCTGGGTGCTCAGTGCTCAGGGTGCTGGGTGCTCAGTACTCGCGGTGCTCGCTGCTCAGTACTCAGGGTGCTGGGTGCTCAGTACTCAGGGTGCTGGGTGCTCAGTACTCAGGGTGCTCGGTGCTCAGTACTCAGGGTGCTGGGTGCTCAGTGCTCAGGTGCTGGGTGCTAAGTACTCAGGGTGCTGGGTGCTCAGTACTCAGGGTGCTGGCTGCTCAGTGTTCAGAGTGCTGGGTGCTCAGTGCTCAGGGTGCTGGGTGCTCAGTACTCAGGGTGCTGGGTGCTTAGTACTCAGGGTGCTCGGTCCTCAGTGCTCAGGGTGCTGGGTGCTCAGTACTCAGGGTGCTGGGTGCTTAGTGCTCAGGGTGCTCAGTGCTCAGTACTCAGGGTGCTCGGTGCTCAGTGCTCAGGGTGCTCAGTGCTCAGTACTCAGGTTGCTCAGTGCTCAGTGCTCTGGGTGCTCAATACTCAGGTGCTCAGTGCTCAGGGTGCTGGGTGCTCAGTGCTCGGGGTGCTGGGTACTCAGTGCTCAGTACACAGGGTGCTGAGTGCTCAGGGCTCGGGGTGCTGGGTGCTCAGTGCTCAATACTCAGTCTGCTGGTTGCTCAGTGCTCGGGGTGCTGGATGCTCAGTACTCAGGGTGCTGGGTGCTCAGTGCTCAGGGTGCTGGGTGCTCAGTACTCAGGGTGCTGGGTGCTCAGTGCTCAGGGTGCTGGGTGCTCAGTACTCAGGGTGCTGGGTCCTCAGTGCTCAGGGTGCTGGGTGCTCAGTGCTCGGGGTGCTCAGTACTCAGGGTGCTGTGTGTTCAGTGCTCAGGGTACTGGGTGCTCAGTACTCAGGGTGCTCGGTGCTTAGTACTCAGGGTGCTGGGTGCTCAGTACTCCAGGTGCTGGGTGCTCAGTGCTCGGGGTGCTCGGTGCTCAGTGCTCAGGGTGCTGGGTGCTCAGTACTCAGGGTGCTCATTGCTCAGGGTGCTGGGTGCTCAGTACTCAAGGTGCTGGGTGCTGAGTGCTCGGGGTGCTCGTTGCTCAGTACTCAGGGTGCTGGGTGCTCAGTGCTCGGTGTGCTCGGTGCTCAGTACGTTGGGTGCTCAGTACTCAGGGTGCTGGGTGCTCAGTGCTCAGGGTGATCGGTGCTCAGTACTCAGTGTGCTCAGTACTCAGGGTGCTGGGTGCTCAGGGCTCGGGTTGCTGGGAGCTCAGTACTCAGGGTGCTGTGTGCTCAGTGCTCGTGGTGCTGGGTGCTGAGTGCTCAGGGTGCTGGGTCCTCAGTAATCGGGGTGCTGGGTGCTCAGTACTCAGGGTGCAGGGTGCTCAGTACTCAGGGTGCTGGGTGCTCAGTACTCAGGGTGCTGGGTGCTCAGTGCTCAGGGTGCTGGGTGCTGAGTACTCAGGGTGCTGGGTGCTCAGTACTCAGGGTGCTGGGTGCTCAGTGCTCAGGGAGATCGTTGCTCAGTCCTCAGGGTGCTCAGTACTCAGGGTGCTGGGTGCTCAGTGCTCAGGTTGCTCAGTACTCAGTGCTCGATGTCCTGGGTGCTCAGCGCTCTGGGTGCTTAGTGCACAGTACTCAGGGTGCTGGGTGCTCAGTATTCATGGTGCTCAGTGCTCGGGGTGCTCGGTGCTCAGTACTCAGGGTGCTGGGTGCTCAGTGCTCAGGGTGCTGAGTGCTCAGTGCTCAGGGTGCTGGGTGCTCAGTGCTCAGGGTGCTGGGTACTCAGTGCTCGGGGTGCTGGGTGCTCAGTACTCAGGGTGCTGGGTGCTCAGTGCTCGGGGTGCTGGGTGCTCAGTTCTCGGGGTGCTGGGTGCTCAGTGCTCGGGGTGCTCGCTGCTCAGTACTCAGGGTGCTGGGTGCTCAGTGCACCGGGTGCTCAGTAGTCAGAGTGCTGTGTGTTCAGTGTTCAGGGTGCTGGGTGCTCAGTACTCAGGGTGCTCGGTGCTTAGTACTCAGGGTGCTGGGTGCTCAGTACTCCGGGTGCTGGGTGCTCAGTGCTCGGGGTGCTCGGTGCTCAGTGCTCAAGGTGCTGGGTGCTCAGTACTCAGGGTGCTCATTGCTCAGGGTGCTGGGTGCTCAGTACTCAGGGTGCTGGGTGCTCAGTGCTCAGGGTGCTGGGTGCTCAGTGCTCAGGGTGCTGGGTGCTCAGTGCTCAGGGTGCTGGGTGCTCAGTGCTCGGGGTGCTCCGTGCTCAGTACTCAGGGTGCTCAGTGCTCAGTACTCAGGGTGCTGGGTGCTCAGTGCTCAGGGTGCTGGGTGCTCAGTGCTCAGGGTGCTCGGTGCTTAGTACTCAGGGTGCTGGGTGCTCAGTACTCCGGGTGCTGGGTGCTCAGTGCTCGGGGTGCTCGGTGCTTAGTACTCAGGGTGCTGGGTGCTCAGTACTCGGGGTGCTCGGTGCTCATTACTCAGGGTGCTGGGTGCTCAGTGCTCGGGGTGCTTGGTGCTCAGTGCTCAGTACTCAGGGTGCTGGGTGCTCGGTGCTCGGGGTGCTGGATGCTCAGTACTCAGGGTGCTGCGTGCTCAGTGCTCAGGGTGTTGGGGGCTCAGTACTCAGGGTGCTGGGTGCTCAGTGCTCAGGGTGCTGGGTGCTCAGTGCTCAGGGTGCTGGGTGCTCAGTGCTTGGGGTGCTCAGTACTCAGAGTGCTGTGTGTTCCGTGCTCAGGGTACTGGGTGCTCAGTACTCAGGGTGCTAGGTGCTTAGTACTCAGGGTCCTGGGTGCTCAGTACTCTGGGTGCTGGGTGCTCAGTGCTCGGGGTGCTCGGTGCTCAGTGCTCAGGGTGCTGGGTGCTCAGTACTCAGGGTGCTCATTGCTCAGGGTGCTGGGTGCTCAGTAATCAGGGTGCTGGGTGCTCAGTACTCAGGGTGCTCAGTGCTCAGTACTCAGGGTGCTCAGTGCTCAGTACTCAGGGTGCTCAGTGCTCAGGGTGCTGGGTGCTCAGTGCCCTGGGCGCTGGGTGCTCAGTGCTCAGGGTGCTGTGTGCTCATTACTCAGGGTGCTCATTACTCAGGGTGATGGGTGCTCAGTGCTCAGGGTGCTGGGTGCTCAGGGTGCTGGGTGCTCAGTGCTCAGGGTGCTCGGTGCTCAGTGCTCAGGTTGCTGGGTGCTCAGTACTCAGGGTGCAGGGTGCTCAGTACTCAGGGTGCTCAGTGCTCAGTACTCAGGGTGCTGGGTGCACAGTGCTCAGGGTGCTGGGTGCTCAGTACTCAGGGTGCTGGGTGCTCGGTGCTCAGTACGCTAGGTGCTCAGTACTCAGGGTTCTGGGTGCTCAGTACTCAGGGTGCTCTGTGCTCAGTACTCAGGGTGCTGGGTGCTCAGTGCTCGGGGTGCTGGGTGCTCATTAATCAGGGTGCTGGGTGCTCAGTACTCAGTGTGCTCAGTGCTTGGGGTGCTGGGTGCTCAGTACTCAGGGTGCTCAGTGCTTGGGGTGCAGGGTGCTCAGTACTCAGGGTGGTGGTTGCTCAGTGCTCAGGGTGCTGGGTGCTGAGTACTCAGGGTGCTGGGTGATCAGTACTCAGGGTGCTGGGTGCTCAGTGCTCAGGGAGATCGTTGCTCAGTCCTCAGGGTGCTCAGTACTCAGGGTGCTGGGTGCTCAGTGCTCAGGTTGCTCAGTACTCAGTGCTCGATGTCCTGGGTGCTCAGCGCTCTGGGTGCTTAGTGCACAGTACTCAGGGTGCTGGGTGCTCAGTATTCATGGTGCTCAGTGCTCGGGGTGCTCGGTGCTCAGTACTCAGGGTGCTGGGTGCTCAGTGCTCAGGGTGCTGAGTGCTCAGTGCTCAGGGTGCTGGGTGCTCAGTGCTCAGGGTGCTGGGTACTCAGTGCTCGGGGTGCTGGGTGCTCAGTACTCAGGGTGCTGGGTGCTCAGTGCTCGGGGTGCTGAGTGCTCAGTGCTCAGGGTGCTGGGTGCTCAGTGCTCAGGGTGCTGGGTGCTCAGTGCTCGGCGTGCTGAGTGCTCAGTGCTCAGGGTCCTCGGTGCTCAGTACTCAGGGTGCTCAGTACTCAGCATGCTTTGTGCTCAGTGCTCAGGGTGCTGGGTGCTCAGTACTCAGGGTGGTGGGTGCTCAGTACTCACGGTGCTGGGTGCTCAGTACTCGGGGTGCTGGGTGCTCATTACTCAGGGTGCTGAGTGCTCAGTGCTCGGGGTGCTTGCTGCTCAGTACTCTTGGTGCTGGGTGCTCAGTACTCAGGGTGCTGTGTGCTCAGTACTCAGGGTGCTCGGTTCTCAGTACTCAGGGTGCTGGGTGCCCATTCTCGGGGTGCTGGGTGCTCAGTGCTCGGGGTGCTGTGTGCTCAGTGGTCGGGGTGCTCCGTGCTCAGGGTGCTGGGTGCTCAGTGCTCGGGGTGCTGGGTGCTGAGTGCTCAGGGTGCTGGGTGCTCAGTGCTCGGGGTGCTCGGTGCTCAGTGCTCAGGGTCCTGGGTGCTCAGTACTCAGGGTGCTGGGTGCTTAGTACTCAGTGTGCTCATTGCTCAGTACACAGGGTGCTGGGTGCTCAGTACTCGGGGTGCTGGGTGCTCATTACTCAGGGTGCTGGGTGCTCAGTGCTCGGGGTGCTTGCTGCTCAGTACTCTTGGTGCTGGGTGCTCAGTACTCAGGGTGCTGGGTGCTCAGTTCTCGGGGTGCTCGGTGCTCTGTGCTCAGGATGCTCGGTGCTCAGTACTTTTGGTGGTGGGTGCTCAGTACTCAGGGTGCAGGGTGCTCCGTGCTCAGGGTGCTGGGTGCTCAGTACTTTTGGTGGTGGGTGCTCAGTACTCAGGGTGCAGGGTGCTCAGTGCTCGGGGTGCTGGGTGCTCAGTGCTCAGGGTGCTGGGTGCTCAGTGCTCAGGTTGCTGGGTGCTCAGTACTCAGGGTGCTCGGTTCTCAGTACTCAGGGTGCTGGGTGCTCAGTACTCAGGGTGCTGGGTGCTCAGTGCTCAGGTGCTGGGTGCTAAGTACTCAGGGTGCTGGGTGCTGAGTACTCAGGGTGCTTTGTGCTCAGTACTCAGGGTGCTGGGTGCTCAGTGCTCAGGGTGCTGGGTGCTCAGCACTCAGGGTGCTCAGTACTCAGGGTGCTGGGTGCTCAGTGCTCGGGTACTGGCTGCTCAGTACTCAGGGTGATCGGTGCTCAGTACTCAGGATGCTGGGTGCTCAGTACTCAGGGTGCTCAGTGCTCAGGGCGCTGGGTGCTCAGTACTCAGGGTGCTGGGTGCTCAGTCCTCAGGGTGCTCAGTGCTCAGGGCGCTGGGTGCTCAGTGCTCGGGGTGCTCGGTGCTCAGTACTCAGGATGCTGGGTGCTCAGTACTCAGGGTGCTGGGTGCTCAGTACTCAGGGTGCTGGGTGCTCAGTCCTCAGGGTGCTCAGTGCTCAGGGCGCTGGGTGCTCAGTGCTCAGGGTGCTCGGTGCTCAGTACTCAGGGTGCTGGGAGCTCAGTGCTCGGTATGCTCGGTGCTCAGTACGTTGGGTGCTCAGTACTCAGGGTGCTGGGTGCTCAGTGCTCAGGGTGATCGGTGCTGAGTGCTCAGGGTGCTGGGTGCTCACTACTCGGAGTGCTCGGTGCTCAGTACTCAGGGTGCTGGGTGCTCATTCTCGGGGTGCTGGGTGCTCAGTGCTCGGGGTGCTGGGTGCTCAGTACTCGGGGTGCTGGGTGCTCAGTGCTCAGCGTGCTGGGTGCTCAGTACTCAGGGTGCTCGGTTCTCAGTACTCAGGGTGCTGGGTGCCCATTCTCGGGGTGCTGGGTGCTCAGTGCTCGGGGTGCTGGGTGCTCATTGCTCAGGGTCCTATGTGCTCAGTACTCAGGGTGCTCAGTACTCAGCGTGCTTTGTGCTCAGTGCTCAGGGTGCTGGGTGCTCAGTACTCAGGGTGGTGGGTGCTCAGTACTCACGGTGCTGGGTGCTCAGTACTTGGGGTGCTGGGTGCTCATTACTCATTGTGCTGGGTGCTCAGTGCTCGGGGTGCTTGCTGCTCAGTACTCTTGGTGCTGGGTGCTCAGTACTCAGGGTGCTGGGTGCTCAGGGCTTGGGGTGCTCGGTGCTCAGTGCTCAGGATGCTCGGTGCTCAGTACTTTTGTTGCTGGGTGCTCAGTACTCCGGGTGCTGGGTGCTCAGTGCTTGGGGTGCTCGGTGCTCAGTACTCAGGGTGCTGGGTGCTCAGTGCTCAGGGTGCTGGGTGCTCAGTACTCAGGGTGCTCAGTACTCAGTACTCAGGGTGCTGGGTGCTCAGTGCTTGGGGTGCTGGGTGCGCAGTGCTCAGGGTGCTGGGTGCTCAGTGCTCTGGGTGCTGGGTGCTCAGTACTCGGGGTGCTCGGTGCTCAGTGCTCGGGGTGCTGGGTGCTCAGTACTCAGGGTGCTGGGTGCTCAGTGCTCGCGGTGCTCGGTGCTCAGTACACAGGGTGCTGGGTGCTCAGTGCTCAGGGTGCTGGGTGCTCAGTAATCAGGGTGCTGGGTGCTCAGCACTCAGGGTGCTCAGTACTCAGGGTGCTGGGTGGTCAGTGCTCGGTGTGCTGGGTGCTCAGTGCTCAGGGTGATCGGTGCTCAGTACTCAGGGTGCTGGGTGCTCAGTCCTCAGGGTGCTCAGTGCTCAGGGTGCAGGGTGCTCAGTACTCAGGGTGCTGGGTGCTCAGTACTCAGGGTGCTGGGTGCTCATTCCTCAGGGTGCTCAGTACTCAGGGTGCTGAGTGCTCAGTACTCAGGGTGCTGGGTGCTCAATACTCAGGGTGTTGGGTGCTCAGTGCTCGGGGTGTTGGGTGCTCAGTGCTCAGGGTGCTCAGTGCTCAGTACTCAGGGTGCTGGGTGCTCAGTACTCAGGGTGCTGGTTGCTCACTGATCGGGGTGCTGGGTGCTCAGTACTCAGGGTGCTGGGTGCTCAGTGCTCGCGGTGCTCGGTGCTCAGTACTCAAGGTGCTGGGTGCTCAGTGCTCACGGTGCTGGGTGCTCAGTCCTCGGGGTGCTCCGTGCTCAGTGCTCAGGGTGCTGGGTGCTCAGTACTCAGGGTGCTTGGTGCTCAGTACTAAGGGTGCTCAGTGCTCAGTACTCAGGGTGCTCAGTGCTCAGTGCTCGGGGTGCTGGGTGCTCAGTACTCAGGGTGCTGGGTGCTCAGTACTCAGGGTGCTGGGTGCTCAGTGCTCAGTACTCAGCGTGCTGGGTGCTCAGTGCTCGGGGTGCTAGGTCCTCAGTGCTCAGTGTGCTGGGTGCTCAGTGCTCAGGGTGCTGGGTGCTCAGTGCTCAGGGTGCTGGGTCCTCAGTGCTCAGGGTGCTCAGTGCTCAATGCTCGGGGTGCTGGGTGCTCAGTGCTCGGGGTGCTGGGTGCTCAGTGCTCAGGGTGCTGGTTGCTCAGTACTCAGTGTGCTCAGTGCTCAGGGTGCTTAGTGCTCAGAACTCAGGGTGCTGGGTGCTCAGTACTCAGGGTGCTGGGTGCTCAGTACTCAGGGTGCTGGGTGCTCAGTACTCAGGGTGCTTGGTGCTCAGTACTCAGGGTGCTGGGTGCTCAGTACTCAGGGTGCTCGGTGCTCAGTACTCATGGTGCTGGGTGCTCATTCTCGGGGTGCTGGGTGCTCAGTACTCAGGTTGCTCAGTACTCTGGTTGCTCGGGGCTCAGTACCCATGGTGCTGGGTGCTCAGTACTCAGGGTGCTCGGTGCTCAGTACTCAGGGTGCTCGGTGCTCAGTGTTTGGGGTGCTGGGTGCTCAGTACTCAGGGTGCTGGGTGCTCAGTGCTCAGGGTGCTGGGTGCTCAGTGCTCAGGGTGCTGGGTGCTCAGTACTCAGTGCTCAGGATGCTGGGTGCTCAGTGCTCAGGGTGTTGGATTCTCAGTGCTCAGGGTGCTCAGTGCTCAGTGCTCAGTACTCAGGGTGCTGGGTGCTCAGTTCTCAGGGTGCTGGGTGCTCAGTGCTCGGGGTACCCGGTGCTCAGTGCTCGGGGTGCTCGGTGCTCAGTACTCAGGGTGCTGTGTGCTCAGTGCTCAGGGTGCTGGGTGCTCAGTGCTCAGGGTGCTGGTTGCTCAGTGCTCAGCGTTCTTGATGCTCAGTTCTCAGGGTGCTGGGTGCTCAGTGCTCAGGGTGCTGGGTGCTCAGTGCTCGGGGTGCTGGGTGCTCAGTACTCAGGGTGCTGGGTGCTCAGTACTCAGGGTGCTGGGTGCTCAGTACTCGGGGTGCTGGGTGCTCAGTGCTCAGCGTGCTGGGTGCTCAGTACTCAGGTTGCTCGGTGCTCAGTGCTTGGGTTGCTGGGTGCTCAGTGCTCAGGGTGCTGGGTGCTCAGTACTCAGTGCTCAGGATGCTGGGTGCTCAGTGCTCGGGCTGCTGCGTGCTCAGTGCTCAGGCTGCTGGGTGCTCAGTACTCAGGGTGCTGGGTTCTCAGTACTCAGGGTGCTGGGTGCTGAGTGCTAGGGGTGCTGGATGCTCAGTGCTCGGGGTCTGGGTGCTCAGTACTCAGGGTGCTGGGTGCTCAGTACTCAGGGTGCTGGGAGCTCAGTGCTCGGTATGCTCGGTGCTCAGTACGTTTGGTGCTCAGTACTCAGGGTGCTGGGTGCTCATTCTCGGGGTGCTAGGTGCTCAGTGCTCGGGGTGCTGGGTGCTCAGTACTCAGGGTGCTGGGTGCTGAGTACTCAGGGTGCTGGGTGCTCAGTGCTCGGGTACTGGCTGCTCAGTGCTCAGGGTGATCGGTGCTCAGTACTCAGGATGCTGCGTGCTCAGTACTCAGGGTGCTGGGTGCTCAGTACTCAGGGTGCTGGGTGCTCAGTACTCAGGGTGCTCAGTGCTCAGGGCGCTGGGGGCTCAGTGCTCGGGGTGCTTGGTGCTCAGTACTCAGGGTGCTGGGTGCTCAGTGCTCAGGGTGCTCGGTGCTCAGTACTCAGGGTGCTGGGAGCTCAGTGCTCGGTATGCTCGGTGCTCAGTACGTTGTGTGCTCAGTACTCAGGGTGCTGGGTGCTCAGTGCTCAGGGTGATCGGTGCTGAGTGCTCATGGTGCTGGGTGCTCAGTACTCGGGGTGCTCGGTGCTCAGTACTCAGGGTGCTGGGTGCCCATTCTCGGGGTGCTGGGTGCTCAGTGCTCGGGGTGCTGGGTGCTCAGTGCTCAGGGTCCTATGTGCTCAGTACTCAGGGTGCTCAGTACTCAGCGTGCTTTGTTCTCAGTGCTCAGGGTGCTGGGTGCTCAGTACTCAGGGTGGTGGGTGCTCAGTACTCACGGTGCTGGGTGCTCAGTACTCGGGGTGCTGGGTGCTCATTACTCAGGGTGCTGGGTGCTCAGTGCTCGGGGTGCTTGCTGCTCAGTACTCTTGGTGCTGGGTGCTCAGTACTCAGGGTGCTGGGTGCTCAGGGCTTGGGGTGCTCGGTGCTCAGTGCTCAGGATGCTCGGTGCTCAGTACTTTTGTTGCTGGGTGCTCAGTACTCCGGGAGCTGGGTGCTCAGTGCTCGGGGTGCTCGGTGCTCAGTACTCAGGGTGCTGGGTGCTCAGTGCTCAGGGTGCTGGGTGCTCAGTACTCAGGGTGCTCAGTACTCAGTACTCAGGGTGCTGGGTGCTCACTGCTTGGGGTGCTGGGTGCGCAGTGCTCAGGGTGCTGGGTGCTCAGTGCTCTGGGTGCTGGGTGCTCAGTACTCGGGGTGCTCGGTGCTCAGTGCTCGGGGTGCTGGGTGCTCAGTACTCAGGGTGCTGGGTGCTCAGTGCTCGCGGTGCTCGGTGCTCAGTACACAGGGTGCTGGGTGCTCAGTGCTCAGGGTGCTGGGTGCTCAATAATCAGGGTGCTGGGTGCTCAGCACTCAGGGTGCTCAGTACTCAGGGTGCTGGGTGGTCAGTGCTCGGTGTGCTGGGTGCTCAGTGCTCAGGGTGATCGGTGCTCAGTACTCAGGATGCTGGGTGCTCAGTACTCAGGGTGCTGGGTGCTCAGTCCTCAGGGTGCTCAGTGCTCAGGGTGCTGGGTGCTCAGTACTCAGGGTGCTGGGTGCTCATTCTCGGGGTGCTGGGTGCTCAGTGCTCGGGGTGCTGGGTGCTCAGTACTCGGGGTGCTGGGTGCTCAGTGCTCAGCGTGCTGGGTGCTCCGTACTCAGGGTGCTCGGTTCTCAGTACTCAGGGTGCTGGGTGCCCATTCTCGGGGTGCTGGGTGCTCAGTGCTCGGGGTGCTGGGTGCTCAGTGCTCAGGGTCCTATGTGCTCAGTACTCAGGGTGCTCAGTACTCAGCGTGCTTTGTGCTCAGTGCTCAGGGTGCTGGGTGCTCAGTACTCAGGGTGGTGGGTGCTCAGTACTCACGGTGCTGGGTGCTCAGTACTCGGGGTGCTGGGTGCTCATTACTCAGGGTGCTGGGTGCTCAGTGCTCGGGGTGCTTGCTGCTCAGTACTCTTGGTGCTGGGTGCTCAGTACTCAGGGTGCTGGGTGCTCAGGGCTTGGGGTGCTCGGTGCTCAGTGCTCAGGATGCTCGGTGCTCAGTACTTTTGTTGCTGGGTGCTCAGTACTCCGGGTGCTGGGTGCTCAGTGCTCGGGGTGCTCGGTGCTCAGTACTCAGGGTGCTGGGTGCTCAGTGCTCAGGGTGCTGGGTGCTCAGTACTCAGGGTGCTCAGTACTCAGTACTCAGGGTGCTGGGTGCTCAGTGCTTGGGTTGCTGGGTGTGCAGTGCTCAGGGTGCTGGGTGCTCAGTGCTCTGGGTGCTGGGTGCTCAGTACTCGGGGTGCTCGGTGCTCAGTGCTCGGGGTGCTGGGTGCTCAGTACTCAGGGTGCTGGGTGCTCAGTGCTCAGGGTGCTCAGTGCTCAGTGTGCTGGGTGCTCAGTACTCAGGGTGCTGGGTGCTCAGTACTCAGGGTGCTGGGTGCTCAGTCCTCAGGGTGCTCAGTACTCAGGGTGCTGAGTGCTCAGTACTCAGGGTGCTGGGTGCTCAGTACTCAGGGTGTTGGGTGCTCAGTGCTCGGGCTGTTGGGTGCTCAGTGCTCAGGGTGCTCAGTGCTCAGTACTCAGGGTGCTGGTTGCTCAGTACTCAGGGTGCTGGGTGCTCACCGCTCGGGGAGCTGGGTGCTCAGTACTCAGGGTGCTGGGTGCTCAGTGCTCAGTACTCAGCGTGCTGGGTGCTCAGTGCTCGGGGTGCTAGGTCCTCAGTGCTCAGTGTGCTGGGTGCTCAGTGCTCAGGGTGCTGGGTGCTCAGTGCTCAGGGTGCTGGGTCCTCAGTGCTCAGGGTGCTCAGTGCTCAATGCTCGGGGTGCTGCCTGCTCAGTGCTCGGGGTGCTGGGTGCTCAGTGCTCAGGGTGCTGGTTGCTCAGTACTCAGTGTGCTCAGTGCTCAGGGTGCTTGGTGCTCAGAACTCAGGGTGCTGGGTGCTCAGTACTCAGGGTGCTGGGTGCTCAGTACTCAGGGTGCTTGGTGCTCAGTACTCAGGGTGCTGGGTGCTCAGTGCTCAGGGTGCTCGGTGCTCAGTACTCATGGTGCTGGGTGCTCATTCTCGGTGTGCTGGGTGCTCAGTACTCAGGTTGCTCAGTACTCTGGTTGCTCGGGGCTCAGTACCCATGGTGCTGGGTGCTCAGTACTCAGGGTGCTCGGTGCTCAGTACTCAGGGTGCTCGGTGCTCAGTGTTTGGGGTGCTGGGTGCTCAGTACTCAGGGTGCTGGGTGCTCAGTGCTCAGGGTGCTGGGTGCTCAGTGCTCAGGGTGCTGGGTGCTCAGTACTCAGTGCTCAGGATGCTGGGTGCTCAGTGCTCAGGGTGTTGGGTTCTCAGTGCTCAGGGTGCTCAGTGCTCAGTGCTCAGTACTCAGGGTGCTGGGTGCTCAGTTCTCAGGGTGCTGGGTGCTCAGTGCTCGGGGTACCCGGTGCTCAGTGCTCGGCGTGCTCGGTGCTCAGTACTCAGGGTGCTGTGTGCTCAGTGCTCAGGGTGCTGGGTGCTCAGTGCTCAGGGTGCTGGTTGCTCAGTGCTCAGCGTTCTTGATGCTCAGTACTCAGGGTGCTGGGTGCTCAGTGCTCAGGGTGCTGGGTGCTCAGTGCTCGGGGTGCTGGGTGCTCAGTACTCAGGGTGCTGGGTGCTCAGTACTCAGGGTGCTGGGTGCTCAGTACTCGGGGTGCTGGGTGCTCAGTGCTCAGCGTGCTGGGTGCTCAGTACTCAGGTTGCTCGGTGCTCAGTGCTTGGGGTGCTGGGTGCTCAGTGCTCAGGGTGCTGGGTGCTCAGTACTCAGTGCTCAGGATGCTGGGTGCTCAGTGCTCGGGCTGCTGCGTGCTCAGTGCTCAGGCTGCTGGGTGCTCAGTACTCAGGGTGCTGGGTTCTCAGTACTCAGGGTGCTGGGTGCTCAGTGCTAGGGGTGCTGGATGCTCAGTGCTCGGGGTCTGGGTGCTCAGTACTCAGGGTGCTGGGTGCTCAGTACTCAGGGTGCTGGGTGCTCAGTGCTCAAGGTGCTCGGTGCTCAGTGTTCGGGGAGCTCGGTGCTCAGTACTCAGGGTGCTGGGTGCTCAGTACTCAGTGCTCGGGGTCCTGGGTGCTCTGTGCTCGGGGTGCTGGGTGCTCAGTGCTCTGGGTGCTTAGTGCTCAGTACTCAGGGTGCTGGGTGCTCAGTACTCAGGGTGCTGGGTGCTCATTCTCGGGGTGCTGGGTGCTCAGTGCTCGGGGTGCTGGGTGCTCAGTACTCAGGGTGCTGGGTGCTCAGTACTCAGTGCTCAGGGTGCTCGGTGCTCAGTACTCAGGGTGCTGGGAGCTCAGTGCTCGGTATGCTCGGTGCTCAGTACGTTTGGTGCTCAGTACTCAGGGTTCTGGGTGCTCATTCTCGGGGTGCTAGGTGCTCAGTGCTCGGGGTGCTGGGTGCTCAGTACTCAGGGTGCTGGGTGCTGAGTACTCAGGGTGCTGGGTGCTCAGTGCTCAGGGTGCTGGGTGCTCAGTGCTCAGGGTGCTGGGTGCTCAGCACTCAGGGTGCTCAGTACTCAGGGTGCTGGGTGCTCAGTGCTCGGGTACTGGCTGCTCAGTGCTCAGGGTGATCGGTGCTCAGTACTCAGGATGCTGGGTGCTCAGTACTCAGGGTGCTGGGTGCTCAGTACTCAGGGTGCTGGGTGCTCAGTCCTCAGGGTGCTCAGTGCTCAGGGCGCTGGGTGCTCAGTGCTCGGGGTGCTCGGTGCTCAGTACTCAGGGTGCTGGGTGCTCAGTGCTCAGGGTGCTCGGTGCTCAGTACTCAGGGTGCTGGGAGCTCAGTGCTCAGTATGCTCGGTGCTCAGTACGTTGTGTGCTCAGTACTCAGGGTGCTGGGTGCTCAGTGCTCAGGGTGATCGGTGCTGAGTGCTCAGGGTGCTGTGTGCTCAGTACTCGGGGTGATCGGTGCTCAGTACTCAGGGTGCTGGGTGCTCATTCTCGGGATGCTGGGTGCTCAGTGCTCGGGGTGCTGGGTGCTCAGTACTCGGGGTGCTGGGTGCTCAGTGCTCAGCGTGCTGGGTGCTCAGTACTCAGAGTGCTCGGTTCTCAGTACTCAGGGTGCTGGGTGCCCATTCTCGGGGTGCTGGGTGCTCAGTGCTCGGGGTGCTGGGTGCTCAGTGCTCAGGGTCCTATGTGCTCAGTACTCAGGGTGCTCAGTACTCAGTACTCAGGGTGCTGGGTGCTCAGTGCTTGGGGTGCTGGGTGCGCAGTGCTCAGGGTGCTGGGTGCTTAGTGCTCTGGGTGCTGGGTGCTCAGTACTCGGGGTGCTCGGTGCTCAGTGCTCGGGGTGCTGGGTGCTCAGTACTCAGGGTGCTGGGTGCTCAGTGCTCGCGGTGCTCGGTGCTCAGTACACAGGGTGCTGGGTGCTCAGTGCTCAGGGTGCTGGGTGCTCAGTAATCAGGGTGCTGGGTGCTCAGCACTCAGGGTGCTCAGTACTCAGGGTGCTGGGTGGTCAGTGCTCGGTGTGCTGGGTGCTCAGTGCTCAGGGTGATCGGTGCTCAGTACTCAGGATGCTGGGTGCTCAGTACTCAGGGTGCTGGGTGCTCAGTCCTCAGGGTGCTCAGTGCTCAGGGTGCTGGGTGCTCAGTACTCAGGGTGCTGGGTGCTCATTCTCGGGGTGCTGGGTGCTCAGTGCTCGGGGTGCTGGGTGCTCAGTACTCGGGGTGCTGGGTGCTCAGTGCTCAGCGTGCTGGGTGCTCAGTACTCAGTGTGCTCGGTTCTCAGTACTCAGGGTGCTGGGTGCCCATTCTCGGGGTGCTGGGTGCTCAGTGCTCGGGGTGCTGGGTGCTCAGTGCTCAGGGTCCTATGTGCTCAGTACTCAGGGTGCTCAGTACTCAGCGTGCTTTGTGCTCAGTGCTCAGGGTGCTGGGTGCTCAGTACTCAGGGTGGTGGGTGCTCAGTACTCACGGTGCTGGGTGCTCAGTACTCGGGGTGCTGGGTGCTCATTACTCAGGGTGCTGGGTGCTCAGTGCTCGGGGTGCTTGCTGCTCAGTACTCTTGGTGCTGGGTGCTCAGTACTCAGGGTGCTGGGTGCTCAGGGCTTGGGGTGCTCGGTGCTCAGTGCTCAGGATGCTCGGTGCTCAGTACTTTTGTTGCTGGGTGCTCAGTACTCCGGGTGCTGGGTGCTCAGTGCTCGGGGTGCTCGGTGCTCAGTACTCAGGGTGCTGGGTGCTCAGTGCTCAGGGTGCTGGGTGCTCAGTACTCAGGGTGCTCAGTACTCAGTACTCAGGTTGCTGGGTGCTCAGTGCTTGGGGTGCTGGGTGTGCAGTGCTCAGGGTGCTGGGTGCTCAGTGCTCTGGGTGCTGGGTGCTCAGTACTCGGGGTGCTCGGTGCTCAGTGCTCGGGGTGCTGGGTGCTCAGTACTCAGGGTGCTGGGTGCTCAGTGCTCGCGGTGCTCTGTGCTCAGTACACAGGGTGCTGGGTGCTCAGTGCTCAGGGTGCTGGGTGCTCAGTAATCAGGGTGCTGGGTGCTCAGCACTCAGGGTGCTCAGTACTCAGGGTGCTGGGTGGTCAGTGCTCGGTGTGCTGGGTGCTCAGTGCTCAGGGTGATCGGT
Organism: Microtus oregoni; assembly: GCF_018167655.1. Lineage (NCBI taxonomy): Eukaryota > Metazoa > Chordata > Mammalia > Rodentia > Cricetidae > Microtus > Microtus oregoni. Next base: position 1,244,807 of record NW_024543101.1, on the reverse strand, counting down.
GCTCAGTACTCAGGATGCTGGGTGCTCAGTACTCAGGGTGCTGGGTGCTCAGTCCTCAGGGTGCTCAGTGCTCAGTGTGCTGGGTGCTCAGTACTCAGGGTGCTGGGTGCTCAGTACTCAGGGTGCTGGGTGCTCAGTCCTCAGGGTGCTCAGTACTCAGGGTGCTGGGTGCTCAGTACTCAGGGTGCTGGGTGCTCAGTACTCAGGGTGCTGGGTGCTCAGTACTCGGGGTGCTGGGTGCTCAGTGCTCAGCGTGCTGGGTGCTCAGTACTCAGGTTGCTCGGTGCTCAGTGCTTGGGGTGCTGGGTGCTCAGTGCTCAGGTTGCTGGGTGCTCAGTACTCAGTGATCAGGATGCTGGGTGCTCAGTGCTCGGGCTGCTGCGTGCTCAGTGCTCAGGCTGCTGGGTGCTCAGTACTCAGGGTGCTGGGTTCTCAGTACTCAGGGTGCTGGGTGCTCAGTGCTAGGGGTGTTGGATGCTCAGTGCTCGGGGTCTGGGTGCTCAGTACTCAGGGTGCTGGTTGCTCAGTACTCAGGGTGCTGGGTGCTCAGTGCTCAGGGTGCTCGGTGCTCAGTGTTCGGGGAGCTCGGTGCTCAGTACTCAGGGTGCTGGGTGCTCAGTACTCAGTGCTCGGGGTCCTGGGTGCTCTGTGCTCGGGGTGCTGGGTGCTCAGTGCTCTGGGTGCTTAGTGCTCAGTACTCAGGGTGCTGGGTGCTCAGTACTCAGGGTGCTGGGTGCTCATTCTCGGGGTGCTGGGTGCTCAGTGCTCGGGGTGCTGGGTGCTCAGTACTCAGGGTGCTGGTGGCTCAGTACTCAGGGTGCTGGGTGCTCAGTACTCAGGGTGCTCAGTTCACAGTACTCAGGGTGCTGGGTGCTCATTCTCGGGGTGCTGGGTGCTCAGTGCTCGGGGTGCTGGGTGCTCAGTACTCAGGGTGCGGGGGGCCCAGTACTCAGGGTGCTGGATGCTCAGTCCTCGGGGTGCTCCGTGCTCAGGGTGCTGGGTACTCAGTGCTCACCGTGCTGGGTGCTCAGTGCTCGGGGTGCTGGGTGCTGAGTGCTCAGGGTGCTGGGTGCTCAGTGCTCGGGGTGCTCGGTGCTCAGTGCTCAGGGTCCTGGGTGCTCAGTACTCAGGGTGCTGGGTGCTTAGTACTCAGGGTGCTCAGTGCTCAGTACACAGGGTGCTGGGTGCTCAGTGCTCGCCTTGCTGGGTGCTCAGTGCTCAGTACTCAGGGTGCTGGGTGCTCAGGGCTCGGGGTGCTGGGTGCTCAGTACTCAGCGTGCTGGGTGCTCAGTACTCAGCGTGCTGGGTGCTCAGTGCTCAGGGTCCTGGGTGCTCAGTGCTCAGGGTACTGGGTGCTCAGTGATCGGTGTGCTGGGTGCTCAGTACTCAGGTTGCTCAGTGCTCGGGGAGCTCGGTGCTCAGTACTCAGGGTGCTGGGTGCTCAGTACTCAGTGCTCGGGGACCTGGGTGATCCGTGCTCGGGGTGCTGGGTGCTCAGTGCTCTGGGTGCTTAGTGCTCAGTACTCAGGGTGCTGGGTGCTCAGTACTCAGGGTGCTGGGTGATCATTCTCGGGGTGCTTTGCTCAGTTCTCGGGGTGCTGGGTGCTCAGTACTCATGGTGCTGGGGCTCAGTACTCAGGGTGCTGGGTGCTCAGTACTCAGGGTAATCTGTTCTCAGTACTCAGGTTGCTGGGTGCTCATTGCTCGGGGTGCTGGGTGCTCAGTACTCGGGTGCTCAGGGCTCAGTACTCAGGGTGCTGGTTGCACAGTGCTCAGGGTGCTGGGTGCTCAGTGCTCGGGGTGCTGGGTGCTCAGTGCTGAGGGTGGTGCTGGGTGCTCAGTACTAAGGGTGCTGGGTGCTCAGTGCTCAGGGTGCTGGGTGCTCAGTACTCAGGGTGCTCGGTGCTCAGTACTCAGGGTGCTGGGTGCTCAGTGCTCAGGGTGCTGGGTACTCAGTACTCAGGGTGCTGGGTGCTCAGTATTCAGGGTGCTGGGTGCTCAGTGCTCAGGGTGCTGGGTGCTCAGTGCTCAGGGTGCTGGGTGCTCAGTACTCAGGATGCTGGGTGCGCAGTGCTCAGGGTGATCGGTGCTCAGTACTCAGGGTGCTCAGTACTCAGGGTGCTGGGTGCTCAGTGCTCGGGGTGCTGGGTGCTCAGTACTCGATGTGCTGGGTGCTCTGTACTCAGGGTGCTGGGTGCTCAGTGCTCGGGGTCCTGGGTGCTCAGTGCTCAGGGTGATCGGTGCTCAGTACTCAGGGTGCTGGGTGCTCAGTGCTCAGGGTGCTGGGTGCTCAGTCCTCAGGGTGCTCAGTGCTCAGGGTGCTGGGTGCTAAGTGCTCGGGGTGCTCGGTGCTCAGTACTCAGGGTGCTGAGTGCTCAGTACTCAGGGTGCTGGGTGCTCAGTACTCATTGTGCTGGGTGCTCAGTACTCAGGGGGCTGGGTGCTCAGTGCTCAGGGTGCTGCTTGCTCAGTGCTCAGGGTGCTGGGTGCTCAGTGCTCGGGGTGCTGGGTGCTCAGTGCTCGGGGTGCTGGGTGCTCAGTGCTCAGTGCTCAGGGTGTTGGGTGCTCAGTGCTCAGTGCTCAGGGTGCTGCGTGCTCAGTAGTCAGGGTGCTGGGTGCTCAGTACACAGGGTGCTGGGTGCTCAGTGCTCAGGGTGCTGGGTGCTCAGTACTCAGTGCTCAGCGTGCTGGGTGCTCAGTACTCAGGGTGCTCGGTTCTCAGTACTCAGGGTGCTGGGTGCTCATTCTCGGGGTGCTGGGTGCTCAGTGCTCAGGGTCCTCGGTGCTCAGTACTCAGGGTGCTCAGTACTAAGCGTGCTTTGTGCTCAGTGCTCAGGGTGCTGGGTGCTCAGTACTCAGGGTGCTGGGTGCTCAGTGCTCGGGGTGCTCGGTGCTCAGTGCTCAGGATGCTCGGTGCTCAGTACTTTTGGTGCTGGGTGCTCAGTACTCAGGGTGCTGGGTGCTCAGTGCTCGGGGTGCTCGGTGCTCAGTACTCAGGGTGCTGGGTGCTCAGTGCTCAGGATGCTGGGTGCTCAGTACTCAGGGTGCTCAGTACTCAGTACTCAGGGTGCTGGGTGCTCAGTGCTCAGGGTGCTGGGTGCTCAGTGCTCGGGGTGCTCGGTCCTCAGTGCTCAGGGTGCTGGGTGCTCAGTACTCAGGGTGCTGGGTGCTTAGTGCTCAGGGTGCTCAGTGCTCAGTACTCAGGGTGCTCGGTGCTCAGTGCTCAGGGTGCTCAGTGCTCAGTACTCAGGTTGCTCAGTGCTCAGTGCTCTGGGTGCTCAATACTCAGGGTGCTCAGTGCTCAGGGTGCTGGGTGCTCAGTGCTCAGGATGATCGGTGCTCAGTCCTCAGGGTGCTCAGTACTCAGGGTGCTGGGTGCTCAGTGCTCAGGTTGCTCAGTACTCAGGGTGCTGGGTGCTCAGTACTCAGGGTGCTCAGTACTCAGTACTCAGGGTGCTGGGTGCTCAGTGCTCAGGGTGCTGGGTGCTCAGTGCTCGGGGTGCCGGGTGCTCAGTACTCGGGGTGCTCGCTGCTCAGTACTCAGGGTGCTGGGTGCTCAGTACTCAGGGTGCTGGGTGCTCAGTGCTCAGGGTGCTGGGTGCTCAGTACTCAGGGTGCTGGGTGCTCAGTACTCAGGGTGCTCAGTGCTCGGGGAGCTCAGTGCTCAGTACTCAGGGTGCTGGGTGCTCAGTACTCAGTGCTCGGGGTCCTCGGTGCTCAGCGCTCTGGGTGCTTAGTGCACAGTACTCAGGGTGCTGGGTGCTCAATATTCAGGGTGCTCAGTGCTCGGGGTGCTGGGTGCTCAGTACTCAGGGTGCTGGGTGCTCAGTACTCAGGGTGCTGGGTGCTAATTCTCGGGGTGCTGGGTGCTCAGTACTCGGGGTGCTGGGTGCTCAGTGCTCAGCGTGCTGGGTGCTAAGTACTCAGGGTGCTGGGTTCTCAGTACTCAGGGTGCTGGGTGCTCATTCTCGGGGTGCTGGGTGCTCAGTGCTCAGGGTCCTCGGTGCTCAGTACTCAGGGTGCTCAGTACTAAGCGTGCTTTGTGCTCAGTGCTCAGGGTGCTGGGTGCTCAGTACTCAGGGTGCTGGGTGCTCAGTGCTCGGGGTGCTCGGTGCTCAGTGCTCAGGATGCTCGGTGCTCAGTACTTTTGGTGCTGGGTGCTCAGTACTCAGGGTGCTGGGTGCTCAGTGCTCGGGGTGCTCGGTGCTCAGTACTCAGGGTGCTGGGTGCTCAGTGCTCAGGATGCTGGGTGCTCAGTACTCAGGGTGCTCAGTACTCAGTACTCAGGGTGCTGGGTGCTCAGTGCTCAGGGTGCTGGGTGCTCAGTGCTCGGGGTGCTGGGTGCTCAGTACTCGGGGTGCTCGGTGCTCAGTACTCAGGGTGCTGGGTGCTCAGTACTCAGGGTGCTGGGTGCTCAGTGCTCAGGATGCTGGGTGCTCAGTACTCAGGGTGCTCAGTACTCAGTACTCAGGGTGCTGGGTGCTCAGTGCTCAGGGTGCTGGGTGCTCAGTGCTCGGGGTGCTCGGTCCTCAGTGCTCAGGGTGCTGGGTGCTCAGTACTCAGGGTGCTGGGTGCTTAGTGCTCAGGGTGCTCAGTGCTCAGTACTCAGGGTGCTCGGTGCTCAGTGCTCAGGGTGCTCAGTGCTCAGTACTCAGGTTGCTCAGTGCTCAGTGCTCTGGGTGCTCAATACTCAGGGTGCTCAGTGCTCAGGGTGCTGGGTGCTCAGTGCTCAGGGTGATCGGTGCTCAGTCCTCAGGGTGCTCAGTACTCAGGGTGCTGGGTGCTCAGTGCTCAGGTTGCTCAGTACTCAGGGTGCTGGGTGCTCAGTACTCAGGGTGCTCAGTACTCAGTACTCAGGGTGCTGGGTGCTCAGTGCTCAGGGTGCTGGGTGCTCAGTGCTCGGGGTGCCGGGTGCTCAGTACTCGGGGTGCTCGCTGCTCAGTACTCAGGGTGCTGGGTGCTCAGTACTCAGGGTGCTGGGTGCTCAGTGCTCAGGGTGCTGGGTGCTCAGTACTCAGGGTGCTGGGTGCTCAGTACTCAGGGTGCTCAGTGCTCGGGGAGCTCAGTGCTCAGTACTCAGGGTGCTGGGTGCTCAGTACTCAGTGCTCGGGGTCCTCGGTGCTCAGCGCTCTGGGTGCTTAGTGCACAGTACTCAGGGTGCTGGGTGCTCAATATTCAGGGTGCTCAGTGCTCGGGGTGCTGGGTGCTCAGTACTCAGGGTGCTGGGTGCTCAGTACTCAGGGTGCTGGGTGCTAATTCTCGGGGTGCTGGGTGCTCAGTACTCGGGGTGCTGGGTGCTCAGTGCTCAGCGTGCTGGGTGCTAAGTACTCAGGGTGCTGGGTTCTCAGTACTCAGGGTGCTGGGTGCTCATTCTCGGGGTGCTGGGTGCTCAGTGCTCAGGGTCCTCGGTGCTCAGTACTCAGGGTGCTCAGTACTAAGCGTGCTTTGTGCTCAGTGCTCAGGGTGCTGGGTGCTCAGTACTCAGGGTGCTGGGTGCTCAGTGCTCGGGGTGCTCGGTGCTCAGTGCTCAGGATGCTCGGTACTCAGTACTTTTGGTGCTGGGTGCTCAGTACTCAGGGTGCTGGGTGCTCAGTGCTCGGGGTGCTCGGTGCTCAGTACTCAGGGTGCTGGGTGCTCAGTGCTCAGGATGCTCGGTGCTCAGTACTTTTGGTGCTGGGTGCTCAGTACTCAGGGTGCTGGGTGCTCAGTGCTCGGGGTGCTCGGTGCTCAGTACTCAGGGTGCTGGGTGCTCAGTGCTCAGGATGCTGGGTGCTCAGTACTCAGGGTGCTCAGTACTCAGTACTCAGGGTGCTGGGTGCTCAGTGCTCAGGGTGCTGGGTGCTCAGTGCTCGGGGTGCTCGGTCCTCAGTGCTCAGGGTGCTGGGTGCTCAGTACTCAGGGTGCTGGGTGCTTAGTGCTCAGGGTGCTCAGTGCTCAGTACTCAGGGTGCTCGGTGCTCAGTGCTCAGGGTGCTCAGTGCTCAGTACTCAGGTTGCTCAGTGCTCAGTGCTCTGGGTGCTCAATACTCAGGGTGCTCAGTGCTCAGGGTGCTGGGTGCTCAGTGCTCAGGGTGATCGGTGCTCAGTCCTCAGGGTGCTCAGTACTCAGGGTGCTGGGTGCTCAGTGCTCAGGTTGCTCAGTACTCAGGGTGCTGGGTGCTCAGTACTCAGGGTGCTCAGTACTCAGTACTCAGGGTGCTGGGTGCTCAGTGCTCAGGGTGCTGGGTGCTCAGTGCTCGGGGTGCCGGGTGCTCAGTACTCGGGGTGCTCGCTGCTCAGTACTCAGGGTGCTGGGTGCTCAGTACTCAGGGTGCTGGGTGCTCAGTGCTCAGGGTGCTGGGTGCTCAGTACTCAGGGTGCTGGGTGCTCAGTACTCAGGGTGCTCAGTGCTCGGGGAGCTCAGTGCTCAGTACTCAGGGTGCTGGGTGCTCAGTACTCAGTGCTCGGGGTCCTCGGTGCTCAGCGCTCTGGGTGCTTAGTGCACAGTACTCAGGGTGCTGGGTGCTCAATATTCAGGGTGCTCAGTGCTCGGGGTGCTGGGTGCTCAGTACTCAGGGTGCTGGGTGCTCAGTACTCAGGGTGCTGGGTGCTAATTCTCGGGGTGCTGGGTGCTCAGTACTCGGGGTGCTGGGTGCTCAGTGCTCAGCGTGCTGGGTGCTAAGTACTCAGGGTGCTGGGTTCTCAGTACTCAGGGTGCTGGGTGCTCATTCTCGGGGTGCTGGGTGCTCAGTGCTCAGGGTCCTCGGTGCTCAGTACTCAGGGTGCTCAGTACTAAGCGTGCTTTGTGCTCAGTGCTCAGGGTGCTGGGTGCTCAGTACTCAGGGTGCTGGGTGCTCAGTGCTCGGGGTGCTCGGTGCTCAGTGCTCAGGATGCTCGGTGCTCAGTACTTTTGGTGCTGGGTGCTCAGTACTCAGGGTGCTGGGTGCTCAGTGCTCGGGGTGCTCGGTGCTCAGTACTCAGGGTGCTGGGTGCTCAGTGCTCAGGATGCTGGGTGCTCAGTACTCAGGGTGCTCAGTACTCAGTACTCAGGGTGCTGGGTGCTCAGTGCTCAGGGTGCTGGGTGCTCAGTGCTCGGGGTGCTGGGTGCTCAGTACTCGGGGTGCTCGGTGCTCAGTACTCAGGGTGCTGGGTGCTCAGTACTCAGGGTGCTGGGTGCTCAGTACTCAGGGTGCTGGGTGCTCAGTACTCAGGGTGCTGGGTGCTCAGTACTCAGGGTGCTGGGTGCTCAGTGCTCAGGGTGCTGTGTGCTCAGTACTCAGGGTGCTGGGTGCTCAGTACTCAGGGTGCTGGGTGCTCAGTACTCAGGGTGCTGGGTGCTCAGTGCTCGGGGTGCTCCGTGCTCAGTACTCAGGGTGCTGGGTGCTCAGTGCTCGGGGTGCTGGGTGCTCAGTGCTCAGGGTGCTGGGTGCTCAGTACTCGCGGTGCTCGCTGCTCAGTACTCAGGGTGCTGGGTGCTCAGTACTCAGGGTGCTGGGTGCTCAGTACTCAGGGTGCTCGGTGCTCAGTACTCAGGGTGCTGGGTGCTCAGTGCTCAGGTGCTGGGTGCTAAGTACTCAGGGTGCTGGGTGCTCAGTACTCAGGGTGCTGGCTGCTCAGTGTTCAGAGTGCTGGGTGCTCAGTGCTCAGGGTGCTGGGTGCTCAGTACTCAGGGTGCTGGGTGCTTAGTACTCAGGGTGCTCGTTCCTCAGTGCTCAGGGTGCTGGGTGCTCAGTACTCAGGGTGCTGGGTGCTTAGTGCTCAGGGTGCTCAGTGCTCAGTACTCAGGGTGCTCGGTGCTCAGTGCTCAGGGTGCTCAGTGCTCAGTACTCAGGTTGCTCAGTGCTCAGTGCTCTGGGTGCTCAATACTCAGGGTGCTCAGTGCTCAGGGTGCTGGGTGCTCAGTGCTCGGGGTGCTGGGTACTCAGTGCTCAGTACACAGGGTGCTGAGTGCTCAGGGCTCGGGGTGCTGGGTGCTCAGTGCTCAATACTCAGTCTGCTGGTTGCTCAGTGCTCGGGGTGCTGGATGCTCAGTACTCAGGGTGCTGGGTGCTCAGTGCTCAGGGTGCTGGGTGCTCAGTACTCAGGGTGCTGGGTGCTCAGTGCTCAGGGTGCTGGGTGCTCAGTACTCAGGGTGCTGGGTCCTCAGTGCTCAGGGTGCTGGGTGCTCAGTGCTCGGGGTGCTCAGTACTCAGGGTGCTGTGTGTTCAGTGCTCAGGGTACTCAGTGCTCAGTACTCAGGGTGCTCGGTGCTTAGTACTCAGGGTGCTGGGTGCTCAGTACTCCAGGTGCTGGGTGCTCAGTGCTCGGGGTGCTCGGTGCTCAGTGCTCAGGGTGCTGGGTGCTCAGTACTCAGGGTGCTCATTGCTCAGGGTGCTGGGTGCTCAGTACTCAAGGTGCTGGGTGCTGAGTGCTCGGGGTGCTCGTTGCTCAGTACTCAGGGTGCTGGGTGCTCAGTGCTCGGTGTGCTCGGTGCTCAGTACGTTGGGTGCTCAGTACTCAGGGTGCTGGGTGCTCAGTGCTCAGGGTGATCGGTGCTCAGTACTCAGTGTGCTCAGTACTCAGGGTGCTGGGTGCTCAGGGCTCGGGTTGCTGGGAGCTCAGTACTCAGGGTGCTGGGTGCTCAGTGCTCGTGGTGCTGGGTGCTGAGTGCTCAGGGTGCTGGGTGCTCAGTAATCGGGGTGCTGGGTGCTCAGTACTCAGGGTGCAGGGTGCTCAGTACTCAGGGTGCTGGGTGCTCAGTACTCAGGGTGCTCACTGCTCAGTACTCAGGGTGCTGGGTGCTCAGTGCTCAGGGTGCTGGGTGCTCAGTACTCAGGGTGCTGGGTGCTCAGTGCTCAGGTTGCTCAGTACTCAGGGTGCTGGGTGCTCAGTACTCAGGGTGCTGGGTGCTCAGTGCTCGGGGTGCTGGGTGCTCAGTAATCAGGTTGCTGGGTGCTCAGTACTCAGGGTGCACAGTGCTTGGGGTGCTGCGTGCTCAGTTCTCAGGGTGCTCAGTGCTTGGGGTGCAGGGTGCTCAGTACTCAGGGTGCTGGTTGCTCAGTGCTCAGGGTGCTGGGTGCTGAGTACTCAGGGTGCTGGGTGCTCAGTACTCAGGGTGCGGGGTGCTCAGTGCTCGGGTTGCTGGGTGCTCAGTGCTCGGGGTGCTGGGTGCTCAGTGCTCGGGGTGCTGGGTGCTTAGTGCTCGGGGTGCTGGGTGCTCAGTGCTCAGGGTGCTGGGTGCTCAGTGCTCGGCGTGCTGCGTGCTCAGTGCTCGGGGTGCTCGGTGCTCAGTGCTCAGGGTGCTGGGTGCTCAGTACTCAGGGTGCTCAGTGCTCAGTACTCAGGGTGCTGGGTGCTCAGTGCTAAGGGTGCTGGGTGCTCAGTGCTCGGGATGCTGGGTGCTCGGTGCTCAGGTTGCTGGGTGCTTAGTACTCAGCGTGCTTGGTGCTCAGCACTCAGGGTGCTGGGTGCTCAGTGCTCAGGGTGCTGGGTGCTCAGTGCTCGCCGTGCTGGGTGCTCAGTACTCAGGGTGCTGGGTGCTCAGTACTCAGGGTGCTGGGTGCTCAGTACTCGGGGTGCTGGGTGCTCAGTGCTCAGGGTGCTGGGTGCTCAGTACTCAGGGTGCTCGGTGCTTGGGGTGCTGGGTGCTCAGTACTCAGGGTGCTGGGTGCTCAGTGCTCAGGGTGCTGGGTGCTCAGTGCTCAGGGTGCTGGGTGCTCAGTACTCAGTGCTCAGGATGCTGGGTGCTCAGTGCTCGAGCTGCTGGGTGCTCAGTGCTCGGGGTACTGGGTGCTCAGTACTCAGGGTGCTGGGTTCTCAGTACTCAGGGTGCTGGGTGCACAGTGCTAGGGGTGCTGGGTGCTCAGTGCTCGGGGTCTGGGTGCTCAGTACTCAGGGTGCTGGGTGCTCAGTACTCAGGGTGCTGGGTGCTCAGTGCTCAGAGTGCTGGGTGCTCAGTGCTCTGGGTTCTGGGTGCTCAGTGCTCAGGGTGCTGGGTGCTCAGTGCTCAGGGTCCTGGGTGCTCAGTGATCGGGGTGATTGGTGCTGAGTGCTCAGGGTGCTGGGTGCTCAGTGCTCGGGGTGCTCGGTGCTCAGTGCTCAGGGTCCTGGGTGCTCAGTACTCAGGGTGCTGGGTGCTTAGTACTCAGGGTGCTGGGTGCTCAGTACTCAGCGTGCTGGGTGCTCAGTGCTCAGTATTCAGGGTGCTGGGTGCTCAGTGCTCAGGGTGCTGGGTGCTCAGTACTCAGCGTGCTGGGTGCTCAGTACTCAGGGTCCTGGGTGCTCAGTGCTCAGGGTGCTGGGTGCTCAGTGCTCAGGGTGCTGGGTTCTCAGTGCTCGGGGAGCTCGGTGCTCAGTACTCAGGGTGCTGGGGGCTCAGTACTCAGGGTGCTGGGTGCTCAGTACTCTGGGTGATCTGTTCTCAGTACTCAGGGTGCTGGGTGCTCAGTGCTCGTGGTGCTGGGTGCTCAGTACTCGGGGTGCTCAGTACTCAGGGTGCTGGGTGCTGAGTGCTCGGGGAGCTCGTTGCTCAGTACTCGGGGTGCTGGGTGCTCAGTACTCGGGGTGCTCGGTGCTCAGTACTCAGTGTGCTCAGTACTCAGGGTGCTGGGTGCTCAGGGCTCGTGGTGCTGGGAGCTCAGGACTCAGGGTGCTGGGTGCTCAGTGCTCGTGGTGCTGGGTGCTGAGTGCTCAGGGTGCTGGGTGCTCAGTACTCGGGGTGCTCGGTGCTCAGTACTCGGGGTGCTGGGTGCTCAGTACTCAGGGTGCTGGGTGCTCAGTACTCAGGGTGCTCACTGCTCAGTACTCAGGGTGCTGGGTGCTCAGTACTCAGGGTGCTGGGTGCTCAGTACTCAGGGTGCTGGGTGCTCAGTGCTCAGGGTGATCGGTGCTCAGTCCTCAGGGTGCTCAGTACTCAGGGTGCTGGGTGCTCAGTGCTCAGGTTGCTCAGTACTCAGGGTGCTGGGTGCTCAGTACTCAGGGTGCTGGGTGCTCAGTGCTCGGGGTGCTGGGTGCTCAGTAATCAGGGTGCTGGGTGCTCAGTACTCAGGGTGCTCAGTGCTTGGGGTGCTGCGTGCTCAGTTCTCAGGGTGCTCAGTGCTTGGGGTGCAGGGTGCTCAGTACTCAGGGTGCTGGTTGCTCAGTGCTCAGGGTGCTGGGTGCTGAGTACTCAGGGTGCTGGGTGCTCAGTACTCAGGGTGCTGGGTGCTCAGTGCTCGGGTTGCTGGGTGCTCAGTGCTCGGGGTGCTGGGTGCTCAGTGCTCGGGGTGCTGGGTGCTCAGTGCTCGGGGTGCTGGGTGCTCAGTGCTCAGGGTGCTGGGTGCTCAGTGCTCGGCGTGCTGGGTGCTCAGTGCTCGGGGTGCTCGGTGCTCAGTGCTCAGGGTGCTGGGTGCTCAGTACTCGGGGTGCTCAGTGCTCAGTACTCAGGGTGCTGGGTGCTCAGTGCTAAGGGTGCTGGGTGCTCAGTGCTCGGGATGCTGGGTGCTCGGTGCTCAGGTTGCTGGGTGCTCAGTACTCAGCGTGCTTGGTGCTCAGCACTCAGGGTGCTGGGTGCTCAGTGCTCAGGGTGCTGGGTGCTCAGTGCTCGGGGTGCTGGGTGCTCAGTACTCAGGGTGCTGGGTGCTCAGTACTCAGGGAGCTGGGTGCTCAGTACTCGGGGTGCTGGGTGCTCAGTGCTCAGCGTGCTGGGTGCTCAGTACTCAGGGTGCTCGGTGCTCAGTGCTTGGGGTGCTGGGTGCTCAGTACTCAGGGTGCTGGGTGCTCAGTGCTCAGGGTGCTGGGTGCTCAGTGCTCAGGGTGCTGGGTGCTCAGTACTCAGTGCTCAGGATGCTGGGTGCTCAGTGCTCGGGCTGCTGGGTGCTCAGTGCTCAGGGTACTGGGTGCTCAGTACTCAGGGTGCTGGGTTCTCAGTACTCAGGGTGCTGGGTGCACAGTGCTAGGGGTGCTGGGTGCTCAGTGCTCGGGGTCTGGGTGCTCAGTAATCAGGGTGCTGGGTGCTCAGTACTCAGGGTGCTGGGTGCTCAGTGCTCAGAGTGCTGGGTGCTCAGTGCTCTGGGTGCTGGGTGCTCAGTGCTCAGGGTGCTGGGTGCTCAGTGCTCAGGGTGCTGGGTGCTCAGTTTTCGGGGTGATTGGTGCTGAGTGCTCAGGGTGCTGGGTGCTCAGTGCTCGGGGAGCTCGGTGCTCAGTGCTCAGGGTCCTGGGTGCTCAGTACTCAGGGTGCTGGGTGCTTAGTACTCAGGGTGCTGGGTGCTCAGTACTCAGCGTGCTGGGTGCTCAGTGCTCAGTACTCAGGGTGCTGGGTGCTCAGTGCTCAGGGTGCTGGGTGCTCAGTACTCAGCGTGCTGGGTGCTCAGTACTCAGGGTCCTGGGTGCTCAGTGCTCAGGGTGCTGGGTGCTCAGTGCTCAGGGTGCTGGGTTCTCAGTGCTCGGGGAGCTCGGTGCTCAGTACTCAGGGTGCTGGGGGCTCAGTACTCAGGGTGCTGGGTGCTCAGTACTCAGGGTGATCTGTTCTCAGTACTCAGGGTGCTGGTTGCTCAGTGCTCGTGGTGCTGGGTGCTCAGTACTCGGGGTGCTCAGTACTCAGGGTGCTGGGTGCTCAGTATTCAGGGTGCTGGGTGCTGAGTGCTCGGGGTGCTCGTTGCTCAGTACTCGGGGTGCTGGGTGCTCAGTACTCGGGGTGCTGGGTGCTCAGTGCTCAGGGTGCTGGCTGCTCAGTGCTCGGGGTGCTGGGTGCTCAGTGCTGAGGGTGCTGGCTGCACAGTGCTCAGGGTGCTGGGTGCTCAGTACTCAGGGTGCTAGGTGCTCAGTACTCAGGGTGCTCAGTGCTCAGTACTCAGCTTGCTGGGTGCTCAGTGCTCAGGGTCCTCGGTGCTCAGTACTCAGGGTGCTCAGTGCTCAGTACTCAGGGTGCTGGGTGCTCAGTGCTCAGGGTGCTGGGTGCTCAGTACTCAGGGTTCTGGGTGCTCAGTACTCGTGGTGCTCGGTGCTCAGTACTCAGGCTGCTGAGTGCTCAGTACTCAGGGTGCTGGGTGCTCAGTACTCATTGTGCTGGGTGCTCAGTACTCAGGGGGATGGGTTCTCAGTGCTCAGTGTGCTGGGTGCTCAGTGCTCAAGGCGCTGGGTGCTCAGTGCTCGGGGTGCTGGGTGCTCAGTGCTCGGGTTGCTGGGTGCTCAGTGCTCGGGGTGCTGGGTGCTCAGTGCTCGGGGTGCTGGGTGCTCAGTGCTCGGGGTGCTGGGTGCTCAGTGCTCGGGGTGCTGGGTGCTCAGTGCTCGGCGTGCTGGGTGCTCAGTGCTCGGGGTGCTCGGTGCTCAGTGCTCAGGTTGCTGGGTGCTCAGTACTCAGCGTGCTTGGTGCTCAGCACTCAGGGTGCTGGGTGCTCAGTGCTCAGGGTGCTGGGTGCTCAGTGCTCAGGGTGCTGGGTGCTCAGTGCTCAGGGTGCTGGGTGCTCAGTACTCAGTGCTCAGGATGCTGGGTGCTCAGTGCTCGGGCTGCTGGGTGCTCAGTGCTCAGGGTACTGGGTGCTCAGTACTCAGGGTGCTGGGTTCTCAGTACTCAGGGTGCTGGGTGCACAGTGCTAGGGGTGCTGGGTGCTCACTGCTCGGGGTCTGGGTGCTCAGTACTCAGGGTGCTGGGTGCTCAGTACTCAGGGTGCTGGGTGCTCAGTGCTCAGAGTGCTGGGTGCTCAGTGCTCTGGGTGCTGGGTGCTCAGTGCTCAGGGTGCTGGGTGCTCAGTGCTCAGGGTGCTGGGTGCTCAGTGATCGGGGTGATTGGTGCTGAGTGCTCAGGGTGCTGTGTGCTCAGTGCTCGGGGTGCTCGGTGCTCAGTGCTCAGGGTCCTGGGTGCTCAGTACTCAGGGTGCTGGGTGCTTAGTACTCAGGGTGCTGGGTGCTCAGTACTCAGCGTGCTGGGTGCTCAGTGCTCAGTACTCAGGGTGCTGGGTGCTCAGTGCTCAGGGTGCTGGGTGCTCAGTACTCAGCGTGCTGGGTGCTCAGTACTCAGGGTCCTGGGTGATCAGTGCTCAGGGTGCTGGGTGCTCAGTGCTCAGGGTGCTGGGTTCTCAGTGCTCGGGGAGCTCGGTGCTCAGTACTCAGGGTGCTGGGGGCTCAGTACTCAGGGTGCTGGGTGCTCAGTACTCAGGGTGATCTGTTCTCAGTACTCAGGGTGCTGGGTGCTCAGTGCTCGTGGTGCTGGGTGCTCAGTACTCGGGGTGCTCAGTACTCAGGGTGCTGGGTGCTCAGTACTCAGGGTGCTGGGTGCTGAGTGCTCGGGGTGCTCTTTGCTCAGTACTCGGGGTGCTGGGTGCTCAGTACTCGGGGTGCTGGGTGCTCAGTGCTCAGGGTGCTGGCTGCTCAGTGCTCGGGGTGCTGGGTGCTCAGTGCTGAGGGTGCTGGCTGCACAGTGCTCAGGGTGCTGGGTGCTCAGTACTCAGGGTGCTAGGTGCTCAGTACTCAGGGTGCTCAGTGCTCAGTACTCAGCTTGCTGGGTGCTCAGTGCTCAGGGTCCTCGGTGCTCAGTACTCAGGGTGCTCAGTGCTCAGTACTCAGCGTGCTTTGTGCTCACTGCTCAGGGTGCTGGGTGCTCAGTACTCAGGGTGCTGGGTGCTCAGTACTCAGGGTGATGGGTGCTCAGTACTCAGGGTGCTGGGTGCTCAGTGCTCGGGGTGCTCCGTGATCAGTACTCAGGGTGCTGGGTGCTCAGTGCTCAGTGTGCTGGGTACTCAGTACTCAGGGTGCTGGGTGCTCAGTGCTCAGGGTGCTGGGTGCTCAGTGCTCAGGGTGCTGGGTGCTCAGTGCTCGGGGTGCTGGGTGCTCAGTGCTCGGGGTGCTGGGTGCTCAGTGCTCGGGGTGCTGGGTGCTCATTACTCAGGGTGCTGGGTGCTCAGTGCTCAGGGTACTGGGTGCTCAGTACTCACCGTGCTGGGTGCTCAGTACTCAGGGTGCTCGGTGCTCAGTACTCAGGGTGCTGGGTGCTCAGTGCTCAGGGTGCTGGGTACTCAGTACTCAGGGTGCTGGGTGCTCAGTACTCAGGGTGCTGGGTGCTCAGTGCTCAGGGTGCTGGGTGCTCAGTGCTCAGGGTGCTGGGTGCTCAGTACTCCGGGTGCTGGGTGCTCAGTGCTCAGGGTGATCGGTGCTCAGTACTCAGGGTGCTCAGTACTCAGGGTGCTGGGTGCTCAGTGCTCAGGGTGCTGGGTGCTCAGTACTCAGGGTGCTGGGTGCTCAGTGCTCGGGGTGCTCGGTGCTCAGGGTGATCGGTGCTCAGTACTCAGGGTGCTGGGTGCTCAGTGCTCAGGGTGCTGGGTGCTCAGTCCTCAGGGTGCTCAGTGCTCAGGGTGCTGGGTGCTCAGTGCTCGTGGTGCTCGGTGCTCAGTACTCAGGCTGCTGAGTGCTCAGTACTCAGGGTGCTGGGTGCTCAGTACTCATGGTGCTGGGTGCTCAGTACTCAGGGGGATGGGTTCTCAGTGCTCAGAGTGCTGGGTGCTCAGTGCTCAAGGCGCTGGGTGCTCAGTGCTCGGGGTGCTGGGTGCTCAGTGCTCGGGGTGCTGGGTGGTCAGTGCTCAGTGCTCAGGGTGCTGGGTGCTCAGTGCTCAGTGCTCAGGGTGCTGGGTGCTCAGTACTCAGGGTGCTGGGTGCTCAGTACTCATGGTGCTGGGTGCTCAGTACTCAGGGGGATGGGTTCTCAGTGCTCAGTGTGCTGGGTGCTCAGTTCTCAAGGCGCTGGGTGCTCAGTGCTCGGGGTGCTGGGTGCTCAGTGCTCGGGTTGCTGGGTGCTCAGTGCTCGGGGTGCTGGGTGCTCAGTGCTCGGGGTGCTGGGTGCTCAGTGCTCGGGGTGCTGGGTGCTCAGTGCTCGGGGTGCTGGGTGCTCAGTGCTCGGCGTGCTGGGTGCTCAGTGCTCGGGGTGCTCGGTGCTCAGTGCTCAGGTTGCTGGGTGCTCAGTACTCAGCGTGCTTGGTGCTCAGCACTCAGGGTGCTGGGTGCTCAGTGCTCAGGGTGCTGGGTGCTCAGTGCTCAGGGTGCTGGGTGCTCAGTGCTCAGGGTGCTGGGTGCTCAGTACTCAGTGCTCAGGATGCTGGGTGCTCAGTGCTCGGGCTGCTGGGTGCTCAATGCTCAGGGTACTGGGTGCTCAGTACTCAGGGTGCTGGGTTCTCAGTACTCAGGGTGCTGGGTGCACAGTGCTAGGGGTGCTGGGTGCTCAGTGCTCGGGGTCTGGGTGCTCAGTACTCAGGGTGCTGGGTGCTCAGTACTCAGGGTGCTGGGTGCTCAGTGCTCTGGGTGCTGGGTGCTCAGTGCTCAGGGTGCTGGGTGCTCAGTGCTCAGGGTGCTGGGTGCTCAGTGATCGGGGTGATTGGTGCTGAGTGCTCAGGGTGCTGGGTGCTCAGTGCTCGGGGTGCTCGGTGCTCAGTGCTCAGGGTCCTGGGTGCTCAGTACTCAGGGTGCTGGGTGCTTAGTACTCAGGGTGCTGGGTGCTCAGTACTCAGCGTGCTGGGTGCTCAGTGCTCAGTACTCAGGGTGCTGGGTGCTCAGTGCTCAGGGTGCTGGGTGCTCAGTACTCAGCGTGCTGGGTGCTCAGTACTCAGGGTCCTGGGTGCTCAGGGTGCTGGGTGCTCAGTGCTCAGGGTGCTGGGTTCTCAGTGCTCGGGGAGCTCGGTGCTCAGTACTCAGGGTGCTGGGGGCTC
Source organism: Microtus oregoni (assembly GCF_018167655.1). Lineage (NCBI taxonomy): Eukaryota > Metazoa > Chordata > Mammalia > Rodentia > Cricetidae > Microtus > Microtus oregoni. Next base: position 1,228,180 of record NW_024543101.1, on the reverse strand, counting down.
AGTACTCAGGGTGCTGGGTGCTCAGTACTCAGGGTGATCTGTTCTCAGTACTCAGGGTGCTGGGTGCTCAGTGCTCGTGGTGCTGGGTGCTCAGTACTCGGGGTGCTCAGTACTCAGGGTGCTGGGTGCTCAGTACTCAGGGTGCTGGGTGCTGAGTGCTCGGGGTGCTCTTTGCTCAGTACTCGGGGTGCTGGGTGCTCAGTACTCGGGGTGCTGGGTGCTCAGTGCTCAGGGTGCTGGCTGCTCAGTGCTCGGGGTGCTGGGTGCTCAGTGCTGAGGGTGCTGGCTGCACAGTGCTCAGGGTGCTGGGTGCTCAGTACTCAGGGTGCTAGGTGCTCAGTACTCAGGGTGCTCAGTGCTCAGTACTCAGCTTGCTGGGTGCTCAGTGCTCAGGGTCCTCGGTGCTCAGTACTCAGGGTGCTCAGTGCTCAGTACTCAGCGTGCTTTGTGCTCACTGCTCAGGGTGCTGGGTGCTCAGTACTCAGGGTGCTGGGTGCTCAGTACTCAGGGTGATGGGTGCTCAGTACTCAGGGTGCTGGGTGCTCAGTGCTCGGGGTGCTCCGTGATCAGTACTCAGGGTGCTGGGTGCTCAGTGCTCAGGGTGCTGGGTACTCAGTACTCAGGGTGCTGGGTGCTCAGTGCTCAGGGTGCTGGGTGCTCAGTGCTCAGGGTGCTGGGTGCTCAGTGCTCGGGGTGCTGGGTGCTCAGTGCTCGGGGTGCTGGGTGCTCAGTGCTCGGGGTGCTGGGTGCTCAGTACTCAGGGTGCTGGGTGCTCAGTGCTCAGGGTACTGGGTGCTCAGTACTCACCGTGCTGGGTGCTCAGTACTCAGGGTGCTCGGTGCTCAGTACTCAGGGTGCTGGGTGCTCAGTGCTCAGGGTGCTGGGTACTCAGTACTCAGGGTGCTGGGTGCTCAGTACTCAGGGTGCTGGGTGCTCAGTGCTCAGGGTGCTGGGTGCTCAGTGCTCAGGGTGCTGGGTGCTCAGTACTCAGGGTGCTGGGTGCTCAGTGCTCAGGGGGATCGGTGCTCAGTACTCAGGGTGCTCAGTACTCAGGGTGCTGGGTGCTCAGTGCTCAGGGTGCTGGGTGCTCAGTACTCAGGGTGCTGGGTGCTCAGTGCTCGGGGTGCTCGGTGCTCAGGGTGATCGGTGCTCAGTACTCAGGGTGCTGGGTGCTCAGTGCTCAGGGTGCTGGGTGCTCAGTCCTCAGGGTGCTCAGTGCTCAGGGTGCTGGGTGCTCAGTGCTCGTGGTGCTCGGTGCTCAGTACTCAGGCTGCTGAGTGCTCAGTACTCAGGGTGCTGGGTGCTCAGTACTCAGGGGGATGGGTTCTCAGTGCTCAGAGTGCTGGGTGCTCAGTGCTCAAGGCGCTGGGTGCTCAGTGCTCGGGGTGCTGGGTGCTCAGTGCTCGGGGTGCTGGGTGGTCAGTGCTCAGTGCTCAGGGTGCTGGGTGCTCAGTGCTCAGTGCTCAGGGTGCTGGGTGCTCAGTACTCAGGGTGCTGGGTGCTCTGTACTCAGGGTGCTCTGTGCTCAGTTCTCAGGGTGCTGGGTGCTCAGTGCTCGGGGTGCTGTGTGCTCAGTGTTAAGGGTGCTGGGTGCTCAGGGTGCTGGGTGCTCACTACTCAGGGTGCTGGGTGCTCAGTGCTCGGGGTGCTGGGTGCTCAGTACTCAAGGTGCTGGGTGCTCAGTGCTCAGGGTGCTGGGTGCTCAGTCCTCGGGGTGCTCTGTGCTCAGTGCTCAGGGTGCTGGGTGCTCAGTACTCAGGGTGCTCGGTGCTCAGTACTCAGGGTTCTCAGTGCTCAGGGTGCTGGGTGCTCAGTACTCAGGGTGCTCAGTGCTCAGTACTCGGGGTGCTGGGTGCTCAGTACTCAGGGTGCTCAGTGCTCAGTACTCGGGGTGCTGGGTGCTCAGTGCTCAGTGTGCTCAGTGCTCAGTGCTCGGGGTGCTAGGTGCTCAGTGCTCGGGGCGCTGGCTGCTCAGTGCTCGGGGTGCTGGGTGCTCAGTACTCAGGGTGCTGTGTGCTCAGTGCTCAGTACTCAGCGTGCTTTGTGCTCAGTGCTCAGGGTGCTGGGTGCTCATTGCTCAGGGTGCTGGGTGCAGAGTACTCAGGGTGCTGGGTGCTCAGTACTCGGGGTGCTGGGTGCTCAGTGCTCGGGGTGCTGGGTGCTCAGTTCTCGGGGTGCTGGGTGCTCAGTGCTCGGGGTGCTGGGTGCTCAGTGCTCGGGGTGCTGGGTGCTCAGTACTCGGGGTGCTGGTTACTCAGTGCTCAGCGTGCTGGGTGCTCAGTACTCAGGGTGCTGGGTGCTCAGTACTCAGGGGGCTCAGTGCTCGGGGTGCTCGGTGCTCAGTACTCAGGGTGCTGGGTGCTCAGTACTCAGTGCTCGGGGTCCTGGGTGCTCAGCGCTCTGTGTGCTTAGTGCACAGTACTCAGGGAGCTGGGTGCTCAGTGTTCAGGGTGCTCAATGCTCGGGGTGCTGGGTGCTCAGTACTCATGGTGCTGTGTGCTCAGTACTCAGGGTGCTGGGTGCTCATTCTCGGGGTGCTGGGTGCTCAGTGCTCGGGGTGCTGGGTGCTCAGTACTCGGGGTGCTGGTTACTCAGTGCTCAGCGTGCTGGGTGCTCAGTACTCAGGGTGCTCTGTTCTCAGTACTCAGGGTGCTGGGTTGTCATTCTCAGGGTGCTGGGTGCTCAGTGCTCAGGGTCCTCGGTGCTCAGTACTCAGGGTGCTCAGTACTCAGCGTGCTTTGTGCTCAGTGCTCAGGGTGCTGGGTGCTCAGTACTCAGGGTGCTGGGTGCTCAGTACTCACGGTGCTGGGTGCTCAGTACTCGGGGTGCTGGGTGCTCATTACTCAGGGTGCTGGGTGCTCAGTGCTGAGGGTGCTGGGTGCTCTGTGATCGGGTGCTGGGTGCTCAGTACTCACGGTGCTCAGTGCTCGGGGAGCTCGGTGCTCAGTACTCAGGGTGCTGGGTGCTCAGTACTCAGTGCTTGGGGTCCTGGGTGCTCCGTGCTTGGGGTGATGGGTGCTCAGCGCTCTGGGTGCTTAGTGCTCAGTACTCAGGGTGCTGGGTGCTCAGTACTCAGGTTGCTCAGTGCTCGGGGTGCTGGGTGCTCAGTACTCAGGGTGCTGGGTGCTCAGTACTCAGGGTGCTGGGTGCTCATTCTCGGGGTGCTGGGTGCTCAGTGCTCGGGGTGCTGTTTGCTCAGTACTCGGGGTGCTGGGTGCTCAGTGCTCAGCATGCTGGGTGCTCAGAACTCAGGGTGCTCGGTTCTCAGTACTCACGGTGCTGGGTGCTCATTCTCGGGGAGCTGGGTGCTCAGTGCTCGGGGTTCTGGCTGCTCAGTGCTCGGGGTGCTCGGTGCTCAGTACTCAGGGTGCTGGTTGATAAGTACTCGGGGTGCTGGGTGCTCAGTGCTCAGGGTGCTGGGTGCTCAGTGCTCGGTGTGCTCGGTGCTCAATACTCAGGGTGCTGGGTGCTCAGTGCTCGGGGTGCTGGGTGCTCAGTACTCAGCGTGCACAGTACTCAGGGTGCTGGGTGCTCAGTGCTCAGGGTGATCGGTGCTCAGTACTCAGGATGCTGGGTGCTCAGTACTCAGCGTGCTGGGTGCTCAGTGCTCAGTACTCAGGGTGCTGGGTGCTCAGTGCTCAGGGTGCTGGGTGCTCAGTACTCAGCGTGCTGGGTGCTCAGTACTCAGGGTCCTGGGTGCTCAGTGCTCAGGGTGCTGGGTGCTCAGTGCTCAGGGTGCTGGGTTCTCAGTGCTCGGGGAGCTCGGTGCTCAGTACTCAGGGTGCTGGGGGCTCAGTACTCAGGGTGCTGGGTGCTCAGTACTCAGGGTGATCTGTTCTCAGTACTCAGGGTGCTGGGTGCTCAGTGCTCGTGGTGCTGGGTGCTCAGTACTCGGGGTGCTCAGTACTCAGGGTGCTGGGTGCTCAGTACTCAGGGTGCTGGGTGCTGAGTGCTCGGGGTGCTCTTTGCTCAGTACTCGGGGTGCTGGGTGCTCAGTACTCGGGGTGCTGGGTGCTCAGTGCTCAGGGTGCTGGCTGCTCAGTGCTCGGGGTGCTGGGTGCTCAGTGCTGAGGGTGCTGGCTGCACAGTGCTCAGGGTGCTGGGTGCTCAGTACTCAGGGTGCTAGGTGCTCAGTACTCAGGGTGCTCAGTGCTCAGTACTCAGCTTGCTGGGTGCTCAGTGCTCAGGGTCCTCGGTGCTCAGTACTCAGGGTGCTCAGTGCTCAGTACTCAGCGTGCTTTGTGCTCACTGCTCAGGGTGCTGGGTGCTCAGTACTCAGGGTGCTGGGTGCTCAGTACTCAGGGTGATGGGTGCTCAGTACTCAGGGTGCTGGGTGCTCAGTGCTCGGGGTGCTCCGTGATCAGTACTCAGGGTGCTGGGTGCTCAGTGCTCAGGGTGCTGGGTACTCAGTACTCAGGGTGCTGGGTGCTCAGTGCTCAGGGTGCTGGGTGCTCAGTGCTCAGGGTGCTGGGTGCTCAGTGCTCGGGGTGCTGGGTGCTCAGTGCTCGGGGTGCTGGGTGCTCAGTGCTCGGGGTGCTGGGTGCTCAGTACTCAGGGTGCTGGGTGCTCAGTGCTCAGGGTACTGGGTGCTCAGTACTCACCGTGCTGGGTGCTCAGTACTCAGGGTGCTCGGTGCTCAGTACTCAGGGTGCTGGGTGCTCAGTGCTCAGGGTGCTGGGTACTCAGTACTCAGGGTGCTGGGTGCTCAGTACTCAGGGTGCTGGGTGCTCAGTGCTCAGGGTGCTGGGTGCTCAGTGCTCAGGGTGCTGGGTGCTCAGTACTCAGGGTGCTGGGTGCTCAGTGCTCAGGGTGATCGGTGCTCAGTACTCAGGGTGCTCAGTACTCAGGGTGCTGGGTGCTCAGTGCTCAGGGTGCTGGGTGCTCAGTACTCAGGGTGCTGGGTGCTCAGTGCTCGGGGTGCTCGGTGCTCAGGGTGATCGGTGCTCAGTACTCAGGGTGCTGGGTGCTCAGTGCTCAGGGTGCTGGGTGCTCAGTCCTCAGGGTGCTCAGTGCTCAGGGTGCTGGGTGCTCAGTGCTCGTGGTGCTCGGTGCTCAGTACTCAGGCTGCTGAGTGCTCAGTACTCAGGGTGCTGGGTGCTCAGTACTCAGGGGGATGGGTTCTCAGTGCTCAGAGTGCTGGGTGCTCAGTGCTCAAGGCGCTGGGTGCTCAGTGCTCGGGGTGCTGGGTGCTCAGTGCTCGGGGTGCTGGGTGGTCAGTGCTCAGTGCTCAGGGTGCTGGGTGCTCAGTGCTCAGTGCTCAGGGTGCTGGGTGCTCAGTACTCAGGGTGCTGGGTGCTCTGTACTCAGGGTGCTCTGTGCTCAGTTCTCAGGGTGCTGGGTGCTCAGTGCTCGGGGTGCTGTGTGCTCAGTGTTAAGGGTGCTGGGTGCTCAGTGCTCAGGGTGCTGGGTGCTCACTACTCAGGGTGCTGGGTGCTCAGTGCTCGGGGTGCTGGGTGCTCAGTACTCAAGGTGCTGGGTGCTCAGTGCTCAGGGTGCTGGGTGCTCAGTCCTCGGGGTGCTCTGTGCTCAGTGCTCAGGGTGCTGGGTGCTCAGTACTCAGGGTGCTCGGTGCTCAGTACTCAGGGTTCTCAGTGCTCAGGGTGCTGGGTGCTCAGTACTCAGGGTGCTCAGTGCTCAGTACTCGGGGTGCTGGGTGCTCAGTACTCAGGGTGCTCAGTGCTCAGTACTCGGGGTGCTGGGTGCTCAGTGCTCAGTGTGCTCAGTGCTCAGTGCTCGGGGTGCTAGGTGCTCAGTGCTCGGGGCGCTGGCTGCTCAGTGCTCGGGGTGCTGGGTGCTCAGTACTCAGGGTGCTGTGTGCTCAGTGCTCAGTACTCAGCGTGCTTTGTGCTCAGTGCTCAGGGTGCTGGGTGCTCATTGCTCAGGGTGCTGGGTGCTGAGTACTCAGGGTGCTGGGTGCTCAGTACTCGGGGTGCTGGGTGCTCAGTGCTCGGGGTGCTGGGTGCTCAGTTCTCGGGGTGCTGGGTGCTCAGTGCTCGGGGTGCTGGGTGCTCAGTGCTCGGGGTGCTGGGTGCTCAGTACTCGGGGTGCTGGTTACTCAGTGCTCAGCGTGCTGGGTGCTCAGTACTCAGGGTGCTGGGTGCTCAGTACTCAGGGGGCTCAGTGCTCGGGGTGCTCGGTGCTCAGTACTCAGGGTGCTGGGTGCTCAGTACTCAGTGCTCGGGGTCCTGGGTGCTCAGCGCTCTGTGTGCTTAGTGCACAGTACTCAGGGAGCTGGGTGCTCAGTGTTCAGGGTGCTCAATGCTCGGGGTGCTGGGTGCTCAGTACTCATGGTGCTGTGTGCTCAGTACTCAGGGTGCTGGGTGCTCATTCTCGGGGTGCTCTGTGCTCAGTGCTCGGGGTGCTGGGTGCTCAGTACTCGGGGTGCTGGTTACTCAGTGCTCAGCGTGCTGGGTGCTCAGTACTCAGGGTGCTCTGTTCTCAGTACTCAGGGTGCTGGGTTGTCATTCTCAGGGTGCTGGGTGCTCAGTGCTCAGGGTCCTCGGTGCTCAGTACTCAGGGTGCTCAGTACTCAGCGTGCTTTGTGCTCAGTGCTCAGGGTGCTGGGTGCTCAGTACTCAGGGTGCTGGGTGCTCAGTACTCACGGTGCTGGGTGCTCAGTACTCGGGGTGCTGGGTGCTCATTACTCAGGGTGCTGGGTGCTCAGTGCTGAGGGTGCTGGGTGCTCTGTGATCGGGTGCTGGGTGCTCAGTACTCACGGTGCTCAGTGCTCGGGGAGCTCGGTGCTCAGTACTCAGGGTGCTGGGTGCTCAGTACTCAGTGCTTGGGGTCCTGGGTGCTCCGTGCTTGGGGTGATGGGTGCTCAGCGCTCTGGGTGCTTAGTGCTCAGTACTCAGGGTGCTGGGTGCTCAGTACTCAGGTTGCTCAGTGCTCGGGGTGCTGGGTGCTCAGTACTCAGGGTGCTGGGTGCTCAGTACTCAGGGTGCTGGGTGCTCATTCTCGGGGTGCTGGGTGCTCAGTGCTCGGGGTGCTGTTTGCTCAGTACTCGGGGTGCTGGGTGCTCAGTGCTCAGCATGCTGGGTGCTCAGAACTCAGGGTGCTCGGTTCTCAGTACTCACGGTGCTGGGTGCTCATTCTCGGGGAGCTGGGTGCTCAGTGCTCGGGGTTCTGGCTGCTCAGTGCTCGGGGTGCTCGGTGCTCAGTACTCAGGGTGCTGGTTGATAAGTACTCGGGGTGCTGGGTGCTCAGTGCTCAGGGTGCTGGGTGCTCAGTGCTCGGTGTGCTCGGTGCTCAATACTCAGGGTGCTGGGTGCTCAGTGCTCGGGGTGCTGGGTGCTCAGTACTCAGCGTGCACAGTACTCAGGGTGCTGGGTGCTCAGTGCTCAGGGTGATCGGTGCTCAGTACTCAGGATGCTGGGTGCTCAGTACTCAGGGTGCTGGGTGCTCAGTACTCAGGGTGCTGGGTGCTCAGTCCTCAGTGTGCTCAGTGGTCAGGGTGCTGGGTGCTCAGTGCTCGGGGTGCTCGGTGCTCAGTACTCTTGGTGCTGGGTGCTCAGTACTCAGGGTGCTGGGTGCTCAGTGCTCAGGGTCCTCAGTCCTCAGGGTGCTCAGTGGTCAGGGTGCTGGGTGCTCAGTGCTCGGGGTGCTCGCTGCTCAGTACTCTTGGTGCTGGGTGCTCAGTACTCAGGGTGCTGTGTGCTCAGTGCTCGGGGTGCTCGGTGCTCAGTGCTCAGGATGCTCGGTGCTCAGTTCTTTTGGTGCTGGGTGCTCAGTACTCAGGGTGCTGGGTGCTCAGTGCTCGGGCTGCTCGGTGCTCAGTACTCAGGGTGCTGGGTGCTCAGTGCTCAGGGTGCTGGGTGCTCAGTACTCAGGGTGCTCAGTACTCATTACTCAGGGTGCTGGGTGCTCAGTGCTTGGGGTGCTGGGTGCTCAGTGCTCAGGGTGCTGGGTGCTCAGTGCTCGGGGTGCTGGGTGCTCAGTACTCGGGGTGCTCGGTGCTCAGTACTCAGGATGCTGGGTGCTCAGTACTCAGGGTGCTGGGTGCTCAGTACTCAGGGTGCTGGGTGCTCAGTACTCAGGGTGCTGGGTGCTCAGTACTCAGGGTGCTGGGTGCTCAGTGCTCAGGGTGCTGAGTGCTCAGTACTCAGGGTGCTGGGTGCTCAGTACTCGTGGTGCTGGGTGCTCAGTGCTCAGGGTGCGGGGTGCTTAGTACTCAGGGTGCTCAGTGCTCAGTACACAGGGTGCTGGGTGCTCAGTGCTCGGGGTGCTGGGTGCTCAGTGCTCAGTACTCAGGGTGCTGGGTGCTCAGTGCTCAGGGTGCTGGGTGCTCAGTACTCAGCGTGCTGGGTGCTCAGTACTCAGGGTGATGGGTGCTCAGTGCTCAGGGTGCTGGGTGATCAGTACTCAGGGTGCTCGGTGCTCAGTGCTCGGGGAGCTCGGTGCTCAGTACTCAGGGTCCTGGGTGCTCACTACTCAGTGCTCGGGGTCCTGGGCGCTCCGTGCTCGGGGTGCTGGGTGCTCAGTTCTCAGGGTCCTGGGTGCTCATTCTCGGGGTGCTGGGTGCTCAGTGCTCAGGGTGCTGGGTGCTCAGTACTCAGGGTGCTGGGGGCTCAGTACTCAGGTTGCTGGGTGCGCAGTACTCAGGGTGCTCGGTTCTCAGTACTCAGGGTGCTGGGTGCTCATTCTCGGGGTGCTGGGTGCTCAGTGCTCGGGGTGCTGGGTGCTCAGTACTCAGCGTGCTGGGTGCTCAGTACTCAGGGTGATGGGTGCTCAATCTCGGGGTGCTGGGTGCTCAGTGCTCAGGGTGCTGGGTGCTCAGTACTCAGGGTGCTGGGGGCTCAGTACTCAGGTTGCTGGGTGCGCAGTACTCAGGGTGCTCGGTTCTCTGTACTCAGGGTGCTGGGTGCTCATTCTCGGGGTGCTGGGTGCTCAGTGCTCGGGGTGCTGGGTGCTCAGTACTCAGGGTGCTGGGGGCTCAGTACTCACGGTGCTGGGTGCTCAGTACTCAGGGTGATCTGTTCTCAGTACTCAGGGTGCTGGGTGCTCAGTGCTCGGGGTGCTGGGTGCTCAGTACACGGGGTGCTCAGTACTCAGGGTGCTGGGTGCTCAGTACTCAGGGTGCTGGGTGCTCAGTGCTCGGGGTGCTCGGTGCTCAGTACTCGGGGTGCTGGGTGCTCAGTGCTTGGGGTGCTGGGTGCTCAGGGCTGAGGGTGCTGGCTGCTCAGTGCTCAGGGTGCTGGGTGCTCAGTACTCAGGGTGCTAGGTGCTCAGTACTCAGGGTGCTCAGTGCTCAGTACTCAGCGTGCTGGATGCTCAGTGCTCAGGGTCCTCGGTGCTCAGTACTCAGGGTGATCAGTGCTCAGTACTCAGCGTGCTTTGTGCTCAGTGCTCACTCGGGGTGCTGCGTGCTCAGTGCTCGGGGTGCTGGGTGCTCAGTGCTCAGTGCGCAGGGTGTTGGGTGCTCAGTGCTCAGTGCTCAGGGTGCTGGGTGCTCAGTACTCAGGGTGCTGGGTGCTCAGTACTCAGGGTGCTGGGTGCTCAGTGCTCAGGGTGCTGGGTGCCCAGTACTCTGGGTGGTGGGTGCTCAGTACTCAGGGTGCTGTGTGCTCAGTGCTTGGGGTGCTGGGTGCTCAGTGCTCGGGGTGCTGGGTGCTCAGTGCTCAGGATGCTGGGTGCTCAGTATTCAGGGTGCTGGGTGCTCAGTGCTCGGGGTGCTCGGTGCTCAGTACTCAAGGTGCTGGGTGCTCAGTGCTCAGGGTGCTGGGTGCTCAGTCCTCGGGGTGCTCCGTGCTCAGTGCTCAGGGTGCTGGGTGCTCAGTACTCAGGGTGCTCGGTGCTCAGTACATAGGGTTCACAGTGCTCAGTGCTCAGGGTGCTGGGTGCTCAGTACTCAGTGTGCTCAGTGCTCAGTACTCGGGGTGCTGGGTGCTCAGTACTCAGGGTGCTCAGTGCTCAGTACTCGGGGAGCTGGGTGCTCAGTGCTCAGGGTGCTCAGTGCTCAGTGCTCGGGGTGCTGGGTGCTCAGTGCTCGGGGAGCTCGGTGCTCAGTGCTCGGAGTGCTGGGTGCTCAGTACTGAGGGTGCTGTGTGCTCAGTGCTCAGTACTCAGCGTGCTGGGTGCTCAGTGCTCAGAGTGTTGGGTGCTCAGTACTCAGGGTGCTGGGTGCTCAGTGCTCAGTGCTCAGGGTGCTCAGTGCTCAGGGTGCTGGGTACTCAGGGTGCTGGGTGCTCAGTGCTCGGGGTGCTGGGTGCTCAGTGCTCAGGGTGCTGGGTGCTCAGTGCTCAGTGCTCAGGGTGCTGGGTGCTCAGTACTCAGCGTGCTGGGTGCTCAGTACTCAGGGTCCTGGGTGCTCAGTGCTCAGGGTGCTGGGTGCTCAGTACTCAGGGTGCTCAATGCTCAGTACTCAGGGTGCTGGGTGCTCAGTGCTCGGGGTGCTGGGTGCTCAGTGCTCAGTACTCAGGGTGCTGGGTGCTCAGTGCTCAGGGTGCTGGGTGCTCAGTACTCAGCGTGCTGGGTGCTCAGTACTCAGGGTCCTGGGTGCTCAGTGCTCAGGGTGCTGGGTGCTCAGTACTCAGGGTGCTGGGTGCTCAGTACTCAGTGCTCGGGGTCCTGGGTGCTCCGTGCTCTTGGTGCTGGGTGCTCAGTACTCAGGGTGCTGGGTGCTCATTCTCGGGGTGCTGGGTACTCAGTGCTCGGGGTCTGGGTGCTCAGTACTCAGGGTGCTTGGTGCTCAATACTCAGGGTGCTGGGTGCTCAGTGCTCAGAGTGCTGGGTGCTCAGTGCTCTGGGTGCTGGGTGCTCACTGCTCAGGGTGCTGGGTGCTCAGTGCTCAGGGTGCTGGGTGCTCAGTGATCGGGGTGATTGGTGCTGAGTGCTCAGGGTGCTGGGTGCTCAGTGCTCGGGGTGCTCGGTGCTCAGTACTCAGGGTGCTGGGTGCTTAGTACTCAGGGTGCTCAGTGCTCAGTACACATGGTGCTGGGTGCTCAGTGCTCGGGGTGCTGGGTGCTCAGTGCTCAGTACTCAGGGTCCTGGGTGCTCAGTGCTCAGGGTGCTGGGTGCTCAGTACTCAGGGTGCTGGGTGCTCAGTACTCAGTGCTCGGGGTCCTGGGTGCTCCGTGCTCGGGGTGCTGGGTGCTCAGTACTCAGGGTGCTGGGTGCTCATTCTCGGGGTGCTGGGTACTCAGTGCTCGGGGTGCTGGCTGCTCAGTACTCAGGGTGCTGGGAGCTCAGTACTCATGGTGCTGGGTGCTCAGTACTCAGGGTGCTCGGTTCTCAGTACTCAGGGTGCTGGGTGCTCATTCTCGGGGTGCTGGGTGCTCAGTGCTCGGGGTGCTGGGTGCTCAGTACTCAGGGTGCTGGGGGCTCAGTACTCAGGGTGCTGGGTGCTCAGTACTCAGGGTGATCTGTTCTCAGTACTCAGGGTGATGGGTGCTCAGTGCTCGGGGTGCTGGGTGCTCAGTACTCGGGGTGCTCAGTACTCAGGGTGCTGCCTGCTCAGTACTCAGGGTGCTGGGTGCTCAGTGCTCGGGGTGCTCGGTGCTCAGTACTCGGGGTGCTGGGTGCTCAGTACTCGGGGTGCTGGGTGCTCAGTGCTCAGGGTCCTCGGTGCTCAGTACTCAGGGTGCTGGGTGCTCAGTACTCAGGGTGCTCGGTGCTCAGTGCTCAGGGTGCTGGGTGCTCAGTGCTCAGGGTGCTGGGTACTCAGTGCTCAGTGCTCAGGGTGGTGGGTGCTCAGTGCTCAGTGCTCAGGGTGCTGGGTGTTCAGTACTCAGGGTGCTGGGTGCTCAGTACTCAGGGTGCTTGGTGCTCAGTGCTCAGGGTGCTGGGTGCTCAGTGCTCAGGGTGCTGGGTGCTCAGTACTCAGGGTGCTGGGTTCTCAGTACTCAGGGTGCTGGGTGCACAGTGCTAGGGGTGCTGGGTGCTCAGTGCCCGGGGTATGGGTGCTCAGTACTCAGGGTGCTGGGTGCTCAGTACTCAGGGTGCTGGGTGCTCAGTGCTCAGAGTGCTGGGTGCTCAGTGATCTGGGTGCTGGGTGCTCAGTGCTCAGGGTGCTGGGTGCTCAGTGCTCAGGGTGCTGTGTGCTCAGTGATCGGGGTGATTGGTGCTGAGTGCTCAGGGTGCTGGGTGCTCAGTGCTCGGGGTGCTCGGTGCTCAGTGCTCAGGGTCCTGATTGCTCAGTACTCAGTGTGCTGGGTGCTTAGTACTCACGGTGCTCAGTGCTCAGTACACATGGTGCTGGGTGCTCAGTGCTCGGGGTGCTGGGTGCTCAGTGCTCAGTACTCAGGGTGCTGGGTGCTCAGTGCTCAGGGTGCTGGGTGCTCAGTACTCAATGTGCTGGGTGCTCAGTACTCAGTGCTCGGGGTCCTGGGTGCTCCGTGCTCGGGGTGCTGGGTGCTCAGTACTCAGGGTGCTGGGTGCTCATTCTCGGGGTGCTGGCTACTCAGTGCTCGGGGTGCTGGCTGCTCAGTACTCGGGGTGCTGGGAGCTCAGTACTCATGGTGCTGGGTGCTCAGTACTCAGGGTGCTCGGTTCTCAGTACTCAGTGTGCTGGGTGCTCAGTACTCGGGTGCTGGGTGCTCAGTGCTCGGGGTGCTGGGTGCTCAGTGCTCAGTACTCAGGGTGCTGGGTGCTCAGTGCTCGGGGTGCTGGGGGCTCAGTACTCAGGGTGCTGCGTGCTCAGTACTCAGGGTGATCTGTTTTCAGTACTCAGGGTGATGGGTGATCAGTGCTCGGGGTGCTGGGTGCTCAGTACTCGGGGTGCTCAGTACTCAGGGTGCTGGGTGCTCAGTACTCAGGGTGCTGGGTGCTCAGTGCTCGGGGTGCTCGCTGCTCAGTACTCGGGGTGCTGGGTGCTCAGTACTCGGGGTGCTGGGTGCTCAGTGCTCAGGTTGCTGGCTGCTCAGTGCTCGGGGTGCTGGGTGCTCAGTGCTGAGGGTGCTGGCTGCACAGTGCTCAGGGTGCTGGGTGCTCAGTACTCAGGGTGCTCAGTGCTCAGTACTCAGCATGCTGGGTGCTCAGTGCTCAGTGTCCTCGGTGCTCAGTACTCAGGGTGTTCAGTGCTCAGTACTCAGCGTGCTTTGTGCTCAGTGCTCAGGGTGCTGGGTGCTCAGTACTCAGGGTGCTGGGTGCTCAGTACTCAGGGTGCTGTGTGCTCAGTACTCAGGGTGCTGGGTGCTCAGTGCTCGGGGTGCTCGGTGATCAGTACTCAGGGTGCTGGGTGCTCAGTGCTCAGGGTGCTGGGTACTCAGTACTCAGGGTGCTGGGTGCTCAGTGCTCAGGGTGCTGGGTGCTCAGTGCTCAGGGTGCTGTGTGCTCAGTGCTCGGCATGCTGGGTGCTCAGTGCTCGGGTGCTGGGTGCTCAGTGCTCGGGGTGCTGGGTGCTCAGTACTCAGGGTTCTGGGTGCTCAGTGCTCAGGGTGCTGGGTACTCAGTACGCAGGGTGCTGGGTGCTCAGTACTCAGGGTGCTGGGTGCTCAGTGCTCAGGGTGCTGGGTGCTCAGTGCTCAGGGTGCTGGGTGCTCAGTACTCAGGGTGCTGGGTGCTCAGTGCTCAGGGTGATCGGTGCTCAGTACTCAGGGTGCTCAGTACTCAGGGTGCTGGGTGCTCAGTGCTCAGGGTGCTGGGTGCTCAGTACTCAGGGTGCTGGGTGCTCAGTGCTCGGGGTGCTGGGTGCTCAGTGCTCAGGGTGATCGGTGCTCAGTAATCAGGGTGCTGGGTGCTCAGTCCTCAGGATGCTCAGTGCTCAGGGTGCTGGGTGCTCAGTGCTCGGGGTGCTCGGTGCTCACTACTCAGGGTGCTGAGTGCTCAGTACTCAGGGGGCTGGGTTCTCAGTGCTCAGGGTGCTGGGTGCTCAGTGCTCAAGGCGCTGGGTGCTCAGTGCTCGGGGTGCTGGGTGCTCAGTGCTCGGGGTGCTGGGTGGTCAGTGCTCAGTGCTCAGGGTGCTGGGTGCTCAGTGCTCAGTGCTCAGGGTGCTGGGTGCTCAGTGCTCACTACTCAGGGTGCTGAGTGCTCAGTACTCAGGGGGCTGGGTTCTCAGTGCTCAGGGTGCTGGGGGCTCAGTGCTCAAGGCGCTGGGTGCTTAGTGCTCGGGGTGCTGGTTGCTCAGTGCTCGGGGTGCTGGGTGGTCAGTGATCAGTGCTCAGGGTGCTGGGTGCTCAGTAGTCAGGGTGCTCTGTGCTCAGTTCTCAGGGTGCTGGATGTTCAGTACTCTGGGTTTTGTGTGCCCAGTACTCAGGGTGCTGGGTGCTCAGTGCTCGGGGTGCTGGGTGCTCAGTGCTCAGTGTGCTGGGTGCTCAGTGCTCAGGGTGCTGGCTGCTCAGTACTCAGGGTGCTGGGTGCTCAGTGCTCGGGGTGCTCGGTGCTCAGTACTCAAGGTGCTGGGTGCTCAGTGCTCAGGGTGCTGGGTGCACAGTGCTAGGGGTGCTGGGTGCACAGTGCTCGGGGTGCTGGGTGCTCAGAGCTCAGTACTCAGGGTGCTGGGTGCTCAGTGCTCGGGGTGCTGGATGCTCACTACTCAGGGTGCTGGGTGCTCAGTACTCAGGGTGCTGGGTCCTCAGTGCTCAGGGTGCTGGGTGCTCAGTGCTCGGGGTGCTCATTGCTCAGGGTGCTCGGTTCTCAGTACTCAGTGTGCTGGGTGCTCAGTACTCGGGTGCTGGGTGCTCAGTGCTCGGGGTGCTGGGTGCTCAGTGCTCAGTACTCAGGGTGCTGGGTGCTCAGTGCTCGGGGTGCTGGGGGCTCAGTACTCAGGGTGCTGCGTGCTCAGTACTCAGGGTGATCTGTTTTCAGTACTCAGGGTGATGGGTGATCAGTGCTCGGGGTGCTGGGTGCTCAGTACTCGGGGTGCTCAGTACTCAGGGTGCTGGGTGCTCAGTACTCAGGGTGCTGGGTGCTCAGTGCTCGGGGTGCTCGGTGCTCAGTACTCGGGGTGCTGGGTGCTCAGTACTCGGGGTGCTGGGTGCTCAGTGCTCAGGTTGCTGGCTGCTCAGTGCTCGGGGTGCTGGGTGCTCAGTGCTGAGGGTGCTGGCTGCACAGTGCTCAGGGTGCTGGGTGCTCAGTACTCAGGGTGCTCAGTGCTCAGTACTCAGCATGCTGGGTGCTCAGTGCTCAGTGTCCTCGGTGCTCAGTACTCAGGGTGTTCAGTGCTCAGTACTCAGCGTGCTTTGTGCTCAGTGCTCAGGGTGCTGGGTGCTCAGTACTCAGGGTGCTGGGTGCTCAGTACTCAGGGTGCTGGGTGCTCAGTACTCAGGGTGCTGGGTGCTCAGTGCTCGGGGTGCTCGGTTATCAGTACTCAGGGTGCTGGGTGCTCAGTGCTCAGGGTGCTGGGTACTCAGTACTCAGGGTGCTGGGTGCTCAGTGCTCAGGGTGCTGGGTGCTCAGTGCTCAGGGTGCTGTGTGCTCAGTGCTCGGCGTGCTGGGTGCTCAGTGCTCGGGTGCTGGGTGCTCAGTGCTCGGGGTGCTGGGTGCTCAGTACTCAGGGTTCTGGGTGCTCAGTGCTCAGGGTACTGGGTGCTCAGTTCTCACCGTGCTGGGTGCTCAGTACTCAGGGTGCTGGGTGCTCAGTACTCAGGGTGCTGGGTGCTCAGTGCTCAGGGTGCTGGGTACTCAGTACGCAGGGTGCTGGGTGCTCAGTACTCAGGGTGCTGGGTGCTCAGTGCTCAGGGTGCTGGGTGCTCAGTGCTCAGGGTGCTGGGTGCTCAGTACTCAGGGTGCTGGGTGCTCAGTGCTCAGGGTGATCGGTGCTCAGTACTCAGGGTGCTCAGTACTCAGGGTGCTGGGTGCTCAGTGCTCAGGGTGCTGGGTGCTCAGTACTCAGGGTGCTGGGTGCTCAGTGCTCGGGGTGCTGGGTGCTCAGTGCTCAGGGTGATCGGTGCTCAGTAATCAGGGTGCTGGGTGCTCAGTCCTCAGGATGCTCAGTGCTCAGGGTGCTGGGTGCTCAGTGCTCGGGGTGCTCGGTGCTCACTACTCAGGGTGCTGAGTGCTCAGTACTCAGGGGGCTGGGTTCTCAGTGCTCAGGGTGCTGGGTGCTCAGTGCTCAAGGCGCTGGGTGCCCAGTGCTCGGGGTGCTGGGTGCTCAGTGCTCGGGGTGCTGGGTGGTCAGTGCTCAGTGCTCAGGGTGCTGGGTGCTCAGTGCTCAGTGCTCAGGGTGCTGGGTGCTCAGTGCTCACTACTCAGGGTGCTGAGTGCTCAGTACTCAGGGGGCTGGGTTCTCAGTGCTCAGGGTGCTGGGGGCTCAGTGCTCAAGGCGCTGGGTGCTCAGTGCTCGGGGTGCTGGTTGCTCAGTGCTCGGGGTGCTGGGTGGTCAGTGATCAGTGCTCAGGGTGCTGGGTGCTCAGTACTCAGGGTGCTCTGTGCTCAGTTCTCAGGGTGCTGGATGTTCAGTACTCTGGGTTTTGTGTGCCCAGTACTCAGGGTGCTGGGTGCTCAGTGCTCGGGGTGCTGGGTGCTCAGTGCTCAGGGTTCTGGGTGCTCAGTGCTCAGGGTGCGGGCTGCTCAGTACTCAGGGTGCTGGGTGCTCAGTGCTCGGGGTGCTCGGTGCTCAGTACTCAAGGTGCTGGGTGCTCAGTGCTCAGGGTGCTGGGTGCACAGTGCTAGGGGTGCTGGGTGCTCAGTGCTCAGGGTCTGGGTGCTCAGTACTCAGGGTGCTTGGTGCTCAGTACTCAGGGTGCTGGGTGCTCAGTGCTCAGAGTGCTGGGTGCTCAGTGCTCTGGGTGCTGGGTGCTCAGTGCTCAGGGTGCTGGGTGCTCAGTGCTCAGGGTGCTGGGTGCTCAGTGATCGGGGTGATTGCTGTTGAGTGCTCAGGGTGCTGGGTGCTCAGTGCTCGGGGTGCTCGGTGCTCAGTACTCAGGGTGCTGGGTGCTTAGTACTCAGGGTGCTCAGTGCTCAGTAAACATGGTGCTGGGTGCTCAGTGCTCGGGGTGCTGGGTGCTCAGTGCTCAGTACTCAGCGTGCTGGGTGCTCAGTACTCAGGGTCCTGGGTGCTCAGTGCTCAGGGTGCTGGGTGCTCAGTACTCAGTGTGCTGGGTGCTCAGTACTCAGTGCTCTGGGTCCTGGGTGCTCCGTGCTCGGGGTGCTGGGTGCTCAGTACTCAGGGTGCTGGGTGCTCATTCTCGGGGTGCTGGGTACTCAGTGCTCGGGGTGCTGGCTGCTCAGTACTCAGGGTGCTGGGAGCTCAGTACTCATGGTGCTTTGTGCTCAGTACTCAGGGTGCTCGGTTCTCAGTACTCAGGGTGCTGGGTGCTCATTCTCGGGGTGCTGGGTGCTCAGTGCTCGGGGTGCTGGGTGCTCAGTACTCAGGGTGCTGGGGGCTCAGTACTCAGGGTGCTGGGTGCTCAGTACTCAGGGTGATCTGTTCTCAGTACTCAGGGTGATGGGTGCTCAGTGCACGGGGTGCTGGGTGCTCAGTACTCGGGGTGCTCAGTACTCAGGGTGCTGCCTGCTCAGTACTCAGGGTGCTGGGTGCTCAGTGCTCGGGGTGCTCGGTGCTCAGTACTCGGGGTGCTGGGTGCTCAGTGCTCAGGGTCCTCGGTGCTCAGTACTCTGGGTGCTCAGTGCTCAGTACTCAGCGTGCTTTGTGCTCAGTGCTCAGGGTGCTGGGTGCTCAGTACTCAGGGTGCTGGGTGCTCAGTACTCAGGTTGCTGGGTGCTCAGTACTCAGGGTGCTGGGTGCTCAGTGCTCGGGGTGCTCGGTGATCAGTACTCAGGGTGCTGGGTGCTCAGTGCTCAGGGTGCTGGGTACTCAGTACTCAGGGTGCTGGGTGCTCAGTGCTCAGGGTGCTCTGTGCTCAGTGCTCAGGGTGCTGGGTGCTCAGTGCTCGGGGTGCTGGGTGCTCAGTGCTCGGGGTGCTGGGTGCTCAGTGCTCGGGGTGCTGGGTGCTCAGTACTCAGGGCGCTGGGTGCTCAGTGCTCAGGGTACTGGGTGCTCAGTACTCACCGTGCTGGGTGCTCAGTACTCAGGGTGCTCGGTGCTCAGTACTCAGGGTGCTGGGTGCTCAGTGCTCAGGGTGCTGGGTACTCAGTGCTCAGTGCTCAGGGTGGTGGGTGCTCAGTGCTCAGTGCTCAGGGTGCTGGGTGTTCAGTACTCAGGGTGCTGGGTGCTCAGTACTCAGGGTGCTTGGTGCTCAGTTCTCAGGGTGCTGGGTGCTCAGTGCTCAGGGTGCTGGGTGCTCAGTACTCAGGGTGCTGGGTTCTCAGTACTCAGGGTGCTGGGTGCACAGTGCTAGGGGTGCTGGGTGCTCAGTGCCCGGGGTATGGGTGCTCAGTACTCAGGGTGCTGGGTGCTCAGTACTCAGGGTGCTGGGTGCTCAGTGCTCAGAGTGCTGGGTGCTCAGTGCTCTGGGTGCTGGGTGCTCAGTGCTCAGGGTGCTGGGTGCTCAGTGCTCAGGGTGCTGGGTGCTCAGTGATCGGGGTGATTGGTGCTGAGTGCTCAGGTTGCTGGGTGCTCAGTGCTCGGGGTGCTCGGTGCTCAGTGCTCAGGGTCCTGGGTGCTCAGTACTCAGTGTGCTGGGTGCTTAGTCCTCAGGGTGCTCAGTGCTCAGTACACATGGTGCTGGGTGCTCAGTGCTCGGGGTGGTGGGTGCTCAGTGCTCAGTACTCAGGGTGCTGGGTGCTCAGTGCTCAGGGTGCTGGGTGCTCAGTACTCAATGTGCTGGGTGCTCAGTACTCAGGGTCCTGGGTGTTCAGTGCTCAGGGTGCTGGGTGCTCAGTGCTCAGGGTGCTGGGTTCTCAGTGCTCAGGGAGCTCGGTGCTCAGTACTCAGGGTGCTGGGTGCTCAGTACTCAGTGCTCGGGGTCCTGGGTGCTCCGTGCTCGGGGTGCTGGGTGTTCAGTACACAGGGTGCTGGGTGCTCAGTACTCAGGGTGCTGGGTGCTCAGTACTCAGTGCTCGGGGTGCTCGGTGATCAGTACTCAGGGTGCTGGGTCCTCAGTGCTCAGGGTGCTGGGTGCTCAGTACTCAGGGTGCTGGGTTCTCAGTACTCAGGGTGCTGGGTGCACAGTGCTAGGGGTGCTGGGTGCTCAGTGCCCGGGGTATGGGTGCTCAGTACTCAGGGTGCTGGGTGCTCAGTACTCAGGGTGCTGGGTGCTCAGTGCTCAGAGTGCTGGGTGCTCAGTGCTCTGGGTGCTGGGTGCTCAGTGCTCAGGGTGCTGGGTGCTCAGTGCTCAGGGTGCTGGGTGCTCAGTGATCGGGGTGATTTATGCTGAGTGCTCAGGTTGCTGGGTGCTCAGTGCTCGGGGTGCTCGGTGCTCAGTGCTCAGGGTCCTGGGTGCTCAGTACTCAGTGTGCTGGGTGCTTAGTCCTCAGGGTGCTCAGTGCTCAGTACACATGGTGCTGGGTGCTCAGTGCTCGGGGTGCTGGGTGCTCAGTGCTCAGTACTCAGGGTGCTGGGTGCTCAGTGCTCAGGGTGCTGGGTGCTCAGTACTCAATGTGCTGGGTGCTCAGTACTCAGGGTCCTGGGTGTTCAGTGCTCAGGGTGCTGGGTGCTCAGTGCTCAGGGTGCTGGGTTCTCAGTGCTCAGGGAGCTCGGTGCTCAGTACTCAGGGTGCTGGGTGCTCAGTACTCAGTGCTCGGGGTCCTGGGTGCTCCGTGCTCGGGGTGCTGGGTGTTCAGTACACAGGGTGCTGGGAGCTCAGTACTCAGGGTGCTGGGTGCTCAGTACTCAGTGCTCGGGGTGCTCGGTGATCAGTACTCAGGGTGCTGGGTGCTCAGTGCTCAGGGTGCTGGGTACTCAGTACTCAGGGTGCTGGGTGCTCAGTGCTCAGGGTGCTGGGTGCTCAGTGCTCAGGGTGCTGGGTGCTCAGTGCTCGGGGTGCTGGGTGCTCAGTGCTCGGGTGCTGGGTGCTCAGTGCTCGGGGTGCTGGGTGCTCAGTACTCAGGGTTCTGGGTGCTCAGTGCTCAGGGTACTGGGTGCTCAGTTCTCACCGTGCTGGGTGCTCAGTACTCAGGGTGCTGGGTGCTCAGTACTCAGGGTGCTGGGTGCTCAGTGCTCAGGGTGCTGGGTACTCAGTACGCAGGGTGCTGGGTGCTCAGTACTCAGGGTGCTGGGTGCTCAGTGCTCAGGGTGCTGGGTGCTCAGTGCTCAGGGTGCTGGGTGCTCAGTACTCAGGGTGCTGGGTGCTCAGTGCTCAGGGTGATCGGTGCTCAGTACTCAGGGTGCTCAGTACTCAGGGTGCTGGGTGCTCAGTGCTCAGGGTGCTGGGTGCTCAGTACTCAGGGTGCTGGGTGCTCAGTGCTCGGGGTGCTGGGTGCTCAGTGCTCAGGGTGATCGGTGCTCAGTACTCAGGGTGCTGGGTGCTCAGTCCTCAGGATGCTCAGTGCTCAGGGTGCTGGGTGCTCAGTGCTCGGGGTGCTCGGTGCTCACTACTCAGGGTGCTGAGTGCTCAGTACTCAGGGGGCTGGGTTCTCAGTGCTCAGGGTGCTGGGTGCTCAGTGCTCAAGGCGCTGGGTGCTCAGTGCTCGGGGTGCTGGGTGCTCAGTGCTCGGGGTGCTGGGTGGTCAGTGCTCAGTGCTCAGGGTGCTGGGTGCTCAGTGCTCAGTGCTCAGGGTGCTGGGTGCTCAGTGCTCACTACTCAGGATGCTGAGTGCTCAGTACTCAGGGGGCTGGGTTCTCAGTGCTCAGGGTGCTGGGTGCTCAGTGCTCAAGGCGCTGGGTGCTCAGTGCTCGGGGTGCTGGGTGCTCAGTGCTCGGGGTGCTGGGTGGTCAGTGCTCAGTGCTCAGGGTGCTGGGTGCTCAGTACTCAGGGTGCTCTGTGCTCAGTTCTCAGGGTGCTGGGTGTTCAGTACTCTGGGTTTTGTGTGCCCAGTACTCAGGGTGCTGGGTGCTCAGTGCTCGGGGTGCTGGGTGCTCAGTGCTCAGGGTGCTGGGTGCTCAGTGCTCAGTGCTCAGGGTGCTGGGTGCTCAGTACTCAGGGTGCTGGGTGCTCTGTGCTCGGGGTGCTCGGTGCTCAGTACTCAAGGTGCTGGGTGCTCAGTGCTCAGGGTGCTGGGTTCTCAGTCCTCGGGGTGCTCCGTGCTCAGTGCTCAGGGTGCTGGGTGCTCAGTACACAGGGTGCTCGGTGCTCAGTACTCAGGGTTCTCAGTGCTCAGGGTGCTGGGTGCTCAGTACTCAGGGTGCTCAGTGCTCAGTACTCGGGTTGCTGGGTGCTCAGTACTCAGGGTGCTCAGTGCTCAGTACTCGGGGTGCTGGGTGCTCAGTGCTCAGTGTGCTCAGTGCTCAGTGCTCGGGTTGCTGGGTGCTCAGTGCTCAGGGCGCTGGGTGCTCAGTGCTCGGGGTGCTGGGTGCTCAGTACTCAGGGTGCTGTGTGCTCAGTGCTCAGTACTCAGCGTGCTTTGTGCTCAGTGCTCAGGGTGCTGGGTGCTCATTGCACAGGGTGCTGGGTGCTGAGTACTCAGGGTGCTGGGTGCTCAGTACTCGTGGTGCTGGGTGCTCAGTGCTCGGGGTGCTGGGTGCTCAGTTCTCGGGGTGCTGGGTGCTCAGTGCTCGCGGTGCTGGGTGCTCAGTGCTCGGGGTGCTGGGTGCTCAGTGCTCGGGGTGCTGGGTTCTCAGTGCTCAGGGTGCTGGGTGCTCAGTGCTAGGGGTGCTCGGTGCTCAGTGCACAGGGTGATCGGTGCTCAGTCCTCAGGGTGCTCAGTACTCAGGGTGCTGGGTGCTCAGTGCTCAGGTTGCTCAGTACTCAGGGGGCTGGGTGCTCAGTACTCAGGGTTCTGGGTGCTCAGTGCTCGGGGTGCTGGGTGCTCAGTACTCAGGGTGCTGGGTGCTCAGTGCTCAGGGTGCTGGGTACTCAGTACTCAGGGTGCTGTGTGCTCAGTACTCAGGGTGCTCAGTGCTCGGGGAGCTCGGTGCTCAGTACTCAGGGTGCTGGGTGCTCAGTACTCAGTGCTCGTGGTCCTGGGTGCTCTGCGCTCTGGGTGCTTAGTGCACAGTACTCAGGGTGCTGGGTGCTCAGTATTCAGGGTGCTCAGTGCTCGGGGTGCTGGGTGCTCAGTACTCAGGGTGCTGGGTGCTCAGTACTCAGGGTGATCGGTGCTCAGTACTCAGGGTGCTGGGTGCTCAGTCCTCAAGGTGCTCAGTGCTCAGTGCTCAGGGTGGTGGGTGCTCAGTGCTCAGTGCTCAGGGTGCTGGGTGTTCAGTACTCAGGGTGCTGGGTGCTCAGTACTCAGGGTGCTTGGTGCTCAGTTCTCAGGGTGCTGGGTGCTCAGTGCTCAGGGTGCTG
Source organism: Microtus oregoni (assembly GCF_018167655.1). NCBI lineage: Eukaryota > Metazoa > Chordata > Mammalia > Rodentia > Cricetidae > Microtus > Microtus oregoni. The sequence continues at coordinate 1,206,017 of NW_024543101.1, read as the reverse complement.
GGTGCTCAGTACTCAGGGTGCTGGGTTCTCAGTACTCAGGGTGCTGGGTGCACAGTGCTAGGGGTGCTGGGTGCTCAGTGCCCGGGGTATGGGTGCTCAGTACTCAGGGTGCTGGGTGCTCAGTACTCAGGGTGCTGGGTGCTCAGTGCTCAGAGTGCTGGGTGCTCAGTGCTCTGGGTGCTGGGTGCTCAGTGCTCAGGGTGCTGGGTGCTCAGTGCTCAGGGTGCTGGGTGCTCAGTGATCGGGGTGATTGGTACTGAGTGCTCAGGTTGCTGGGTGCTCAGTGCTCGGGGTGCTCGGTGCTCAGTGCTCAGGGTCCTGGGTGCTCAGTACTCAGTGTGCTGGGTGCTTAGTCCTCAGGGTGCTCAGTGCTCAGTACACATGGTGCTGGGTGCTCAGTGCTCGGGGTGCTGGGTGCTCAGTGCTCAGTACTCAGGGTGCTGGGTGCTCAGTGCTCAGGGTGCTGGGTGCTCAGTACTCAATGTGCTGGGTGCTCAGTACTCAGGGTCCTGGGTGTTCAGTGCTCAGGGTGCTGGGTGCTCAGTGCTCAGGGTGCTGGGTTCTCAGTGCTCAGGGAGCTCGGTGCTCAGTACTCAGGGTGCTGGGTGCTCAGTACTCAGTGCTCGGGGTCCTGGGTGCTCCGTGCTCGGGGTGCTGGGTGTTCAGTACACAGGGTGCTGGGTGCTCAGTACTCAGGGTGCTGGGTGCTCAGTACTCAGTGCTCGGGGTGCTCGGTGATCAGTACTCAGGGTGCTGGGTCCTCAGTGCTCAGGGTGCTGGGTGCTCAGTACTCAGGGTGCTGGGTTCTCAGTACTCAGGGTGCTGGGTGCACAGTGCTAGGGGTGCTGGGTGCTCAGTGCATGGGGTATGGGTGCTCAGTACTCAGGGTGCTGGGTGCTCAGTACTCAGGGTGCTTGGTGCTCAGTGCTCAGAGTGCTGGGTGCTCAGTGCTCTGGGTGCTGGGTGCTCAGTGCTCAGGGTGCTGGGTGCTCAGTGCTCAGGGTGCTGGGTGCTCAGTGATCGGGGTGATTGGTGCTGAGTGCTCAGGTTGCTGGGTGCTCAGTGCTCGGGGTGCTCGGTGCTCAGTGCTCAGGGTCCTGGGTGCTCAGTACTCAGTGTGCTGGGTGCTTAGTCCTCAGGGTGCTCAGTGCTCAGTACACATGGTGCTGGGTGCTCAGTGCTCGGGGTGCTGGGTGCTCAGTGCTCAGTACTCAGGGTGCTGGGTGCTCAGTGCTCAGGGTGCTGGGTGCTCAGTACTCAATGTGCTGGGTGCTCAGTACTCAGGGTCCTGGGTGTTCAGTGCTCAGGGTGCTGGGTGCTCAGTGCTCAGGGTGCTGGGTTCTCAGTGCTCAGGGAGCTCGGTGCTCAGTACTCAGGGTGCTGGGTGCTCAGTACTCAGTGCTCGGGGTCCTGGGTGCTCCGTGCTCGGGGTGCTGGGTGTTCAGTACACAGGGTGCTGGGTGCTCAGTACTCAGGGTGCTGGGTGCTCAGTACTCAGTGCTCGGGGTGCTCGGTGATCAGTACTCAGGGTGCTGGGTGCTCAGTGCTCAGGGTGCTGGGTACTCAGTACTCAGGGTGCTGGGTGCTCAGTGCTCAGGGTGCTGGGTGCTCAGTGCTCAGGGTGCTGGGTGCTCAGTGCTCGGGGTGCTGGGTGCTCAGTGCTCGGGTGCTGGGTGCTCAGTGCTCGGGGTGCTGGGTGCTCAGTACTCAGGGTTCTGGGTGCTCAGTGCTCAGGGTACTGGGTGCTCAGTTCTCACCGTGCTGGGTGCTCAGTACTCAGGGTGCTGGGTGCTCAGTACTCAGGGTGCTGGGTGCTCAGTGCTCAGGGTGCTGGGTACTCAGTACGCAGGGTGCTGGGTGCTCAGTACTCAGGGTGCTGGGTGCTCAGTGCTCAGGGTGCTGGGTGCTCAGTGCTCAGGGTGCTGGGTGCTCAGTACTCAGGGTGCTGGGTGCTCAGTGCTCAGGGTGATCGGTGCTCAGTACTCAGGGTGCTCAGTACTCAGGGTGCTGGGTGCTCAGTACTCAGGGTGCTGGGTGCTCAGTACTCAGGGTGCTGGGTGCTCAGTGCTCGGGGTGCTGGGTGCTCAGTGCTCAGGGTGATCGGTGCTCAGTACTCAGGGTGCTGGGTGCTCAGTCCTCAGGATGCTCAGTGCTCAGGGTGCTGGGTGCTCAGTGCTCGGGGTGCTCGGTGCTCACTACTCAGGGTGCTGAGTGCTCAGTACTCAGGGGGCTGGGTTCTCAGTGCTCAGGGTGCTGGGTGCTCAGTGCTCAAGGCGCTGGGTGCTCAGTGCTCGGGGTGCTGGGTGCTCAGTGCTCGGGGTGCTGGGTGGTCAGTGTTCAGTGCTCAGGGTGCTGGGTGCTCAGTGCTCAGTGCTCAGGGTGCTGGGTGCTCAGTGCTCACTACTCAGGGTGCTGAGTGCTCAGTACTCAGGGGGCTGGGTTCTCAGTGCTCAGGGTGCTGGGTGCTCAGTGCTCAAGGCGCTGGGTGCTCAGTGCTCGGGGTGCTGGGTGCTCAGTGCTCGGGGTGCTGGGTGGTCAGTGCTCAGTGCTCAGGGTGCTGGGTGCTCAGTACTCAGGGTGCTCTGTGCTCAGTTCTCAGGGTGCTGGGTGTTCAGTACTCTGGGTTTTGTGTGCCCAGTACTCAGGGTGCTGGGTGCTCAGTGCTCGGGGTGCTCTGTGCTCAGTGCTCAGGGTGCTGGGTGCTCAGTGCTCAGGGTGCTGGGTGCTCAGTACTCAGGGTGCTGGGTGCTCTGTGCTCGGGGTGCTCGGTGCTCAGTACTCAAGGTGCTGGGTGCTCAGTGCTCAGGGTGCTGGGTTCTCAGTCCTCGGGGTGCTCCGTGCTCAGTGCTCAGGGTGCTGGGTGCTCAGTACACAGGGTGCTCGGTGCTCAGTACTCAGGGTTCTCAGTGCTCAGGGTGCTGGGTGCTCAGTACTCAGGGTGCTCAGTGCTCAGTACTCGGGTTGCTGGGTGCTCAGTACTCAGGGTGCTCAGTGCTCAGTACTCGGGGTGCTGGGTGCTCAGTGCTCAGTGTGCTCAGTGCTCAGTGCTCGGGTTGCTGGGTGCTCAGTGCTCAGGGCGCTGGGTGCTCAGTGCTCGGGGTGCTGGGTGCTCAGTACTCAGGGTGCTGTGTGCTCAGTGCTCAGTATTCAGCGTGCTTTGTGCTCAGTGCTCAGGGTGCTGGGTGCTCATTGCACAGGGTGCTGGGTGCTGAGTACTCAGGGTGCTGGGTGCTCAGTACTCGTGGTGCTGGGTGCTCAGTGCTCGGGGTGCTGGGTGCTCAGTTCTCGGGGTGCTGGGTGCTCAGTGCTCGCGGTGCTGGGTGCTCAGTGCTCGGGGTGCTGGGTGCTCAGTGCTCGGGGTGCTGGGTTCTCAGTGCTCAGGGTGCTGGGTGCTCAGTGCTAGGGGTGCTCGGTGCTCAGTGCACAGGGTGATCGGTGCTCAGTCCTCAGGGTGCTCAGTACTCAGGGTGCTGGGTGCTCAGTGCTCAGGTTGCTCAGTACTCAGGGTGCTGGGTGCTCAGTACTCAGGGTTCTGGGTGCTCAGTGCTCGGGGTGCTGGGTGCTCAGTACTCAGGGTGCTGGGTGCTCAGTGCTCAGGGTGCTGGGTGCTCAGTACTCAGGGTGCTGTGTGCTCAGTACTCAGGGTGCTCAGTGCTCAGGGAGCTCGGTGCTCAGTACTCAGGGTGCTGGGTGCTCAGTACTCAGTGCTCGGGGTCCTGGGTGCTCTGCGCTCTGGGTGCTTAGTGCACAGTACTCAGGGTGCTGGGTGCTCAGTATTCAGGGTGCTCAGTGCTCGGGGTGCTGGGTGCTCAGTACTCAGGGTGCTGGGTGCTCAGTACTCAGGGTGCTGGGTTCTCATTCTCGGGGTGCTGGGTGCTCAGTGCTCGGGGTGCTGGGTGCTCAGTACTCGGGGTGCTGGTTGCTCAGTGCTCAGCGTGCTGGGTGCTCAGTACTCAGGGTGCTGGGGGCTCAGTACTCAGGGTGCTGGGTGCTCAGTACTCAGGGTGATCTGTTCTCAGTACTCAGGGTGCTGGGTGCTCAGTGCTCGGGGTGCTGGGTGCTCAGTACTCGGGGTGCTCAGTACTCAGGGTGCTGGGTGCTCAGTACACAGGGTGCTGGGTGCTCAGTGCTCGGGGTGCTCGGTGCTCAGTACTCGGGGTGCTGGGTGCTCAGTACTCGGGGTGCTGGGTGCTCAGTGCTCAGGGTGCTGGCTGCTCAGTGCTCGGGGTGCTGGGTGCTCAGTGCTCAGGGTGCTGGGTGCTCAGTACTCAGGGTGCTGGGTGCTCAGTACTCAGGGTGCTCAGTACTCAGGGTGCTGGGTGCTCAGTGCTCGGGGTGCTCGGTGCTCAGTACTCAGGGTGCTGGGTGCTCAGTGCTCAGGGTGATCGGTGCTCAGTACTCAGGGTGCTCAGTACTCAGGGTGCTGGGTGCTCAGTGCTCAGGGTGCTGGGTGCTCAGTACTCAGGGTGCTGGGTGCTCAGTGCTCGGGGTGCTGGGTGCTCAGTGCTCAGGGTGATCGGTGCTCAGTACTCAGGGTGCTGGGTGCTCAGTCCTCAAGGTGCTCAGTGCTCAGGGTGCTGGGTGCTCAGTGCTCGGGGTGCTCGGTGCTCAGTACTCAGGGTGCTGAGTGCTCAGTACTCAGGGTGCTGGGTGCTCAGTACTCATGGTGCTGTGTGCTCAGTACTCAGGGGGCTGGGTTCTCAGTGCTCAGGGTGCTGGGTGCTGAGTGCTCAAGGCGCTGGGTGCTCAGTGCTCGGGGTGCTTTGTGCTCAGTGCTCGGGGTGCTGGGTGGTCAGTGCTCAGTGCTCAAGGTGCTGGGTGCTCAGTGCTCAGTGCTCAGGGTGCTGGGTGCTCAGTACTCAGGGTGCTGTGTGCTCAGTACTCAGGGTGCTCTGTGCTCAGTTCTCAGGGTGCTGGGTGCTCAGTACTCTGGGTTTTGTGTGCCCAGTACTCAGGGTGCTGGGTGCTCAGTGCTCGGGGTGCTGGTTGCTCAGTGCTCAGGGTGCTGGGTGCTCAGTGCTCAGGGTGCTGGGTGCTCAGTACTCAGGGTGCTGGGTGCTCAGTGCTCGGGGTGCTCGGTGCTCAGTACTCAAGGTGCTGGGTGCTCAGTGCTCAGGGTGCTGGGTGCTCAGTCCTCGGGGTGCTCCGTGCTCAGTGCTCAGGGTGCTGGGTGCTCAGTACACAGGGTGCTCGGTGCTCAGTACTCAGGGTTCTCAGTGCTCAGGGTGCTGGGTGCTCAGTACACAGGGTGCTCAGTGCTCAGTACTCTGGGTGCTGGGTGCTCAGTACTCAGGGTGCAGAGTGCTCAGTACTCGGGGTGCTGGGTGCTCAGTGCTGTGTGCTCAGTGCTCAGTGCTTGGGGTGCTGGGTGCTCAGTGCTCGGGCCGCTGGGTGCTCAGTGCTCGGGGTGCTGGGTGCTCAGTACTCAGGGTGCTGTGTGCTCAGTGCTCAGTACTCAGCGTGCTGGGTGCTCAGTGCTCAGAGTGTTGGGTGCTCAGTACTCAGGGTGCTGGGTGCTCAGTGCTCAGTGCTCAGGGTGCTCAGTGCTCAGGGTGCTGGGTGCTCAGGGTGCTGGGTGCTCAGTGCTCGGGGTGCTGGGTGCTCAGTGCTCAGTGCTCAGGGTGCTGGGTGCTCAGTGTTCAGTGCTCAGGGTGCTGGGTGTTCAGTATCAGGGTGCTCGGTGCTCAGTGCTCAGGGTGCTGGGTGCTCAGTGCTCAGGGTGCTAGGTGCTCAGTGCTCAGTGCTCAGGGTGCTGGTTGCTCAGTACTCAGGGTGTTGGGTGCTCAGTACTCAGGGTGCTCGGTGCTCAGGTTGCTGGGTGCTCAGGGTGCTGGGTGCTCAGTGCTCGGGGTGCTCGGTGCTCAGTGCTCACGGTCCTGGGTGCTCAGTACTCATGGTGCTGGGGGCTTAGTACTCAGGGTGCTCAGTGCTCAGTACACAGGGTGCTGGGTGCTCAGTGCTCGGGGTGCTGGGTGCTCAGTGCTCAGTACTCAGGGTGCTGAGTGCTCAGTGCTCGG